>NC_133390.1:168186082-168786082 GCF_047511655.1 Castor canadensis | reverse complement strand
TAATTCAATGTTCATTTTCAGTTTCCAACAAGGTCACGGTACAGGACACCTGCTGATGGCCAGAATTCAGGCTTGGGCACTGCACGCCTGAGCCTGCATTCAAATCTGAGCTCTTGCTGGGCTCTCGGGCAGGCTCCCTCCCCTCTCTGGGCAATGTCAATTGCAGGTGAAAGTTCTTACTCTTGGATTGTAGGGGTGAAGAAGATACTGACCCCACACTTGGCTGGGACCCCAAGTGCCTGGTCCTACTACTCCCTCATCCAAAGTGAAGACAGGCTTCCAAGAGGAAGAATCTGAGATGATGAGGGGGCAGGAGGTGTATGTGTCACCAGCTGGTGCCTTGGGGTCACTACCTGCAGAAGGAAGCAGGAGCGGGCCAAGGGGGAAGTGGGGCTGCAAGGCAGACCCCTCCCCACAGGGAGCGCTGAGGCTGAGCTGACCCTTCAGTGCTGTTGGGTTGATTGATCAGAGGTGGTGGAGCCTTTATACCCTGGTGTCCACTCTGTATCTGTGGTCTTGCGCTGCCCTAGGGGCAAGGAGTCCCTGCTGAAGGGGATAGGGATGGCACAGTCAGGTTCTTCACAGGGATGTTTTATGAAATTTTTTTTCTAATTCTTTTAAAAAAAGACCACATGTAAAATTGTACAGAATTCAAAGAACAAAAGTACTTTTTTGGTCTCCATTTTAGCAATTACAAGGTCCAGACTGATCCTATGTAGCACAGCTCATTAGTAGCAGAGCTGGCATTTGAACTTAAGTCTGTTTCACTTTTCATGCTATTGCTTCCTATGAGGGGTATATAAGGGAAGACTTCCTGGAATAAGTGACATGCTACCAAGGCCTTGAAGAAGTCATGCAATCCAATGGGACTGGATCATCTATCTGGGTTGCAATCAAAGATATTCAACCTTGTGTGTGTGTGTGTGTGTGTGTGTGTGTGTGTGTGTGTGTGTGTGTGTGATCTTTGCCTAGTTACTAACCTTCCCTAGGCCTCAGTTTCCTCATCTGTAAAATGGGAATAGCAATGGTACCTACCAGTAGCCTTGTAATTATTACATGAGTCGGTGTGTGTGGAGAACTCAGAACACAGCCCAATCAGGTTGGTTGCTATGATTGGACAGTCAGAATGGAGGATAACAGCCTGAGCAGGTGGGTGGCATGGAGCATCTGCCCCAATGACTGAGCCCAGCTGGTTCTGAAGGACAAGGTGACCCTGTGTCCCAGAGGGATGGGGAGAGGAGGAAGAGACTCTGCTCTCTGGGGGCTGGGCTGCAGAGCTGCTGTGCTTCTGGGAGGCCAGGCTGGCTCTTGGCCCAGCCCTGGGCAGCCAGCCGGGGTTTCCATTCAACAGGGCCTTTGTCTGGTGGCTGCCCCTGGCCCCCAGGCTCTGCCAGTGCCATGTGTTCCCAGGCAGCACAGCCTGGGCCCAGAGTGCTTATAGCATCTCCTGGCCCCTGGCCAGGTTCTTCATCAGGCCACAGTGAGGCCACCTGTGGCCTGGACATGAGGGCTTCCTCCTCCAGCTGGAAGCAGACCTGGTGCCCCCTCAGAGCTTGGGTCACCTTTCTGGCCTGTCTGTAGTGCCCTGCTGCAAAACCTTGTGCTCATGACACAGCAGCTCAAGTGACAGGGCTCTGCTGGGCCTACACACAGGCCACACATGGCTCAGCCCTGCCTAGCTCACTGACAATGACCTCTCCCCCTTCTTTACACCCCTCTAGTCCCCCGCAGCCAAACTGACTCAATAACATCCCAGGAACTTTGCATCTGCCTTTCTCTCTTGAATATTCACCCTCAGATCTCTGGGTTTCAGCTTCTCAGGAATGGTCACTTTATCTAGAGTAGCCCCCATTCTGTCCCTCTCACT
The DNA here is from genome assembly GCF_047511655.1 of Castor canadensis. Taxonomy (NCBI): domain Eukaryota; kingdom Metazoa; phylum Chordata; class Mammalia; order Rodentia; family Castoridae; genus Castor; species Castor canadensis. The sequence continues at coordinate 168,784,215 of NC_133390.1, read as the reverse complement.
CTCACCACCCTGCTCATTTTTTTTTTTTTTACATCACATCTACTTCCAGATGGCCTGTCTTGTTAGTTTTTTTGATGGAAGCTCAGTGAGGATGGGGACACTGTTCATCCACCTCTGATCCAGGCATCCAGAAGACTCTCAACAAAAACTGACAGGGGAGCTACTTTGAAAACTGACAACACAGTGCAGGCGAAGTAGGCAGAAGAGAAACGAGACGTGCCAGGCGCTAAAGCCAGGCGCACGCTGTTTGCTGTTAATAGAAAGATGCATCTCTGTTGCCTTCATAGGTCTGAAATCAGCAAACTTATAAACACGTCACAGTTACAAATGCTTCATGTGCAGTCACGGAAAGGTGTGTCCTCCTCACCTGCTGGGAATCTCAGAGTTATCTTTTATGGTGACCATGATGGGGATGGTAGTAATGGTGATGGTGAGATGGTGATGGTGATGGTGGTGATATTGGATAGGTAGCCTAATGAAATGGCTAAAATCCACCAGGGCAAGTTTCTTCACTTATTTGGGAACTCACTTTAGCCACCTCACACCTCATTTTCTTCAACCTTAAAGTCGGGCTAACTGAATCGTCTGTTTCATGGCACTGTTACAATGATTACGTAAATTAATATTAGCAAAGTACTTGGAAGACTATGCAGTTCTGACTAAGCACTGTATCATTAAATTACATAAATAATAGGAATCAAATTCAGTGCTTATGATGCATAGGGACTGTTAAAGAAATCAAGAAACAGAGACAGAGATGTTAAGGAACTTACCTAAGATCACACAGCTTGTAAATGTTCACACATGTGTGTAAAACCTTCTCTTTTTATCTTTTCTTTATTCAGATCTGCTGGTCTCTCTACCTAAGAATTTATACAAGGTTGTATACATAAAGCTGAAGCCACAGTTTTCTGAGCCTTTTTAGAGATTTTTCCAAGGATCCCAGGAGATTTTGTTTTCAAACATTGAACTTTAGCCCTCCTTTAACACTCTCCTTCTAAGATGTGATTCTTCTAGAAAAGAGATCAGGAGGGCTGTGATCAGGAGGGTCACAGTTCTAAGCCAGCCTGGGCAAAAGTTAGTGCAAGATGCTATCTGAGCAGAGCCATCTAAAAAAACAAACTAAAGAAGTAAGATGGCCGGGGACATGGTTCAAGAGGCAGAGCGGTTGCCTAGCAAGCAGGAGGCCCTAAGTTCGTTTGGGGGCAGGGAGGGAGAAATTAAGAAAAAGAGGTCAAGTTGAAGTAGGAAAGGAAAAGGGAGAGGCAGCTCAGACTTGCTGCCTCTCCTCCTGCAAGGTGGCTCCAGTCTTCTGGTCACCTTTGGGGTCCCTAAGTAACCCCATTTGACAACCATTGCACTGGGAGTTTGTGAGTCCCCACTCTGACCTGATGCACACTGGCGCTGACCAGGTACCCAGACCTTTTCTTCTGTCGTACACTCAGCTCTTTTCTCCCAATAGAGAGAGAGGCACTTCTGGAGAGGCACTGTCATCATCTCAGGTTTACAGATAAGGAAACTGAGGCACAGAGAGGTTAGTTACTTTCCCAGGGTGACACAGCTAGAAAGGATGAAGCTGAGATGCAAACTTAGTCTGACTCTCTGGCCATGCTGCCTCTGACCTTAGCTGTTGCTGGTCCCTGGCATCCCTGGGACCTCTGTGGAGCTGTGGGTTTCCAAAGAAACAGAGCATCTGATTCCTAAGGGGATTGGAGAATGCAGGTGATGTCCCTTTAGTGTCCCCAGCAGAACCCCAGGCTGCTGGGGAGGGAGATCCTGTCTCACAGGCTGTCAGACCTCCCTCCAGTGAGGAAGTTGAGCTGCTGGGACCTCAGCAGGAAGCCCCTCGCTCAGGGGCCAAGCTACAGGATGCTCCTGGCTCTCTGTCCCCCAAGTCCCTAACGCTCCCTATCACTAGCCCCTCTGTTAAATTGCACGCACTTTGCCAGATCTGTGGCCTAGGGAAAAGCCAGTGGCCCCATTTTTTTTCCAGGGCCAAGGTAGGGCCTGTGGTGGTCTCAGACAAATCCTGCAGCCGTACAAGAAACACTTTAATTTTACAAGGACTTTTCTGGAGTGAAATATTTTAAGCATTTATTATTTGTGCATTGAAGATAATTTTTAAGTCAACTTGTAGGGACACATGTACTATTTTAACTTGGCAAAAGCTGTATATTGTACTGTAGAATCTGTTATGGAATTTTAAGTTCTGAATAAGCAATGGATTTTCTACTAAACACAAAAAAAATATAAAGCTTTTTTGGTAAAATGTGTTGGAACAGCGGGTATTAGGCTGATACCAGGACTAGGGTAGGCAGACATCTAAGTTGTGGGGGATGGATTCAATGGTGCCCTTCACCAGTTTCTGAACCTACAGCTCTTACTTGGTTCAAAAAACGAACTCTAGGACCCCCTTGCAGCGTTATTGCCATGTGGAACCACCAGGGGGCAGCAGGCCAGGTCATAATGAGGCTGTGCTGGACACACTAGGATGAATACTTTTGGTGGTGGGAGCGGGGAGCAACTCTAGTGTGATTCCTGAAGAAGCCAGCAGACAGAGCACCCCATAATTCTGCACCTTTGGTGAGAGAGTGGAGTCTGGGGTCCACCCTGCCTGGAGGACTGTGCTCACTGTGGACATTGCTCTTAACTAAGAGGTACAGTGTACAGAGAAGGGGAGGGGGCTCTGCAGACCCACATGAGCTTATGGATTCAGATGTGCATCTCAGTCACTGCTTTTGAGGACCTTAGGCAAGTCACAAAACCTTTCCCTCCTTGGTTAAACAGGGACAATAATAGCTACCTTACAGGATGGTTGGGCAGGACCAACAGGTAATGCAGCAGGTGCCTGACCCCTTAAAACCTCCATAATGGCGATCCTTATGACAGTGACTAGTACTGCGATGTTAATGTTAATAGGTGTCTGAATACCATTGTGATAAACGTCCTAAGAATGGGTCATCAATCTCAATTTCCCACGTACTGATACCACGTTGATGGTATTGCATTTGAGATACACCCAATACTTGCTTTACGCTATATATGAGACATCAGCTATGCCTCATATATCTGATATATAAATTCATGTAGCATCAATTTCTTATATGATAATAATGGATATTTTATATACGTGATAACTAATTCCTTGTTAATAACTGTCCTTGGGGGAATGAAATTCACCTAAAGGGTCCAACCCCCCTCTCCCACTCATGTTGGTGTTTACGGATGGTGGATCCAAATGGAAATGAACCTCTGCTTCTAACCAAGTGAATTATCAGGGACCCAGCGTTTTGGGTCCCCGGCCTGTGGAGTATGGAGTGAAGTTCAAAGCAGAGAGGCTCCTGGCTGGATGGGTGACATTTCTCTGCCCCTCTTTGCACCTGACTCGCCCCGCCTGGGAAGGAAGGGCAGTGCTGTGGTTGGGTGGGCGCCCTGGGCCACCCCCGCGGAGGTGGCGGAGGTGGGCATGGAGTGAAGGCTGCCCCTGTCCTCAGGAGTCCGGGCTGTCGGCATGGATCGGTGGGCGGCTACACCCCCTGGAGCATGTGCCCCCTGTGCTGGCTGTCCTGCTCATTACCATCGTCATCGCCTTCTTCACGGAGTTCGCCAGCAACACGGCCACCATCATCATCTTCCTGCCCGTCCTGGCGGAGCTGGTGAGGGTCCTTCTGGGGCAGGGTGAGGGCATCACTCCCCCAGTCAGGGTCAGAAACCTCCCAGGAATGGGGCTCCACCCACACTGAGCACTTCCAAAACCCGCGCAACTGTCAGAACCTAACACTATTCGTCATTTAAACAGAGTATTTTCAAAGTGCAACAAGTTCCCTCGCTGAGGGAAATTAACCCATGGTCATGTGGAGTTTTCTAGGAAGATCAATTGGGGCTAGGTAGAAAGTCAGAGTAGACAGAAACTGCAGGAGAAATTGTAGTGGCAGGCGAAGCTAGGGTTCCCCCCACCACGCCAGTGGGGTTTCGGCATCATTGACCATTTGGGCCTGGGAATAACCAGCACCTGAGACCAGCAGCTCCCCGCTAAATTTCGACAAATGTCTCCAGATATTGCCCAGTGTCTCCTTGGGGAAGGGACAAATCATGCCTAGTTGAGAACCTTGCTCCAAAAATCACCAGTCCCAGCCAGTTTTAGCAGGAGGCAGAACCTTCTTTGCTAGGTAAGAGCTACCAACCTTGAGGGAACAGAGTTCCCATCTCACTGCAGTGGTCCAGAGCCCAGAAAGATAGAGACCTTCATGCAAGCTGGGTGTGATGTCAGCCAAACCCTGTGTCCAAACCAGATAAGGGGCAAAGCAGGAAAAGGCCTTAATTCCAGCTTCCCCACAAAGACACAAGTCCTGAAACAAATGCACCCAGGTGTGTGCAAGAAGCCATGAATCACCCTTAGGCAGACCAAATGACCGATATTAGGAAACGATCAATGTAGTTCCATATTTAGACAGATTAGAGAAGCTCAAACCTTAACGTAATCTCAAACAGATAAAATCCCAGTACTGTACAGGCGTATGCAGGCAGCGATGGCCGGTTCACTTGTTGCTTTGAGTTTTGCTTGGCCGGTTTTCTGTGTTTGTTTGTAGTGAATTGCACTGAATTCCTTGTCAGTAATGTAAATATTCCACTGTAAGTAGATAGCTGATTTGTTTAGCAGTCTGCTAAAGGACACATAGGTAATTCCAGACTGCTGTCATCCGGCCTCTCTGCCTGGCCCTGGCCTTGCCTGTGCACCTGGGGTTACAGCTAGAAAAATTCCGGTAACTGAGATCCCCAGGTGGAAGAGCAGGTTTCTTTCCAATTGTGTTCCCTATGAGTGAACTGCTGTTCGAGGTGGCCTCCCATGTGTCCTCCCACCAGCAGTGTGGGTGTGAGTCTTTGTACCCTCGATGAGTGGGATTGGCTCAATCAGACTGGTTCTGAGAGACCTGACAACAGAGGGAAATGGGGCATGCTATGAGGTGGCATGAGGAAGGGGAGGGAGCACAGAGCGCCCAATACCTTTGTAAGGCGCACCGTTTTCTGGAAAAGGCACTCACAGAGGACACAGTCTCTTAAATTTTGCTTGTTACTAACATAAAAACTCTTATGCAGAAGGGGATGATTTTAGGGATTTGAGAAAATACCTATGTTTTGGGTTGCAGACATTCCTTAGAGAGGCCCAAATGGCCTCCTGTCAAGTAAAATGTGGGAGGTGTGACCAGCTGCTGAGACGGTTTGGCTGAAGGAAGGGCCAGGTCCGAGTTGCTGTGTTAGAGCCCTGGTTCTTCTCAGTCCGCGGTCCCTGTACCACCAGCCCCAGCACCACCTGGGAACTTGTGAGAAATGCAAAGTCTTGAGTCCCCCTCGGGCCTGCTGGATCACCTACCTACACTGGGTGACTTGGGGCCAGCTGGCTGGGTTTTCCTTGAGAAAGAAGGTTCTAGATAAATCTCCCCAGCTGCTTCCAGATGAAACTGCAGTGTTACTGACCTTGGGAATGTCTCTCCGTCCTTTTTCTTTGTCTACTCCTCCCCGCCCCCCACTCCCGTCTGCTTGTCTCTTTCTGCCTTTATGTCTGTATTTCTGGCCACATGTCTCTCTCACTCTCTTATTGTGTGTCCCTATTGCCTCTGCCCCTCTGCCAATCTCTTTGCGTCACTCCCGTTCCAACTGTCTCTACCTCTTGCTGTGGTTTCTGTATATCCTTCTGTCTGTGCCTTGGTGTCCATCCTGGCAGGCCATCCGCCTGAGAGTGCATCCACTGTATCTGATGATACCCGGCACAGTTGGCTGTTCCTATGCCTTCATGCTGCCTGTCTCTACGCCCCCCAACTCAATTGCCTTCGCCTCTGGACACTTGCTGGTTAAAGACATGGTGAGTCCGGGCATTTCATGGTCTCACTGGGGGGCACCAGGCAGTGGGCCAGGCATCTGGACAGGATCTCTGCACTCCTGCCCCGCCCTCCAATTCTGAGTAGCACTCAGAGGCTGAGTTAGCAAACGCTCTGGGACAATCCTCATGCTAGACAAGATCCAGAAACACTGCCTGGCCACTGCTTCCCATAGCAGTGCCCTCTCTGGGACTTTCTGGACATACCCTGGGACTTGGGGGTGGGATCCCGGGTCTGGTCAGCTGGGGAGTGAGATGGACAGAAGTCCAGGGTGGTGGCAGTGTGGGGAGTCCCCAAGGTTTTACCTGGACCAACCTTTGGCAGTTCCCCAAAGAATGGGTCTCCCTGCTGAGTCCTCCTCCCGATTACCTTCTGCCTCTCCTCCCTTTGCCCCTGGCTATCTGGGGCCCTTGCACAGTGTCCTGAGTTGACACAGCCAAAAAGGGAGATTGACTTAATTGGGCACGAGACCCCAGCAGGATCAATGGAGACAGAACCAGCAAGAGTGGAGAGAGGCAGGAAGTGATACACTTCTGAGGAGAGAGGAGAAGAGAGGAAGGGAGACAGATGGTCCCTTCTTGGTTCACTCATTCCTTCCATGAGCTTGCTGAGTGCATTCTGCATTCTAGCCACTGGGGGGGGCAGCAGTGGGAGTGGCTCAGCGCTGCCTCCAAGACGATTTTTAAAACATGATGTTAATTTAGCATTGCTAAGTGTAAAGAAGGAAATAAGATACAGGACATGAGGGAGTGGAAGAGGACAATGGGAGATACTTCAGATGGATTGGGAAGGAGGCCTTTCCTACCAGGTGACTTTGAGCTGAGACCTGGTCTTGAAAAGCAGCCAGGCTTGCACAGGAAACGGACAAGGGCTGTGTGAGCAGAAGGCACAGCAAGTGCAAAGGCCCAGAGGTGGGGAGCAGGGTCAGGAGTGGAACTGGAGAGGGCCCTGTGTAGAGGGAGCGGAGTGGAGGGCTCAGATATGGGGCCTCATTCAGACTCAGTGAGAGGTTCCAGTGGGGTATCAGGCAGGGCGATGGTGTGACTTAGCCTCTCACATGCGCACTTTGCAGCTGACTGGAGTGGGCAGAGGGACCAGTGTGGAAGCAGGGAGGCTATTTAGAGAAAAGGTGGTGAGGGGCAGGTTTAGAGAACAAAGAGAGAGAGGAGAGAAATGGTGACACCTTCAAAGGCAGAGACTTGCTGAGATGTGGAAAGGTCCAAGGGACCCCATAAGCAGCCAGTGTGTGGCCCACCTGGCCTGCAGGGTTTGCTCCCAGGAGTCATGATTTAGTTGCTAATTAGGGTAACTAATGTGGGACGTGTAGGAACCTCCAGCCTGGCTCCAGGACTCTGGAAAACGGACTCCCCACCCCCCCCCCAGTTTCCCACACTTTGTCCTTTTCCTTCTCCAAAGCCAGGGGCTTTCAGGCCCCAGAACAGAGATGGCCACACAGTACAGTGTTTCCGTAGCCTTACATTTGGCTTCTTGCCTTCACCACGTATGCCTTTTCACTAAATCAGCTTTGCATATTTTTTAAAACTTAAGAGTATTGAAAAAGAAAAGTTTCTGGCTGGGGGCGTGGTTCAAGGGGTAGAGCACCTACCTGCTTTGCAAGCACAAAGTCCAAGTTCAAACTCTAGTCACACACACACACAAATAAGTGCAAAGCAATAAAAGTAAAATAATTAGATTCTCCTGATAACAGTTGCCTGGAGAAGGTTCTAAGCCTCTCTGTGCTTGTTGCAAAGGGTGGTGGGTAAGGTAGAGAGCAGACTAAGGCCACGACAGCCCCCAGGGGAGTCACACACTGGAGACAGCATTGAACAAGGACTTGCTTTCTCTCCGTGCAATGCACGCTGGGTAACACTAAGGTGAAGCAACCAGGAACCGGAGATTTTCAGCCCCAGGTGGACTGATCCCTGTGAGAGCCTCCAGAGAGGAGGAATTGGCCAAGAGTTTTCTACCTACTTAGAGAGAAACTTCCAAACGAAAAATTCTTCCCAACAGGCAAGTGTAGCCTTAACTGGCCTGCACCACCATGTGTGGGCATGCACGTGTGTGTTTATAGGTGTAGATGTGCGTGTGCGTAAGTATGTTGTTTTGCCATCTGCATGGGGGCCCCGTTGCAGGTGCGGACAGGCTTCCTGATGAATCTGATGGGTGTCCTGCTGCTCAGCCTGGCCATGAACACCTGGGCACAGACCATCTTCCAGCTGGGCACCTTCCCGGACTGGGCCAATGTCCATTCAGCCAACGTCACAGCACTGCCACCCACCTTGGCCAATGACACATTTCGGACCCTCTGAGCACCCCCTGGGGGATTCTCTTGGGGCTGGGTCCTCCTGGGCGGCTGTGGCCATCACTGCTGGGACCATGCAGGGTGATCAAGCAGTTCTCTTGTGGAATCTAATATACAGCAAGCGAGGATGACCTCCAGTGGCCCACTCAGGCCCACAGGCTCATTGTCTGTGACACGTTCTCTTTCTCTCCCATGCCCAGATATCTCCCAGATCTGCTGTTTGAGAAATTGGCTCCTCTCCCTGTGGGCTGTTCTGTAGTTAGGATGTAAGAGAGACCCATTACGCCTCACTGTGCAAATCTGGATGGCGTTTGTCTTGCACACTTGGAATAGGAAGCTGTCTGTCCCCATGGGTCCAGTAATTCTCTTCCCCACTACTTGAGGTTTCTCTGGAAAGAGACCTAAGTGTGTCTCTAAGGTGTCTCTAAGGACCAACCGGTTTGCTTAGAGGCTTTTCAGCTGCAAAGCCTGGGCCAGCTCTTGTCCCTGTTCACAACCCAGTGGGACCTGCTCCCCTGGTGCCCTGATTGGTTTTGACCTCTGCAGATCCCCAGGGGACAAGGGATGAGGAGAGGTGACTTGGTCGGGCATGGGGGAGTACAGAGCCTCCTTACTGTCTCTCTGGACTGCCAGGCTCACCAGGGAGTTAGGGAGCCCAAGGGATTTTGGATTTTCCTCTTTAATCTGATTCAGTTTGGCAATAATTCTGGTGTCTGGCCAAGCCTGGGTCCCATCCTCTCGCAGGTAACCCATAGTCCCTCCAGCCTGGGGCCTCCTGCATGTGGCCCTCATGGGGCCTCTGTTGCCAGGAGTCAGTCATGTCTGTTTCTTATCCCAGCAGCTGGTGACTACCTCCCCACCCCCACCCCCAGTAGCAACCATGTTTAGTTAGCTAAGGCCACACTTCAGAGGCGAGAGAAAAGTCACAAGATCAATTGGAGGACTGGAGGTGTGGCTCCAGCAGTAGAGTGCCTGATTTGCAAGTGCAAAGCCCTGAGTTCAAAACCCAGTCCCACCCAAAAAAAAAAGATCAGTTGGAGCCAGAGTAAAATGTGTGTAGCAGGCAAAATATGGTAATCCTTTTCTACATTTGGGGAACACTAGGCTATTCCAGCAAGCTCGTAGCCAGACTTGGGGGAGCTGGGGACTCCACTTCCTCTTTCCTGGCAGAAGCAGCTGGGCTGCCTGTGAATGGCACAGGGTTGGGGCCGCAGGCACGCTGCACACAGGGAGCAGAGGCTGGCACCACAAGGGGCAGAGCCTCACACTTCTCCCACCCCGCCCCCAGGGACTGACTGGGCTCTGCCACTGTACCAATGAGTCAGGGTGTTTCCCTGAGAGCAGGGGCAGGGCCCTGAGCTGGAGGTGGAGCTCTGCCTCCTCCCCACGGGACATCAGTATTGAATCACAAGTTCATCCCACCGTGGCTGGACACTGGTGTCCTGCATGGGGCAGGGAGAGGGTCATGCACACAGAAGCCCATAGATTTGTGACCAGTCATGATTTCAAACACTTCTGATCAAAAATGCTGAAAAATAAACAATGTTAATTAGCACTGGAGTGGGGAATCTTGGCTTTCTGAACAGCACAGCTTCAAAGCCCGAATTCCTGGGCTCTGACTCTCTGAGTTCACCTCCTACCTCTCTCCCCTCTCTATTCCACTTGTGCAAACTCTCCTGCCTCAGGGACTTTGCATGTTCTATTCCTGCTGCCTGGAACATTCTGCTCCCAAATACATGCCTGGCTCCCACCCTCACTTTATTCAAGTCCCTTTTCAGATGTCATTGCCCCATCCTGTTAAAATATGGCCCCAGTACTCTCCGCCCTCATGTGCCGTTGTTCCCAGCATGTAGGACTCTGTGTCATTTATTTTCTTGGTTATTAGTTTTGTCTCCCTCCAGCACATGTACAAACGTACATGGCTTGTTGCTGTCACTCCAGCCCTGGGCCAGTTTCTGGCACATAGCAAGGAACTATCCCATCAAGGATTTTGGTGTCATGAGTCAGTAAAAGAATTTACCAAGTCGAGCAAGTAGAAGCACGAAGTTTATGAGGCACTGCTAAGAGAAGTGAGGGCAGCTGGGCACAGTGGGTGTTGCTGCTGCTTCTGGGGCAAGTTTATTAGTGCAGAGCAAAAATGCACCCTCTAGGGAAGGAGCGCTGAGTGGGGGTCCCAAAACCTCAAGCTTTTATTAGGGTCTGCGGAGATGGGGGTGGTCAGGCTTGGGAAACTGGTTGTGTGTCATTAGCTCTCAGAGACTGGCTATGTGTCAGCCTCTCCTCCCACGTGTCCAGCGGAAGGAGTTTGGGGTGTGGATGGTCAGACTGAGGCTGTTATTTTCTGTGGGCTTCAGGAGCTGCAGGTCAGCAAGACCCTGCTGTGTGTCACAAGCCATTCTGTTAATGTCCTTATCAACATCCAAACCACGGTTCTCAGTCATCAGCTTTCCTCAGTCCCTCCCAGCCCCCACATGCTATTTGCTACCTGAATATACACTAAGTTTATGAAAAAGTGACCCAGGTCTGTCCAGTCCACATCTTTGTTCACTCGTTCTCCCATTTGTTCATTCAACAAACATTGGTTGAGACCATGTCTGGGCTGGGTCACCGCCTCCGCCCCTTTTTCTCCACAGAGGAGGCCACCATGGGAAGGTAAAATGCTAAAATTATGGAGTCATGGATCCGGGCAAGATGGTGAACTGATTCAGAGGCCAGGGTGGCCAGGAGGACTTTTCTGAGGAGGTGGCACTGGGCTGGGGCTGGAAATAGCTGGATGCCCCTAGCAACGTGGGAGGAGAGAAGGCAGGAATGGTGGAGATCTTGGGGCCCCCCGAGCTGAGGGAGGATGGTCAGGTGGCTGGGCCTCTGCAGATTTGGGATGCCCAGCCTCCATCACTATTGGCTGGCGACAGCCTCTCCACCTGCCCCAGGGCTGTTCCCTCTTCATGTGGCTTGTCCCTGAGGCTGGCAGGCTGGTGTTCTCAGTGAGCGCCCACTGACACGAACTGCTGGTATTGGCCAGAAGTGAGGGATGTGGCAGTGTGCAGGTCACTGGGACACATCAGGGGCTCGTCGGGATCACACAAAGAGTGCCCAGGTCAGAAAGGACAAAAAACAACCCCAAATCTGTTTTTGTTGGACTGTATAGCACTCCTTCAAACCTTTGGCCTTTGACACAGATTCACTGGCTCCCAGTTCTGCTTTTGGCCAGAGCCCTGCAGAGGTGGCCAGGTCCTGGTTCTGTGTGGCGTGGCCAGGATCACTGAGCTGGGAGACCAGCTGAGGCTAGAATGTCCATGGCAGCCACTGATCCTCCAGGGCCCCTCTTCAGGTAGCTTCTCCAGGATCCAGCCTGGACCTTGGGTCCAGAAGCAGGACAGAAGCTGAGGCTAGAAGGCCTCTTATAGCCTGGACAGGGACGTCCAAGAACACCAGCTCTGCCACATTCCATGGGCCAAGGCCGGCCTCAAGAGAAGGAGATGGACTCCCCGTTTGGTGAGAAGAGCAGGAGGCACGGGCAGGCCGAGGGGCCAGCAACAATGTTTGGAAGCCACCTACCATGGCCCTCAGGAGGAAAATGAGCAAGAGACATGAAATGTCATTCCAGAAAAGGACATCTAATGGCAGAGTTATAAAGAGATGCCCCCCATTTGCTTATAATCAGGGACATACAAATGAAAATGAGGTCAACACAGGTGACCGACCTGCAAACCCTAGACAGGTGGACAGTAGAGGGAGATGAGGAAACCAGTCCCCGTGTTTTGCTGGGGAGACAAGTGTGCCAGTCAACCCTGCAAAGGGTTTGCAATTATTGGGGACTCCATTATCTGTGTTCCCTATAGCCTAGTTAACCTCCTCCCAGGTTTGTACCCCAGCAAGCTGCCCCAAGGTCCCTAAAGTGACAATGTTGGAGGATGAGGATGCTTGGAGGCACTGAGTGTCAAGGCTACCCAGGTGGCCATCGCTGGGGAACATCTAAAGAAAATCCAGGCGAAGTGTACTATGGAAGTCACACGAACACACAGGCACGCAGAACTGCAGGTGCCCAAAGTGACAGGGCAGACACAGACATGTCCTAGTGTTCAGTAGAACAGATAAATGTAGAGCCAGGTAGGCAGAGGAATGAAGAAAAAGGGTGAAATGAGGCTGGGCATAGTGGTACATGCCCTTAACCCTAGCTAAGGTAGGAGGACTGAGACCCAAGGCCAGGCTGGCAGAAGCACGAGACCCTATCTGGAAAAAAAACAAACAAAATAGCAAAAGAACTGGGGCACGTCTCAAGTGGTAGAGCACCTGCCTAGCAAGCAGGAGGGCCTGAGTTCAGTTCCCAGTACCCCACACACATACACACACACACACCGAAAAAAGAAGAAGAAGAAAAGAAAAGTCATTAAACAAGGAGTTCAGAAGCCCTGTTGGACTCCTGACTCCTTGAGCAGGTTCTGGAGCTTGGTGTTCTCATCGGAGCAATAGGAACACAGTCTGGACGCAACAGAAAACAGCTCACTGACTGGCTAATTTGAGGACAGCTTGTAAGGACCTAGTTCCACCGTGTGAGAGAGAACAGGAAGAATTCATGGGAAAGTGCAGGGCCCGGGGTGGGAAGGCAGTGCTGGGGGTGGAGCACCTTCTACTGCTCTCCTTAAGAGAAAGAGCCAGTCAGTGGACACCTGGAGCTCAAGATGGCCGAGCAGGGAGGGAGCAGCCTGGGGTCTCCTCCCCCCCATATGCACGCACAGTATCTCACCCCCTTACCTTCAGGGGATCCTCCAAGACCCCCAATGTGTGCATGAAGCCATGGTAGTGCTGAACCCCACATCACTAAGTTTTCCCCACAGATGTGCCTAGGATGAAGCTTAATCTATAAATTAGACACGATTAACACCACTGACAATAACCTGCTCGAATAAAACAGTAAAACTTATAAATTGTTCTGAGACGTCTTGTTGACTATTTTTGGGCTGTGGTTGACCATAAGTGACAGAAACCATGGAAAGTGACACCATGCATAAGGGGGGGCTGCTGCATCTCACAGAGGGAGAGAGAGAGAGAGATTTATTTGAGGGACTGGGTCACAGCCGTGCAGTCTTGGGGAGCCCACGTCTGATGGAGGTGTGGGGACTGCAGGCTGAGACTCAGGAAACAGTGGCTGTTGGAACCTGAAGGCCATGGGTTCCCCAAGTCCGAGAAGGTCAGTCTTTTGTTCCATTCTGGCCTTCCACTGATTGGTTGAGGCCCACCCCCATTCTGGAGTGCAGTCTGCTTTTTTCTAAGTCCGTTTATTTAAACATTAATCTCATCAAAAATATCCTCACAGCAACATCCAGAATAATGTTGGACCATATGTCCAGGCACCATGGTTCAATCCAATTGACACATAAAACCTTATGTGGGGCGCCAGCAGAAGCCAGAACACAGGAGGCTTCCATATGGCCCGTCCAGGTCACCTCCCAGGCACAGGGCAGGGAGGAGGGGTGAGAGAAGGAAGAAGACACACTTGCAACATAGCATTGGCATATACATGGCACATGAGGCTTGGACCCCGTGAGAGCTGGCTGTCTGGTGGGTCCCCAGCCCCACCTCTAGCACTCAGGCAGGATTTTGTTTGCTCTTCCCCCAGGGAACTCCCCCAGTAGCTGGTGGGGGGAGGCACGGTTAAGTTGGAGCAGGAACTCTCACTTGTCACAGTCCCCACCACTCCTTATTGCCTTACATGGCTCCCTTCTTTCCCCTCTGCCCCCTCCCTGCCCTGTGGTTCCTACACTACTTGATCCAGAAGTCATATCTCAGATCCAGATGCAACACAGCCCACAGAACTTTCTGTAATGGCAGAAGTGGTCCCCATCTGCCCTGTCCAATATGGGACCCACCCGCCCGAATTGAGAGGTATCACAGTATAACACACTGGACTTTTCACACTTAGCACGAGAAAGCAAACATCAAATATCCTATTAATAATATTGTATATTGTTTACATTGGAAGAATAATTTCTGACTATACTAGATTGAATAAAATATTTTACTGAAATTGATCCATCTTTTATGTTGTCATTACTCTGTTTCTCTTGGGTAGCACTGTCTGCGTGGTAAGATTTTAGCCAGCCCTGCATGGCTGGACAGTGGCTGGACAGTGGCTTATCCCCAGGCTAAACCCCCAGTGACACCAATATTTGATGGGCCTCTGACTCTGATCTCAGACTGAGCTGAAGGCCACCACTTCCTCTTCTGTCTTATGGCTCTGAATCCTTCACCTCAAAAGTCCCCTCAATGAGGCAGGTTCTATTTCTGATGACTCAGAAGGGCCCCCCACCCCCATACACACCGGATGTTGTGGGCCTTGAGGTCATGCCAGCCTGTATGGAAGAATGACTGCCCATGTGCACCAAGAAAAGCCAAAAATATCTTCCAACCTTCCCCTCCCAGACCTCCATGGTTCCAAATCTTCCGCGTCCACCAGAGGCCTTCTGGAAACGCCCATGTGACCGCTAAGCAATCAGCTCCTGGTGCCTGTGCAGACACTGGCATGGCACTGGCATGGTGCCCGTGCAGAAGCTGGGCAAATGTCTCCAGTGTCTTCTGAGGCTTTCCTTTCTGACCAGCACGATGTCATGACATTTCCAGCGCGATGGGACCTAGGCTGGGGAGGGGAGGACATCTGCAGGGCTGGGGCTCTCTCAGGTATAGCTGGCAGCCCAGGTGCGAGGGAGCAGGGCAGGAGCGTCTAACTAGGACCTACTGGACACTCCGTGTTCTTCCTCACCGACTTTGGAAAGAGCCTAAGAAGTAGCTACCATGTTCTCCTGCTATGGCACGGGTACACAGGTTCAGAGAGGGACAGTGTCCTGCTCAAGGGTCACACAGCACAATAACTGGCAAAGCTGGCATTGGAGTTCAGGTCTGTTATCTGCAGCCCTGGGTCCTGTGATTGAGGGGAACAACCAGAAGCTCCCTGTCACTAGACAGTGCCACAGAAGGCCCCAGCCAGGCCTCCTGTAGAGAGTGCAAACTGGTGGCCCCTGTGGGAAGGCTTTGGCTAACAGTCCCAATAAGACTGGCCAGCAAGAGTGTTTCTTTTCTCTTTCTTTCTTTTTTTTTTTTTTAATTTTTATTCTGACTTGAAAAACTTGGACATTTTTATGTAAAAGGAGACTGATTGGTCTTTGTAGAAAATCTCAGGTCTCCTCAGCTGCAGGGGAGCAGCTGCCCTCACTGAGGGGTCTGGAGTGTGAACCAGGCCATCACCTGATGCCCTTAGACCTTCTCTGTGTGTTCCTGTGTGACTCACACACATAGGGTCACTCTGTGCCTGGTCCTTGCTGCTGTGGAGGCCCCTGGCTTCCTGCAGGGACCCGTGGCCCTCTCCAGGCCACAGAAGGATGACCAGCTTCAGGCGAGGCAACCTGTTCTTATGAGGGAGAGTGACAGGCAGTTGGAATACTGCTTAGCGGGGATTCAGGAGAGGCCTCCAGGGGACAAAGTCCTGCTGGCAGTGGTGGGGACAGAGGTGCTGAGGGAGGCGTCTCTACATTCCTGGTGGGAGTGGGCTGTGGGACAGCCTGGGCAGGGACAGAAGGAACTTTACATTTATTGAGCACCTACTATTTGCAGTGTCAAGGGCATTCTGAAGTTGTCACGGGTCTGTGAATTATTGTCCCCAAAGCAGAGTACATAACGTTAAAAAACTCTGGTCTTAGCAGGGATTCCATGACCTCCTGTAGGTTCTCAAACCCCAAGAGTCAGAGATGAGTCTCCTCCTTGGGCACATAACTATGGAGGGAGAGGGATGGGGAAGCAAAGTTCTTTCTCCCACTCTGTGTGGTCTCTCTGAGCCTCAGTTTTCTCCTCTGTATAATGGGTTAATCCCACCTTCCTGCTATCAGGATCACAGATACTTCTTGGAAAACTTCTCTCTCCCACACCTTCCGGGAGAAGATGAGGCAGCTGGCCCACCCCTCTGGGAGGTGGGCCTCAGGCAGGGCGGGGCAAGGCAGGCAGGAGGGTTAACTAAAGTGTAGAAAAGCAGAAGCAATGGGTTTCCCAAGACCTAGCCATCCCCCCACTTCCTCTCCACCTGCCAAGGCTACTGGAGACTGCCCGCCAGACACTGCCGTTCTTCAGGGACATGAGGGGCCTCCATGGAGCCGCTGAGCACCTCATCAGGACTGGGTAGGTCTGGGGACTTGGGCACTGAGAGTCACAGTAAGAAAGTCAAGCAGTCTGCTGCCTGCAGCTCAAGTTCTGCCATTCCTGGCTGTGTGACCTTGGGTAAATCCTCCCCTCTCAGAGCCTCAGTTTCCCCCTCTGTGAAATGGGAATAACAATAATGACTGTGAAATTGTTGTGAGAGGGCTTGGTTTAGAGTAAGCACTCAACAAATGGCAGGTAGCGGCTCTGTCATGTGCGATACCCAGCATAGAATTTAGCACCCGATGTGACATGGCACCGCCTTTAGTTCTCACATCATTTATATTTGTAGCTATTATTTCGACAGTGGCCTGTTCCAAATACTAATTATTCAGTGGGTGGAGGGCGTTTGATCCCAAATGCAGTCAAGGGCCCGTCAGCACTGTGGTGCACAGGCCTGCACTGCGCTGAGCAGCCTGTAGGTGGCGCGCTCTAAAAGACAGCCAGGGAAGCTCTGTGCAAAGCAACCACCCTAATGCACATTCCTCGCTTCTCCAGAAAAGCAGGAAATCTGGATTTTAATGGGGGAATGATGACGTCAGCCAACACTCACACACCTGCGCATAAGAGTCAGCTCTTGGGGCTGCAGGATTGTGACCTCTGTGCCAGTCCCCCAGGCCTTATGCATCACAGCTCCCCGAGTTCAAGAGCCCCCAAACCATTTGCTAGTCATGCAGTCAGAGTTCAGGACCTCTACCCTTCTGTCAGAGATGCCCAGCCTCCTTCACCCACCTAAGAACTTCCAGCCCCAGCTCAAAGGCTACCTCCTCCAGGAAGCCTTCCTGACTCTCCCAGGTGAAAATTAGTGCCTCCACCTACCTCCCCCCTCCCATCCAGGCCCAGGTACACCATTCTGAGTTCTTGATTCTTTTTGTATGGATTTACCTTTTAACGGTCTGGTTTAAATCTCCCTTACTTGACTGTAAACTTCCTTGGTGTACTGCAGGTGACTTAATACCCTCTCCTACATCTTCGAACATCCATAACCCCCTCCAGCACTGACTGCCTCCTGCTAGCCAGAGCAAACAAGCAATGACGCCACACTCCATGATTATTCATGAGCACCTGCTACAGGGAGACATGTTCTAAGCAGTTCCCTGTCCTGAAGGAGTTGACACTCTAAGGATAGATGGTAGATAGCATGGTGCTTTTCATGTGCCACACACTAGATGACCCCAGAAGGCACATACTTTTATCGTACCACTCTACAGGTGAGAAAACTGAGGCACAGAGAGGCTGAGGAACTTGCCCAAGGTCACACAGCTAGTGAGTGGTAGAGTGGGTATTTGAACCTAAGCAGGCCAGAGATCATGGCCTTACACTTTTCACAAGTGTACAGTTTGCTTGTCTAGACGTTCAACATCATCTTTACCCATTTCCTTGGCCTTCTCCTGATATTGAGGATAAATAGCCTCTGCTCCTTTTTAAAACCAGCCCCACCTGCTTGCCCTCAATCTCACCCACTGCCCCCATCAAAGGACATCTCTCCAGTGAGACCCTTTCCCAGTGTCCCCTTCTCCACTGAGCTTTCCATCTGCAAACGTGGAGTTTCTCCCACCTGAAATGAAGACCCTGGAACTCACTTCCCCTACCTGCTCCTGCCCTGTTTCTAGCTCTTCACTGCAAGACAAGTCTGTGTTCATGTCTCCAATTCTCCTTCAGTCTCCCCTGGACCCACTATGGTTAGGTTTTAATCAAACATGCCACCAAGCTGCCCCTACTGAGGTCACCAGTGACTCCCACGTGGCAAAATGCAAGAGCCCTGGCTCAGTGCCCCCTCTCCACCCATGGGAGGCATCTGACACTCTGATCACTTCCTCCCTGCTCTGAAACAAGCTGTATACTTGGCCTCCCAAGCGCCACCTGTTTCTCAGGCTCTATTGCTGACTCCCTGTCATCTCACAGCACCATATTCCGAAATCTCGTCCTCTGTCTCTGTCTCTGTCTCTGTCTCTCTCTCTCTCTCTCTCTCTCTCTCTCTCTCTCTCTTTCTTTCTCTCTCTCACCATGAATCTTTCCATTGCTCTCACAAGACTATAATCATGGATTCCAGCAGCCCAAACACCCTTCTCCACATCTTCAGGGATTTTGTGAGCACTGACACCCCTGGACGAATAACCCTGGGGCAGGCTGTGATTACTTCAGCTTGTGTCACGTGGGTAAGAGGGGCTGTCTCTGATTGGTCCATCTAGAAAGTGTGCCTGCTTCTGTGGCTAAAAGGGTGGAGCCTGCTAGCAGGCTAGGGGCTCATGGGGCAGGGACAAAGGCAGACCCCTCCTTCCTAATAGACCTGGCCTTCCTAATAGAGGGTCCCCCTGTTTCCTTGTGCAGGTGGAAGTTCTGGTACTTGGGGATCCGCAAAGTACTTGTCCCCCTGCAGGCCGCCTGGGATGCCTTTGCCCAGCCTGTCCCAACCAGTTGTGGCCAGTTGCTGACCCAGCTCCTCCTGTGTGGTTTCCTGGCTGTCACTGCCACAGATCTCCTTCGCCATTGGCTGATCTCTTCTCAGCTTTATCCTCTGGGACCCTCAGCTGGGGTGACCACTGCCTGTGGCTGCCTGATCTTCCTCAGCCTGGGCCTCATGCCCCCAGTCCGCTGCCTGTTTGCCCTCAGTGTGCTCACCCTGGGCACAGAGCAGGGCCGCCGGCTGCTCCTGTCCTACAGTGCTGCCACTCTGGTTGTTGCAGTGGTTCCAAACGTCTTAGCCAACGTGGGTGCAGTGGGGCAGGTGCTGAGGTGTGTCACTGAGGGCTCCCTGGAGAGTCTACTCAACACCACTCACCAGCTGCAAGCCATGTCCAGAGTGCTGGGCCCCGCAGGCCAAGCAGATGGCAGGGGCCTGACATTTGAGGCCCAGGGAAATGGCTCTGTCTTCCAGCTTCATATTCTCAGGGTCACTCAGCATGTCCTGGAAGACTTCTCTGGCCTGGAGTCCCTGGCCCGGGCAGCAGCGCTGGGGACCCAATGGGTGGCCACAGGGCTATTTATGCTGGGCCTCCTGGTGGAGTCGGCCTGGTACCTCCATCACTACCTGACTGACCTGCGGTTCGACAATGTCTACATGACACGGCAGCTGGCTCAGCAGTTGGCAGAGGCTCAGGCCACACATCTGGTCGCTCCTCCCCCCTCCTGGCTCCTGCAGGTGGTGCAGCCGAAGCTGTCCCAGGACGAGCTGCTGAGCTGTGTGCTGAAGCTGGGGCTGCTGGCACTGCTCCTGGTGGCCACAGCTGTGACGGTGGCCACAGACCACGTGGCCTTCCTCCTGGCTCAGGCAGCTGTGGACTGGGCTCAGAAGTTGCCTGCTGTGCCCATCACGCTCACAGTCAAGTACGATGTAAGTGGGACCATGGGAGGATGGCATTGGGTCATTTACTGGAGGGAGGGGGCAAGACATTTGACCCTTGCCTTACAGCTAAATGTAATTTGCCTCGGAGTGTCAACTCTTGGGTCAACCGTGGGGTCCTGGGCATCTGTAGATAAGCTTACTTGATCCAACAACAGCTGTGAAGTGGGTTCTCTTTTTATTCCTATTTCAGATGAGGATATTGGGACCCAGGGACCTTAAAGTAACTTTGCCCAAGGTCAAGGTCAAGGTCTTCTTGAGTTGCAGAATTTCCTAGTTTCATGTTCTTCATCATATAAATTAGATCAATCTTCCTTAACCTATGAGGTTATCTTGAGTCTGAAAATGTGACGATGTCTCTAAAAGTACTTAGCAAGGTCCATGCCACACAAGAGGTGTTCGATAAATAGTGGTTATGACCAACAGCTCACATTTTGATATTTCAGACTGGATGTAAGGCTTAGGGACAATCTAGAACAGGAGTTGACCATCTATGACTCTCAGAGCAAATCCAAATGGCTTCCTGATTTTATAAAGTTTATTGGAACACGGCCTTCCATCTGTTTATATACTGTCCAGGCTACTCTACAAAGGCACAGTTCGGTAACCCTAACAGGAACTGGAAGGCCCACAAAGCCTAAAATTTAATAGTAAGATATAGGGCTGAGGGTCTGCTCAAGTGGCCGAGCCTCTGCCTAACAGTAATATACAAAATACTCTCTTAGAGTAGATACTTTACTATTGGATCAAGATTTGTTACTCAATCTTTTCTTTGCTACAGTCTTGTCATTTTTAGTAGTGAGATCTCACACAAAAGTTCATCACATGAAACATACCAAAGTGTCAGACCCTGAGCTAATAATAACTTACACTTATTAAGCACTTACTCTGTGCTAGAAAATTATTTTTTCAAACGATAGGAAATCAATTTAGGTGGCATGACCAGCTTCTGTTTTAGTGAAATAAGCTAGACTAGGAAATAGAGAGTATGTTGTAGATGATATGGGTGTTATTATTTTGGAAATTTCTCTTCAATTAGAATACAATGTGTGCTTGGAAGTTTCTATAAAGCACATTCTTTTTTTTTTTTTGTGTCATTCACTGGGTTTGAACTCAGGGTCTCATACTGGCTAGGTGCTCTTACCCCACTATGCCAGCCCTAAAATGCACTTCTTACTGTAGGCCACAAGAAGGAAATGTGTCAGGGGATGTTCTCAGCATGTCCCCTGATTTTCTCTATGTTATCAAATGTAAGCTGACATGAGTTCCAAATCCACTATTATTTTATGTGACATTAAGAGAAAGTGCTGCTGAGTCATCCTTGATGGGATGTGTTCTTATAATGTAGCATTTCAACTGCAGTCATATAAAGTCATTGCCTTATCATGATCATTTTGATGATCTCAAAATAAGGAACTAATTTTTGGCTTTTTTTGGGGGGGCACTAGGGTTTGAACTCAGAACCTCATGCTTGCTAGCCTGGTGCTCTACCACTTGAGCCGCTTCACCAGCCCTGTTTATGTTGAGTACTTTTGAGAAAGGATCTTGGTGAACTATTTGCCTACGCTGGCTTTGAACCTTGATCCTCCTCATCTCTGCCTCCTGAGTAGCTAGGATTACAAGAGTGAGCCACCAGTCCCTGGCAGGGAAGTAGCCAAGTCCAGCTCTTCTCAATGACTCTGGCCAAGTTGTTAGGGTCCTAAAGCTTCTCACTAACCTCACTGTCTTCCGAGGGTTGGGGACGCCCCTCCATTGTCCCCAGCATTTTCCTTCAGCTTGGGACAACTGTGTCTGCAAGGGTTGATGCTGTGCTCTGATCCTCTGGGAGAGCATGAATTAGCCAACCCCTCCTCGCTGCTTGGCATTCTTTCTTCTTTCTCCAGGGCTGTGGAGTTTCTCCTACTTTCAGCTGAACCCTTTTGGGTATAACAGGCTGTCTTTTGCACATGGGCTAGTGACTCAATATTCCCCAGCCCCATCTACTCACATGAACCCCCTTTCATAACCTGTGGCTTGGCGGGAAAATATGAGCTAACAGTCACTCCTCAAAAATGACTGTTTGCTTCACTAATGCTACATGCATGCCCGCCTTCTCTGTCCTCAATTTCAGTAGAGACACCAGAACCATCTGCTTCTCAAGCAGAATTTTCTTGGACATTTTGGAATGATGACCAGCTTGCACACAGCCCAATGTGTATAGCTCTGCTGAAATGATGGCCCAAACAAACAGGCCAAGTTTCTACAGCGTGGCTGCTGTGTTGGCTGAGTGACTGCTGGCAGCACTTCCAAGTCCTCCTGACTTCAGAGATGGTAAAAGGTGAAGAAATACACATCTCAGAGCTGATGAAATAGGGCGTGATTCCATGAGATAGGAATTATTACCACCATGCCTATTACAGATGAAGATGGGGGCTTAAGAGTTAGGGAATTTCCCAAACTCATCCAGCCCAGCAGTGGCAGAACCAGAATGCACTGTAACTTTCACGGATCCCCTCCATTAAAAAAAAAAGAAAGAAAACCAATGACCACATTGCTATAAAAGCAAATATATTAATGTTATACACAGAGATATAACTTACATTTTTTACTTCTGAGTTTAAACAAAATGAAAATGTTTTTGTGAGCCCCTAAAAGTATTATCCTGTGAGGCCTCATGGAGAAATCAGCTCTGGATAGAACCAAAATCCAACCCAAAATCGGGAGCCAAAGTGCCCCTGGTTCACCTCTGACCTCCTGCCTCTCTGGGACCACCTGTGCAAACTGCAGAGCCTCATGCTTACAAGCAGGACACTGCAACCCACGTTGGGGGAACTAAGCCCTGAGGCAGTCACATTTAGTTCACTGTGAGACTTTGGGTTCCTGGTCCTTTAAATCAGTCTGCCATGGGACCCCAACCTCACAGACTAGTGCTGGTTTGATGGAATGGCACATGTGAGGTATGCAGTAAGCGCTCACTAACAGTCAACGACCATAAGCATTAGTTGACTTACTCCAAAATATTCTGCTCAAAGACAGTAAGAACGACAATAGGGACACTTGTCGGGCACTTTTTATTTGACAAAAGAGCTGGTGTCCGCCTCAGTCGGATTTGGTCCTCCCCAAACTCTTGGAAGCAAAGTTATTTCTGCACCCATTTTGCAGGTGAGAGCAGGGAATGGTGGACCCATGGGTCCCTGCACCTTGCAAGTGGCCGGGGACTGGCGGTGACCCTTTGGCTCTCTGTTGACTCTGCCTTTTTCTCCTTTTTGAAGGCATCTTACACAGTCCTGGGCTTCGTCCCCTTCCTCTTCAACCAGCCTCCGCCAGAGAGCCCGTGGGTGTCCTCGCAGCGCTCCTACCGGTGGGAGCTGCGCCTGGCGTCCCGCGGCTGCCCGCTGCTGCCCGCGCTGCGTCCCCGCGCCGCGGCCCCGCTGGCCGCGGGCGCCCTGCAGCTCCTGGCCGGCGCCACGGTGCTGCTGCAGACCTACGCCCGGCGCCTGCGGCACGCCATCGCCGCCTCCTTCTTCTCCGCGCAGGAGGCCAGGCGCGCCCGACACCTGCTCGCCCGCCTGCGGCGAAGGCACAGCCGGCGTTGCGGCCAACCGCGGTCCCCCGGGGCGCCCTTCCACGCCCGGGCCCCGGGCCCCGGCCTGGGTGGACAGACCCAGAGCGGAACAAGAGCTCTGGGGTCCCACGCACCTCCTGCTGCCTCCCTAGGTAGTGGCCGTAGGTTGGCCACTGCACCTCTCTGAGCCTCAGTTTCTCCATCTGCATGATGACTGTGTGATGAAAATTGTTGGGATCTGCTTTCCACGTGGGAATGAGCAAGGAGCCAGTGGGCATGGCGGAGGGGGTGGGCGCAGGTGGAGTAAGCACTGGGACACCCACGATCCTCTAGGCCCCATCCGCAGCTGCTGCCTTTACCTGTCAGGTAGAGACGAATTAATTCAAATTAATTCAAATTAATTCGTCTGGAACTTGTTTGCATGCCTCTGAATCCTCTGAACTTATTTATAGTAATCTGAATTTGTGATTTTATAAATGAACCTATTTATTAAATCTTAGATTAAATGTTATTTATTTGCTTTGAACTGCCCTGGGGCTTTCCATCTAGGATAGCCAGGTTTAACAAATAAAAATGTCGGGTGCCTAGATCAGTTTGAATTTCAGATACACAGTGAATAATTGCTTAGTATTCCTTGACCTCTGGTGTGCCCTCAGTCCCTGGGTCAACCACCCAGGTAACCCACTGTGTGACCTTGAGTTCTCTGCTGTCAAAAAAAAAAACAAAAAACAAAAAAACCCCACAATGACAACAAACTTAAAATTATTGTTTGGATTTTATTTGGGATAGAAGAATTGGCAACAATGCATTCCACAGAACAGAGGGAGTGTCCCGATGGGCTGGCAAAGGAGTCTGGCTTTATAGATAGAAAAGGGCCAAAGGAAGGAACAAAGAGAAAAAGATTCTACCTTGCAGAAGAGGTCAGCTAGGTCAGCTTCTAGACCTTTCCTAGAGCAGAATCTGAGTGAGGAGTAAACAGGAAATGAAAAGTCGGGAAGCTTTAAGTTAGTCTAATGTGAAGCGAACTGGTGTGGGCCAATTGGATGTCCTGTCACTCAAAGCTTAATTACAGGTAAAAGAAATTGGAGTAGAAATTTTAAGTAAGGGAGCTCACCCCTGCTCAGACGGATAAGAAACCAGGAAGCAACCAGTCAAGGAATCAGCCCTAAGAGTGCACTGTCTTAGCCATGTCTGTGCATCCGGAAGACACCATTACAACCAGAACCATGCTGCACACCTGAGAGCTGACCAGCAAAACAGGGAAACCAGGCCCCTCTACCCCCAACTTCCACAAAGCCGGTGCTCAGGTGCTGAGATCTCTGGCCACACAGCACCTCCAGCAGGGCTGCTGCATTGCACACTTCTGGGGGCTATGCTGTCCACATCACACTGTATGTGACCCATTGTCCAAGTGACACTATCCCTGGTCTGTGGATGCCCTACAGTCTGCATGACCATACACAACACCTTGGTTGTCAGGCCTTGCAGTGGAATAGCAGTGGAAATCAAGCCTCCATTTCAGGCTCCAGAGGTCACATGAGTGCATCTGATCAGTGGAACCTAAATTACACTGGAACCCTAGCTGCAAGAGTCTGGGAAATTACTTTTTAGTTTCCAAACTTTCAAACTTTTTGACTGCCAATCACCCCTCCACACCCAACTGAAGTAAAAGTTTAATTAAAGACACTTATTTAATGGAATGCACTAGATATTTTCTATTCTATTAAATTCTGTCCTATTCTAGTCTACTCTATTAATCAGATACAATTCTATTTTGTCCTGCTGTTTTATTCTTCTTCATTAAGAAGATTACTGGTAAGGGCCGAGTGTGGTGGTTCATATCTGTAATCCTAGGCACTTGGGAGGTAGAGATAGAAGGATCACTGGCAAAAGCTCAAGACCTTATCTGAAAAATAATCCAAAGAAAATAAGGGCTGGGGGCAGGGCTTAAGTGACAGAGCACTGACTAGCATATATGAGGCCCTGAATTCGAACCCCAGCACTGCCAGAGAGAGAGACAGAGCGAAAGACAGACAGAGAGAAAGAGAGAGAGAGAGTTTTCTCTCTCATTTTAGTAAAACTAAAATGATCTTCCCTTTTGCTCTGTGCTGTTGCCAAAGGCTTATCTGAATGAAGGACCAGTGCCAGGGCAGGGGGGCTGCTGCACATGGCTCAGTGATCACAGATGGTGCTCCACCCAGGACTTCCCATCCAGACCCTTTTCTTGAAACTGACATCCTGAGACACATCTAGGCCACGGGTTTTTAAGAGGATGGAGAAGAGAAATCTGCAATCCAGCCCTCCACCCCACACCCCGAGCTTGGAGGTATTTTTAGGGTGTGAGTCACCACCTGTGGGAGCAGAGCTCCAGTCACTTTTCCTCCCATTTCTCAAATGTGCTCCTCTCCAGGGGTATTAGTGACCACCCATGACACCCAACGCCCAGCTCTGACTCCCTTCCCAGCAAAACTGCCCTGCTCAGTGACTCAGCCTCAGCTTTTTCTTTTCTTTCTTTTTTTTTAACTACACAAATAATACCTAAGTCCTTCTTATAAAAACTCAGAGCATTACATGTAATAATAGCTCGTGTGTAGTGCGTACTTATGGTGAGTTAGAAAATGATAAGTACCTTGTTTTTAAGCCCTCATTTGCAGCATTCACTGACCCCATAGTGTAAACTGTTCCACTGGGGGATTTCAGATTCTTCACTGGATGTTCACTCCTGGAAGCAGAGCGGGGAGGACGTGCTTATGACTGGCTCCAGGGACTGGGGCGGACTGATCCTGAAATGGTTAAAAGACTTAGCCAGAGAGAAGCCATTAATCAGGTGTCCAGAGAGAAGCCCTTAATCAGGTGCCATGTTAGCTTCAAAGCTGAAGGAGGTTCATGAGGTCTGGTTCCCATAAAATTAGAAGAACAGAAGGAACCAAACTAGGATATGGTCAAATGATTGTGTGGATTGTGTTGATTGTGTCCACTCATGTTTATAGATAGCAGCCATTGTCTCACTTCTGCACCTTAGCTAACAGCTATTGTCTCGCTTCTGTACCTAGGCTAGCTTGCTTTGCAAAGATTGCCAGACAGGATGTAGTTTTTGCCTTTATAAAACCTGCAAAAGTTTAGAGAGGGGCTACTCTGAGATCCAACGACCTGTTGGTCAGGGCAGTCGCCAGCTGGCTAATAAAGACTCTCCTTTAAAGTCTTTCTTGGGTGGTCATATCTCATTCTGGCTCGTAACAATCCCAGCATAATACAGTGCCTGACGCTCCACTAAAGCTGTGTGCACATCATCAAAGTATCTGAGGAAGCTGGGCTCTTGTCATCCTTCCTTTGGAGGTAGACTTTATGATACAGACACATTAAGTGTTTTGCCCACAGCTGAGCCAGGATTTAAACCCAAGTAGTCTGCCTGCCAGAATGCACAGTCTCTCCAATAAGAGTACAGTTCCCTTTTTGATGGTCACACTCAAATCTCTTGGGTCCTTTATCCCCCAGACATAACCACAGTCATCACTCGGATGGGTACCTTTCAGATGTCCTCCTCCTCCTCTTCTTTTTTGTGTGTGGACACAATACTGGGGTTTGAACTCAGGGCCTTGCACTTGCCACACCCCCAGCCCTTTTTGCTTTTTTTAGTTAGTTTAAAGACAAGGTTTCATTTTTTTTCCCAGGGCTGGCCTCAGGTAGGGGTGCTCTGACCCATGGCTCCCACATAGCTGGGATTACAGATATCCAGCTTGTTTATTGAAATGGGGTCTCACTAACTTTTTGTCTGGGCTGGCCTTGAACTGAAATCCTCCCTATCTCTGTCTTTCCAGACACTGGGATTACAGGTGTGAGCCACTGTGCCTGGCCTTGGACGTTTTTTTCTAATCATAAACATGTATGGAAACATAATATAGAAGTACAGAGTATTTGTTGTGTTTTAAATAACATGATGCTATGCGTGATGGTTCTGCAGCTTGTTTTTTCACTGAACAACATGTTTTGTCATTTTCATCATTGAAGAGCATCAATGTGCCATTAGTCATTCAGCAGCAAGCCTGAGGGTAGAGGGTTAGGTGGTGTCTAGGATTTGCTGGAAACAATGCTGTAGCAGACATCTTTGCCTCCTTGAACAAATCAGTGATCCTCAGGAGAGACTGGAACTTCCTGAATTCCATGGGTTTTAGGTTTTAGATGTGGGCTAGTTATATGGGCAGATGGACATTGAAGATGGTCCCCAGTTGTTACCGGGAAACCAGTCCCCTGGCCTCGTTGACAATTTACATATAATGAGAGCAGGGTTTTGAGGAAAAGAAAACAGGGAGGGCAGGGAGAGTCAAGCCCTGGATGCTCTGTGGTCCCACTTCTGAAAGATGGCGTCTCCTTTTAAAGGCGAGTTCCGGGACTCAGCCTGACTGAGTGACCTGATGCATGTTCACCTGGCCTTCATTCTGCAGGTGTCCAGCACCACTTCTCTGAAGCTGTATGTCCTGGCTGCAGGTTTACTCCTCTGGTGGACAGAGAGAGATAAGGGGTAGAGAGCTGCCTGGTGTTATTGGAGAGAAAGATTCATTACTGGATCTCCAGCAGTTAGACGAAGAGGGGAAGAAAGTTAGCCTAATCGACACAGTAAAGTGGCCAGCAGGCAAGCTGGCTGTACAAAAAATTTTGGGTTTTTTTTTGCTTTTGTAATTCCAGTTACATTTTCCCCACTGTCAATTTATTCCTTCCATTCCTATGGAAAAGAGGCACTGCAGTCATCTCACTGTTTGCTGCCTTTAGTGAATTCACGGGCACAAGTATGGCATCATTGCTCCTCAGCAAGAGCAGCTTTTAAGTCCCTGTTACAGTCACCTCTCCCTCCTGGCTCCCGTACCCTTGTCGATTCCCTCCTCTTGAACACAGGCAGACTTGCCTCTAGCTAATCAAATGTGACACTGAGGCAGAATAGATCAGGGAGATGAAGCATGGGAAACAGCGCACAGGAATTTGGAGATGAACACTGTGTTAATAAATGGCTTGCGTAAAAGCACACAGCCACTGTTTTCTTTGATTTAAGCTTTATACCCACTCAACAAGCTGCACTATCTAGTAAAGGGGGTGGAGGGCGCAGCTCTCTCTCTCTGTCTCTGTCTCTCTCTCTCTCTCCCTCTCTCTCTCTCTCTTTCTCTGACCTTGAATACCTGTCCAAAAGATTACACTCTTGGAGAATGAATGAAGGGACCTTGCAGAAAGACACTGGTGGAGCGGCTCAAGTGTACAGCGCCTGCCTAGCAAGCATGAAGACCTGAGTTCAAACCTCAGTACCACCAAAAAAACCCAAACAAACAAACAACAACAAAAACCCTAAGACACTTATCCTGGGCAAATGAATTCTCTAAGTACAAAAAGTATTTACAAAGGAAAGTACTTATCACAGAGTATCACAAATGCCACTTGTCATGAAGGGAGCGTCTGGCAGGACCCCCTCCTTCCCAAACCCCCACATCATTGTGTCCCAAAAGTTAGAAAACAGGCTAACCTTGAAAATCTCTGGGCCCAAATGATAAGGCAGTGTGACAACAAGAATGACAGAATATACCAGAACAAAGAGGAGAACTCATTCCTGGGTGAATTAAGGTCAATCCCCAATCTGCTTTTCTATCAGAAATACCTGTGGCGTTAGAGCACTCATTGCACCTACTGTCAGATGTGCCCGCAGCCATGTCTGGGTTGAGTTCTGCCTTTCTATATTTGCTTTCCTTTACTACTAAGCCTTCTTGGTCTCTACCTCCATGTGCCCTAAAAATTTTTTTTCTGACAACATCATGAACTTGGTACCCAAGGGTCAGGCTGAGGCCTCCTCCCATTTTGGAGACCTCCTCCCTGGAGTGTTGCCAGCTCCAGTAACAAAGTGACAGGGTGCCACCTCTGTGGGAGGGTCACATGAAATTGTACTTCCACTGTACTCTCTCCATTGCTTTCTTCTTGGCTTATGTGCTTGGATGAAAGTAAGCTGCCAGGTTGGTGGCTCACCCAGAAGAAACTGAGGGTGACCTCTAGCAAGTGCCAGCTATGAACAGAAGCCCAGTCCTACAGCCTGCAAGGAATTACAGTCTTCAATGCCTTCTAAGTGAGCTTGGAGGTGGATCCTTCCCCTTGGGTTGAGACACAAGACCTAGGTGGCACCTTGATAGGCGCCTGTGAGAGCTGCCACTCCTGACCTCAGATCACAGAAACTGAGATAAGAAACATGTGACTGTCACCACTACTTTCTTGGTCATTCACATAGGGAACTAGCACAGCCGGGGTCCCCAGAAAGCCTGTCTGAGACAAGGGTCTCCACAAAGGTGGTTTATTTGGGAGGCGATTCCAGAAAGCACTGGAGGGGAGGAGGGAAGTGAGCAAGGAAGAAGAAGAGCCTGTGCAGGATGCGTTCCGGGAAATGGAGAACAGCTTCCAGGTCTTCCTTTCCTGAGTCTCAGTCCTCACTGTGAATGGCTGGAAAAGCAGACTGCTTGCTCCTCCATGGCTCTCCACCCTCGACGTGGAACCTTCTGTGATCAAAACGTTGACCGTGACCACACAGAGCCACTGCCCGGTGTCCTTGAACTCCATTCAGCTCTGATGCCTCCGCCCGGAATTTCGGCCAGTTCCAACCCAGGCCGGGGCTCAGCCCCACGAGACTGCCCGGTTGCAGGTGCCAGTCACGAATAGTAAACTGCCCCCTATAATTCCGGCTGACCGGATATAAATCAGGGTACCCAGAGTCCGCAACTTGGGCCCCGTCACTTTCGGGAATGGCTCATGGAACCGGGGCAGGACTTCAGACACGTGGCGGCATCGGGCGCCCCCTGCTGGCTGCCTAGCAACTAGCGCCAAGAGGGAAAGGGACCCGGTCGGTGGGGAGAGGTCCCTGAGGGCGGTCCCACCTGCGTCCCCACCTGGTATGA
The DNA here is from genome assembly GCF_047511655.1 of Castor canadensis. Lineage (NCBI taxonomy): Eukaryota > Metazoa > Chordata > Mammalia > Rodentia > Castoridae > Castor > Castor canadensis. Next base: position 168,754,049 of record NC_133390.1, on the reverse strand, counting down.
GCTCAGCACACGCTGGGCTTGCACCTCATTCCAGGCCTAGCTGGGGCTCTGCTTTTCCAGTGTGAACTAGGGGTTCAGTCCGAGGGCTGCCACGCCAGTCCCCGGGGAGAGCGAGCGAGCCAGAGAAGCACTCGGTCAGTGAGATATTTTGTGAGCATTTAAAAACAGCGTGCCGGAAGAATAACTTAAATGCAATAAAGCCCACCACCGTAAGTAGACAGTCTGATAATTTTATTTTTTAATGACAGTGCTGTGCACCATCCCCACATCCCCCTAAAAAGGGTCGCCATTCTTGTTTTTCATTCAGTCTCTACTCTCATCTGTTTCTACCTCCACGGACTTGCCCTTTCCTGCTGGACAGTCCATAATCGTGAAATCATAGAATAAATGGTGTCTGGATTCTCAGCACAGGAATTTTGAGCTCTCTTCACGTTACAGCATGCATCAACAGATTTTTCCTTTTTAGTGCTACATAGTATTCCACTGAGTGTGTTTATCCAGCCAGGTGTTGCACATTTGAATTATGTTCAGTTTGGGGCTTTTATGAAAATGCTGCTGTGAATATTTGCAAACAGGTCTTTGTGTGGACTTACCTCTTCTTTCTCCTGGGTAGATACCAAGGAGTGAAATCTCAGCATGGTATAGAAAATGTGTGCTTAACTTTTTTTTTTTTTTTTTTTTGGTGGGACTGGGGTTCGAACTCAGGGCTTCACTTGCAAAGCAGGTGCTGCACCACTTGAGCCACACCTGAAGTCCATTTTGCTCTGGTTGTTTTGGAGATGGGAGTCTCATGAACTATTTGCCTGGGCTGGCCTTGAACTATGATCTTCCTGATCTCAGCCGCCCAAATAGCTAGGATTACAGGTATGAGCCACTGGCACCTGACTGTTTTTAAAAAACACTGTCAAACTGTTTTCCAAAGAGGCTGTTCCATTTTATGTGCTCACCAGCAGCGTGTGAGGGTCCTGTTTCTCTAAATCCCTGGCAATGCTTGGTGTGGTCCCTCTTTTGGATTTTAGTTGTTCTAGTGAACGTTTTGATATGCATTTCCGAGTGACTAATGCGGTGAACATCTTTTCATGCACTTAACGTGGCTTCTTTGGTGAAATAGCTACCTCAACAATTGCCCGGTTTCTATTTGGAACATTTGCCTTATTTTTGAACCATAAATATTCTTTTCTTATTCTAGCTACAAGTCCTTCATTAAATATATGCTTTACAATTATTTTCTCCCAATCTTGTCGTGCTGGTTTCATAGTGGTGCCTTTGGAGCAGAAGTTCTTAATTTTGTTTTTTTCTTTTTAGATTCTTGCTTTGATGTCATATCTAAGAGGCCCTTGCCTAACCAAAGGGGATGGGCATTTTCTTCCATGAGTTTTATATTTTATATTATCTTAGATTTCTAGCCAGCTCTGTTGTGAGTTAGTTATTGTGAATGATAGAATAAGAGTCTAGGATTCTGTTGTTTTGTTTTATATGCAACTATTGATTCTCCAGACATTTTGTTGAAAGACCTCATTACATTGGCTTTGCAATTTGCATATTTGTCACAAATAAATTAATCATAGACATCAGGATTTATTTCTGGACCCTATTCTCCATCCCTAAGTCAATATCACACTGTGGTGATTGCTCTAGGTGTTTTTTGGCAGGAGGGATACTAGGATTTGAACTCAGGGCCTTGTGCTAGCTAGGCAAGCACACTACCATTTGAGCCACGTCCCCATCTTTTTAGACTTTAATCATCTTTTTTTTTTTTCAGATAAGGGTCTTGCACTTTTGTCCTGGCAGCCTCAGACCTTGATTCTCCCACCTTCACCTCCCAGGTAGCAGGGATTACAGGTGTGCACCGCCACACCTAACTGCTGTAACTTTAGTTAAAGCATTTTATTAGTGCTGTGAACGTGAGTTACTTTGCTTCTCTGCACCTCACTTCCTACTTTAAGACGGGAATAACAACGGATTCTACCCCTTGTAGAGGAATGTTATTTCATTTACTTTCAGTCTCATGAAAACAATCACTATTATTCTTCCATTTTCACTAATTCATAACTTTTTTTTTTTTTTTTGGTGGTACTGAAGTTTAAACTCAGGGGCTCACGCTTGCTAAGCCCTGAAGTGCTCTACTGCTTGAGCCACTCTGCCAGCCCTATTTCTTCCATTTTTCAGATGAGCAAACTGAGATTCAATTCAGGAAGCAGGAGATGTCCGGGCTAAGGTCAACAAAGTGGCCTTTCACCTTTCCTTTCTGCGGCCCACCAGCTGAACCCCTCCTCCTTTGTGAGGCTGAGACCATTTCCCACTAGAAAAGCTGAGAATGACACATACTTTCCCAGCCCCACCCCTGCAGTAAGGCACAGAGTCCTCACATAGGACTCCCAGGATCAGAAGCACCTGATGGGACTTCAGAGCAAACGTCCAGGCAGGTCAAGCGTTTGTTCCACAAACATGGGCTGAGGCCGTTCTGTGCGCCAGGCTCTGTGCTACGTTCTTGGCCAGGGTTATGTGCACACAGAGCTTGGAGTGGTGGAACCCATTGTTATCCCATGACTCCACACCTCACTGTCTTGCTAGGAAGAGGAAGGAATCAAGAATGTTTTTACTCCTGCTGGGGGAGAGGCTGGGGGAGAGGCTCAAGTGGTAGAGCGCCTGCCTAGCCAGGGTGAGATGTGAGGCCCTGAGTTCAAACCCCAGTTCTGCCAAAACAAAACAAAAATAAAAGAATGTTATTACTTCACTCCTTTGGAAATTTTCAAACGACAGAGACAGAGAGAGAATGGCATGACAAACTATTGAATCTGATGTGATCACCGCCAACCTACACAGCCACTGCAAGACAATTAAAAGAAAACATTTTCAAACTGCCAGTATCCAAGAGTAAATTTAAGTTAAATTGTTTGTTTTTAATTCAGTGAAATGAAAATAAATAGCAAGAGAAAATAGTCATGAATAGATCTACATCATCACCATGGATGATTTCACAAGTGCATTGTTTTTTTTTGTTTGTTTGTTTATTGTTCTTTTTTTGTTTTTTGGTGGTACTGGGGTTTGAACTCAGGAGCTTTGAGCTTGCTAGGCAGGCACTACAAATGTGTTTTTGAAGCAAGTTTAATAAAAAATACAGACAGTATGATTCCATTTACACAAGTTCATAATAATTATTAGCAATGCCATACATATAATTATACAGTTTAGGGAAATACATGGATGTCATTAAAGTATAAAAAAGAGTTGAGAACAGTGAACACTAAACTTGGGTTAAGGAAGAAAGGAAGGAGGAAGGTCAGGAATGGGAGGTGAGTTTCCCCATTTTATTTAAAAGGCTAAATGGTAAATATGTGAGTGTTTATTATTCTTTATTTTTTTTATCATATGAACTTAAGTAGGCAATACTAGGAAGATAGATCAACAGTTTTCATTTATTGTCGACCTTGACTGCACATCCAAGTCACCTACAAAGTTCAAAGAAAACAAAACCCACACTGAATGCAATTCCGGCTGCCCTGACCCAGGATTTCGGTGTAACTGGCCTGGGGTGCAGCCCAGGCAGTTAAAGCTTGTGATTCTGCCTGCAGCCAGGATTGAGAAGCAGGACTACAGGAGAGCTGTGTGACACAGCCAGGGTCATGTGTACCAACACACATAGATCTTAAACACACAGTGCCAGAAGGAAAAAGCAAGTTGCCAAAGAATATATGCAGCATAATGGCTTTTATATAAAATTTAAGAGCATGAAATTTATGACATATACACATGTTTTTCTGGATACAAATATACATAGTAAAAGGGTACCAAAAGTGTGTGGGAGTTAAAATCCCCAAATTTGGGAGATTTTAGCTCTGGGGAGGGGGAGTGATGGCTAGGGCTGGGGATGGAACTGGGAGTCAGGACTGGGGACTGCTATAGTTTAGATCTTAAGTATCCCACAGAGGTTCATGTGTACAGGCCTGGTCCCCAGGCTGGCACTACTGGGGGACCGGGAACTTAAAGAGGTGGGACATAGTGGGAGGTCTTAAGGTCATTAGGGGTGTGCCTTGGAGAGGACAATGGGACTCCCCCCAACCCTTTCTACTTTCTCTCTTTTGCTTCCTGGACACAAAGTGAGTGGTTTTGCTCTGCCATGTGCTCCTGCCATGATGTGCCACCACAGGCCCAAAGTAAAGGCGCTAATTGATGATGGACTGAAACCCCTCCAACAGTGAGAAAATAAACCTTTTCTCTTTGTATGTTGATTGTCTCAGGTATCTGTTATAGTGATGGAAACTGACGGACACAGGGAGTCAGTTCCAAGTGACAGATATTCAAGTTGCTTCTGGACTTTTGATCCCTGTTCAGAGTGTTAACAGCAACACGTGTGTTGGGCTGAAGGCACTGACTGGTTTCCCCAGGAACCTCCTGCAGGGACCAGCCTGCAGCCTGAGGTAGAGGCCAGGCAGGGGACAGCCCCTTCTCAATCAGCTCCTTGGCAAGGCCAAATGACTTTTCCTGCATTGGGTCTTTCTCCCACAGTGTGGAAAAAATTTCCCAGGTACGGGGAGCAGCTGTTTAAGGTCACAGAGCCCTATATTCCTTGGCTGTGTGACATTAAGCAGATCCCTCTCCTCTCTTAGCCTCAGTTTCCCTATCTATATCACAAGAAGGGTAGACTATATAGCACACAGAAGCCATTTCCTCTCTGCCTCCTTGCTAACTACACTCCAGTTTTTGCTCAAGTATATGGAGGCAGTAACTTGTTCAGGAAGTCCAGAAGCTGATGCATGTGTGGTTTAAAACAGTGCTTCTCAACCCTAGTACTTCCTAAAATAATCTGGAGTACTTAAAAAAAAAAAAAACTCAAGTGAAGGGGGCAGGAATCCCACGCTTACCCCTAGTGATTCTTACTTAGTTGGTCCAGAGTGAGCCCCGGCATTTATATTATTTACAGACTCCTCAGGTGATTCTAATACACAGCTTAGACTAATTGAGGAATGCTGATCTAGTACAATGGAGGTATCTCAATGCCTTTTGTTAGATACTCATTTTCCCAGGCTCCTTTGCACATGGGATTGTCATGTGATGCAGTTCTGACCAATGAGATTCAAGCATGGTCTTGGGGAGGGGGATTCTGGGAACTAGGTTGCTGGCTGACAAAGAGATAGATGGGGAAAGTGCTCTGTCTACCATCTGCCCCTTGCTCCTTCCTGCCTCACACACGAATTATGTACAGGACATCACCTTTGGCTGTGGCAGCCATTTTGTGATGAGCCTAAGAATGAAAAGCCAACATACTGGAATATCAGAGTGGAAAGAGGGGGAATCACAAGGCCCTTGATAAAGACAGTGACTATTGTTTTTCTCTCAAAATCACCTGCCTTCCAACCTCATACTGTGTGAGACAATGAAGTAACTTAATGCAAAAGCAGCTTCCAGTCAGGTGTTTTATTGCCTGTCTTACTGAGAAAGACAGACCACCCAGTGCTCCCTCGGAACTCATATTCTATGGAGGAGCTACATTTGAGCACAGGGAAATGCTGAAACTCCAAACTCTGTGACTTTTCTGCCAAAAATAGCATCCTCTGGGCCTCAAAGAGCAATTCTGCACCCTGAGTTCCCATTTGGCCTTCTAAGCTGTGTTGATATTTCCTCTCTCCACATCTGACTTGTCTCAGCTCCATTAAAAGGAAGGAAAGTGAAACCAAGATATTCCTAAAGATTAGAACCCATGAGTTCTAATCTCTTCTCCCCTACAGACTCACCTATTGTAGGGCAGGTGTTCTGGGCTATCTATTGCTGTTACACGCTGCCCCCAAAACGTCAGGCAATAATTGATTATGGTCTTTCATAATTCTGGGGCTTAACTGGGCTTGACTGATTCTTGCTTGGGGTTTCTCATGTGGGCACAAGAAAAGCATGGCAGGGGCTGGACCCATTTGAAATCTTGGCTGGGTACACCAGCCACATGGCTTCTCCATTCATAGTGTCTGGGACCCCAGGAATCCTGCATGTGGCCTGAACAGAGTACCATGAACTTCTTCGGTGGCAGATCAGGGCCCTGGGAGACAGGAAGCAGAGCTGCCAGGCCAGGTAAGGGCTATACCTGGAACTGGCACAGCATCCATATCTGTGACTAGAGGAGTCACAGGGCCCATCTAGATCTCTGGACTGGCAGTAGCAAGGTTACATTGCAAGGGGCAGGTGGGATGCATCCTTTATCACCGCCTGGCTGGGAAAATTCAATCTGCCACAGTAAAGCAGGAGAAGCCACAGGAAGCCTTTGGCTATCCGGGATCAGGAGCCTTTCTACACTGAGTTGGGAAAAGCCTGTGTGCATATCACTGTCTCCAGAAGCCACTCCAGGAAGGAAGAAGGGAGTAGTGGAGATGACACTGTAGGGCATGGTGGTGTTATTTTAAGTCAGCCTGAGCTGGATTCAAATTCTAGCTTGCTCCTTGAGAATTGGGTGGCTCTGAGGTGACACATCACTTCTCAGGGACTCTGTTTCCTCCTTGTTTATCTAAAGGAAGCTGAGGAGGCAATAGCTACCTGCAAAATCACAGGGCTGTGTGGATGGGGGCTCTTCTCCTCTGTCACCCAGGGTCAGGAGTGAGACAGGTGAGGTGCCCGGAGAGAGGGAGGATGGTATATGTATAGGAACTCCCTCTCCCCCTCGCTCCTCCCCCTCTCCTTCTCTCTTCCTTTCTCTCCCTCCCTCCTTGGCTCTGGTTGTATAAGGACATAACCTTCCCAGAAGTCCCCCAGCAACACCCATCATGACTCTCTAATGAGCCTAAGTTTCTTGCTTCTCCCCAGTCCAAGCACTAATAAGGGGTGTGGACTCACCACGGTGGCTGAAATGCTGTTCCAATAGTGGGTCACCAGCAGGGATCAGAAGCCACATTTTGCAACTGATTTTCTGGGTAAAAAATGAAATAAGGCAGAAAACACAGCCTGCATGGCTCATAGAAAGCACAAGCATAATGTCAAACTTGTTTCAGCTCTTCATGGTGTGTGGACGTGTGTGCACGGTGTATATGTGTGCATGTGTGTCTGTGCACATGTGTGTACTGGGACATGATATAAATGTATTTTGTGGGTACTGGGCAACAAGACTGAAAACTTGCAACTTAATTGTTGGGGATGGAGTGGATGATAAACAGTTGACCACTCCAGCCACCATGTTTAAATGTTCCTTTCTTGGGGATGTGTTCCTGGAATTCCAGACTGGTCATGGTTCTCCATTGCACATAGTAATGACTCTTAGGATAAGTCTAACTATCTACTTATTTGCTGCCTTCCTCTCAAGTCAAAGGCTTCCTTCCTCCCTAAGTGCTGGGAGGCCAGGGACCAAGTCACCTGTGGCCACAGGGGCCTCCAAGCTGACATGCCTTCAAGAGCACACTACTTGATGGAAGGTTTGGAGCCAGGCAAATTTGGTTCCAATGCTGACTTTACCACTTCTCATCCCTATGGCACCAAGTAGATCTTTCACCTTTTCCAACCTCCGTTTTCTCATCTGTAAGATGAGCACAATCATACCCACTCCCCGACTCAGAGTCCTTAATGCAGTAAAAAAAAAAAAAATAGGTGCCCATGTGCTAAGTTATTCAATGGGTTTCCTTCCTGTTTTGATGGGTTTGGGGATAGAGAATTTATTCCTTTTTAAGGCTGCAATCCTAGCAGTTCTAGAAGCTGGGTCTCCTTTGTAAAAAGCTTGCAAAGAAGAGAATAAAGCCAGACAGAGATGACAAAGGGAATTCTGACACAACAGTGCTTGAGTTCTTGGATCCAGTCTTTCTCAGGGGCAGTACTACCCCTACCGCACCCCCACTCCCCCACTCCTGCCCCAGTTACACAAGTGCATTTGTTTTATGTAATCTGAGTTGTGTTTCTGTCACTTACAACCAAAGAATCCTAAGTAATAAACCTAACTCACAGAATCGTTGTGAGAATTAAATAAGATAATGCACACACAGCAGGATGATTGCATGTTTTCCAAATGCATTCTAATCTGCTTTCCCATCTTGGAAATTTGAATTTTGTTTGCTGACAGACTCCTGACATGAAGACTAATTTCAGGGGCTGGAGTGTGGAAACTTTGGATATTACACAGGCAGATAGGGAGGAGAGTGGAAAGCTCTTTAAATGGTGAAGAGAAGCACAGGAAAGCAAATAAGTGTGAGAGAACGACCTGAAGAGAACGGACTAGAAAAAGAAGGTGTCTGAGTCCTTGAGAAGAGACCAGCGTCTTTATCCCCGATGACTCAGTACAGTACAGATAGAAGGCAATAATACACATTCCAATGGAAAACTCAGGCACCCTGAGGAGAACCCATGTGTGGTGTCCTCCAATGGTTGCCTACTCAACACTACCCACTGGCCCCACACATTTATTTCTTACTGGCTTCCCATGGTGGGGGTAGGAAATCCCTCATACTAACTCTCCCAGCTTCCCTTGCAGCTAGGGTTTGTGTATGTGACCCAATCCTGACTAATAGAGCCTGACAGGAAGTCTTCTGGGAAGATGAAGGTTGATTCCTGCATCTCTTAAATATAGTCCCATCAGTGTGGGTTTTTTTTTTTTTAAATCTTATATCTGTCAGTACAAAACACTCGTCTTATCTCTTCCTGCTCTGGGGTTCAGTCATTTCTCCAAGAATTCCTGACTCATTTTATTGAAGAATGCCATCAGAAACCAAGGTATGGTTGTTAGCTATGATCATTGTTGTTGAGGAGGTCCCTATTTTTAAACCACTTTAAATCAGACATTTGGTTACTTGTGGCTAAGAACTTTGTAACTGATTTTTCAGAAATATCTAAGCAAGTGTTGTGAACAATATGTCTCAGGAGTAGAACAAGAGAAGCTGATTAAATGTCTTTGTAGATGGCCCAAGGTAATACCATCAACTGTCTTTTGCCTCATTACTGGTATATGTGGGATCCAGAAGGGCTCCCTAGCCCTTTGGAATAATTGGGGGCAAATGGGTGGTTGAGAGACACCTTAGCAGGAGCCTCATGCAGAGAGAGGTGAAGGGATCTGGTACCTAAGGCATCCAGTATGGACTACTCAAACAGAGATGGAGCAGGAGTCCTCACCAGACCTCAGGGCACCTGAAGCAACTGCCAGTGCTGAAGTGGGAGAGCTGTCAGCAGGAGAATATGTTGAACTTTTCTGAAAGCAATTGCTATGCATCTCTTGGGCAGAACCTCAACAATTACTGATGCCCAAAGGTGTGAACATTTTTCTCTAACACCTTGGCATACTGAATCCTATCATGTTCCAGTTCACTCAAATCTCTTTTGAGTTTATTTGTAGATATTCTGTGAGGAGAAATCTCAATGGACTTGTGGAACAAATAATCCAGTTCAGGATTACATAAAGTAATTAGGGACAGGTGGGGCAATGGGGTGGATCTGAAGAGCTAGGCCCCATGATTTATGACCTTGAACACAAAAGCCACTAGGTAGCTCCATCAGTCTCCAACCTAGAATTCAGCACCAGAAAACTCTGGACAGCTCCCCAGGGTTCCCCTAAGAGAGGATTTCTTTGGGCCTTAAATTAAGGCTGATGATATTCCAGGTCAGACCTTCTCCATAAACTCAACCTTTTCTTCCAACTGATGCTGTCACACCCTAACATTAACAACTAAAGAAAAATTATTCTCTTGTCTGTCTCCTACCTCATATGACCAGTATTCTCCATTGCATCAAAGTTAGTATAATGTTGGTATGAGCTTGGGTTCAAGAATCAGAGCACCTGTATTCAAATAAAAACTCTGACCTCCTGGTGATGTGTCCCTGGACAAGTTTCCTTTTTTGACCACTCTGAGCCATTGTTTGATGGATTCATTTAACAAATATTTACTGAGTTCCTCCTACATATAAGCCATTGGTCTGGGAATTGTGTACACATTTGTGATTCTTATGTAACCTGGATTCTCTTTGGAAGACATATAATGTAAACATACTTCAAAGAAATCCATAAAATAAGTCCATACTTAGAAGTCCTATAAAGAAAATCAAACAAGACATTATGATCCAGAGTAATTCAGGAGAGGGACTTTTACTAAGCAGCTTGGGGATGGCATCTCTAAGAAGACAAGATTTGAATGGCAATTTGAAGGGATGAGATAGAACCAGCAGAAGAACAGAGTTCCTGATACAGGGAACAACAGCTACAAAGGCAAAGAGACCGAGACAAAAAAGAGCTTCTCCTGTGTTTCCTAATGCTGCCACAACAAATTAATATAAACCAAATGGTTTAAACAATAGAAGTTTATTCTACAGTCCTGGAGTCTGCATACTCTAATCAAGGACCATGCTCCCTGTGAAGACTAGAGAAGAATCCTTTCTTTCCTTTTCCTAATTTCTGGTGTTTGCTGGCAATCTTTGGTGTTTCTTTGGTGTATTCCTCCAGTCTCTGCCTCTGTTTTAATTCAGCCTTCCCTGTGAATGTCTCTTCTGTGTCTCTGTATCTGAATCCCTCTCTCTCCTTCTTATAAAGACACCAGTCATTGGATTTAGACCCACTCTAACTCAGTATAACTTCATCTTAACTAATTGATGTCCACCTGCAAAGACCTTATTTCCAACTAAGTCCATTCTGAAGTTTGGGGGGACACAGGTCAACCCAGGATGCCATGTAAGTTATGTGCCAACATGGGAACTAGGACTGAAGCATCATGATCAGGAGGAAGAGGGAGGGAAGAGCTACAGCATGCAGGGTCTCTAGGGCTTCTGTTCAAGAGTTGAGGTTCATTTTAGGTACAAAAAGATGACATTGAAGGGCAGGAGAGAGGCTTGAATTGGTACTGTATGGAGAATGGAGTATAGAGTGAGGATCCAGAATGTGTTCAAGAGATGCACTGGTAAAGAATTTCAGTTGTCCAAACAAGAAGTTATGAGTGAAATGAGCATGGTGGTTAAAAGTGGATTAATTTTAGATGAGGATCTTCTAAAGTGTTGGATGTCAATGAAGAGAGAGACGGAGAAATAACCATTCCCAGGTGAATGACAGGGCAGACTAAAGATGGATGCTTAGGTATGGGAAAATAAGGAGTTCCACTTCAGACATACTTAATTCATTGCCAGGTTCTGCCATTTACCGCTGCCAACTGAACAGCTCAATGAGACCTCAGAGAGAGGGCTGGCAGAAGCCCAAGTAGCTACTTACCATTAATATGGGTTAAAGTTGCTCTGAATCACACTTCAGGAGGATGGCACATCTTAGGAGGGAAGACGGCACCCTGAGCATCACTAGCACCTGCTATTTTGGGAAGAGTTGAGTGCGGATGGGTGGAAATAGGGAGCACAGCATTCAGAATCTGGGGTTCTGCTTTCTGCTGTGTGACACTGGTGGTCACTCCTCTCTGGACATCAATATCCTCATCTATAAGATAAGAACAAGAACACGTGCCCAGCCAGAGCTATGGGGAAAAGACAGCAAATGTAATTTGTCTGAAGTAGAGTAAAGGCTTCTTTACTGTTATTACTGAAGATCCCAGCAGATAGTGTACTGCCCAGTGTGTGGGGGAAAAATGGGCCTCCACAGCCAGGCCACTGCATTCAATCCCTAGCGCACACTTCTCTCTTCCTTACTACCTTTGTATCCTTGAGCCAATTATTTAACTGGTCTGGACCTTGGTTTCTTTGTCCATAAAATGGGGATGCTAATAATATCCTCCTGTAAGGGTGCTGTGTATATAAAATAAATTAATATGTGTAAAGGACGGAGAGCATCGCCAGACAATAACAGTTTCTTCACATACACTAGCCACCATTTTTATAAAGACTAACAATGAAAAGCAAGACATGGTAGTTAGTACCTGTAATCCCAGCATTCAGGAGGTGGAGGCAGGAGGATGGTGAATTCTGGGCCAGCCTGGGCTGCATAATGAGACTGTGTGTGTGTGTGTGTGTGTGTGTGTGTGACAGACAGAGAGAGAGAAGAAGAAGAAGGAGGCGGAGGAGGGGAGAGGGAAGGAAGGAAGGAAGGAAGAAAGGAAGATAGATTGAGGATGTCCTGAACTCTGGTTAGTGCTCCCCAAAATACTCCCTTACTAAGTTCCCTCTCATTCACTTCTTGTTCATATATAGGACCTGCAGGTGGTGTACAGAACCATTAAGGTGTGGGGAGAAAGTGATACATATTAATAACTGCAGTCACCAATGTATTCACCCCTTGTAATCAGTTCTACACATCTTACATGGATTTTATTCAGGTCATCCTGGAAGCCTCCTCAGAAGGGACATGAGTTCTATCATAATTCCCATGTCACACAAGAATTTTTTGTTTTGTTTTGTGAGACTGAATCTCACTATGCAACCCAGATTGGCCTTGAACTCATGATTTTCCTGTCCCAATTCCCCAAGTGCTGGGATTACAGGTGTGTGCCATTATGTTCAGCAAGAAGTTGGGGTTTGTGGGGGGGGCTGGGGTTTGAACTCAGGGCCTTCACCTTGAACCACTGCACCAGCCCTTTTTTTGTGATGGTTTTTCTTAACAGAGGGTCTTGTGAACTATTTGCCTGTGCTGGCTTTGAACTGCTGGCTTTGAATCCTCCTGATCTCTGCCTCCAGAGTAACTGGGATTACAGGTGTGAGCCACGGATGCCTGGCCAGCAAGAAGTAATTTTATAGAGCACAATTGCTGGATTAGCAACAGCAAACAATTTTTCAGCACCTTCTATGTTTGGATAGAGAGCCAGGCTCCACAAAAGGCACCGCCATTCCTTTATGCAGCTTGGTGTGGTCCTGCCTTCCAGACCACACCTCCCCTAGTGCAGAAAAGCACTCACTCCTTCTTTGCTTCGTTGAGCTATCATTATGCAGAGCACAGAGCTACACCCATTCCTTTGACCCAGCTCCGGTTCCCCCGAATTCCCAGCGTCCTGCGCGAAAATAAGACGCTGCACCGACTGGAGAAACCAGTTCAGCCCGGCCCGGGAGAAAGCGAGGAGACCCCAGCTCTCGGCACTGAGAGCGTCCTTTGCAGCCCGGGGTTATTTCTCAACTCATCGCTGCCTTAAGGCGCAGCGCAGGCAGGGGCGCATGGAGAACCCCACCCGGACCCCTGAACGCGCGAACGCGTCTGACCTGGGCACCATGCCGCGGCCTCCGCTGACTGTGACGCTGACCCTGGTGCCCCTTGTGTGCGTCGTGAGCAACACCATGGTGGTCCTGGTGGTGGTCCGGAGCCGCCACGTGGTCACACCTACCAACTGTTATCTGGTGAGCCTGGCAGCTGCAGACCTACTCGTACTTCTGGCAGCCGCAGTGCCCACTGTGACTGAGGCGACGTCTGCCCGAGTTTGGATCTTCGGCCACGCAGGCTGCCTGGGCATCACCTACCTGCAGTACCTGGGCATCAACACCTCCACCGGCTCCATCACGCATTCACTGTGGAGCGCTACCTCGCCATCTGCCACCCTCTGTGCGCCCAGGCATTGTGCACCTTGGCGTGCGCCAAGCGCATCGCGGCAATGGTGTGGCTGGGCACTGGCGCCTATTGCAGGCTCTGGCTCTTCTTGGTGGACACGCGCGAGGCAATGTGCGACTACCGGTGTCACGATCTCTCTACCTGCCAGTGTACTTCCTGGACTTCGCGCTCTTCTACGCGCTGCCCCCCCGGGCTTGGCCACTGTGCTCTACGCACTCATTGCGCGTGTCCTCTTCCTCAGGCCGCTCCCTCCTAGTTGCTCCAGCTCTGTGAACCAGGGCGATCATGCCCGCCAAGCAAGCTTCTCCAAGAGCAGGAAGGGTACCCTCAGTTCCAGGAAGCAGGTAGGATCTCCATCCTCACCTGGATCCAGCTGAGTGGTGGGTGCATGCAGGGCTCTTCTGGAGTCAGATGTCTCAAAGTTCAAATTTCTGTTGTTCCGCTTAGTAAGCTTGTATGTTTGCAGGCATGGCCTCTACCTTCCTGCACCTCAGTTTCCACTGTTATGTTGTCAGAGCCTATGGCATTGGAGTGTCCAGAGAAATGAGCTAACACATCTGAAGTCTTAAGGATGTCACAAATAAACGCTCAATTAATGCTGGTTACTATTATTAAATTTCCATGCCTAGTGAACCTAGGCAGCTATTATTCTCTTTCTTCTACTAATAGGGGAACTGAAGCTCAAAGAGGTGAAGTGATTTTCCCAAGTACTTTACTCCATCTGGCACTAAAGCTCTCTCAGTGGACCTGGACAGGCTAACAGGGAGGGGTCTGAGTGAGGTGGGGAGAGAACCAGCATTTAGTGAGCACTTACTGTGTGTTAGATTCTGTGATTGTGCCCATTGTTATCCTTGAAGAAAGATTTAATATCTATTTGTATAGACAAGGAGATAGGCTCCTAGGGGATGAGGAGTGATGACCGTGACACAACAAGGTGACTGGGTAGGAAATTCACCACTGTCAGGACTGCTTAGGTGTTGTTCCCCGCCCCCCATTCCAGCAGTCTGGCTGCTCCAGGTTTTCAGCACTGTGGGTGGAAGGACAGTTCTCTGGGCTCAACTGGTCTTTATCCTCAAGCCTCCTGCCTCACTGCAGCTTCTGGGGAAGGGGCTGGACACCTTGCAGAGCTGGTGAGAAACCTCCATGCTGCCTCCCTGTCGGCCTACTATGGGGGCTCCTTCCAGCTGCTCCCAACAGCCCCTCCTGCTCATTCTGCTTTCAGGCACCTCTGCTCAGCCAGGTTTACCAGGATGGGGTGGGACGCAGGCTGACCAGATTTGAAATATTAATCTTAGGCTGTTGGTCCATTGCCACCATACACCCAGAACAAATGCCCCTTTCTCCCTCCCTCTCGCCTGTTGGCTACTCTGCTTACCTCAGCTCAGCCTGGCGGGGCCTGTGCTTTAGAGGAGAAACTACTGCTGGTAAAAAGAGGATTCCAGAGCTGGGTTCTAGGCCTAGCTTTGCTGTGTGACTTTAGGTAAGTCGCTTCATCAATCTGAGCTTTGTTTTCCTCCTCTGTAAAATGGATAATAGTGAAACTTATGACTGGTCCATAGTAAGTGCTCAATATATGGTACCTATTATTGTCTTTTTTAATAAGAGGGCTATGTGTGAATTGAGCCTTCTTTGATGCCTAAGAGAGCCCTCTAACATGCAGTGCACAGTTGCAACAGAGAAGAGGCATTAAATAAAACCAGAACATTAAAAAATTCAGAGTAGACAAGAAGAACAGCATTTTATATTTTCTGGGTATTTGCTAAGAGCCAGGCACTGGCCTAAGCGCTTAACTCAAGTTAGTATGTTGCATTTTTACATGACAATGTGTGCACTGTTATCATCCTGGTTTGACAGATGGGAAAGTGAGGTTACAGAGTTGGTAAGTGCCAGAGCCTAGATTTGAACCCTGGCAACCTGGTTCCAGAGCCCATACACTGCTCTTCAGTATTCACCAAACAAGACTTAAATGCAAGGAACTGAATCTGAATTTGGCAAAATGTGGAGTTATGACTAATAGGAAATTCCTGGGATTTCACGGTTTCTGGATGGTGTGTCAGTGCTGAAGTTCATTGACTTAGTTGGGGTTCCCTGATGCCCTCCCCAGTGTTAGAGATGTCTCCCAGATCCTCTTGACAGAGACCTGCTTTCTGGCACTTTCATTTTGAAATTTAGAAAACATGCTTTTGATGCGTGCCACCTCTGGGAGGGTTTATGTTGTCTGGGGCTGTATGGCTCTGATGGCTGAGATCTGCAGAGTCGGGAGGCAGGGCATACAGGAAGCCCAGGTGGAATTAGCAGAAGGCTTAGGAGAGAAGAGGCAGGATTAAGGAGAGTGCAGAAGTGAGCTTGTTGCTGGGAATGTTGGGGGAAAGGGACTGTTGGGTGGAGGGGTGGGGGCGTGCCAAGGACTGGCAGCTGGCTACTGCTAAAGCCCATGCAACTGTAGTAGAAGTAGCAGTAGAAGTGACAGTGGCAGCAGCTATCACCCCTGTGGTCCTTAGGACCTGCCTGCCTCTGTTCTGAGTGCTTTACCTGCACTGACTCTCCTAATCCTTACACCACCTGCACAGAAGGCAGTGCTATGTCTCCATCTAACAGGGGAAGAGTGTGTTAGTGAACTTGCTTCTAGGAAGTGAAAGGCCATCCAAGGCTTTGGGGGTGGATTGGAGCTGAGGAGGTTTCCCTGTGATAAATAACCTGAACAGGGCATGGAAGGATGCATAGGAGTTTTCTAGGTGGAGACAGAGTTGGAGGGAGGGTTTGCATGAGTCACAGCTTGACAAAGGTCAGATGCTCCATTGGCAAGCTCACAGAGAAGTCTGGAGCTCAGGGTTCTGCCCTGACACCCACGTATTCTTCTTTTCCCATCTTTCCTGGCAGGTCACCAAGATGCTGGCTGTGGTGGTGATCCTTTTTGCTCTGCTGTGGCTGCCCTACCTCACCCTGGTGGTGGTGAATTCCTTCCTGAGCCCACCCTACCTCAACCTCAGCTTCTTTCTCTTCTGCCACCTTTGCATCTACCTGAACAGTGCTGTCAACCCCATCGTCTACACCCTCATGTCTCAGTGCTTCCGCGAGGCTTTCCATGGGTTGTGTCAGTGCAGGCTGGCCAAGCCCAAGCTTCCACCCCAGGAGGACACCCTCGTTTACTGCAGTGTCCCCAGAGATTGTTCCCAGCATGGGCTGGGCTCCTAGAAGGAACCTGGGAGCATGCAGTCCAGTTGGAGAGGGGATCCTGGCACCCCAGGGGAAGGCCCACCACCATACCCCTCCTGAAACAAAAGGGTCTCTATGCTCTTGGGGAGAGCACAGCTGGAGGAGGGAGTGGTGTCTGCATCTGGTTGATAGAGGTGCAGATATGGTGCACTGCATAAGCCTAGGGGTCGCTATTCTTACATAAAGCCTAGATTGCATATTTAGCAAAGAGGTTTCCCAGCTCAATAAATATATAAATCCAAGAGAGTGACAACTTTTTATTATTTACACAAAAGCACTAGGTGGCTTAATAGAAGCCTGGGTGGGATTTGAGTAAGATCTTCAATTTGCAGAAATTGAGAAGGTAGGAGGACTTGTCAGAGATCTCTGGGAATCTATAGATCCTCTTCCTGGGAAACTCAGGAGCTTCTGTTTGCCAGGGTAAATACCAAGTGCTACCTCTCCCTGGATGGTGACAAGTGCTGCCTCTAACAGCTGGCTGGGGATCCGGTGCTGGCAATAGAAACTTCTCTAGCAGCCACTATGGAGGTGCAAATTGCAGTAGGACGCTGTGGGCCACTCTTCCTGCCCAGGGCATGGAGGGAAAAGCCAGAAACATGACTTGGTTGGAGAACACATCCTTCAAAAATGTCATCTTTAAAAACATTGAAAGCTACTATCCAGAGGTGACTTCTTAGACAATGGTGAAAAACCACATTATTAGTCAGGATAGGCCAGGTTTTGGTGCAATAACAAATGAGGCCCAAGCAGTAGCAAATCAGCACACAAAACTGTATCACTTGCTCCCACAACATCAATGGAAGAGAGAGTGTAGCTTCTTCCATTATGTGACCCCGCACAAGCCAGGGCACTTCAGTCTTATGGAACCAACTTCTCAATACTTGATTCCTTGGTCCCCAAAGTAAAGGAAGAGAGTCTGAACAGGTCTCAAACTGGTGGCTGAATGCTTCAGCCAGTAAGTGACACCTGTCACTTCAGCTAATTGTTGAGCAACAGGGCATCTTGGGAATCCCAAAAGATAGCAGGAACTGGATTTGGGTGGGATTTGAGTACTAGCATTGTCTTCCACTCAGTGTGCATGAAACCAGAGAACAAGTTACCTCTTCTGTCTGTTTGCCCCCAGTAGTAGGGCAGCAGACCCATGACTACTTGCCCAATGGTAGCATCTGGCTGGACTCCTAGGTGAACAACCCACAGTGGGAATCATCCCTTTCTTCAAGCTGCCAGACACTTCAGAAACCACCACATGTCAAAGGATGTGGAAAATCCCCAAGGTCATTTGAAGGTGTCCAGCTGAGCTGAGTGCTAAATCTCTGCCCAAGTGTGGGGTGGAGGGGGCTGAGTTTGAGATCATTTACTTTGAAGACTGTGTTATTTCCCACCCCACTTCATCCCTGTGGGTCCCCAGATGTGTCAGGAGCAGACTTGAGGCCTAAAGCCAATCAAGATGAAGGCAGACAGGAGCAGCCAGGGCCGTGTGAGGTCCAGGCTGGCCTAGGCAAAAAACTCGAGACTGCCTGAAAAATAACTATAGCAAAAAGGGATGAGGACATGGCTCATCCCTTATGAGATGGTAGAGTGCTTGCCTAATAAGCATGAGGTCCTGAGTTCAAACCCCAGAACTGCCAAAAAATAAAAATTAAAAACAAAAACAACAAAAAAGACAGCCAGGGCCCAAGGGTCCAGAATGGACCAGCAAGTGTGAATATGAAATATCTTTCACATCCTGTCAGTGTGAAAACAATTTTCAATCTGCCCTTCTCAAGAGATGCTTCTGGGCGCACACCTGTAATATCAAGAGTTTAAGGCCAGCCTGGGCTACACTGTTCTCTCTTTTGAGGAGCAACCCTAGAGGAAGAGTTTCACGTGCTCAGCTCCAGCAAGCCTGGGACCAGTGGGGAGAAGGGCTGAGCTCACTCTGGGAGCCTGCAGGAACCACCTGCTCTTCTGATTACTTCTGTCTTCCCCACTTCCACTTCGTGATGACCCCTCTCCTGAGCACAGAGCTCAGGTGCTCTGAGCATCTGCACCTGTCCTCCTCTTCCTCTGCTAGACTGGGAGCTCCTGAGAGCAGGGACCTTCATGGAGTCACCTTTTTAGTGCTTGCCATGGCCAGCAGGCTGCTCTGCATGTAGCACGTCCTCGGTAAAGTCATGAAGATGGCAGCCATCTGTCTGCTTACCACAGCAAAGAGGCAGTGCTGTGGAAATGTCCAAAACCAGTGGGAGTGCAGGCCAACCAGGAGCACTCAGCAAGACCCCCCGCCCCCAGTTTCCCAGGCCTTATTTCCCATCAAATAAAGTCTGAGGATGCATCTCAGTGGTAGAGTGCTTGCCTGGTGTATGTAAGGCCGTGGGGTTCAATCCACAGCACCACAAGTAACCAAAAAGGTGAATAAAGTCTAGGGAAGACTTCTGACTGCTGGGAAGACCTACCCAGGCAGTGGGGGAGGGGCAAGGTACCACTCGCTGTGGTGGGAGTGCAGACCCAGAATGGCCTGCTCCTTTCTTTTCTACAGAAGCCAGGAAATGGATTTTGTTGTACAATTTTTCTTTAAAATGTTGACTCTTAAAAACAAGAAAAAAATTCAAAGTAAATAAATAGTTTGCGTCTGCCGGTCTGTGATGTGTGAGGTCTGGCATTAAGATGCCCAAACCTGCAACTAGATGAGTGGGTCACACCTCCCCTTATGGCCTGGATAGGAGGGGCAAATGTTCATGGGCAGGGTGGGATTCTGAACAAGACTCTGAAAGGAAAACGTGGGTCGGGTTCACTCATCCAATCCACTCATTCAGCTCACATTCACTGAGCACCTACTATGTGCTGGGCGTGCTTCTGGATACAGGGAGCAACCACTCTCTTTTCCCCCTCTCTTTGTCTAGGGGATGGGGTGCAGCCATCAGCACAGGTTCACTGAGTCCAGCCAGCCCCACATTGCCTCGCCCTCCTCTCTTTAGATCTGTTTGTCTTAATGGCTTCAACCCTAGCAAATGTGCCCAGCTCTCAGAGGAGTGTCATAAGCAATTCACAAGGTCACATGGCCCTGGCTGCAGCTCCAGCCCAGATGAGTCAGATGGCATTAGGGCTTCTGTTCTCTTCCACCAGCCTCTCTCCCCTTACACAAAGGCATTTGCTTTCAGCCTGGTGCAGGTGGGACCTGGAGCCACCTGCCTGGTCTAGCTTGAAGCGAGTCCCCTGGCTCAACTTGGCAGTGTGGAGAAAGGAACTTGAGAAGCTCCCCACTTCCCATCATCTTCCCAGGCTCATTCTCCATAAGTGAATTCACAGTCGCACTAATTCATGACCTGTGCTTTTTCTGAAGCAGTGAGCATCGCCTTGTCCAGACAGACACTTTGCCAGTGGAGAAGCAAGTAACTAAGCTCTGATCTTCAGGGAGATGATGTTCTTCCCCTAAAAAGAGGGATTTGGGGACCAAAAGACCCAGCACAAGATGGAAGCATTGATAGGTGTGAAGATGGGGCAGAAAGGAAAACTAGGAAGGGGCAGGGAGGAGGTTGTCTTGGTGACCCTGATTGCTGTGTGACTTGGGCAAAGCACTGTGAGTCAAGGTGGGTCCCTTTGGGGTCTTCACTTACCATTCTTTAGAGCTCAGGAAAAATTCAGAGATTTCTCTCAGAATGGATTACGGTAAGAGGATGTATCATGAAAATAGCACACTTCAAATTGAGGGTCAGAAAGAGGAAAATGCATGGGTCCCTTTCCTACCAACTTCCCACAGAGAGGAGAGAGGGGCCTGGTGCCCCGCTGGCTCACAATGGAGGGCTGGGTCCCCATGGAGGGGCCCCATCTTCTTTGTTCTCCCTTCTTTTGGGGGTATACAACAGCAACTGCATTGGTGAAGGCACCAGGCTGAATGGATGGGGGATGTCCATGGTCACAGGAATTAGGAGCTCCCATCACAGCTGGGAATGCTGAGCCCATAGGGAGGCCCAGCCCCTCTGCTGGGGGAAGAGAACCCTGCTAAGGGGGATCACTTTCCCTGAGTGTCTTGGTCTGTCCCTGCTGCTGTAACAAAATAGACTAGGGCTTAAACAACTAAAATGTATGCCTTGTAGGTCTGGAGGGTGGGAGTCAGTGTGGTCAGGTCTGCTTGAGTACTGGTTTCAGGCTGACAACTTCTTGCTGCACTCTTACGTGATCAGGATGGTAGAAAGAGGGCAAGAGAGCTCCCAGGGCCCCTCTTACATGGACACTACCCCACTCATAAGACCCCATGAACTTCCAAAGGCCTCACCTCCTAATACTATTGGGAGTTAGGATTTCAGTATATGAATTTGGGGTGCACAAACCTTCAGTCTGTTGCTGGACTCCATGTCCAGGCAGCCCCAGGAGAACCAGCAGAAACACTAAATTGTTCTTTGTGCGCCATTTGTAAAATGTGACAGGTGCATTCAACAGCTGTATTCAAGAACTAGCCTTAGACATTTTATTTTCACCATTCATTCATTCACTCCTTCATTTTGGTTACTGACTCCTAAACATTCCTTTACATAGGCAAACCATCACTGTGTAAGTCTTGCTAGCAGGCAGGTGTCTTCTCACTAAGGAAACTTGAAGAGCCAGCTACTCCCTCTCTCTGCCCCTGGCACCTGAGCATGGACCATGTGACTGGACTCAGTCAGGTGCCTCTGCCCAGGACCTGACTCTTCAACAGCTGTTGCACACACAAGGAAAATTCTATTTATGCTGGTGACAGCAGCAGTGGTGCCTGTCACACAGTGACCATGGAGGCAGTGGCAGCTGCATGGCACCACTCTCCAGGGGCAGCAGTGGAGCTGGCATCCTCCTCAGATGGCCCCAGGGCTGAGTCCTGCCACCTAGCCTGTCTTGATTTCTACCTGCAATTTAACATGGTTCTGGGAACTTCCTAATTAGGTGCCTAGATTTCATAATACCCTTGTTCAAAAGTCCTCTTTTCTTCTTGTGTAAGCAGAGTTAGGGTCCATTGATTGCAACAACAATCCCTGGATGTGTCTGAGACAGTAACCCCCAACATGGTTCTGGGCTCTGACAAGTTAAGTCACAAGGATCCTCTAATGCTGAGACTCTTTTCCAACTGCCTACTAGTACTTCGACATGGGTGACCAATCTGAATTGCTCCTCTTCCCCAGAGACCTCTTCCACCCACCCCTACCCCTGGCTCTCAAACCATGGCAGCTTCCTGCCCCCTTTACCCTTCATAGTCTATCAGTTACTGGGGGCAGGGAACCATCTTTCCTTCTCCATTCCCTGGATCCTTGCCTCAGCCTCCCCTCTGACCTCCCTTCCTCCAGCATCTCCTGCTCTTCTCCATTTCTCCATAGACTGACCATATCATCTGAGGGCACTTGCCAGGTGTCCTTGTGACCATGAGATTAAAGGTGAAGCCAGATCCAAAGTCAAAACGCTCACACCATTCCCAAACTGTATGACTGTATTCCGGTATTTATTACTGTAGCAGGGAGGAGGATCAGAAGAAAACAGTCTAGGCCTGAGTCCTGAGAAGGTAGCAGGGAGGTAGGGATGGCATAGCAGAGAGATAGAACCTAAGAAATCTGAACATGAGGAAGGTCATGTAGCACCAGGGAGAGGAAAGCCACTTAGCATTAGGATAAAGTAGCCAATAAAATTAAATATAACCATACATGGATTAGACCTTGCTTTTTGCTTCTGTAACCTGCTTACAAGGGTATATGAGGTGAGACCCCTTTGTTCTCAGGGCTCAGCCTTTGGACATGAGTCCACTGAGTCTGTGCTGGCACAATAAAATGTTGCTTCCTGCTAATCTGCCTCAGAGTCACATATTTCAGCTAGCAAACTCCTGAAACATTTCTTGGGGGCTCATTATCCAGACTGCAGAGATGATGAGTTATCACCTCCCTTGTCACCAGGGTACACCTCCTCAGATCGCTAGGAGGAGATGACACCAGGTGCCAATGGACACCTTCATCCAGAGTGGGATTCATCCTTCTGGTGAGTTGGGGTGAAGGCCTCGGATGCACAACGGAACCCAGTGAGGTGCAGGAACCAGCAAGGGGAGGGGAGCACCGATAATCAGACTCATAAGAACCAGGGTTCATAGTCAGGCCTGCCCCAGGAGGCAGAAGGGGAGATTGATCACCTCCCAGTGAGACACCCTAGTAACCCCCTTTTTTAGGGTGAACCATGTCTCTCAGTTTTGGGGAGCAGTATGGAAGTACTGTGCTGTGTGAGAGTATATGAAAATGTGAGCTGAACGCAGCCCAGCTGCAAAGTGAGTGAGGAGTTCCCTCCCGCTCTGTCTCTGTCTGGCAATCTGGTAATGGGAGGAGATAGGTGGAAATCAGAGTAAAAACACTCCCTTGGAGTGTATGATTAATAACTTTAAAAAGAGATTTAATGGAGACTATGGAGTTAAATTAACTCCTAACAAGCTAAAGGTCCTTTGTGAAGTAGATTGGCCTGCTTTTGGTGTAGGATGGCTCCCAGAAGGGTCACTAGATTAATGGAGTTTACAGAGTAATTATGTTTTTAAAAAATACCCTAACACCCAGGAGAATGGAAAAAGCCAAGAGGCTAACACTGGTCTTAAAAAACCAGACTCTGTTGTTTATTTAAATGCAGGCAGCAATTCATTGGGCAGACTGAGGAGAAATCAGAGTCTTTCAGTCTTGATGGGTAGCTTTGGTGCCCCAGTTTGCACATCTTCACCCAAATGGGCACCCTGAAGGAGACTGAGGCACAGCACTAACTGAGCTCTTACAAAATTAGCACATGAAGGATGGAATTGCACTGATACATAAGATCTGGTCTGACTTGAAAGAAAAGGAATGTTGCAGAAGGGTTGTGAATGTAGAGAGAGGGAAGTGGAGGAATGGAAACAAAATTAGGATGAGGTCTTCATAAATGAAGTGAGGGGACAGAGAAAGAGAGAGGAGAAAGCAAGAAAGGGAAGAGAGAGAAAAAAAGTAAAATGTCATAAAATGTTTGGAGACAGAAAAGGACAAGAGGTTTAATACACTCCTTCAGTTGAGCTTTTTATGTTTTAAAAATAAAGAGTAAATAAAAAATAATTTAGGATTATTAAAATATGCCAGAAATACTGAACTTGCTGACACCTTTACTTCTAGGGAGCATAAACAGGGAGAACCTACCTAAAAGGGTGGGAAAAGGAGCAACTTTGGCTGTTGCTGGTAAAAAAAACCAACAACAACAACAAAAACTGTAAGCTTGGTGCAGTAAGCTTGGTCTGATATTGAGACAGTCATGAGATGCTTATGTTTCCCTTGCTAATGGCTGTCAGATTATGCATCTATCTAATGGTGTGCTCACAGTGTGTGTGTGTGTGTGTGTGTGTGTGTGTGTGTGTGTGTGTATGTGTAAGCATTTTCAAAATGGTTCTTAAACTGCTGCTATAAGGTTAATATAACACTCAAGGTAACAAAAAAACCCAAGATATTTGTTCCAAAGATCTCTGTTATAAACTGCTTAGGCTTCTTACCATAAATATGTAAACATCTTGAGAACAGTTCTTATTATAGAATCAATGTAAAAAATATTATTCTGTTCTGCTGCTACTTTTTTAAAAACACACATTATCAAACTCATTTCAATCAGGTCTCACTAAGATGCATGCATTCAGGGGTTAACACTCCAGCTCAGACCAGAGGAGAATAAAAAAAAGAAGAAGAAAAGCAGGGTTGGGGGGCACAGCCTGCAGCAGAAATCTTGGAATTTGGGTAGTTAAAGAAATGACTTTCACATGTTTCGTTCTGCCATAAATACAATCTGGAATTTAATTCTCTCTTATAATACATGGATCTATTAACAAATGGGCTTTTTATAAATTGCTTTTATACAAAAATAATTTCAAGGTTGCTTTCTTTCTTGTTTTTTCATGCAAATGTAAGTCTCAAAGTTAAAAGATTTTATGAGTAATTTTCAACAAGTAACAAAAATATATAAAAAAGTATTAAGGATATGGTTTTTAAAAAATAAAAGGTAAAAAAATACTTTTAGATAAAAAAGGATTATACAAAAAATAATAAAAAGGTTTGTCCTCAAAATTGTCAAAATAAAAAAAAAGAAAGGATAATGACAAGCAACCCCAGAGGGTACATATTAAGTTGTCATAAAGAGATAAATGCTTATGAAAGTGATTAAGTTGACCAAAATCTAAGAGTTACATTAAAGATTTTATAAGGTCAAAATTTAATGTATTAATGTTAAACTAAAAATCTAATTCTCTAAGCTCATAGCAACAAGGCTATCTTTAAAATATTGTATTGTTCTTAATAACATTTACAAAAAATTGTCTTAAAATGGTTTTTGTTTTGTCAAGATAACTGTCAGGAATTTTTGGTGCTATAGGTTAATCCACAAATTTGGCAAGACAACAAGAGTTTATTAAAACACAGGAAAACAAGAGCAGCTGAGCACGGGGAGAACTGCTGCACTGATGTGAGAGTTAAAACAGATTTACTTATGTAAAACAAAGCCAAAATGCACCCTCCAGATAGGATTAAAAAAATCAAAAAGGAGCACTACACTGGAAGTCAAGACCTCCAGTTTTTATTGGACTCAACAGAGTGGAGATGCTAGTCTTGCTCCTTCCACATGTTGGATGGAGGGAATTTTTGCCCTGGGATGGTCAGATTGGGCCTGTTATTTTAGGGGGGCTCCATTGATGACAGGTTGGTGGGATCCTGCTGTATGTCATGAGTTATATGTAAATGTCAACAATCTGGGATGTGATCCCTTATTAAATTTGAGCCATGATTCTTGGCCACTATGTTTCCTAACTCCACACTTAGTCCCCATAAATATTTACCTGTGTTCTCTGGTGATTTTTGTCAGGGTTTTAACTACTAAGTTAACTGAGTCATGTTTATTTAAGAGTTGGTTTATGTTGGGGTTAACAATGAAGACAGCCATGTTAGGACTAGACTCCCTTCCCCTTGCAGACAGTTTACCTTTATCTCCTTGGATAGATGCCAAGGACAGTTGGACAGACAGTGACCTAACTACAACTTATCTTTCTTGGTTGCCTGGCAACAATATCCCTTAGTGACCTTCCTGGTACTTTTCCACTAGCCCACTCTATCTAGCTCAAGCCTGTGTATGACAATGGGCTCTAGCTCTCTTGTTGGGGTCTCCCTCCACAGGGCTCCTGCCTAAACAGTAAACCCTGTTCTGGTGTTTGAACTGTCTGTCTGCCTCTTCTATACCTCTTATTTTCTAACAGTTTATATAAAACTTTCTAGATGACCTCATGGTTAAACAACTGTTGTCTTGGGTGATTCTATACAGTTGGTACCCTATATGTATCTGTGACTGGGCTATTTGGGTTTACTAAAACTGTTCTTTCCCCCTACAACTGATAAAAATCTAAGGTTTTACTTCAAGAACACTAAACTAATATGTATATATAACCTCTATAGAGCTGTGATGCTGCTGCTGGTTCCTGTATATTAAATATATTTATGTTTTTCAAGTATAACAAGCCTTCTAAAATACAAAATTTAGATAAACACAGTAACAAAAGGCTAATGGTACTGATATACTGTTCTGTTAGTTGCTAAATTGTCCATCAGAATTTTAACTATGACTCTTAAGTTTTTGTCATTACAGTTCTGATCCTTCTGGGGCATTTACAATCAAGTCCATAAAAAATGACTCTAATGAGTACTTATGGGTCAACCAGGTTAGTTTTTTAGATGTCTGTCTTTGTTAGATTTTATTTTGTATTGTCCTTGTTTAGAAGCCCACTACCTAAGAGCCACTCCTTCTAAGCCCCTTTGTTGCTTAAATTTGGCCAAAAGGGTCCATTTGGCATTGACTCCCACCTGATCTGTTTGTTATTGCCCCCCTAATATGGGACCCAAACCAACCAAATAAACAAAATCCAGGAAAGAATGACCAATCAAGAAAGATCTTCAGTCTACAGCCATACCACCCTGAATGTGCCCAATCTCATCTGATCTTGGAAGTTAAGCAGGGTTGGGCCTGGTTAGTACTTGGATGGAAGACAGATCTTCAAAAGAGACTGCTCAGAGAGAAGCAGTTTGGAGGCAAGTGGGGGAATGCCATCAAAGTTCAAATGGAGTCACTGGTGCCAGACCTCTCAAAAATAACCAATGCCAAGAGGATTAAAGAAATGGTTCTTATGCATGTGTGGCTATCTGGCATTAAAGCCCTTCCAGACACAAACTCATATTTTTTTAACAGGGTCTTCTACTTAAATAGAGACAAAATAACTATTTTTACTGACTCTAAACATGTCCTTTGATACTTAAAGATGGTGGTTTTAACTTTTTAAAAAAAAACATTTTCTTGGACATATATACTGATAATATATTGTTGCCATGGTAATTCTACTCAGTTAAAAATAAATAAGTAAATAACATATCCACCCATGAAAACCCCACTGGAGGGGCCCTTTTGTTGTTATCTTGTCTAGTACTCCCATTGCAGTTAAAGTAACAGTGATTGCTCCTTGGATCCACCACAGACGAGTCAAGGCAGCTTCTCTCGAGTGGGAGTGCATCCCTGATCCAGCTTCACCATGCTGGATCACCCTCCAGAACCTGAGCACCCTCCCTCAGCAGGACTCCGCTTCCCAGGAAACAACAGGGGACCAAGAACAGTGGGTCAACAGCCCTGCTCCAGTCACCCACTGGAAGCTGACTAGTCTACACATGGCAGAAGCTTGAGGAGTCAACTCTCCAACAGGACGAATGGGCTGTTTTTCACACCAGTTATATCACTGTAATGCATTGTCACCCCTTGCCTGTATCTGTTGCTGTAGTTCTCACCCTAGTCTTCGCCATAGGCTTGGCAGAAACCACCCCGCTGATTGATCTCACTGTGAAAGGTTTTTATTTGCTCTTTTCTATCCTTTTGAGCAGGATGCATATTTACTATTTATGGTTACTGATTTGGGTTAACAAAGGACAAAATACACAGCTCTCCTTCACAAGGGGAAAGCTGCCCCTAACTGCACCCGTGGCACCTGTAACCCTGTAAAGTTCACTGCACTTAAGCCATCTCATTAAACTCAGGAAAAAGTAATTAGTATAAAAATAGATTAAAAGGGTCTTAACCCTGAGAGTCTGATACACCTCAGATTAGTAACTGTTACCCATGAGAGTCCCCATATATTTATAAAGGATTAAGTAGACAAAAACGGGGTGCCTTACAAATTGGCAATTAAAAAGATGACAAATGGCCTCCTGAGTAAATCAGCCAGTACTATGGTCACCTGCGCAGAAGACGGGCCCTGGGGCTATCGCACCCCTCTATATATGCTCAACCACCTCATCAGGCTGCAGGCTGTTGTTGAAATTATAACTAATGAAAGCCAGAGCCCTCAAATTGCTGGCAAAACAAAGCACTAAGATGCGCAATGCCATCTATCAGAACCGCTTGGTTTTAGACTATTTGCTTGCTTCTGAGGAAAAAGTTTGTAAAAAATCAAACCTAAACAACTGCTACTTACAAATTAATGATAAAAACAAAAGGTTATAAAAGGGACTCATGACAAAATAAAAAAAAACTTGCCCATATCCCTGTCCAGACTTGGAGAGGATGGGATCCCAATGACCTGTTTAAAAGATGGCTTTCTGCCTTAGGTGGACTCAAAACCCTGATAAGGGCAATAGGCCTAATTCTAAAACCACGCTTAATATTGCCCTGCCTGGTTCCCCTGGTGCTGCAATCTATCAAAACTATTATAAAAGAAAAACGGCTACACATGTAACAATGCTATAAAAATACAAACCCCTAAATAAACATGATGCTCTTTGACCCTAAGTGGGTCTGAGCATCAGAGGGAGAAATAATGTAGCAGGGAGGAGGATCAGAAGAAAACAGTCTAGGCCTGAGTCCTGAGAAAGTAGCAGGGAGGTAGGGATGGCACAGCAGAGAGATAAAACCTGAGAAATCTGAACATGAGGAAGATCACATAGCAACAGGGAGGGGAAAGTCATAGCACTAGGGTAAAGTAGCCAATAAAATTAAATATAACCATAGATGGATTAGACCTTGCTTTTTGCTTCTGTAACCTGCTTGCAAGGGTACATAAGGTGAGACCCCTTTTGTTCTTGGGGCTCAACCTTTGGACACGAGTCCTCTGAGTCTGTGCTGGCACAATAAAATGTTGCTTCCTGCTAATCTGCCTCTGAGTCCCGTATCTCAGCTAGCAAACTCCCAAAGCATTACAGTGACCACTTCTCCCTGTGATCAGTGTCACCAAATTCAGGCCATCAAGTAGGTGCCAGAAGGTCTCACTGGAGAAAGAATTCAAGGACAGACACAAGGAGACTTAAGCAGAAGCAGGCTTATTAATGCAAAGCAAAGTGAAAATGTGAAAGGAAAGTAGGTGGACTCAAGAAGGAGCAGATGAGTGGAGGATCCCAAGACCTCAAGTTTTTATGTGGATCTGTGGGCAAGGCGGCAATCATTCCTGGAAAACTGGGTTATGTGGCATCAAGTCTTCAGACCGAGTTAAGTTTCATTAACTCCTCCCACACATTGGGCAGAGGAAGTTTTTCCCTTAGATGGTCAGACCCGACTGTCATTTTCTGAGGGCTGGGGTCAACAAGACCCTGCTGTATGTCACTATTCCGTTAATGTTAATGTCAGTGGGCCAGGATGTGATTTGTTTATCAACATCCAAGCCATCGATTTCAGCCACTGGGTTTCCTAATTCCCTGCCTGAACTACCCGCCATGTTACAGGACTGCACCAGTGTTGGCATCGGAAGTGAGCGTTTTCACACCTAGAAAAGAAGGCCTCTAGAAGTGCTTACCCCATGGAACCATCCTAAGGAGTAACATTAAAGCATGGAAAGTGCCTGCTCTAAATATCTTCCATGAGGCATCCGTGCTTTTCCTTCTCAGTGATGCTCACATCTGGAACACTTCTGTGAGTGTCCATGGATTGGGACCTTCCTCACCAGAGGTGACATAGGCAGTTCCCACATAGGCAGGGACCATATGTGGCTTCTTCAGACACACTCAGGGTCTAGAGGAGGGCTGGCACATAGTAGGTACTCAAGTATTTGTTGCATGAATAAGTGAACAGATGACAAAGACTGACCTTAGTCTAATACTCAAGACCTTCACAGAGCTCTGGCTCCCAGTTCGAGGAAGGTTTGAGGTATAGACTGTGACTCATTGGAGTTCTTCGCTTGCTAGCAACAGGAAGCATCTCTAAGTCAAAAGGAAGTTTCGGGAGTTGGAAACAACCAGAACCAGGTGACTCTGGAGATCTATGTAGCTAGAAGTAAAGCTTGCAGCATTCCGCATCGGAATGAATCAGCTTCACATTCTGCTTGGGGTTCAAATTCAAGTTCATGATACACTCAGTTTGTATCATGTGCCTGCACCTTGACTGGGAGTAAGATGGCCAACTTGTTGGATCCTCAATGCATGGCTGCCCTTGACAACTGTGTAGGTTGGGCACTGCTCCAGTGGGTCCTCTGAAGTTGTACATTGCACAGCCTATGCGAGTATGAGGCAGACCTGAGTTGGAATGGAATGGTTCTCTAAAGGAAGGTGTTCATTATCACAACAACAAAAAGGATGTGTGTCAAGAGGACCAAGAAAAAAAAAAACACATCCCCCACAAATGAATTGACCCAAGCTAACAACAGCAGGAGAACTGACATCATTTGATGTATCAGCAAGATCTAGGCCTTCAAGGCCTTTCTCAGTGCTTGCTGTCCGCCAGACTTCCCTTTTTGCAGCCTCAGACACAGCCTTCCCAGCGAGGTGTTCTGGGAACAACCACTTCATGCCGGGAGTCTAAGGGCAGCTGACCCGTGGTCCTGCTTCCATCTAGTGGCCACCACAGAAACTGCAGGTTCCAAAGTCTGCTCCCAGTCTGCCTTTTCTTTTCTTTCTCCTCCACAGCTCCACAGCTTGCGTTCCCTCCGATGCCCCTTTTCTCCTCCTCCCTCCTTTCCCCTGCCTCTTCTTTTGATCTCTTCCTTTTCCCTTCCCTCCCCTTCTCTATTTCTGTTTTTTCTCCTCCTCTAGGTCCTGGGCTCCTCGTTATTCCAGTCTGGTATCAAACTCCACCCACACCTCTCTCTGGCCTGGCATTTCCATCTTTGGTCATTATTTGGCCATTTGCAGGGTAATGAGCCACCCCCAAGCTTAGTGACATAAGCAGTATCATTTATTATGACACTCTCTCAGAGTTCAGAATGTTGGTTTATAGGCAAGTGGTCTACATTGGGGGTCTTCATGGAGGGTCAGGCAGATGGGGCTGGGGCTGGGCCCATCTTACTCCTGTCTGGTGATCCCTGTTGACTGTTAGCTAGAAGCTTAGCTGGGGCTTTAGCCACACCTACATGTGGCTTCCATGGAGCTTGTGTTTCCAGGTAACAGCTGGGGTCTCAGAGCGAGTGCCCCAGAACAGAAAGCTGGATGGATGGAGAGCTCCATCCAAGTTCAAGGGGGAGGGGACATGGAGTCTCCCTTTTGATGATGGAGTGACCTCTTTGGAAAATACAATTTGCTCTACTATCTCAAACCAGACACCATCTGGTGGCCATGTCCTTTGCAGGCCTGGCTATCTCAGCTCTGGCATGACAGATGTGCCATCCTCTGCCCCTGCACATGTCGCTCCTTCTGGCCA
This sequence comes from Castor canadensis, assembly GCF_047511655.1. Taxonomy (NCBI): domain Eukaryota; kingdom Metazoa; phylum Chordata; class Mammalia; order Rodentia; family Castoridae; genus Castor; species Castor canadensis. The sequence continues at coordinate 168,722,797 of NC_133390.1, read as the reverse complement.
GAGAATCCTCCTCTCCTGCGCCACCAGGTGCTAACACCTGGGTCACTGAGATGCCTCTGCCCCTCCTGGAAGTGTTCTTGAACCAACCTACTGTCCAGGGTGGACAGCCTTCTCTGCACTCACGATGCCTATCATTTCCCATCCAGCCCTTGCTCTGCTTGTCCTATAGGGGCCACGACCCACTCTGACCCAGTCTATTCAGTGCCACTTCTATCCTGCATTAACTCTCAAAAGGTTTGGCTTCACGGTCCCCACCATTGCTCATCCTGGGAGCAGAAGGAGGCGGACCTTTGAGAATGTAGAGAATCCTGAAAGAATTCATTCCAGAATCCTGACTGGAACCTTCCTTTTCAGTGTTCAGCAGATAAACACAGCATCTATTTAGTGTCAGAATGTCAGGACTGAGACATTAACTCTGTAGTCTTCATCCAAAGAGAATGAACGCAGGTAACTTCAAGTCTGAAATCTTCAATTCAAATTTTCATTTGCTTCTTCTGGTTGAAAATGAAATGCTAGGATGAGAAGACAGGGCACAGTGTACAATATCATCCTATCATGTTAGGTAAAGATGCTACAGTTCCTGGGACAAAGAATTTGGAAGAAGATTCCAGAAAGCAGGAAGGAGGGACAAGAGAAAAGGAGAGAACAGAGCAGGGCCAGCATAAAAGTGTGTTGTGGAGGTCACTGTTGTAGACAACAGGTATTCTACTGTGTCAGGAACTCTGAGAAGCAGGAAGGATGCTCCTAGAATTGTCCCCTGCAGGCCTGGAGCTGGGACATTTATTTGTCATTGTGAGGCCACTGGAACTGGCCACTATTCCTTCCAGGACCAAAGAGTTTTATCCCATCATATTTAAAGTTGTGGGGAGGGAAAGCACAAATTATATAAGTGGGGGCAACAGTGAGAGAGGCCAGTCATACTGACATCCTTCACTGCCAGCCACTGGGAGGTGACATCAATGTCAGCCATGTAGTCAGTGCATATGCCACATTCTGTATATAGCACTCAAAGCCCTCTAGGTATCATTCCAAATTTCAGCCCCAGCTGAGTTCTTAATAAGCTATCTGTGGCCTATCAGGATGGTTGCTTCAGGCTGGTGCTTTTATGGCAGACTAGTGGGTCCCATGAAAGATCAAGACCAACATCTGTTAGGAAATATAACCTTTATGTACAGAGCAAAACCCATAGCAAAAAGATCTGTTACAGGAATGCAAAATTCATTGTCATGATAGTGAGTATTATAATGAGATATTTATGCTAGCTTCTCAACTTTTTAGTTGCTCAATATAGTAGAAAGCTTATGAAATGGCTCCCAGTGACCCTCATCTCCTGATATTCATGTCCTTGCACCATCCTGTCCTCTAAAGTGGGGGCTGGACCATAATAAAGTATGATAAAAGTGACAAAAGGCCATTTCTGAGACTGGGATTGAGTTTTATAAGACTGTGAGTTCATCTTCTCTCTCTCTCTCTCTCTCTCTCTCTCTCTCTCTCTCTCTCTCTCACACACACTCTAATGAGATAGCACAATATTGTGAGCTGCCTTATGACCAGGCTCAGGAGTCAAGGGACTGAATCCAGCCAAGAACCACTCCAGTAACACTAGAAGCTGACCTTTTTGTAACTGGCCCTGAAATGACTTCAGGCACAGCCAATACCTTGATTGCAAAGAGACAACCTGAAGAAGAGAAGCCACCTAAACCATGCCTAGATGGCTTACTGCCAGAAACTATTAGATAACAAATACCACCATTTTAAACCACTAAGTTTTGGGGTAATTTGTTACACAAGCATATATAATTAATACATCCAAGTAATACAGGAAATTTTTAAATAAATTGTAAACTACAGATCAAAATAAGAAAATGTATTATCTGTGTATACATTTCCAGAAATGATCATGCCTCAGGTTAGGTGATTCACAACCTCTTGCTGCTTTTACAATAGATTTTTTTAAAAGTGTATGTTTAGAACTCTTTAATAAACATGTAGCAAATTTTAGCAATTCTTTTATGTGAAAGTGAAAATGAGATAAAAGGAAAGTCTCAATTACAATAGCAGCAAACCATTTGAAAATATCTAAACTTGAATAAATAGAAATACATTCCATTTTCTTGGTTAATAGGAAATTTTGTTTTCTTTAATGAAATTCCAATAAAAGTCATGGCATATTTTGCTGCATGTTTTTCTTTCTTTTTGTTTTCCTTAACAGAATATTTAAGATATATCCACAAACTTCTAGAAAACTTTATTAAAATGTTTAATTAAAAGCTTTTTAATTTAAAAACTTATTTGTTTTTTAAGCCTATTTTTCCCAGAGTTTATTTTTCAGTTTTCTATAGCCAAATTTGTCAGTCATTTCCTCTTCAGTATCTGTTTGTGGAATCCTACCTTTTCTACATAAGCGATCAAAAATCACTCAGTCTGCTTTTTAAATAGCAAACTGTATATCTGTGTGAAACATTTATTGTCATGTGTGAGATGACAATAAATGTTTAATTTTTTGCTCCAGATGGTTAATGAGTTGCCTCACAACACATTTCAATAATTTAACAATAAACCTCATTGCTTTAGAATGGCATCTTCACATATGATAGTTCCAGAAATAATCTTTTGTTGGTGTTTTGTCTATTTGTTACTGCATAAAAAACTACCCACAAACTTAGTGGCTTAAAACAACACAATCTATTATTTCTTGTACTCTGTAGGCTTACTTGGATCAGCTAGGTGGTTCTGGTTCATATGATTTTGTCTGGACTGAAGTCATCCAGGGACTTGGCTGCCTGGAAAGTTCAAGATGGCACATTCATTCAAGATGTTGCCTTGACAAGATAAGGCACAGATTTGTTGCTAGGAAAGCTGGGCCTCTTTTTCTCCATGTGATCTCAGGTTCTCTCACTCTTCTCCTCTTGGTCTCTCTAATTGGTCTCCAATCAGGGTACCTGGATTTCTTAAGTAGTATCTAAGAGCCCTCCAAAAGGCAAAGCTGCAGCTTCAGTACTTCATAAGTCTTATTTTCAAGAACTGACAATGTCACTTTTGATGAATTCCTTTGGCTAAAGGGAGTCACAATGTCAGCCAAATTTAATGTGGAAGGGAAAAACACAAGCCTTTAATACTGGGGAATTTGGTTCATTGAGGGCCATCTTTGAAGACTGGCTACTGCAGGTGCTAAGTGTTCTTTTCTGGAGCTTGGTAATAACATATCATAATTTTGTCTAAAACTATCATGCCACCCAACAAGGAAAGCATTCTATAGCTTTTTATTCAATGTATATGCAATATATATACATATTTGTCTTTCTGGATAAAGAGCCATTTTCTCTATTATTCACATTACATATTAAATATTGGTATTGTTAAAATAAATTAACATATTAATAATAAATTATGACTTGCCTTACTGTAAAACTCTCAGATATGCACCATTAATATGCAACATTAATTCTCAGCTATCTGGGAATTGGTATTATATCTAATGAATTCTTTACTTTCTTTCTTTTCTTTTTTTGAGACAAGAGTCTATGTAACCCAAGGTGGCCTTGAACTCATGATCCTCCTGCCTCAGTCTCCCAAGTGCTGGGATTACAGGTATATGTCACCAAACCTAGCTAGCTACATTATTTTCTTTACAGATATTTAGAGATATTCTGATTTATCTTCAATTGTCATATATTTGTTGTTTAATTTTAGATGCCAGATTTTATTTTTTATCTATGTGGAAGAAATCTTACAGATCATTATTGTTTTTCTTTATACACTGCGGGGAATTCTTTCACAGTCTGTAATTTTCCCTTCTCATCCATAGTCGCAGTGCTATCGACATGAAACATTTCTGTCAGTGGTTTGTAGCAGTCAACCAAGCCCGGTAATTAAAGCAGAAAACCCTCAAAGGAACCCTCTACTCCGGATGAGGACGCGGTGCCTTCTGGGTAATGTGGTCCCGGAAACACGACCAGCGCCCTTTGGAGAACCCTGGGAAAGGGGGCCCGGAGGCCTCTGCTGCGCATGCGCCACTTCCGGACCGCTACCGGGATATTCTTCCGGTTCCCCAGGTTCTTCCGGGGGAGGATCCTACAGCTTCTGGATTCCCGCGTCACCTGGGCCCGGTGCGAGCTGGAGGCGAAGTGGGTGTACCCACGAGTCAGAGGCAGGGCTGGCGGCGAGCTCTGGGCCCTCGAGGGTCGGAGGGAAAGGTGGGCTGGGTGGAGCCGACCTCGGGCTCGTGGAGGGGGCCGCGGGTTCTCCCCGCTTTGGTCTCTCCCGGGAGGCCCTACTGCGGGATTCCCGGATGATGGGGGCGAGGCTGGAGGGCTTCTCTGGGCTCCAGACCTGCAGGCCTTGGGACGGCCCCCGGCGGCTGTCCTTGCCTGAAGACGGTGCTCTGTGAAGGAGAAGGGTTTGTGCATTTGAGGGCTAAGATCCTGTCCCGGAAATTCCGCAGGTGCCCTGGGACCTGCAGCCATTGATGACTGGAAGCAAAGCTTCAGTTCAACTTGACAGGATGTGAGCTGCAAATGAGGGAATGGGCAGGGTCTGGGTTTGGTAGGATGCCGCTTCATATTGGAGGATCTACCAGGGGTTCCTTGGAGGGACGGGGTATCGGCCATAGCTAAGGAAACGATTTTCTGGTCACATGCTAAATACATCTCATGTCATACAGTCTTCTTTCTTTGTTTATTCTGAGCTGTTCAAACCACGTGCCACGCTCCCTGGAATTTATTGAATTTCTCCCGTGTAGAATCACACAGTGTAGAGGAAAGTTTTTTTAATCATTTAGTTTTACTTTATTTGGGTGTTACTGTGGTTTGAACTCAGGACTTCACATTTGCGAGGCAGGCACTCTACCACTTGAGCCACGCCTCCAGCCTAAAACTTACTTTATTTTAAAATTAGGACTTAGAAGGCAACTATTTCATCTATTTAGGCAGTTTGCTAGTGACAGAGCCAAGAATTAAATTCTGGCCTCTTGATTCCCAGGTCAGGGCTCTGTCCACCACATTTAAGTTGAAAACAAAACCAGAAATGTTTCTTAGCAAAACGTCCTCTTGTGAAACTGCACTTACGGGAGACCAAACAGTCAAAAAAAGATAAACATCTTAAAGTACTTGCATTCCTTTTTTCTGAGTTCTCTGATATCATTGGCTAAACATATTAGCAAGAAAGTAGGTAAGTGACATAATATCAATATTTTTCTAAACCAATAAATATTTTAATCCTAGAATCAGTTTTAGTGCTGGAGTACTGTTCCAAACTTTGTGTATGCTAACTTTTTAACCCAATCTTCTAGTATTGAATTTATAGGTTATTTTACACTTTTCCAAAGGAAGCATGTATTGACGGTAATTCAGTAGAAAACTTTTGTTTACACTCAATAAGAAGAGCTCTATGTAATTATTTCAGAACTATAAGTGGACATTCCCTCAGTCTGTTGCTTCCTGTGCTATATTGGTCAAAGGGTCATTCTACATGGAGGGGTGTGTGTCTTGTGGGTAAAGGCTGCTATGGGTAAAAGACCTCTCATGACTCCAATTCCCCATTCTTCCTTACCCAGCTCTTCTTTCACTACTCTTGGCCTTTTCTCAAGAGCACCTGAATATGAACAAATCCCAGGTAAGTTGTTCAGGGATTTATTTCCCACATTTTACAATGGATTTTAAGAGGCTTATAGCTTATACACTCAGATAGGAGAAATATATAAAATTCAGCATCAGAGAAAATAAGAGTACTATATCAGTGCTGGAAAAGTTAATCTGAAAATACAGAAATCATACATTCCTACTGATGTAATCAAGTTTCTCCAGAAAGACCCAAACAATATGAAGTAGCCCTTACATTGGCTATTTAGTTTCTCTGTCATTTATGTATAGACATTTTCTTAGATAATCTTTGAATAAGTATTGCAAAGGCAGCTTTACCAAAACCAACTATGAAAGAAATGCAGTGGGTTTCCTGTGACTTTTGTGCCTGGGGAAAGTAAAGCAATTATAGGGGACTAACTTGTTTTATTCAAGTAGACAATATTTGATTGTTCTCCATGATCCAGTAGTAAATCCTTAAATAAGTGGATTGCATGTTCTCAAAAAACGCTCTTACTAACCCTTTCAGTTGTATTTTTAAAACAGCTTGTAACATGTATATAAATAAAAATATATAAAAATAAATAAATTTTTAAAAATAAAGTAGGTTGTATGGGGAACAATTCAGTGTTATATTCTGCAGATAAAACTTTACTTGTTTGTCTCATTTCAACTCTTTATGCAGTCATGTGTTTGTCTTCCCCTCATCTCATGGATCTGTTCCAATAAATGTTAGCAGTAACCTAAATAATTTAAAACTCAAATGGATATTTTCCAGCCCATGCTTTACCAAACTCTGTTGCATGCATTTGACAGTACAATTACCGCCTCCCTAAAGTGCACGTCTGATAATTTCTGTTATATTACTCACACATTCTCTTTTTAACTCTAATCATTTCCTCTCTTATACAGTCTTCTTCCCTTTTGTTCCATAACCATTGCTATTCTATGGTTAACCCATTACTCTGATTTTCTGATGCTGTCTGTAGTTTTAACTCTGTGCCCTGAAATCTTTTACTACCTCCAAGAACTTCAGGTTGAGATTATTGATGAATATCTCTGTAAGGATGTTCAAATTCCCTTGACTGTCCTCATGTCTAAAATAGAAACTGTTTACAATCTGTTCAATTTGCTTCTTCCTCTTTATTCTCTATCAGTGCCTCTACAATCTGAATAAAATGAGATACGTCTTAAATTTGCCTACTCCTTACCTCATAGTATGTCTAGTTATCAAGCCTTGCTAATTTCTTAAGAACATTTCCTTAATTTGATCCTTCCCTCTCTACCTTTCCTGCTTCAGTTTCTCTCTTCTGGATTATCATAGTAGATTTCTCAGTGATCTACATGCCTCCTTCTCCCACCTCAAGACTTGTTCATATTGGGCAGACCCTCTAGGCAGGCGCTCTACCACTTGAGCCACTCACCCAGCTGGGCAGACCCTCTAAAGTGCCAACCTGATCATGTCTCAATATGGAAACTACCTTTGTAGGTCCACGCTACATACAGGATGAAAGTTCAGCCTCTTTAGTATGGCATAAAGTTATTCACACCATGACCATTTCCTACTTCTTTCTTAATTCCTGTATCTCTAGGTGTAGCTTGAACAAAAGAGATACCATCTCTGTCCCCACAGAGGTCACAAACAAGTGAAGAAAAAAGACTAGACAAACAATATAAACCATGGTGAGCTGGTTCTCAACTTCATCAAACCCAACATCCATTTCATAGCATATTTTGTACAAACACAAAAACCTTCAATACCCCACCATCTCTTTTATCTTTTAGTCTGCCACCCACCCACACAAGACTGCCCCTCTTTTAGACTTGGTGGAACAGCACACCATGTGGTATGATTTCTGTCTTCTGAAGAGACCAAGGAAGCAAATGGTGCAACTGGAAGTATGGGCAAGTTGACTCACTTTGGGGTGAACCTTGAATAAAGGGGAATGAGAAGGTGGAGAAGTCCCATGTGCTGACAGCATGCTCCTGCTGAGGCACCTGCTGCCTCTTTGAGGCCTGTGGTAGAGTAGGCAGTGTGGTAACACCTCTCACATCTCATCGCTTATATCCTTTCTCTCCTCACTTCTCTTCTTCTTGCTGCCTGGCTCAGAGCATCCAAATGAAATGATACCACCTTAGTCTTTACCTTAATCAGGCTCTGTTTTTTAGTGATTCCAGCTAAAATCCAGCTTCCCTTTATCTTATTTTGAAAATTATAAGTAATCTGCCTATATACATTTTTTTAGTCAGTATAACTGTACAGGAGAAATAAAAGCAGATTATTTTAAAATTAAATTGTATGATGTTTTTTTTTCAGTGCTAGAGATTAAACTCAGGGCCTCACTAGGCAAGCGCTCTATCACACCTCTAGACCTTTTCTTTTTAAGTTTTTGTTTTTGTTGTTTAGATAGGGTCTTGCATAACTTTGCCTGGACTGGTCTTGGTCCACAATCCTCTTGTCTCTGTCCCCTGAGTAGCTGGGATTACAGGCATGAACCACCTAATATTATGACCCTAAAAGTATGTATTTTAATAGAGAATTGCTCAGACACAACTATACTAAAAGTCAGAGTAGCAATCTAGTATTTATACCTCAAGGTGGAATCACTATGAATGTGACCATTACAGATTCACACTGATACAGATGTGGTGTTTTGTAATCCAAATACTATGGGTAGGATTGCCATCAAAAGAGTGAAAATCTCTAAAGTTCCAACCTAAACCAAACACAGTGTTCCCTTTATGTACCCCGTATTGCATTCCAGGAAAGTCTGGTCTGTGTGTGTGTTTACACACACATTGTATGATCAAGTGTAAAAAAACAGATTAAGGTCCTAGGCCCAGATCATTATAAATGGATTCGTCATCCATATGAATGAATATTTAGGGAATTAGAAACTTATATAAATTTGGAGCATTTCTTTTCTGTATGAGACTGTCCTATGTGTTGTAGGTAACTACTGTCCCTTCTCCCTTCACCAGATACCAGCACCATACCAGCAACTTTGACAGCCCAAAATTCTTGCACAGATGTGCAAAATGTTCCAGGGGGCAGGTGTCACCCATGCTGAGCACCACTGTAAAGTGATGGTAATGGGCATTTTGTTTCCTAAACATGCCCCAAGTTTTATGCTCCTGCTTTTAACTGTGCCCCTACTGTTTCAGTTATTCCTCAACTCTCTACCTCTGTAATCTCACATTGTGACCATAGCTGGGAGCCATTTTTTCATTCTTGTCCCTTCTGTTCCCTGGCTGTGTTCACAGAGCAGGCAACCGTCTGCATTTCTGTGTCAGCATAGGGCCTGCACATTACCCTGCGTCTCCCCATGAGTAAGGCCCATGTTGCTCTCCTCTGTTGCCCTTGATAGCCCCATGCCTGCTCACAGTGGTGTTCCCTATTTCATGTTTGTGAGTTGTGTTGTGCTGTATGAACCTGTGAGCTCTGCCCTGAATGAATGACTAGTCCACTCAGAGTCACTTACAGCGTTGACCTGAGTCACTAGGAGAGTCTGGTTTCTTGTTCCTTTCTTATGAACTCCATTCAGTTTCTCACAGAGTGAATGCATTCACTGTGGATTTTATGCTGTTAAAGCAACTGGCTCCGTCTTTGTGAGCAAGTAACTCAGAAGTGAAATCTCCCCACTTCTCTGACTGTTGCTGGCTTTTGCTTCTGGTATTTTTCTAGTCACTAATTCTAGTTATCCAGACCTTATCTGTCCATGGTTGTGCTTATAGTTAATTGTAAGCACTGCTTTTGTCAGGAAGCTTCTAACTTGTATGTAGGGAATAATTCATAGAGAAAAGAAAGGATAATATGACTATTGCTAATTTATCTGTTGGAGACAGTTACATGATGAAGGCAGAAGGATGTGATTATCTTCTAAGCATACCAGCATGAGAATCTGTGGCAGGTCGAGGAAGAGAGGCTAAGGTGACCCAGGCTAGTCAGGTGGTGAGGTAAACGAGCAATGGACCTAGAGCACGGGGAGTGCATGGGCATCGGTAGAGCTAGAGAAGGTGCCCCATTTTTTACTCCTTAATTTTAGATAAATGTAGACTTACAAAAGAATTGGAAAATCATAGACAAAGTACTCACATACTCTTATCTAGTTTTATCCTGTGTGTATTTCTTAATGATCACATTGCAACAAAACACAGTATTTCAAGACAAAAGTTAACCCTTCAAAGAAGTCTGATAGCATAGAATGGGGCTAGCTTTCTCCTTTTGTGGTCACCCGTTATCTTGCAAGTATGATCACGATTGCTCTTTCTGGAAGGTACGTTTCTATTTATGTCACCCTGTCAGAGTGGACTTAGCTTGAGAGCAAGATCAGTATTTCATGTGACTCAATAATCCAGAAAATCCAAGAACTCCAGGACAATAGTGTAAGCTCAGTACATTTTGAGAATTCATTTAAAAATGAACACAGTGACAGAATGTTTCTATTTTTTTTTTTTTTTTACCCTCTCACAAAGTATACCTCTGTATAGCCTCCCATTAGCCAGGGCAGTGGTATCCCCATAGATTTGGTGTTGTTCAATTCTAATTACTGAAGATTAAACATATTCTTTCAGAAATCAGTTTCCTTCAAGGATCTGACTGTTGACTTCACCCATGAGGAGTGGCAACACTTGGGCCCTGCTCAGAGGCTCCTGTACAGGGATGTGATGCTGGAGAACTACAGCAACCTCATCTCAGTTGGTAAGTGCAGTATCCCTGTAGAGTTCCTGAGAGTGTGCTTTTCTTTTGTGTCACAAGAACATGGGGACTTTGTAGAATTTCATTATCTAGCCTCAAGTTTCAGGGGAAAAAGATGATTAAGAGGTAGGTGTAGGAGTGCATGAATGCACACACATGCTCCCTGCACTTCCCTCGCCCTTCACCAATATATCCTGGTTTGCTGCGCTGTTGCTGGGCATCTTCATTGTACAGCTTCTGAACCTGTACCTTCTTCATCCTTGAAGTCCAAAGAACTTGGTTCAAGTTCTGTGTCATTTCTCATTCACAGGGTTTCATGTTAGCAAACCAGATGTGATCTTCAAATTGGAGCAAGGAGAAGAACCATGGATAGTGGAAGGTCAGAGCTACACAGGTAAGGAAATGATAACTGAGCAGGTGGAAAGCAGAGAAAATGAGAGTTTCAGAATGGTTAGTAATCACATTCCTCTGGGAATGATTGAGGACAATTAGCTGCCATAGATACCTAAAACACTCTCCCCAAATAAATGTACACCTTTAATTGAAACTTATGTCTTTGCTACTATGTGCCCTATCCCCAGAATCCAAGCTCCTCCTTTACCACACCTTTCATTTTATTTCTATAGTATTCTGTTGCCTACCTCACCCCATCCACAATTATCATAGACATATTTTATATTCAAACATTCATATCTATCTTTAAAAAATAATTTTTTTAAAGAAATGTAGTTTTTATTCATTTATTTATTTATTTATTTTTGTGGCACTAGAGATTTAACATAGGGTCTCACACTTGCTAGGCAAGTATGCTACCATTTGGCCCATGCCTCCAGGCTTTTGTTTTTATTTTGTTTTTTGATACACAGTCTCACATTTTTGCCAAGGCTGGCTTTGAACTTGAAATCTTTCTGTCTCCACCTCTCAAGTAGCTGAGATTACAGGCATGTACCTGTCTCTAAAAAATAACTTACTTGATTTACATGATATTTCTACTTTCTTTTTTCTCTCTGTGGTTTAACTAAGAAATGACTCAGCTTCACTTTCTGTTCTCAGTCCCAGCTGGGTTGGGACTACGATGTAGCAGTCTCCTAGCACAAAGAATTTAAGGACACCCTTGCTGTTAGAGTTGTGCAAGTACCTAAGAGGTCTTGCTCACTGCTCTCCACTCCCTGCCCCACTCTGCCCCAGTCTCACCTTTTTATTGCAAATTCCAGAGTTCCCTTTTAGCAGAGTTGCGGCTAAAATTTTAAATTCACCCCTTCCTTATGGTTTTTTTGTTGTTGGTTTTTTTTTTGTTTGTTTGTTTATTTGTTTTTGTAACTTTCTGAGGTCTTTTTTGCCCGGTCTTACTATCTTTCTCTTAAGTTCTACTTGACTCTTGTCAAGTAGATATATGGCACTCAGTACATACTGAGTACTATTCCTTGTGACTGTTGTGTTTTTCCACCTATATTAGATTTGGAATATATTTGTCAAGTGTCAAAGGCTTTTATATTCTTTACTAGATTCCTCTTGCTTTGACCCTGTTAAATAGTCTGGTATGGGTGGAATTATTCCTCCCTCTCCCTCCCTCCCTTCCTTCCTTCCTAGTTGTTACTATTTTCCCCAAAGTAAGCCAGGTAGGAGATACTTACACTTGAAATTCTTCAATCCTGGGATGCTGAAGTCTAACCCTCATAGCAAGGCATTTATATGAATTCTCATTTTATAGTAAGTGTTTAAAGACTCACAGATTATTGTTCATTGTGCTCCTTTCTAGAAGATGATGATGCCTTAGAGAAAGACAAAGAAATCCAAGACGAACATTTGAAGCAAATTAAGTTCTGCAACAAGAAAACATTGATTACTGAAAGAGCTAGTGTATTTGGAAAAACATTTACTATGGACATGAATATTATTCCCTCAAGAAAAATACTTCATAAATGTGATCCAGGTGGAAACAGTTTGAAAACTAATTCAGAAATAATTGTTGTAAAGGAAAGAAAAGAAAATACAAAGGTTCCTGATGAACACATTGGATGTGGGAAGCCACTACTCCATACTAAGCACAAGAAAAGTCATTCTGGAATGGAAAAGCACAAATATAATCAAGTTAGGGAAGCCAAAGATCAAGGTGAAGATCTTATTCTGCACCAGGACACTCAGACTTCAAAACAGCCTTTCGACCAAAACAAGGGTGGAAAGCCCTTCCTCCAGAGACCAGTCCTCTCTGCACAGAAGAGGAGTCATGTTGAAAGGAAATCAAATGAATGTGAGGAGTGTAGGAGAACATTTTCTAAGAGATCCACCCTCATTGTACATCAGAGAATCCATACAGGGGAGAAACCCTATGTTTGTAATGATTGTAGAAAAACTTTCCGTGTGAAGACAAGCCTTACTCGACACCAAAGAATTCATACTGGTGAAAGGCCCTACAAATGCAGTGAATGTGGGAAAACCTTCATTGACAAATCTGCCCTGATTGTGCATCAGAAAATTCACGGAGGGGAGAAGTCCTATGAGTGTAATGAATGTGGAAAGACCTTCTTTCGGAAGTCAGCCCTTGCTGAACATTTCAGGTCACACACAGGGGAGAAACCTTACGAATGTAAGGAATGTGGGGATGCCTTTGGCAAGAAATCTTACCTCATTTTACATCAAAGAGCTCACAGGGGAGAGAAGCCAAATGAATGTAAGGAATGTGGGAAAACCTTCTTCTGTCAGTCTGCTCTGATTGCACATCAGAGAATTCACACAGGGGAAAAGCCCTATGAGTGCAGTGAATGTGAGAAAACTTTCTTTTGTCAGTCAGCCCTCAATGTGCATCGAAGAAGTCACACAGGAGAGAAACCCTATGAGTGCAGTCAGTGTGGAAAGTTTTTATGTACTAAGTCAGCCCTTATTGAGCATCAGATAATTCATAGAGGAAAGAAGTCTTATGAATGTAATGAATGTGGGAAGTTTTTCTATCATAAGTCAACACTCTCTGTACATCAGAGCACTCACATAGGAGAGAAGCTCGATGTGTTTAATGAATGTGGTAGAACATCCACTGTGACATCAAACTGCAGTGAACATAAGAGAATGAACGCAAAAGAGAATCTGTATGAATGTCGTGAACATGGGCACTCAGTCAACAAAAGCTCACACCTCTTTGTACATCAGAGGACTATATGGGAGAAACCTTACGAATGTAGTAAGTGTGGGAGGACCTACTGCAGGAAGTCGGCGCTCACATACCATCAGAGAACACACACAGGAGAGAGACCCTATGAGTGCACCCAGTGTGGGAAAACCTTCTGCCAGAAGTTCTCTTTTATGGAACATCAGCGAACTCACACTGGGGAAAAACCTTATGAATGTAACGAATGTGGGAAATCCTTCCGCCATAAGTCAGCCTTCAGAGTACATCGGAGGATTCACACAGGAGAAAAGCCCTATGAGTGTAATGAATGTGGGAAAACCTACCGCCGGCTGTGGACACTCACTGAACATCAAAAAATACACACAGGGGAGAAACCATATGAATGTATCACATGTGAGAAAACATTTCGCCACAAATCAAACTTCCTTTCACATCAGAAAACTCACAAGGAATAAGTTCCAACAGGCAACAATTCAAAAATAATTTACATAATGTTAAACTCTGACTATGTGTAGAGGATTGAAATCTTACTAGTATAAGGACATGGGATTTTTTTCCTGCCATAAATCAGCCTGCATTATAACATCAAAGAGCTTGATGAGGGATATGGCTAATTTACTAAATGTGGTAGAACATTTGATATGAACTATGAAAATTTTCAGCAACATTTCAAACCTTATACCAAGTGTGCCTCCCTTTAAAATAGTGAAACACATTTTTGGTTGTTAATTGATTGCTCTCCATAGTGTTGTTATTATGTTCCCAGATGTGGGGATCTAATCTGACTTCATTCCCATTCAATATCAATTATTCCTATGATAATTGAAGAATTTATAATTGGCAAGTTTATGGTTTATCAAAACCTCAGACAGCTTGGTTTTTGTCTTCTAACTCTGTCTCCATAAACATCTAGTAACATCTCAATCCTTTTAACTGCAAAGTTGACAATTAAGAGAACTAACCATGGTACCCCCTCCACCCATGGCAGTTGTACTACTCATGTATATTTGATAAAGCTGAGCCAATGAAAGCCCTTCCTAAGACTTTTCTAAAGAGAGATAGGCTCAGGGTAGTCAGTGTGTGATCCTGAAGCTTCCATCTAGCTCAAGAAAATAGCAATTACAATAGGAAAAAAATCAGTAAGCAGATTTGAACAGCAAAGAGAATTCAAATAGTCTTTGAATCCAAAAAGTGTTTACCCTTGTTCTTTCAGTGCTTTGGTTATGTCAATGTGTTTTCAAAATCTCTTGGATTTTCTAATAAACATGTTCGTAGAGGTGTTCTTTAGAATTCAGCTCCTGAGGAAAAAGGGCCTCTTCAATGCTGATTACAATTATGTTATGTGGATACATGCAGTTAGGCAGACTGCCATTTTTGTGGGGTTAATGGTAAGTTCTGATTCTATGAGTGGGATTTTTCCTAAACCCATTCCTGGCCTCTGCTGCGTTATTCATTCTGCACAGGGAAGGTGAAGTGAGTTTATCTCATTGATAAAACTAGGAAGAGAAGAACTGGTTTGCCCACCTCACATCCTCTTCATTGTGGACATATATCCTGCACGTATGATTTCTTGTCATGGGTATTGCCTGTGATTGAACTGGCAGGTTTGCTTAATTCTTTCACTCAGTTCATTGGCCTATTTGGTGGTCACACTAAGCCGCACCCTTAAATCCTGACACCTGCCTGTGGCTTCTGTGGTTTTTGGTTGTGCAGTTGGGGGGGAAGGTACACTTTACCTGGAGTCCAAGAGCCGAATGTAAACGCTTGCTCGGTTCTTGTTTATGTCCTTCAGAGGCTAGATATTCACATGTATGCACATGTGTGTTAAATACATATGAATGTTAGGCATGAATATGTAACGTGTTTATGTATGGACCAGTTCTGCTCTTTTCTGTGAAATTTATTCATAGTAACTTCAAAGATTTGGTTGCTATTGCAAATGGAATTTTACTATCTTTTACTCTAAAGTTATTTATTGATGGGAGTTTTTAAAAAGTTAAATTTTTTCATACCAAATTTATCCTTCAGATTTAATTTTTTTTGCTTGGTCTTATAGAACTCACTGCTTAAATGAAGCTGGAGAATTGCTTCATAGGGTTTAGATATTTTTGCTGAAGATCTGTAAACTTGCTGTCTAGTATTGCTCACTTGCTTTGTGTTATGTTGCAAACCACAAGTTTATGCATTGCTGTATTTTTATTGGTTTGATTTAGTATTATATAGATGAAAAGCTACATAAGAAAAATTTTTTTCAAAACCAATGAAAAATGTAAATACACAAGTCCAAGAAGTTCAGTGAACCCCCAAACAGGACACAAACAAAACTACAAAACAGCAAAATAAAACTTTTAAGGCATATAAAAATCAAAGCCAATTTAATAAAGAGAAAATCTTAAAAGAGCCAAAGGGAAAAGGACATGACACAAAGGAGTCATTAGTTTCCCAGGGCCTCCATAACAAGCAAACTCAACTGTGATCTAGAACAACAGAAATCTGCTTCACAGTTCGGGAAGTTAGAAGCCTGAGGTGTAGGCATTGGAAGGCCATGTTCTCTTCTGAAGGTTGAAAAGGTGGATCTGTCCCAGGTCTCCTCATTGCTGGTAGTTCCATGGCTTGTAGAAGCCTAACTCTAGTCGTGATTGATTGATTTTGGTGCGACTGGAGTTTGAAATCAGGGTCTGTCCCCACCCCTTTTTGCTTTTGTTTTGTGTTTAATTTTTAGTTTTGTTTTTTGCCCAGGCTAACCTTGTACCACAGTCCTACCTGCAATGCCTGAGCAGCTGAGATTACAGTCATGGACCACCACATCTCACTTGGTTGTTGACATGAGATCTCAATAACTTTTTGCCCCCAGGCTGGCCTCAAACCATTACCTTCCTGTCCCCACTTCCTGAGTGCCTGGGATTATGGGTGTGCACAATCACACCCAGCCCTCTAAGTCTAATGTATTCAAGTATGCCCCCATCTTAACTAATTACATCAGTAGCAACCTTATATCCAGATAAGATCACATTCTGAAGTACTGAATTGTCTTAAGACCTCAACATAAACTTTGGAGAGACACAATTCAACCCTTAACACAAGGTAACGCACTGCTTATCTATCGCTTTACACACATTATCCTCAGAGCTTAGCCACTTAAAACAATAAGCGTGCATTGTCTCACAGCGTCTCTCTGGTTTAGAACTTCGCTAGGGAGTTCATGAGGTTGCAGTCACTCAAAAACTTGACACTTCCACAATGGCATCCTCGCATGGCTATTGGCAGGAAGCTTCAGTCTCTCTATGTGGCCTCTCCATGTTTATTGGGGGCCCTCAAAGCATGGTAACTGGCATCTCCCAGATGAGTGACCCAGGCAAGAACAAGGCATAAGCAACAATCTCTCGTCACCTTGCTTTGGAGGTCAAAATGCCACTTTTATTATACTGACTTGGTCTCAGAGACCAACTTTGATGTGCTATAGAAGGAGAGCATTCAGGAATATGGGTGCCTGGAGGTGGGGACTGATGGGGTCATCTTGGAGGCTAGCTATCACTGGTGGCCTCAGTAACAACGGAGTGCTTTCAAGAAATATGGAAGGGAACACACTGGAATCAGGGATTTCAAACAACTCTCATAAAGTCCAGAAGGTAAGAGAAATGACAAGGTAGCTCAAGAGAGAAGTGAGTCAAAAGAGGTTGCTTTCTGGAGAAAGATAATTACACATTTATATGCATACAGAAAATTAAGCAGAGTGATGGGCAAGGTGGTGCACACCTGTAATCCCAGTACTCCACAGAGGCTGAGGAGGGAGGTTCACAAGTTTAAGCCATCTTGGGCTACATAATCAGACTATCTCAAAACATGAAGAAAAATTCAGTAAAGGGGATGAAATTACGGAGTAATGTTCTGAGTGGATGAGAAAGGTTGGAGTGCCAAGCACACAGGGAAAGGTAGACTTTTTAAGAAAATAAGACAACTGTTCCAGGCCAGTTCATCCACACTAAAAACCCCATGTGGCCCCAGATGAGAGTGGGTTGATAGAAGTGGAAGCTTGTGGATTTCTTTTTTAATTACTCCTGTTTTGCCAATGAAATAATTATATGTGAGAGAATGAGAGGAAGATTTTATAAGTTGACATTATTGATACAACTGATACATTTGGTTTTAGTTCCTCCATACTGCTTTATGTTACAGTTACAAATGCATCTTCTACTTGCCCCTGACTGCACAGCGTCGTGTGTGTGTGTAGGGGGGTGACTTTTGGTATTTAGGAGAGTTTGTATTTGCATTCTAAGTCACCACTCTACTCACGTTATGGTTTGCATATGAAGTGTGCCCCAAAGACTCCTGGGCTGAAGATTGGATTCCCAATGCAACATTCAGAGGTGGATTTGGGGGAGGTGACTGGATCATGAGGGCTGTGACCTAATCAGTAGATTTCCATGTGGAAATCTCTGTGGCCCATGCTCACTGAAAACATACAGGGAAAGGGAGCTGGGGAACATACATTCAACAAGGCTGAAGTGATACCTGGAAAAATCCACACTCAGGCTAAGGATGGTAGATCCCTTGTTTCCTACAACCCTGCCCACATTGCGGAAAGTCTCTTCTTTCAATTCTCTTTCAATCCTTTGAGGGTGCTATTTCTTTTTTTTTTTTTTTTTTTTTTTTTTTGTCTTTCCTCTTTTGGTGCTGGAATCAAATCCAGAGCCTCATGCATCTAGGCAAATGCTCTAGAACTGAACTGAACGTTCTGTTTCTTAAGAGATTGATTCTGTAATGGGCACTCTTCATGATCGAGTTACATCATCATTGCAGACAAACACATCTTTCCACAATGTCAGAATTTATTGAATAACAATAAATTCACAAGCTACATCAATTCTGTTGGCTTAATTTGCTTACTACTGAGTTTGCTTTATAGCCATGAGCTGTCGGCAACACAGGTTCTTTTATTCCAACCTTAAATTACTAACTCGGATTGCAGTGACACTTCCCACAATTACAGGATGGCTAAGAAAGGTTAAAGAGGCTGTGGCATTCGGAGGGCCTGTACTAAAGGCACAGGCAGAGAACTGATGCTGACACAAGGAAAAGTCTCTGTAGGAGGGGACCAGAAGTTTTATGAACTGCAGGTCCAGGCGGCAGGCTGTTTTGAGTTTGAGTTTCAAGTGGGCTGTGTATCATGATCAGGAGAAACTGTACTTGAACCGGAGCTGGGGGGACAGTGGTAGTGACCCTTTGATTTGGCAATTTTCCTAGGCAAGGCACATGAAGGGTGACAGGTCAGTGTGCCTGCCATTTCTCAGTCTTGGAGTGTTCCTCCTTTTATGTCTGGTGATTTTGGTATGATGTGAAATATTTACAGATGTAATCATTTGTTGGCACAAATACATTATCAGTTTGTATCTCACAGTGTGCTGGAAGATGGAAGTTGTTTACTTGTAGAAACAAGGCGTTGCGTCATTCTATTTTGGCACTTGTACTAAAAAATGCTCAGGTCAAAATTACTGCTTTATAAAATGCTGTAGTCAAGGTTAGGCACAGCTTTAATCTGGGCTTTTATAGGTCTGACCCAGAGCAGGCCAGCCTATTCTCCTCTGGTACCAGAAATGGTCTAGGAAACAAATCCTCAAACCTCAAACCTAGAAATAATAGGATCCTAGTCTGCAAAAAACTGAAACTAGATCCATGTATATCACCCTATACCAATATTAATTCAAAATGGATCAACGATCTTAATATCAGACCCCAAACTCTAAAGTTGGTACAGGAAAGAGTAGGAAATACTGTGGAATTAATAGGTATAGGTAAGAACTTTCTCAACGAAACCCCAGCAGCACAGCAACTAAGAGATAGTATAGATAAATGGGACTTCATAAAACTAAAAAGCTTCTACTCAACAAAAGAAATGGTCTCTGAACTGAAGAGAACACCCACAGAGTGGGAGAAAATATTTGCCAGCTACACATCAGACAAAGGACTGATAACCAGAATATATAGGGAACTTAAAAAACTAAATTCTCCCAAAATTAGTGAACCAATAAAGAAATGGGCAAGTGAACTAAACAGAACTTTCTCAAAAGAAGAAATTCAAATGGCCAAAAAACACATGAAAAAATGCTCACCATCTCTAGCAATAAAGGAAATGCAAATTCAAACCATGCTAAGATTCCACCTCACCCCTGTTAGAATAGCCATCATCAGCAACACCACCAACAACAGGTGTTGGCGAGCATGGGGGGTGGGGAAGGAACCCTCTTACACTGCTGGTGGGAATGTAAACTAGTACAACCACTCTGGAAAAAAATTTGGAGGCTACTTAAAAAGCTAGACATTGATCTACCATTTGATCCAGCAATACCACTCTTGGGGATATACCCAAAAGACTGTGACACAGGTTACTCCAGAGGCACCTGCACACCCATGTTTATTGTGGCACTATTCACAATAGCCAAGTTATGGAAACAGCCAAGATGCCCCACCACTGACGAATGGATTAAGAAAATGTGGTATCTATACAGAATGGAATTTTATGCAGCCATGAAGAAGAATGAAATGTTATCATTCACTGGTAAATGGATGGAATTGGAGAACATCATTCTGAGTGAGGTTAGCCTGGCCCAAAAGACTAAAAAACATATGTTCTCCCTCATATGTGGACATTAGATCAAGGGCAAACACAACAAGGGGATTGGACTTTGAGCACATGATGAAGCGAGTGTACACTAGAGAGGTATGAGGATAGGTAAGACACCTAAAAAACTAGATAGCATTTGTTGCCCTCAACACAGAGAAACTAAAGCAGATACTTTAAAGCAACTGAGGCCAATAGGAGAAGGGGACCAGGAACTAGAGAAAAGGTTAGATCAAGAAAAATTAACCTAGAAGGTAACACACATGCACAGGAAATTAATGAGTCAACTCCCTGTATAGCTATCCTTATCTCAACTAGCAAAAACACTTGGTCCTTCCTATTATTGCTTATACTCTCTTTACAACAAAATTAGAGATAAGGGCAGAATAGTTTCTGCCTGGTAGCAACGGGGGGCGGGGGGGGGGCAGGGAAGGAGCAGGAGTGGGGGGATTAGGGAGGGAGGGGTGGGGGAAGGGGCGAGAAATGACCCAAACATTGTATGCACATATTAATAAAAAAATAATAATAGGATCCTGAAATAAGTGGTAGAGTCCAGGTGCCAGCACCTAACCTTTGGAGACCAAGCAGACAGTTATGGCACCTGCCTTAGGACAGAGTGGCCATCAGGTTCGGTCTGCCAGAGATGGCTAGTCAGTCATGGAAACCCTAGAGTGAAATTAACGTGCAGTCCTCTGAGGCACATTTTGGCATGTACGTGAGACATTTCTAAGTCTCCCTGACAGAAACGTGGTTGGCAGACTGAAGCCAAGTCTTGGACCCAAAGTGACTTTGGGAAGGACCTTTGAAGAGGCCCCCTGCAGTGTCATCACAGGGGCTTAATGTGGCTTTCTCCAGCCTCTCCCAGTGATACCTGTGGCCATTTGCCAGTGTGCCTGCTTTGGAGGAAGGGACCCATGAATAATTCAGTACGGGCTCAGAGGAAACGTCCAGTCAACAGTTCTCAAATGCCACCATGGTCTATATCAGAGGGGAGATAAAATCAGGAATAGAGTTTAGCCTGAAGAGGGTTAGCTTCTGCCCCTGGGACCCCAGGCCCTTCCTCAGTGTCAAGGTGCATCACCAAGACAAATTCAGTAACTGGAAGGATATTAGTTCCCTGAGGAGTTTTGTCTTCATTAGGCTATGCGACACAGAGTACAAACCTGTACAGCACGTCCCTGTACTGAGTACTGTATGCAGTTGTAACCCAGTGCTATCTGTGCATCTAAACACAGAAGAGGTACGGTAGAAGTGTCAAGCAATAGAATTCTTCCACGCCATTATAATCTCATAGGACTACGTATATTTGTGGTCCTTTGTTGACAAAACATCATTCTGTAGCACATAGTTGTACTTATCAAATAAATGAACTCATTTTTGTTGGTAAAACAGTAAAATCTTGGTGATTAGTCCCCATGACCACTGCCAGTCACAGTCCTCTGTAGAGAAATACGTGTCATCATTGGAACACCTATTCACTTGACTTTATATCTACACATTTGAAATGGGGCTGTATATAGGAAATGTCTAGGGGAGTGCCACTTAGATTACAGGCATTTAATTATGCACATTTGAAATGATGCCCAAAATGATAATGTCTCATATTAGGCACAAATGTCAATATAGTACAAGCCCTGCGAACTTTCTGGAAATTGTAAAGAATCTCGTAACTTATATGCAGCAAAGAGTACCAGTTGTGAATATGGTGTTATGACATCGGCTGTGTCACTTTAGCATATAGTCCAAAATATACCCACTTGATAATCCAGTCTACGATATACATTGTTACTAATGTCTCAGAATATTTTGAATGATTTTGTAATTTGGACAGTCATTTTAACATTCACTTTTACTAAAATTCTAAGTCATTTAATTACTACACCAGTCTCATCCAAATAGTCATTAAATGATAGTATGTTTTAGAGGCCTAAAATCTCATGAAGACCAATTACTTCGAAGTGGAAATTAGATGAAATAATATATGGCAAAGATGCTTAAGCAAACACCGTAATGCGCTGTGCAATGATTTAGTAGAGAGCACTCAGAATAACACCAGAGTTGATGCTGGAGAAATTAATGTAGATGCCTCCATGATGAAAAGAAATTTATGCTTCCTGAGAACGAACCCTTCCTATTCTGTCTTGTTCTCCTAAGAGATTAGTATTGAATGATGCAGGTTTTAAATTTTCTCAAGACTTTAGGAATACAATTCTTGCATACATTGCTCTATTGTTTATGCATGAGAGTGAACTGAGTTTTAAATTTTTGGTTCGATTTTGTTCCTGCATGTGGTGTTTACATTTGCTTGGAAACCCTTAGGAGATCTGTTTGACTTTTACAAAATATAAGTCAATGCTTTATGTTCTTGTACAAAGTATATTTCATTGTAAAATACCTTGTAACCCCATCGTGTCAAGTTATTATAATTCTGTGCTTTATAATTTACATTATAATTTTAATGGTTACCTAATACCCCACTTAGTGGGTTTTTAAACATTTAGATTTTTTACAGTGTATTGCTATTAACCTAAACTGAGAAGTGTACCTATACACCTATCTTTGGACAATTATTTCCTTGGGTCATATTCCTAGAATAGAGTTCTACATTACATAAAGTGCATCTTCCAAGTTGTTTTATAAATTATATTCTAAAAAGAAATTTATGAGAATGCACATTTCTCCAAACTTATGCCCACACTGGATATCATCTTTCTTTATAATCTTTGCCTACAGTAAAGGCCAAAAATGTATTTAAGCACTTGCATTTTTATTTGTAATTTATGGACTGTTTCATGTATTTATTCCTCGTTTGCATTTTCCCTTTTATTACTTGTCCTTCATATCCATGGATCACTTTTATGGTAGTGTGATCTTCTTATAAATGTGTAGGAGATAATTAAATGAAGTCAATAAACCAGTTCTCTCACATACTTAGCAAATATATTTTCCAAGTGTGTTTACTTCTGAAAAACAAGGTTTTAAATTTTTCTAGAGTGCTAGTCACCTGTCATTTCTTTAGTGGTGGCTGCCTTTGATCTGTACCCATAGATCAAATGAGAAGATTGTTTTATATTTTCTCTAGGTACTTGGTGATTTATTAGTAAAATGTTAAACCAAGAATGCATATGAAATTTGTGTATAGCACGTATGCACTAGCAATGCAATCTTCCTCTCCCACGCCCACCACATCACAATATATTTTTTATGACTTTATTTTTCTCAGCCCCCCCAACACCACGTGCAGTTCCTTAATGGAAATTTCACTTTTTCCATACTCTACATTCTTAAGAATTCTTGGGTTTGTAACTTTACTGTGTAATAAGAAATATTCTAATTTTTCAGTTAAAAAGTCCTGGTTGCTATTTAGGGATTTTCTTCCAGATGAATTTTAGCTGTGTTCTGTTAAGTAAGACAAATAAAAAAAAAAAAGGAAAACCCCATCTCACTCAGCATGTTGAGATTTTGTTTGGGACTTTGTGAAAGGATCTGGACTCTTCCCAAGACAAGACAGCAGTTCCTGGCTCCACAGCTTTAACAGAACATGTGGAATGTGTGCCATTTCTTTTGTGAGTTGTGCTCAATTCTCGTTAACTCAGTCATCGGTACTTGATGCGACTATGAATGGAACTTACTATTAGTAAATTACTGTCTGATTACCATTGGCAGAAGAGAAGCAATTGAAACAAAAGCATATTGACCTGCACATCATCAAAGTTTATATTACCAAAGATGAGATACACTGACATCCTGAGGGTGAAACTGACTGGTGTGGTTTACTAGAAGAAAAAGTATTTCTTGTGTAGGGTTCCTGCCAAGAAATGTAAAACTTAAATTTAAGAATAAGAAAATCAGGCAGTCATCTTCAAAATCACCAATGTCATCAAATACAAAAAGCCTGAGGAATTATACTAAAGGAGTTTGAATGATAAGGCAACTGGATGTCACCAATGACCGTGAATTGGATCCTGGATCAGAACAAAATGTAACAAAGAGTATTATTGGACTTTGGGTGAAACTTGAATGTGGTCCTGATATTAAATAATACTCTATCAGTGTTCAATTTCTTGAATTTCATCGTTGTGTGGTTATATATCTTAGAATCTTTAGAATGCTGAAGCTCATACTACTCTTGAATGGTGAAGAGGATGAGGAATGAAGAGAGAGAGAGTGCAATGCAAATGCATGGGCAAAATATTCACAGTTGATGAATCTAAGTAAACAGTTTACAGATGTTTGGGTAGAATGAATCATTGCTCCAACTTTTCTGTAGGTTTGAAATTTGTCAAAATAAAAAGCTTTAAAGGGTAAGAAAATTATTAACATTTTTTAATGCAAAGAACAAAATAGCACATTGAGCTAGTAGGACCTATTTCAACAAAACTGTCACCTAACATTGACCATGGTCGTCTGTGGGAGGGGAGATTATGAGCACACTGCCTTCCACCAAACTTTCCTTTGATTTATGTATATTTGTCATTTTGTCAGTTGCACGTGGAGGTAGTATTTGCACTGGGGGAGAAAACTTGCTGGCCACGAGTATTGATCGTTTAAAATCATTTACTACATTGCCTACTTTATTTTCCATAATATTTTGCTGTATTGCTTGGCTTTAGTTCTATGAAACAAATCTCTGTTTTCATATATATGGTGGGCATATATCTTGCTTCTCAAGGTGGCTTTGCGTCTAAAGGGACACTGGTTGTAGGTGGCACCGAGTTCGAAAGCCTAACCCCGGGGAGGGGGTGGAACCAGGTCTCCATACACAAGTAGAGCTGGATCTGGAGCACAAATCACGCGACTCGCCCAGGAGACAGGAACTCTTCGGACCTTCCCTAAGGGAGGCGGGGACTTCCGCGGGACTTGCGGGAAGCGGGTGGAACGTTTGATGGAGGGGAAGGGGGCGCGCAGCTCTTTCTGCGCATGTGCAGTTCCTCCTCGTTGTTCCTCGCTGCTCTCGCCTCCAGCTGCGCGGGGCCCAAGGCGCTGAGGCTTGGGGTCTGCACCGGGCTCGGTGACCCGGCTCTGCGGGAAGGGGGCACGAAGGTCAGAACCCGGTTTGGAGAGTTGCTTTGCCAGGCTTGGGGTGGGTTTGTGTCTCCAGCTGTGGAGCAAAAACTTGGGCGAGTCGCACGGTGTGTGGGGGGGTGTGAGATCCTCTAACACTTGTTCTGGAGTCCACTCTGTGTTTGCCGGGCTGGTGAGCCGGGAGATTTGCTCCCGGCCTGCAGGTTTCTCCAAGAGGGTCGGGGTGAAGAGCGCTGGGAAAAGGCGTCAGGTGTGAATGTTGTTTGCAGGAGCTCCGCGGATTTGCACGTCCGCAGAATAAGAGATTTTTGTGTATGGATGGGCGAGTGGGGACTGGAGTTTAAGCTCAGGGCTTCGCGCTTGAGCCACACCTCCAATTCGAGGATGATTTCTGAAGACATGTATTACATGCCTGTAGGTGAAGGGGCAGTGTAGCATAGAAGGCTAGTTTCAGAGCTTGAGCTCAAATTCTAGCTGTGTCCACAGAGTCCGCATGGGCAAAATGGGAAACCTCTAAGACTCAGTTTCCCCATCTGGAAGGTCTTCCTCAAACCTGCTTCAGGATTGCTCTGAGCACTGCATGAGAGAGCACCTGCAAAGCCCCCTTTGGAGGGCTTGGCACTGACTCGGCATAGGAAAGGTAGCCTGCCTTCCTCACTGTATGTTCTTTGAGTTCTGTGAATCATTTAATTTTCAAAGACCCCTGAAAGTTGCTGTTACCAACCCATTTTAATAGAAAGAAAAACACTCTGGGCGTGGGGTGCACAGCTAGCAAGTGAAGGAGCTGGGATGCAAACCTCAAACCGGCTTATATCCAAACCTCACACTGGGTTTTATACAGCAGCTATGAGCACTTAGCTTAGGGCCACAGGAAGTGAGTACCTGGAGTGTGTGAGGACTGGTGATTTCTTCCCTGGGGTTACTACATAACTTAGGCCTCTGGGCCCATCTGTCTCAGGTCACCTGTGTCCTCAGCAGTTTACAAGCTCCCAAGCTAGAAGTCTGGAGGCTCTCAAACTAGCCCGAATCAGAATCAACTAGATGGCTTGTTCGACCCAACAGATGAGTTCCTGATTCAGGGAACTCGAAATCTGGAGAGAGACCCCAAATTTGCCTATCTGGTTTCCAGTGATGTGCTGATAACACTGGTATGGGGCCTGCCCACTGTGAGAACCACCATAGAGTATGGTGAATTCCAGGAGAGTGGGACCCAGCCAAAGATTCCAGATTTGAATTTGAATTTGAATTTAATCCCTTCAATCAGGTTCAAAGTTCCCTGGTACACACAGCTTTTGTGAGAGAGAAAGAAGAGGAAACCAGAAGCAGAAATCCCACCTGGGAGACTCACACCCCCTCCCAGGTACAGTGCATCACAGCTTCAGGACCCATACTGGGAAACAGGCAGAGTCTTGCTCTGAGGGACTTCCTGGTCTTCTGCCTTGGGTTACACCGACAGGGAACCAGAGGCAGCTAAGAACTGTCATCAGCAGCAAAGGTGTGAGCCACTTCCAAAGAAAAGAGGTATGCTGGGCTGAGGGTGGTGGACAAGAGACAGCTGCATGAGAAAAGGAAGTTCCATGGAGGATGGTGAGGACATGGTCAGGAGGAAGGTTGGGGAGACACTGCCTCCATTCCTCTCATACTCCTCTCATACCCTGAATTCTCCAGCTCTCAAACCACACCCATACCCACAGCAGGACTTAAGGACAAGCTACCCACCCCCATTCTCAGGGGTTATATAATTCTGCCTCATTTGAAAAGTGAAAAGTGTGCCTGAGAGGGTAATTAGCACCGTGATTAACTGCATGGTTTCTGAAGCCTGATGGCCTGGGTCCAAAACCGTTCTTCCCTGTCCATTGCGTCATCTGTGAAATGAGAATAACAATTGTGCTTGCATCTTGCTTGATTTTAAGGTCTAAGTGAGGAAATACATGTAAAGTGCCTAGACCAATGCCTGCCACACACCCAGTGCTGCATGAGTACTGTTGTTCTCTGATGCTATTCAAACTAGATGGTTATAGTCTGGGTTTCATCACTCATTAGTGACTAAGCCATAAGGAGCACGGGGGCCCCCTGACTCCAAGGCCATTGTCCACCTTGTCTCAGTTAAGTCTCTTAATAAAACATCCTTTGGAGACACTGAAGCCAAAGGAGGATAGGCTTTAAAAAAAAAACCTCCCTTAGAGCACACCTAGTTCCTGTAAATTCTTTACCCTCGGGAGTTAAAAATACCTGTAGAAAAGAAGAGGAACAGCTCTTTATAAGGTTTTTGTAGTTGTGTCATTTTTGCACCTTTTATTATGGGAAAAATCAAAGCATACAAAGGAAAGAAAACACTGCAGTAGCTCCAAGGTATATGACAGCTTCAGCACAGAGCCAATTTTACTTCATTCATAGCCCCCAGCTCTGTGTACACGTACATACATTTCCCCCTTCTTCCTTCCTGTGTATGTTTGTTAAAGTAAATCCCAGATGCTGAAGGCTCCAGGTGACATTGTCCCGCCACCTGCACCTGGCCATTTGTCAGCAGGTAAGTGTGGATCTCCAGCAGGCCCCGTGAGGACCTTGAAGGTAGACTGTTGCTCACAATTTCTGTCTTCCTTCCTCCTCCAGGTCCACCTTCACCGTTCTCTAAACTTTTCCAGGAGCAGAAGAAAATGAACGCGTCCCAGGTAAATTGTTCACTTACTCCATGTTTTCCGCAAAATGTAAGAGTTACTTTGAATTTTTGGTAACCACGCTTCCCTGTCAATTGTTTGTCTTCGTTTGTTGATTCTTTTTCACTACATTATTATTTTACTTTCTTTTTTCTTCTTCTAGTCATTTCAGAGGTCTACATTTTATTTTTATCCATGATTGATCACCCCAACACATTTTTCTTTCCACATCAGGAATTCTCCTTTAAATTCTCCTTTACCTACGATACCAGCTAAATACAGCCCTTCTGCAAGTCAGGTTTTATGGAAATTGTCTACATGCTACATTTTTTCTCTTTATCTAGGATGTAGTCATTATACAGGGGGACTCATAGTGACAATTCTGATTTGACTTATATTGTGCATTAGTTCCATTGCCCCATTAAAAAGAACAGTCTCTCTTTTTTTTTTTTTTTTTTGGCAGCACTGGGGTTTGAACTCAGGGCCTCATGTTTACTAGGCAGATGCTCTTACTACTTGAGTGTCTCCACCAGCTTTTTATTTAGAGTAATAAATGTTATTTTCTAATCCTTTGTTGGCAGTTGTGCCACTTGTCCTAGCTATTTGAACCATCATAATTTTCTGATTTTTTTGCCATTCCTAGTTTGGACATATGGGAGCAAAATGA
This sequence comes from Castor canadensis, assembly GCF_047511655.1. NCBI lineage: Eukaryota > Metazoa > Chordata > Mammalia > Rodentia > Castoridae > Castor > Castor canadensis. The sequence continues at coordinate 168,694,427 of NC_133390.1, read as the reverse complement.
TAATAGTTTGTCACTCATCATATTACCTATAATTTAGAACTGCCCACCCTGTTCCAGCCTCTGTTAATCCCCGACCTGGATTAGCTCATATAATTCTGACAATGTTCTCAGGTAGGTATTTTTATTGCACCTTTTTTACTGAGGGCTACAAAGATTTAAGTAATTCTCAAACACTTGTGGCTGACATAGTTCAAAGGTACATCATTAGCTGTTTGGAGACCTCAGCAATCCAAGTGCACTGCAAGTTTTTCACTCATTTTTGAGAGTAAATTATCATCTTTTAATGTTTCAGTTTGCACGAGAACCTGGAATGGGAGGTCTCTTAGGAAAGGTACCCAGGGTATATAAAACACAAATATGAGGCATACTATACTCAAAACTGATTTGTTGTTGATCTGAAGTTCAGATGTAACTGGGTGCTCTGCAGTTTCCTTCCTGACTCTGGCAACCCTACTTAGGTAGATAGGGGTAGGGGGCGTGAGGTGCCCTCTGCTGACCATTAGGGCTGGCCGTCCCACCCATCCAGAGGAGCAGGCATTCTTTGTTCTCCAGGGCTGATTTTATGACCTCATTCCAGATGGCCACTGGCAAAGTGGTATGCCCCTTTTGCCATCTGTCCGGTATCAGATCTCTTTCCCACAACATGTGGCTTTGTGTGAAACTGTAAGCACTTGCTCACACCCCTTATAAATAACAGTTCTCGAGGACTTTGTCTGTCTGTCCACGACTGTACCTATAGTGTTTTCTTGCTCGACTTCTAAGTTTGGATAAAGGACTGTGGAGCACTGCACACAATGACTGGGTTTGGTTTGCCCTCTGGACCTGGATGTCAAAAGTATCCTGTTCTGCCCAGTTCCTCCACTGAGAGACTGATGAAAAAGTTCTAGCTTAAAGTCCTTTTGCCTCAAACTATTGTGAGAAGAGACCACCACCACCGTCTCCAGCATTCAGAGAGCCAGAAGTGCTGGGGCAATTTGGTTGTCATTCTTTTGTGGGGAACTTTCTCTTTCCCCTCTTCGTCCTTCTTCTCCATCATCCTTGGATTTGAGATAGTTCATCATGCAGCATCTGCTCATTGGTTCTTTTTTCACTCTGCCTGCTTGGTTATTGACTGCATCCTAGCAAGATGAGGTCGCACAGCTCACAGGTGTTTTCAGTTATTTCTGTGTGTGCTTCCTTCCGCTCTCCTCTTTGTCCTTGCTACCCTTGCTACACTGGAGCCTGTCCTCAGTCTGCTGTGCTCCTTCGCTTCACTTTACTCCTCATTTCCACTTTTCTGTGTCTTCAGTCTGTGCATTAGAAATTTACTCATTTTTTTAACCCATGGCATATTGTTCCCAAGCCTTCTCTGCAGGATTTTGGTTTTGGTTTTTTCCCAAGTCAGTAACAAAATATTTAATATCTTTTCTTATGGCAAATTTTTCTCATTTTATGGAAATAAGACACTTGAGAACACCGATTTGAACGTTTAAACATTGTTCTCGTCAATGGCTTAATTAAATTTGTTTTCAAGGTTAGTCCTCTATTCATCTCAGTACTTACCTTGTAGGCCTTCTTTTCCTCTACATTAAATTTGTTCAGCACCCTTCAAGTGTCTTTTGTTTTTTTGTACATTTAATGGGTTTCATTATGACATCTTCAAACATGCATATAATGTACTTTGATCATACTCACTCTCTATCACCTTTTCTTATCCCCACCCCACTCCACCTGGCTCCCGTCCTCCTCCCAAATAGTTCCTCTTCTCCTTTGTGACCTTTTAAAAACCATATTCTACATATGAGAGAGAACATATTTGTCTTTCTGCATCTGGCTTATTTCGCTTCACATGACGATCTCCAGTTCCATCCATTTCCTGCAGATGACATAATTTCATTCTTCTTTATGGCTGACTAATACTCCATTGTGTATACACACCACATTTTCTTTATCCATTCATCTGTAGAAGGGCACTGAGGCTGACTCCACAACTTGGCTGTTGTGACAGTGCTGCCGTAAACATGGGTGCGCAGGTGTCTCCTCTTGATGCTGCTTTTCCAGCTGTTGTTTTCCCTCATGTTTGGCCCTGGGTCCATGCAGGTGGCTGATGTGTGTTTATGCAGCAGCATGGAGCTGTCTGTGGCAAGCTTGCCCCTTGAACGAAGGGCTGACTTGGAGCATTTCATCAGAATTGTCAGGAAAGTCTGTGTATAGATTCCCTTTAGACTGTACAGATAGGGGCAGGGAGGCAAATAGAGCAGGACTTTCCCTGACCTAGGGCACTTTAATCTATACCCCGGAGCAAAGAAAAACTGCCTAATAGCAGGGCCTGTGCACAATACTCAGCTCCTCTCTTTGGTTGCAAGTTCTCACGGACTCCCAGGGCAGCCCCCTGCTCTTTACAGGGAACAGCTTCCTCTAGGGTAAGTGACCGTTAAGGATTCTAGCCACCTTCCTGCTTGCCATGCTCCTGTCCAACTCCAAGCCCCCACTGCGTCTGAGCAGGGAGGCCTTAAGAGAGACCCGAGGCTTCTGCACATTCTATGCTTGTGCTGGAGGTGAGCACAGAGCCTCCAGCGCCTGCTTTCTACCCTGTGCCTTCCAGAAACTAGTAGAAACCTTGCTCACTTTCTGACGGCCCCTCCTGTACTCCTCTGCGCTGATGAGCATAGTATTTCTATGTTTCTCTCTGCCGTTGTTTTGGAGGCAGAAGAGATAAATGTGTGTGAGATCAATCCAGGAGTGTCACTTACTCTTGAACTTGTCACTCATTCCTTAGCTGCTTATGGTGCACCACTGTGGGCCAGGACTGTGCTGGACAGAAGCTGTATGTGCATCTGCCCGCTCCTGGTCCTGGCTTCTTCCTGGGAGACAGGACCCACTCTTCCTCCTCTGCTGGCCTCAGGCTGTACCCTCGATATCCACGCTCCTTGTGAGCAAGTTCCCGTTTTAATGGTCTCAGCTACCACTGACTTGCATGTGATTCCAGTGTGTCTTTATCCTAGACCTCTCTCCTTATATCCACTGTTACCAGGGCATCTCCACCTGTATAATTCACATACGTGAAATATAACATGTCCACTGGCTGGCTTTTTCTCTCTCTTTCTGCCTGATGCATTCTGTTACCTTTTTTGTCCATTTGAGCACAGTGTGTGGCCCCAGCATCAAGCCCACTGCTCTTGTGGATAACCTGAAGTTGATGCTCCATGTTCCCTCACTGCGTCATCAATTGCTGCGTAAGTCCGGGTAGAATCGGCTCCACCTTCACTGTCACTGCTACTACATTTAGGGGGACAGTCATCTCTCACACCAGTTTGCTATCGTCCTCTCTAACTTCTCCTTATAAGTCTCCTAAGCTTGATCACTGACATTTTGGACTGGATAATTGTTTGCTGTGGGGATGACCTATGTGTTGTAAGATGTTTACATGCTTGACGCTAGAAGTAACCCTGCCTCTCCCTTAGTGTTGGCCACCCAAAATGCCCCCAGCCATTGCCACAAGCCCCCAGGGAGGCAAAGCCACCTCTGGGTGAGAACCACTGCTTTAAAACACTATCCAATCTGCTTCTGGAATGTCACTTTTAAAATATAAATCCGTTGTGTTGCTCATGTGTCCCCATTATAGACAGAAGTGACTCCCAACAAGGTTAGGAGTGTGCTTCCCGGAGGAGCGCGCAGGATGAGCAAGGCATGCATGGAAAGAAAGTCTTAGAGTATCTACTACATTTGTTTTTTATTACTTTTGGAGAACAGCTTGCTAGTTGTATGCATCTGTGATATATAAATACACTGAAGGATGCAAGAAAAATTTTCTCTGACCACTGAATAACTCTGCTGTTTTTGTTTTTTCTTTTCAGTAATGGGGTTTGAACTCAGAGTTTTACACTTGCTAAACAAGCTTCTGCCACTTGAGCCTCCAGCCCTTTGTGCCTCAGGTTTTTTGTTCATTTGGTTGCTTGGTTGGTTTTAAATAGAATCTTGACTTAACTGGGGACAGCCTGAGACCTTGATCTTCCTCCCATGCCTCTTGTGTAGCTGGGATTACAGATATGCAACAGCATAGTCAGCTGATTTTATTGAGATCGGGTCTTGCTAACATTTTTCCAGGGCTACCCTCAACTGCAGTTTTCCCCATCTCTGTCTCCTTAGTAGCTGGGATTACAGGCATGCACCATCACACCTGACCTACCTCCACTGTTCTTTATCTCACCCAACCCCACAACCCTCTTCTTCTCCCATATCATATGATTTGCAATTCCTTTAATTTAAGGTATGGTTTTAATGTTGTCTATGCCTTCGCTTATGCTATTGCCCCATGAGCACACACAATTCACTTTTTACATGCAATCAGGTCTTGTTGATTATGAACTGAAGAAAGGCAAATTCACTTTTCTCCCACTTTGTAGCCTCTGGCTTGACCACACATTTTTTGTGTCTCCCACAATTCATTGTTACATGTATATGTATTTAAAGAAAGTCTTCTCATCGGTCCATAAGATCCTTAAAACCAGGTCCTATGTTTTATTTCCCTTAGTGTTCTCCAAAGCCAGAACAGATCCAGGCGTGCAGAGGAAACTATTTTATGGGTTGATTAGTGAATTTATAGGTATAGAGGCCTAGCTATGATGATTTCTGTTTCTTCCCCAAAGTGTAACATAAAGGAATGCAGAATTAGACACCCCTTGTACCATTTTCTGGGGAACTCTCGGCACAGTAGGAGTCTGTGCTGTAGGTATTTCATGGCACTGGTTGAGAAGAACTGGACTATTACAGGGACCAGTGTTGTTCGAAGATGTGTGTGTTGACTTCACACAGAAGGAGTGGCAGCTGCTGTCCCCTGCCCAGAGGCACCTGTAGAGGGATGTGAGGCTGGAGACCTATGGGCACCTGGAAGCACTGGATAAGCCCAGCCCCCATGCAGCTCCCAGCAGCATCCATTTCCTGTCTCAGGAGCCAAGTCCTTGCAGGGAGTAATAGGAATTCCTTGTCCTAAGACTCTTTTAGGGCACTTGAAAGAATATTATATTCTCACTTCCCTGATGAAAGGGTCTTTCACCAGATGTCCTCCACCCCAGGCAGGGAACTTAGTCAGTGGCCCAAGCAGTGACAGGGTAACCAGATGTCCTCCTCCTCACCTCAGGTTGGGGACTTAGCCACTGGCTTTGATGAACACAGTTAGACACCATCATTTGGGACTTCTCCCTTTTGTCCTTCAAAGGCCTTAGCCCTAAACAACTTTGCCAGCTCACCTGTCATTTCCATCACAGGGCACTGTGCTACCAAACCAGAGCTGATAAGCAAATTGGAACAAGGAGGAAAACCTTGGGTAACACAGAGGGAGCTGCCGAGTCACAGCCACTCAGGTGACTGAAGATCAGATAGAAAGAAGCAGGAAGAGATCAGGTCCCTGGTGGTCACTTCAGGGCCCGGTTTCTTTGAAATGTGTTTTAGAAATCTCTTTCAAAGGCTCAACTTTGGAAGTGATCCCATGCCTCAGATATCAAACTGCCAAGTGTTGCTCTCACATATGAGCGTTCTTTGTTTCTGTTTGACTTTGTCGGAAAGAGTTGCTTGGTTTTCAGAGAATCCGGTTGCTGCCCTCCTCATCCTAGATGTTTTTTCTGTTTTCTCTCTGTTCAGCAGTGCCAATTGTTCATCTTTCCTCCAGTATCAAACTCCCATTTGTTTATTCATGCATTCCTCTACTCTATAAATATTAAGTACTTACTGTGTACCAGTCCTACCTTTTCTAAGGTGGGAGATGCAGAAGCAAGATCTCTGCTGCTATCAAAAAGTGCAATTGGCAAATAATCCATGACAGAGCAGGTAGACATCAGCACTGTGAAGAGTTAAAGTCAGATGGCCGTGATAATAGTAATAATAAAAATAATAAATTTTACTACAATAGATTGTAAAGTGATAAAGATGTGTATTTTAAACAATGGAATAGTCACATTGTCCCAACAGATATGCATGTTCTGAGTAGAGCTAGGGATTAAATAAGTGAAAACCATGAAGGGTAGGGTTGTGGTTGGAAATAAACAATTTATGAAATTAAATAGACTCATCTTACAGGAACTTAAAATATTGTAGACTTGTGAGGTGATCTCTTGAAAATGTATGGTGAATTTAGATTAAGAATCTAGTATAAAACCTAGACACAAAAATCTAATGTCACATTTTCTATGTTAGCTATTGAGTTCTGTTGGTTTTATCTACTACAGAAAAGTTGTAAGTGTTTACGCATGCAGTTGATGTTATTGAATAAAATGAGGGTAAAAAGGATAACAATAATCACCCATAGCCAAAATTGTTTACAGCATAGACAAAAGTTAGTAAAGGTCCTTGGACCACATCAAGTAGCCAGATGTTTGAGTTTTCACAGGGAAGAGAAGTGAGAGAGAGAAAGAAAACATGGTAGAAAATTAGCATTAAAAATGAAGAGTTACAAAGTTGTATTTATATAAAAACTTACACATGATGTATGTAGCTGCTAGGTTCAAAATTGCCAAAATTGAAAAGCAAACAAGATGCGAGTGGATAAATAAACATGGTGCATCCAGACAATGCAAATATTCTGCAGTAAAAAGAAGCAAGTTATGGAACCATAAAAGACAAGCAAGAACCTCAAAAACTATATTCCTAAGTGAAAGTAGCAGGTCTAAAATGCTACACACTACATAGTTCCAACTCTATGACATTCTGGAAAAGGAAAAGCTATTGAGTCAGTGAGAAGATCAGCAGTTACCAGGCATTGGTGGTCCAGGGGCAGAGTAAATGAACAGACAGAGCACACAGTGGACAGTGAAGCCATTCAATGTGTCACTATAATGGTGGATATTTGTCACTACATATTTGTCTAAACCATAGAGTGTTCAACACTTGGCACAAACTCTAAGGTAAACTATAGACTTGGGTGATAATGATGTACAAATATAAATTTAATTATCAAAATATATGTCACTCTTCTGAAAAATATTGGTAGGGGGGAGGTTGTCTATAAGTGGGGCAGAGGAGATAAGAATTCTCCACACCTTCCATTCCATTTTACCATGAACCTAAAACTCAGAAAAATAAAGCCTAGTTTTTAAAAATTCAATATTGTGACAGGGCACAAACAGTTGGTAATGTAAACCAGCAGATCAAAAGAGGGAAAAGTAAGATTGTCATCAATACAGATTGCTATTGATTAGCTCTACGAGAATCAAATGATAGCAACAATAGTCAGAATATGGAGGTGAATTGGATCCTGTTACAAGTGTGACTTGTCCTCTCAGATATTTTAATATTCTCATTAGACATGGTTTTCCCGTATTAAAGCTATATGGAGAGATGGGTCCTAAACTATGGGACTGACCTTTAGACTTGAGGAAATGGGTGATTTCATAACTTTAATTTGGGGGCAGGGTACGAAATGGTAACAAAAAGAGAAAGATCAGAAATATGTAGAGTGGAGTAAGGATCCCACTGTGGTGATTAAGGACTGAGGGAGAGACTAAGGGTCTAGTGTCTAGCCCAATCCATGCTCAAATATTTGCATTGGAAACTCTTTGGTCCTCTTTGTCTTGCTGCTCAGTGTGCTCTATCTTTGCCTCATTTTTAATGTCCTCCATCCTTGGATCATTCATTTTCCTGACATTCTTTGTTCCCAGTTCACCATTCTTTGTGTTTTATTTCAAGTTCTGTACCAAAGCTACTAATATTTATTTTCATCTTTCTCTTCCTTTTTCTACTACAGTATGTGTCTTTGTCTTTGTTTTCATATTACCCAACCAACTGACTAAAGAAATGTCTGATTTAGACTGCTATCTTCCCAGGAGAATGTTCCTGAAACCTCAGAATCAATTCAGCTTAGAGCACTTGTGTACAACCCCTGTCCTAAGAACTATGTTAAGATTTATAACATATGGTTAACTTTTAATATTTCTAGAAATCCAAGAAAATGAAGAGAAATATTTGAGACAAGCTTTATTCATCAGCAATAAAATATTGATGAGGAAAAGAAATAAGACCACAAGAGAAATAGTTAATATGGCCACAAATCCAGTACCCTCAAGAAAAATAACCCATAAATGTGACTCATTTGGAACAAGCTTGGAAAGCATTTCATAATTAGTTATTAGCAATAGGAACCATATAAAAAATGTCTAATGATTTCAATGGATGTGGGTCCCTTGATACTAAGCATGAGAAAACTTGTACAGAAAGCAAACCCTGTGAAAAGGATCAAAAGAAGAAATCCCACAGTCCTAAGAAACACCTTACTCAACATCAGAAGAATTCATCTTTGGAATACCTGCTTGAATATGATAATTTCAGGACAGCTCTGCACAAAAAAGATAGCCTTTGTTATATGTGAGAGAGTTCCCACAGTAGAGAAATTGTCAGAACATAACAAATATAGACAAACCTTCATCCAAAAGTTAAACCTCAGTTCTTGTCCAAGAACCCTTAGGGAAAGAAAGCCACACAAGTCCAGTAAAAGTGTGAAATCCCCATGCATAAAGTCAAAATGTGCACACCAAAGAACTCACATGGGGGAGAGACATAATGAATGTACTAAATTTGGGAAATCCTTTAATAAAAGTCAAACCTTATACAACATCAGAGAACGTACCCAGGAGAAAAACCTGATGCGTTTAATGAAAGTGAGAAAGCCTTAAGGAGGCCACGCCATACTCAGAAGGAGAGAACTCATGCAGGAGAGAAGTCTGACCATAGAAAACACAGGGAGAAATCCAACCTCACTGAACATCAGAGAACTCACACTGGAGAGAAGCCAAAAATGCAATGCATGTGGGGAAACCTGCGTGAAATCAAATCTTACTCAACATCAAAGGACCCACACAGGACAGAAACCTTATAAATGTAATGAAAGGTGGAGATCTTTCTGTGTGAAATCCAACCTTGTTGTGCATCAGAGAACTCACACAGGAGAAAAACCTTACAAATGTCCTGAGTGTGAGAAAACCTTCTACGAAAAGTCAGCCCTCACAAAACGTCAGCGAATTCACACAGGTGAAAAACCCAATAATGTAATGGATGCAGAAAAACCTTCAGCCAGAGGTCAGCCCTCACCAAACATCAAAGAAAAACACACAAGAATAAATCTTCTGCCAACACCTGCCACATGTAGAAACCGCATCAACAAGACAAACTCATGGAACATCAGCAAAATCGGAGGGCAGAAATCCTAACGTGTAAGGAAGTCTTAATCAATAGGTTAAAACTAATAGGAACTGGAGAATTAATGTAGAAGTGAAACCATACGAGTATTTTGAACATGGAATGCATTCACCAAGAATTCAAAGTTGCTGAGGGAAAATATGTAATTTTCAGGAATATGGGTAAAAAGTGACTATAGAAATGTTTGGTAAGTTATAGTTCAGATGTGATACTAAAATTATTAGAGAAAAGATAACAGAAAATATTCTGTTCTTAGTAGAAAAATGAAATGTGAGACTTTTCTAAAAGGGTGAATAATTTAAATCATTGATAGAGCAGCAGTAAACAGAGTCATTTTGACCTAGCTTTCTTCATATTTTTTGTGGCACTGGGATTTGAACTCAGGGCCTCATGCTTGCTAAGCAGGTGCTCTACCACTTGAGTCACTCCACCAACCCTTTTTTTGGTTGGATATTTTTGAGATAGGGTTTTGCAAACTATTTGCCTGGTCTGGCTTTGAACTGTGATCCTCCTGATCTCTGCCTCCTGAGTAGCTGGGATTACAGGCGTGAACTACCAGCACACAGCCTTCATTTTCTTGATTGTATTTTTCCCCTTTGATTCCTAGCAAAATTTCTCTTAAGTTTTTTTAAGTAATAAACACTTACCAAGATAGAAAAAGTAAAGCATGTGGAAAAGAAACAAGACAATATACAGTAATCTAAAGTAAAAATGAAAAGAATAATAAGTAATAAAATTATCATAAATAATACTAGCAAGTTGAATTCCCACATCAGAGGCAGAGGTAGTTTGTAAAATGTATCTAAACCCAGTTGTCAAGGGGAGTCTGAAAGTTAAAAGATGACAAAAATGCACCTTTAAAAAAATCTATCCACTAAATTGTGACTACATAAGGGTGAGTAGTCCTGTGATTCCATTATTCAACCCCACTCCCAAGAAATTGTAGTCTGCGGTGAAAATGGATATTAAAAGTCCTATGTGTGCCTGTGTGTAGTGGCACATGACTAAATCCCAGAACTCAGGAGGTGGAGACTGGAGGATGGCAGGTTTGAGGCCAGCCTGGGCTACATAGTGAGTTCCTGTCTCAAAACAACAAATAAACAAAATTGTCTGTGCACTTGGCACATAGTAACTGTGTACTGATTGTCCTCTTCTTTCTCTACTAGTAGAACTCCCTGCTGAATGTTAGCATGGAGTATGACCATCCAACTAGAATCTACATTTCCTACCCTACTTTGCCACCAGAGGAGTAAAGAAGGGAATGGCACCTACCTGTCCATTACAACTCGTATAGATTATTAGCAGAATTTAGCAGGCATTTATTTCCAATGGATTTATTGAGACATTATCCACATTTGGATAGCAACAACAAAAAAAAAAGCCCTGAAGGCCACCACAAATATACAATAATATGAGATTGACGAAATGAGTTAATGGCACATCCAAATGACAGAATGTCTATGGAGATTACCATGTGCCAGGCACTGTCCTAAGTAATGTGCAAGTTTAAATGACATGAGTAAATTGGCATTTAATCCTCATAACAACCTGGGATGTAGGTACTGTGATCCCCATTTTGCAGATAGAGAAAACAAAATGTGGAGGTCAGTTGTTCAATGTCATACAAAAGGGAGACGTGGAGCCAGGATTTGGGTCTTGGAAGTCTGGTTCCAAATGCTGTGTTCCTAACCACTAGCTTCTTCATCTTCTCAACTAAAATGACCTTTCAGGGAAGTACCACTGATGGGAAAATATGTTCATGTTTTGCTGATTTTCTGTCTTCAACTGACATCTTTAACCCTTCACAACCAAAGGATCCACAGAAAACCCTGGAAAGTGCACAGCCAGGCAGGGGCCCCCAGGGATGTCTGTCTGTTTTAGTGATGTTCCCTTGGTTGTCATTTTTAGTAAGAAACCCTGTAAGACACCTTGTCTTGGTATTTTTCTTGGAATGATGATGAGGGCACTGAGAGTGGAGCAACTTGGTATTCCATCTTGATGTGGCTTCTAACCAACTATGTGACCTAGTCCAGCACAATCTGTTAATCTTTAAAGTAAGGAGGCAGAATTAGAAATACTGGGATGTTTTCTCCTCATTGTGAACTTTGTGTGTTGCCTCTGCAGAGGCCAAAGATGATGACTGTGGAGTGGAGTGGGTGTGGGACCAGCTCAGATGGTGGAGAGTGAGTAAGAACAAAGAATGCATGGGTCTGGAGAAGATTGGGCCTGAGTTTCCTCCACATCAGGAAGGCCTGATGATGCCTCCCTGTCTGCTCTTAGCAGCTCACGTCTCTGAATGTTGCCCTAAACCTCCCATTGTCATGCAGTTCTGATAATCTGCATAAGGGCACCATGACATTTTCCACACTAAACAGGAAGATAAAGAATTGCTTCTGAGCCAGGCACCGGTAGCTTATGCCTATAATCGTAGCCACTCAGAAAGCAGAGATCAGGAGGATCACAGTTCAAAAACGGCTCAGACAAATAGTTCATAAGAACCTATCTCAAAAATACCCAGCACATCGAAGGGCTAGCAGAGTGGATCAGGTGTTAAAGTACCTGCTATCAACTGAGTTCAACCCCCAGTACCACAAAAAGAAAATTGCTTCTGGCCCTCCTCCCTGACTAGGACTTTCACCTCTGCCTTTAGCTCCATGAGAGGTCTCATCTCCACAAGTGTCCCCTGGTGGGTATCTATTCCTGGAGTCCTCTATTCCTAACACCCAAGAGTCACTGCATTCATGAGAAGTCAGCACCTGGGCCTCAAGCACAATTTCACATTAGATGGGTTGTCCCTGCCATGCCTGTATCTTTGTCAATATCCTGATTGGGATTTGTGTGTATTTGCAAAATGCTACCATTGGCGGATATAGGATAAAGGCAGCACAGGACATCTCTGTATCATTTCTCACAGATGCCAAACACATATAAATCTATTATCTCAATTCAGTTTTTTAAAGGAGGTACAGAAACAACACATTACCTGGGGTAGCAGTTCCTCCCCGGGAGGGGAGTGAAGAGGAGAGGGAAGAACTGACACTGCCTACAGCATGGTACTGGCCTTAGATCTATAGTGAGGACAGGGCTTAAAAACCACATGTGCAACCCCCATGATTCTCTTTTCCAGAGCAACTTAATTTCTGACTCTAAGCCCCCATTCTGCGTGATACTAGCACATTTGGATAAGCAAAGGCGAATTCTCTGACGCATTCAGTTCTCAGGCTGAGAACACAGTCACATTCAGGATGACTGTCTCCTGGTCCACCTTCTCCTTCACATTAAAGCTAATCTGGAGTGGGTGGCAGAGATGCACTACAGAGGCTGTGGTGGGAGAGGCTATTGCTTCTCCATCTGACTTTGGTCCTTCTCTGTCTGGCTTCTGCTCCTAAGGCTGCAGGTGCAGTGGTCACTCTCCTAAGCACAGATGTTATGTGGGGGTCCCTATGAATGCTGCCTGGGTAGGCTGGGCACTTACTCAGTGCGTATTAGCCCTTGTCTTAGTCCATTTTGTGCTGTTAAACCTGAGACTGAATGTACTGATGGACAGAAATTTATCTCATTTTTGTGAAGGCTAAAAAGTCCAAGATAAAGGGGCTAGTATCTGGTGAGGGCCTTCTGAGAGAGAGAGACAGAGAGAGAGACAGAGAAAGGGAGACTAGAAGTCAGAAGAGAAAGAGAAGTGAGAAAGAATGGCCACACTAGCAGACTTGAGCCCATTCGTGAGGGTGGAGCCTTACGACCTATACACCTCTCGTGGGGCTCCACCCCCCCAACACTGGTGCACTGAGGACTGAATTTCCAACTCATGCCTTTTGAGGTGCTCATTCAAACCATAGCAGACCTCTAGACTGATGATCCATGACACAGAGTCACCTCATCAATTACTTACCAACAAGACTGTCCTTGCCGTATCCTGACCAAATATGAGTCACAGAATGAAGTCATAAATCAGCTTTATTTTTATTTTTTACTGTCCCTTTAAATCTGAACCGCCCCTGGATGAAACCATAAGGTAATAAATAACCAGCAGCCCTGCCTGCAGCTGTGTAGGCAGGGAGACCTCACTGGGACTGCAGGGGAGAGAGGCATGACTGCTTGCTGGGGGAGGGGAGCTGGCTTGTTTGCTACTTGTCATAATGTTTGCTGCCTGCTCAATATATGCTGAGCCCTTGGCTTTGAGTTCGTTAGCAGCCCAGGGTATGGGAACATCTAACTGCACCCATGGCACTGTCTGGTGGGACCTAAGGGCAGGGGAGCCTGAAAGAACAATGCTGCAGCACTTCCTGTCTGCTGTGGCTGGGAGTGACACACGGTGTCCATCTCAGACATTGTCTGCTTTGGACACCTATAGAGGCACTGAGGGTGATCTTCTGAGGGTGGGGTTCTTTCCCAACTCCCTCTTGACACTGCACCAAGAAGAAGGAGCTGCTCCTTGCATATTCTACTCTCCTGAGCTCTGCCTACCAGGCTTTCTGGGTCAACTAACCTCCCCTGTCTGGCTTAACCTTACCTGGGCATCTCACCTGTGATTCTCTGCTGCTGCCCCTGCCTGGGCTTCCTCCATCTCTGTAAACAATCCCCTGCAGAAAGCCAGCACAGACAGCAGTTGACCCTAATCATCCTCACTTCCCCATCTTCTAGGAGGAAGAGCTTCTGTCTCAGAGCTCTCTCTGAATCTGCTAAGAATGTGACTAAGAACTGATTCTGAACACCAGGTTCACCTCTGACTGGGTTCTGACTGGGTTCTGAAGCCTTGTTGGGCCTCAGACCCAAACCTGGCTGTCGGCACCTCACTCTATATGCCATTAAATTTAGTTTCCTAGAGGAAGTTCCTCTAATGAACAGCAGAGGGCTCTGGTCACATACAAAAGACCTGCAGCTTCCCTGCCTACCACACCCCCTTCTCATTGTGGCCTCCCTTTTTCATTAGCCTACAATGATTCACAGTCCTGGGGAAACATTTTTCACAGACATATGTGTGTCTCTACACTTCTGTGAAAGAATCAAATCCCATAAGTTTACATTTTAATTACACACTGCTCCATCCCTACCTCCTTTTTCTCTGAGGGGAAGAGGACGTGCATTCTCAACAGAGTCAATGTTACCCCAAGGGGCAAAACTTGGTTCTTCCATCACCTAAATCATAGCTCTTATATCAGTTTGTGGTTCTCCAGAGGACCACAATATATAAACAAATATACAGTATATTTGTGGTATTAAAATTTTTACAGAAAGGAGACAAGAGAAAAAAATTATCTTAAAAATCTCCAAGCAGGGAGCTATAACTTTAAAAGTTGAGAAACACTGAGTGAAAGGAGGAGGCTGGGTGCAGTGATGCAAGTTTATAATCCTAGCTACTTGAGAGGTGGTGATCAGGTGGGTCTAGGTTCAAGGCCAGTCCTGGGGGAAAAGTTCATGAGACCCCATCTCAACCAATGGCTAAGTGTGGTGGCTCATGCCTGTCATCTGAGCTATTCAGGGAAGCACAAATAGGAAGATCTCAGTCCAGGCCAGCCCAGGCCAAAAATAGACCCTATCTCAAAAATAACCAACATAAAAAAGACTGGCAGAATGGCTAAGTGGTAGAGCACTTGCGTAGCAAGCGAGACCTTGAGTTCAGCCCCCAGTACCAACAAAAGAAAGAAGACAAAGAAAGAAGAAGGAGGAGGAGGAAGAAGAGGAGGAAGAGGAGAAAAGAATGGTGATGGATCAAGAGAAGATGCTGCCAAAGTAGGGGTACATAAGACAACTCATCTAGAACTTGAGATGCACCATGGGGCTGCCCAGCCGCAACAGTTCCTAACTGGAGATCCCATCTTGCGCAGTATGGGCCCAGCTGGAAACCCTGAATCTCTGTGTTCCACTCTGATCACCTGCAAGTTTCCTCTAGCCCCTTCACAATCCCATCTACCCCTAAACACCCAGTGACCTGCTTTGGGTCACTCTAGATTGGTTTGTACTTTCTTGAAAGTATTCTGAAATAGAATCCATCTATGAGAATCAACTAGAGTCAGGTCATCTCTGTCCAAGGAGTCAACGTCTAACTATCACTGTATCTGCCAGCTAACATCCCGAAATTGCTGCCTACATGCTTGGTGAAATGCTGCTTGACCTTGCAAGGTTCTTGCGGTCAAAGAGCTGTTTATCGCCAGATGCCCTAATCTCAAACTGCTTGACCTGTCTTTTCTGTACCTTCTTTTTTTTTTTTTTTTAGCTTCATATTCTTGAAATCATAAGTAAAAATGCCATCCCCTGTCCCCTGTCTGCAGGGGACCTTGAGAAATCACTCTCTCACTGGGCTGTAAACCATGAGTAATCACACTCTCGTTAAATTGTAAAATGTCACTGCATTGGAAAAACCTTGCCCTTACCCCAAACAATAGCTAGCCAATTGGGAAGATTGTGAACCCAAACCTGTCCATCAGGGTAAGAGGCAAAGAGATAAAAACTGAGCTGACTCCCAGCTCAGTGTGTTCTGCCTAACAGACTATGGTCTGTGACTGCACCCTTCTGCAGAAGTAAAACTTTTCTTTTTGCCTTGTTGAGCGACTCCTGTGTTTCTCTGATCACCATTTGGGAACAGTACTTCTAACATCACTATGTACTTTCTTTTCTGGCCTCTTTCGCTGTGTAATTATTTTGAGATTCGTCCATTTTGTTGGGTGTATTAACAGTTCATTTCTCTTTGCTGCTGAGTAGTACTCCATTGTAAGGGTATACCACGATGTGCTCATCCATTCACTTGTTAATGGATATTTGGGCTGCACCCAAGTTGAAGCTATCATGAAAAAGCTACTAAGATTATTCATGTCTTGGTATGGCCATGTATTTTCATTTCTCTTGAGTGAACACCCAGGAGTGAACTACAGGGTTATATAGCAAGAGGACGTTTAATTTCATAAGGAAGAGACTGATTAAAGTCCCTGCCTCCAACCAGTGGGGCCCTTTTCCCACTCCTCCAAGTGGGAGAGCCACAGTCAGTGACTCAAAAGGATTCTTTCCTAAGAAGATTTCCTTTTTTGTCTTTCAGTACTGAAGCTTGACCTCATGGCCTCAAACTTGTTAAGCCATGAGTGTTCTACCACTTGAGCCATGCCTCCAGCCCTTTCCTAGGAAGTCCTTTAAGTGATGCCTAGTGGCCACATCCACCCTTTGGAGAACAGGGTTGAACATCACCTCAAGTAACGCCAAGGTGACTTTCTGAAACCTCTCTTCAGAGGGAGGAAGGGACATATATGCACATGAAATCTCTGGCATGCCATAATACATCTGATGTTCCACAAAAATGTGGAAAATGCAGAGGAATTCAAAGAAGATAAAATGGCTGGTAACACCATCTTTGAGAGGTACATGTGGCAAACCAACATACACAGTTGTCACAATTTCACTTTCCTGATCAGGTAGATCAGCATGTGCACCCTTCAGAATAGTCATAATCCAATTTCCTTGCCCAAGCCAGCTTTGGGATTGCACACATATGAGCTGAAGGACAGGCTGGGGTCCTGAGAAGACCCTGCAACACTATGGCAGATACCATATGCTGGAGAAGGAGGAACACTCAAACGTTTTGAAAATTACTGGTGCAGTGTCCAGATGAACCTAGGTTTCCAGTGATCCAAAAAAACACCATCATGGCCTCCCTACAGGGAGGTACAGGAAGTAAATAGAGCCCTGGCCCAAGCATGACTTACAGTGGATCCATGAGGCCCATGGGCCAACTCTTTGGTCATTTCCTCAGTCCTCCATTGGAACAGACATATTGGTAATGGGCACAACTCTCACAGTGATTCCTTGGCCACTAGGGTAAGAACTAATGTTACCAGAGTCCTAGCCAGAGGATCTGGGCTTGCAATAGACCAGGCTCAGCCACTTGCTCCCCTTGACCACACAGGACACAGGAAAGGAATTTATTCTCATTGTGGCCACACCAAGAAAAAAAAAAAAACAGTAGTCTGGTATCAAAATCTGTCTTTCCAGGATCTCACAATAGTCTTCAGGTTACACAAGTATCAGAGCTTCGATGTGGAATGTCTCCCAAAGGTCCATGTGTGGAAGCTTTGGTCCCCAATGTAGCAATGTTCAAAGATGGGACTTTGGGGAAGGGATTGGATTCTGAGGCTTCTGACCTCATCAATGGATTAATCCATTCATGGGTTCATAATTTGATGGGCTACCAAATGGGAGACAATAGAAACTTAAGAGGTGGGACCTAGTTAAAGGGGGTATGTCTTTGGGGACTATATCTTGTCCCCAAACCATCTCCTGCTTCCCAGCCACCATGAGGTGAACAACTTTGCTCCACTACACATACCTTACCATGATGCCTCACCACAGCGCAGAAACAATGGAGCCAAGTGACTACGGACTACAATTTCTGAAACTGTGATCCCAAATAAATCTTTCCTCCTATATGCTAATTTTCTCACAGCAACAGAAAGCTGACAAACACAATAGAGAAGGAAAAAAGTAAGAAGCAAGAAGCACGCACACCCAAGCAGTCTTGGCCAAACTGAGGTCCAGCTCGTCCTTGTATTGGGTTTGATTCTGTGGGGTTCTGCTGGTACCAAGGAAGGTGAATGTCTGCAAAGTTCACTGTTCATGCAATATGAGATGAGCTGTAGAAGCAATGACTTAAAGAAAGAACAGGCAGAGGAACAAAAATGGAGTTAGTTGTGGCCATGACAACTTTAGGTTTAAGACAATGGAGACTTCTAAGCACTATTTCAGTGGTCTGAGACATTCTGACAATCTATTCATGGTGCTGTTCCTGTTAATCTCGGCAAGACTTTACTTACTCTTATCTGGGTGTCTTGAAGGGGGAGGATTACCAACTCTAGACAAACAAATTAATCTTAAATGATTAGTATGTCTTCATGCAGAGTTAACAGGAATCTAACACAAAGTTTAAGATAGCAAAGGAGATAGATGCTAAGAGTTGATGTCAAGCTTTTGTCCTGCTTTTTAGTTATCCACTGAACACCTGCAGGCTCAAGAGAAGAGTCAGTGCTATTGGCAAAAGTAGCCCTAGGTCCTGGATACATTGTCATAATAAGGAAAGCCAGTGGCTCCCACATCTGAAATTGCCCCCATCAACCCAGCCAAGGGAATAAATCAAAACCTTATCACATTTCAGGAGGAATGTCAAAGACTAGTGTCATCCTTATAAGTCTATATGATGTTGATGTGGTAGAACCCATCATACCGTGTTTAATTCACCAGTCTAGCCCATGAAAGCCCCAGAACTATATCCAGGGTTGAGAATGATGACTGCAAACTCAACCAAACAGTAGCCTCAATGCAGCTGCCACACCAGATGTGTTCTCTTTGAATAGATTAGCATGGTCTCGGGTACGTGGGGTGCAGCCTCTGATCTGGCGAAGGTATTCTTTCTTATCCCTAATGAAGAAGGGGACCAAAAGAAGTCATATTGTAGAAGATCAGACAATACTATACATGTCCAGCCTTGCACAGTCTTGCTGTGTTAACTCCTTGGTCCTCTTTTATGATATATCCTGAAGAGACCTGGATTGGCTTCATGTTCCCAAAGTGTCACACTGGTCCGCTCTATGAGTGACATTAATTAATTGGACTGGATGAAGTGGATAGAAAATGGAGATCTTAGTGAGA
The DNA here is from genome assembly GCF_047511655.1 of Castor canadensis. Lineage (NCBI taxonomy): Eukaryota > Metazoa > Chordata > Mammalia > Rodentia > Castoridae > Castor > Castor canadensis. The sequence continues at coordinate 168,675,635 of NC_133390.1, read as the reverse complement.
AACAAGTGCTCCAGAGGGTGTGAGACAAACTCATCAAAGGTGCAGGGCCTGCCAAATAAGTATAATGTGTAGGATCCTGTGTTGGTCAACTTTTTGTCACTGTGACAAAATACCTGAAGAAAATCAACTTAGCAGAAGAAAAGTTCATTTCAGTTCATGGTTTTAGTCCATGGTCTTTTGCCCTGTTGCTTTCGGGCCTGTGGTAAGGTAGAACCTCATGGTTGAAGCACATAGCAGAAGAGGCTGCTCACCTCATGGTGGCTAAAACACAAAGAAAGAGAGAGGAGAGGCCAGTGTCCCAGTCTCCCCTTTAAGGGAGCATCCCCAGTGACCTAAGCTGCTTCCAATAGACTCCACCTCTTTATGTTTCCACCAGTTCCTAATATTTCCCTCAGCTGGGGACCAAGTCTTCAACACAGGGAGGATTGATGGACACCAAAATCCAAATCATAACAGTTTCCAAGTTTCTGCAGCAGGTTGGAACATCCCCTCCAAAGTAAGGGTAAACCTACTGCAGCTTTCATCTCCTGTCACAAAGAAGGAAGCACTGTGCCTGGTAGACTTCTGTAGGTTCTGGAGGCAGCACATTCCAAATCTGGGGCTACTGCTCCAACCCAAATACCATGTGAAGTAAAAGGTAGCTGTTTTTGAGAGGGGTCCAGAGCAGGAAAGAGCTCTGGAGCAGGTCCAGGCTGTAGTGCAAGAGGCCTTGAGGCTTGGGCTGTGTGACCTAGCAGACCCTGTGGTATTAGAGATACCAGTAGTGAGGACAGACAGAGTAAAGTTTGTGGTAGGTCTCACTGGGAAGATCACCACTCAGGTCCATAGGATTCTGGAGCAAGGCCATGTCACTTGCAACAGAGAATCACATGCACCTTTCAAGAAATCGTTCCCAAGTGCTACCTGGCCCTGGGATGAATGGAGAACCTAACCATGAGAGGGTAAATGATGTCATGCAGCCAGAGCTGTCTACTATGAGTCAAATCAGCTAAGTCATAAGATCACGCAGGCCCAGGCAGGCCAGGATGGGACATCAAGGACTGAGCAGAGGAGAACCAGAAAGCACAAGTGAGCTACATGATCAAGTAAACTAGACCCCATCTCATCACCTGTTGGTTCTTCCCAGATCAAACCCAGGGCTGTGTAGAGTATGCCTTCCTTTATGGCCAGCTGATGGAGGAAGAAAAAGCCTGAGCTGGGTTATGGATCAGCTGCCCAATTTTGGTATGATCCATTATGGCCTCAAACAGAATGGCATGGTCGCCAGATAGAGGTGGATCCCTTAAGAGTGAGGGTTGGAGTCACACCATCAGGTAAGCCACCAAGTCTAGCATAGGTATGAGGATTAGGGAAGCTAGAATAGACAGTCAAGAATGGAGACTTTCTGAGCTGCTGCCCCCAGAGTCCAGCTTCCCTGAACTCTGTTACATGAGGAAAATTAAATTTCTTACACATTGACCACTGTGGATTGGGTTTCTGCTAAGCACAATTCTGACTAATGCAGTATTCCTAACAATAACATATGGCTGGATTTTGTTCTTTGATCCTATTCAGTGGACTTTGGGTTTTAATAGAATTCAACCCATTTGAGGTTAGTGTGAAAATGAATATAATTTATTTTCATCATTCCATTTTGTTTTAGGTTTGCTGTTTTTACTTTGTTACTTCTCGCTTCCTTTTTCTTATTTTTTGCTAGTTTGATAACATGGTCATTTATTACATTTTTTTCTTATACATTTTGATGTTTCACTAGTGGTGATTTTTCCTTTTCTTTATTTTTCTCATTTCTTCTAGTTTTTTTTAAATATACAGGACATCTCCACTACCCATAAGTCATCCTAGTAGGAAGTAGCACTTACTCCTATCTAACTAAACCCAGTATCCCCTGATTAACCTCTTCCCGTTCTTCTCACTCCCCCATTCTCCCCAGCCTCTGGTAATGACCATTCTACTCTCAGCTTCAATGAGATAGGCATTTTTATATTCCATATGTGAGTGAAATCACATAATACTTATCTTTCTGTGTCTGGCTTATCTCAACATAATGATCTCTAGTTCCATCCATGTTATCGTGAATTTTATGGGGTTCATTTTTTTTTTTTTTGGTGGCACTGGGGTTTGAACTCAGGGCCTCATGCTTGCTAGGCAGGCACTCTACACTTGAGCTACTCCACCAGCCCCCAGGATTTCATTCTTTTTTATGACTGAACAGTTTTCCATGGTGTATGTGTGTACGTGTCTATTCATCAGCTGATGGCCACTTAGGTTGCTTCCATTTCTTGAGAGTTGTAAATAGTGCTCCCACAAGCATGGGAGCACAGGTGCCTCTTCAACATAGCCATTTTATTTCCTTTGGATACATACCTGAGTGGATTGCTAGATCTTACTGCAGTTCGATTTTTAATCTTTTGAGGAACCTCCACACTGTTTTCCATAATGGCTGCACCAACTTACATTCCCATCAACAGTGTGCAAGGAAGGATTCCTTTTTCTCTACTTCCTCGCTGGCACTTGCTACCTACTATCTTTTTGATAATAGTCGCTCTTTCCAGAGTGAGGTGATAACTCACTGCGGTTTGGGTTTGCATTTCGCTGATGAAACCCTTGCTGAGCATTTTTTCATATGCCCGCTGGTCATTTGTGTCTTCTTTTATTTTTCCTTTTTAGCATTCAGAATAAAATCCCTCATTTCAGTGACATAATCTTCCATTAGATGAAGAACTACCGTCTATTTCCCCACATTAAGATGACCCATTTATAATTCCTTTACATCTCCATTCTTCCAACCCCCAAAGAGATTTAAATACTCTTTGTCTCCATCTCTGTCTGCCCCATCCTCCTCCACACTAGGCTGGCATTCGTCAGGACTGACAATCCCACGTTGCTCTCTGTCTTTTTTCTCCCTACACCATCATTTGCTCCTACTGTAACAGATAGGAAGTCCACTGCCAGTCTCATTGTTAGTCTTTGTAAATTACTTATTTCCTCCTGTGGAAACTGGTAAGCTTTTATATTTATACTGCAATTTCAGTATTTTTTTCAGGACATATAGAAAGGTGAGCATTATTCTTTGTAAGTTCTGTTTGGAATTCAGTGGATCCTTCAAATCTTCAGGTCAAGCCTTTACTGAAAACATTCAGGGAAAACTTCTTCTAATATTTGTTAATTACTGCTTGTCTTCCACTCACTTCGTTTTATGAAAGTCTATTATTCCAATAATAATAAATCCAACCTTGTATAACACAACGATATAATTACTTGGCTGTCTCTTTCACTTCCTCAAACCTCTTTTATTTCCTCATAATTTCTATCTCTTTGAATTTTTGAGTTGTGTTTGCTTATTTTCTACGTTTGGTATGGCAGGTTGAAGTTCAATAGTGATCATCCTCCCCTTTGATTCATCACTTGAAATTTTTAGTCTGAAAATGAGATCCAAAAGTCACATGTGGGCACACGCACTGTTTGTAGCCTGTTGGCGATGTTCTCAATCCAGGTTCTCCTCAGTCTCCTTGATAGGTTGGTAGCTGCTGTTCTCGGTGATGTTCCCACTCCTTCTCTTTCTCACTAGAGGTAGTGGAAATTTCTTTGCTGGATCTTTGGGGCCCAGAGTCAGCTGCTAGGATCCATATCAAGGTCACCGTTGAGTAAAGACTGGCCCAGCCATCTTGCCTTGTCTGGTCTGTGGTGCGAACTGCTGGTCCTGGAAAGGCTCCATCATCTCTCTAGATTCCTCGACTGCAAAGGGCAGCATTTTGCCAGGGAAGAGAGATTCAAATGTTTCCATCCCTCTACACCTTTCTGAGGACCAAAGCAACGAGCTCAAAGAGGGATCACCGGGCGGGACTTCATCTCCCTCCACCCCAGGCCTCTGGATTTCCTTAAGTCAACTGTCCCCAGATTTCACCACTTTTCTTTCCAGTGTTGGTCAAAGATGCTCTGCTCTATCATGGGGCTTGAGGAAGAAACTGTAGAGACATTTCTGGACCCTAAATATACTGGATCTCACTTGTATCCTACACTGCAGAAGCAGCTTGGCTCACAAAAGGTTCAGCAGCTGGTTTAAAGGAAAGGGGGCGTGCAGCAAGGATGTATTCTAGGAGGGTTCTAGAAGACAGCACTGGGTTGTAATACCCTCTGCCATTTCACACCACGAAGCAGTAAAGCTAGGACAGCCAAACAAACCAACACAAACAACTCAAAACCAGCAGAGCCTCTGTACACATGAATATGCAAGAGTCACTCTTTTAGTTACCCATAGAGTTAAAGAGAAAATCAAAGTCAAAGTTATAAATTTTGTCTAATGAATAGCAATGAGAGTACAAAGCATAAAAATCTATGATCTGTGACCAAACCTGTATTCAAGCACATTTTAAAACTGTACAAGAAAAACAACAACAAAAGATCAAAAATAACAAAGAAGCTAGGTGTGGTGGTGCATACCTATAATCCCAGCAATCAGGAGGCTGAGGCAGGAGGATCAAGAGTTCTAGGCCAGCCTGAGCTACATAGTGAGACTCTGTCTCAAAAAATAAAATTAAAATTAAATAATAAAGAGGTCTTGAGTAAAGACAGCAGATTGAACATACAAGTCTAATTCTGTTCCCACTGAAACACATTAAAAACAGAAGGAAAGGATTTTATTTTCACCTTTATACTTTGTAAAATGTCAGATCCCCCAGAAAAATCAGAAAAGTGCAACAATAAGCATCATATATGAGCCATCCAGATTTGCCTCTGGTTAAGATTTTTGCACTTGCTTTATCTTTCTGTCTCTTTTACATATACACGCATAGGCATTTTTTCTAAATCATTTGAAAATAAGTTACAATGTCAGGATGGTTCACACTCAAGCTTGCATCTCCTAAAAATAAAGGCAATTCCCTGTTGTCTTCAAAATAGAGGCTCTTGAAAATAGAGGCTCTGAAACAGAGGTCCACGCAGGAAATTTATTAGGGAGACCTCTTGAGATCAGCATCCACGAAAGGGAAAGGGTGGATGGGCAGAGTGAGGAAGTGAGCTGTGACACAGTTTCAATAAAAGCAAAGCCACCTCAGTGAGGAGCTTTGAAGCTGTGTGCCCCAAGTTGGAGGAGGGGTGTTGAATCTGTGGACCTCCACATCAACCAGGACTTGAACATGGGCTGCCCTGGAGAGGGCAGGACCTTAGGTAGGCGGGACTCTCCAGCTGGGCACTTCTTGAAGAGTTCTGACAACTGAAGCCTATTTACTGGAGGCACTGCCAACACCCCTTCACCACTCAGGGCATTTCATTCAGGCTGTAGAAGCCTCTCTCCAGAATCCCAATAGGCATTGTTCTTGGGGGAAGCTTATGAGAGGAAGGCTCTGGGGACAAACCACAACCCCGACCAATGCAGCTGGCCTCAGGGTCACAACCAACATCTTCTTCAGTCAATGCATTCAACATTGGGTTTTGGTCTGAAAAGAAAAAGAAGGAATAGCAATATTCATGTCTACCATATTGGATTTTAAAAATAAAGTTCCAGACTGGATTAAGAGGGCTATTATTACTACACAGTGTATGAAGATGTCATGGACACAAAGGTTTCGGCTAAACCACATAGCAGGCCAATATAGACAGCAAAATTTATTAGAAATACAAAAGGGACTGTCACAAAAATACTTCAGTGGAGGTTTTGATACAGCTTCTTTAAAATTCATAGCTCTCATAAGAGAAAAATAGGCACATAGAATTAAACATATGATCTCTGAGTAAATAAACATTTCTTCAAGTGAAGAATATTTATTTTTAACATGTATGGAACATCTACCACAATTTATTATCTATCTGTACATAAGGAAAATCTTGAAAATTTCAATAAACTTAATATTTTATATGCTATCTTTTCTGCTCACTGTTTAATATAAAAAGAAGTAAATAACTTAGAAGGTCACCAACAATATGCTCATGAATTGGAAATAAAGTATAACAAATGCATTGTTAGGTAAGCCTTGTATCAAAGGAAATAAAAAATGAAATTACAAATTACCTAGGAAAGGAGACCTCTTTATACAAAACCTTATGGGAGACAGAAAAGGCTGTAGTCAAAGGAAATTTTGTAGGCTTAATTAACTTCCTCCATAAACGAAAGCACTTAATGCTTGCACGTGATTCAGGTTATGCATTGCTCCAGTCCATAGCCACCTACCCCTGCCCTTCAGCACGTGTGTCATCCCCTCGCCCCATTGCCCTGCTCCAGCGAACATGACCTGGACCTTACCAAGAGCACCAGATCTTCAACATAGATGTGCACACAGATCACCTAGGAATCTTGCTAGAATGAGGGTTCTGTTTTAGTAGGGCTGGAGTGGGGACTGGGACTCTGCATTTGTATCAGGCTTCCGGGTGCTGCTGCTACTGCTCACCCCCTACACAAACACGCACACACATGCACATGTACAGACACACATACATATGCATGTGCACACACATACACATATACACACAAATGTGCATGTGCACACATTACACACACAGGTGTACGCACTTACACACATGCATACACATCCTTTGAGTGGCAAGGATGTACAGATGTACACCATCACCCAAAAGCCATCATCCTGGCGGTCTGGTAGTGGCCTCTCCAATGTTAAGTGAAGACACAGGCTTGGAAACCCCACCTCTTGGGGTTGGGGTGCTCTCCTCCAGAATATGGCACATGCATTAAAGCAATAGCCAGTACAAGCTGTGGTGGTGCCAGCAGCAAAGGAGTGGGAGCAGGGTTAGCCCCTCACTACCACACAGTCATTTGAAGACCTTCATGCCTGAGGCCAGGCAGGCAAGGAAGAGCTGGCTGTGCTGGCGGTGGTAACCCACCATGCAACTGGAGCCACTTGGGGAGTTGCTGTATGATGGGAGCCAGGGTATCCTTGGGCATCTCTTAAGATTTCTACCAGTGACAGGTGCAGCAACCAGTTGGACAAAGGCCAGGGGAAGGGCTCAACGGAGGAGGGTCTGGGCGAGCAACCCACTTCTGTTGAAGTGATAGCCAAGGTGGAGGGGAATCAGAATGGGTGGCAGAGGGAAAACATGAATCTGAATTTCAACCCTAGAGTCAGCAGAAACTGTAGTTTGGATTGCTAAGCTTCTTTAAAATTTTCAGAAACTGTCAGCGCTACCTGCTTAAGAATTGACCCGCACCTCTCCTCCTGGGGGAGGAAACCAGGCATCCCATTCTCACAGGTACTCCAGGTATATACGGCGAGGTGAAGGTGGATGGAAAGGGCATGGGGTGAAACGTTTATCCTCTCCTAGACCCCCATACTCGTCAACTTCAGGCCCACCACTTGCCACAATTTCTAGATGGAAGGGCTCTGTGGGGGACAGCAAACCACTCCCTGGTCATGAAGCCAAGTCATTGCTTCTGCCATTGATTACACTGCAGATGGAGGGACCCACAGCGCCACTGGCAGAAGGAAGAAATGAACCTTTGCTCTGGCTAGATTGGTCTGGAGAGTCTAGCTTCTTCACTATGGTGTAGAGCCCTCAGGTGATGCAGGCTGGACATGCCAAAGGACTTATGCCCTGCTGGGCAGACTTTGAACCATAAGAGTTAAGACAGGAGACAGGAAGGAGCAATGGGTAAATTTTACCCTCATTCTCCTCCTGAGGATGCTCCAACACAGAGTTGTCCCTACAACAGCTCTGAAGATGCATAAGGAAGAGGTGACAGGACTCTGGGCCTCCAAGTGACAACTCTTACCCCTTCCCTCCTCCCTGCCTCTCTTCCTTTTCTCCTTGTCCTGGTCTCGCTGAGGCTGCATCCCACCACAAGATGTTAGCATATATGTTTTTACCCTAGGCTCTGTCTTCTGTATGACCCAGACTAAGACAATAGTCTCCTTGAGAAATAGGAAAATACCAAGATAAGCTGAGAAAAGCTGGGCACTGGTGGCTCACACCTATAATCCCAGCTACTCAGGAGGCAGAGGATTGCAGTTTGAAGCCAGACCAGGCAAATAGTTCCGAAAGACCCTATCTAGATAAACCCTTCACAAAAATAAATAGGGCTGGTGGAGTGGCTCAAGGTGCAGGCCCTGAGTTCAAGCCCCAGTACCACACACACACACACACACACACACACAAAAAAAGCTGAAAAATAAGTAGAAAGAGGGAACTCATTAAAGTGGAAGATAATTTTTAAAAACAGTAAAAAAAAATCCAAAATACATTTCTTTGAGAAAAAAAAACCCCAGTGTATCAGATTAAACAGAACAAGCTCATTAAATAGATAATAAGCATGGTGGTACACGTCTGTAATCCCAGATCTTGGGGAAGCAGAAGGATCACGAATTCCGGGCCTAGGACCAGTGGAGTGGGAGAGTGCCTGCTTGGCAAGCATGAGGCCCTGATTTCAAAACAAACAAACATGAATTACAGTTCAGCTTAGGCTACATAGAGAGTTCAAGGTCATCCCAGGCCACAAAATGAGACCCTGTCTCAAAGAAAAAAAAAAAAAGATAATGAGCCTCTCACAGTATTGTTGGAGGAGCTCAAGAGTAAGCAGTGCCCCAAGATGTATCCAGTGCTGGCCCAGTGAAGAAACTGCCACTGCTGTCACCGCCCCTCAGTAACAGGAAGCTGGCCTGGCAACCTCTTCTGAAACCACCACCATCAAAGCGCCTCATCTCCCTGTGTCACCTGGGGCTACTGAATCAGAATCTCTACGCAGAACCCAACTCATTTCACAAAGGTCAAATGCACACATCTTAGCTGTGAGGGAAGGTGGAACCCTGCAGATGGGGGCTCATGGCTCTGAATTTTCCCCAGTGTAAAAGGGCCATTCAAAAGATGATGGGAAGTGAATAAGACAGATGTCTACTATAAGAAATAAACTCAGTCATCCTCTCACGAGGCAGATGAAAGATAAGTGAAATAGAGAAAAATGGCTAATAGTCCTGGCACAAGTGATAATCTGGAGTAAAGCTGTTCAAAGGAAATAGAATGTAAACTATGTGCCTAATTAAAAATTTTCTAGTAGCCATATTTAATAGAGTAAAATGAAATACACAAAACTAATTTTAACATTTTATTTAATCCGATGCATCCAAAATGTTTCCACATATAACCAACATCGAATTCACAAATGTGACGTGCTAAGTCTTAGACATCCAGTGGACAGACTTACAGCCCTCTTTGATTCAGAAGACTGAGGTTTCGAGGGTTCCCTAGCTGGTATATTGGACATTGTGAAGACAAAGGAAATAAAATCAGGATTTAAAGACTTAAATCTAAAAATAAAACCATTCTAATTTGAAAAGAAAACATATAATATAGAAAACTGAATCAAGCACTTTTGATGAGTGCTTTCAATACACCTGCAAATCAGACATGAGATAAAGATTTACTACCTAAGCAAGGAGCTCTTGCAAATGAGTATCAGAATAAAAACGATCAGAAGCTATCATTAGACAATTCATAGAACAAATTCAAGTGGTGAATTAATGTAGCAATAGGCACAGTCTCTGTAGGAGTTGGGGAAATGCATATCAAACAATGAAAGCTCACTTTACTCACATAGACTCAAACGAGAAGCATGATAACACCTTCTGCAGCCTGGGAAGGGATGCTCCTCACCACATTCCCAGCAGCTATGACCTTGTTGGAGAGCAATCTGGCAACGAATAGCAAAATAAAACAACTCTGCATCATATTCTTTCACCCTGCAATCCCACACAAAGCAATCCACCCCATGGAAATAAAAACACCAGAATGGGTGTGGCTGTGGGTGTTCACATCAACGGTGAGCATGACTGCAACAGGAGAAAAATTCTGCAAACAAGGAGAGTGCTTCATGGGTAGAGAACTGGCTGAGTAAACTGCCCTAGGGTCACCCCCTTCCTCAGCTTTCTTCTCTCCTGTAAGTCATATCAGTCAGACAGTGGAGCTTTCACATCTCTTCTGTCCTGTTCTCCATGGCTCCAAACTCTGGTTAATTCGTTCCTTTTTTTTTTTTTTATTGTGTTCTGAGAGAATTCTGCTTTTCTACTGCTATAACAAAATACTGCAGACAGGGTAATTTATAAAGGAAGAAATTTATTTTTCATAGGCCAAGGGGCAAGGAAGTCCAGTATCAAGACACCAGGAGTAGAAGGGGGTGTACTCTAGGATCTAGGGCCCTGCTCCAGAGGTGCTCTTGAAGAGTACCCCCATGGCTCACTGCTTGCTAAATATTTACATTATTAATTTAGATTGTCTGCTTTTATCCTAATGAAGATCTCATTGTTGGAGAAGCAGATCTTGGGGCTAAGTCTGGAGCTGTCTGGGATCTTCTTACATTCAGACACACATAACTACCCAGTGGAGTCCTCCCTGAGGTGCACACAGGAGCAGCACACTCACCTGGTCCCAGCATGGGTACTGTTCTTTAAGAAATCACTGAGCTGGGCCCAGTTGTGGTTGTGCAGGCCTGTAATCTCTGCTACTCAGGAAGCTGAGGTAGGATGCTCATGGTCTGAGTCTGGCACAGGCAAAAGTTCAAGACTATAAAGCTAAAATAAAAAGGTGTGGGGACATGGGAGAGCATCTGCCTAGCAAGTGCAAGGAACCAAGTTCAAGCTCCAGTGCCGCCATTGAGCCCTTGCTGTGTGTTGGCTCCAAATGAACTTCATTATTAGGAGAAATGCTAGGGGGCACTCTAGACCTAAAAAATGGCCATGTAGTGGTTTTCAGAACTCTTGACTCCCAAGGTCAGAGTCCACTGGTTCAAGCCCCAAATCTGCTACTTAATAGCTGCAGAGAAAATTACTTCATCTCTCTGTGCTTCAGCTTCCTCTCGTAAAGAAATGGAGTAATAATAGTACTTCCTAATTCAGAGGGCCGGGGTGAAGGTTCAATTATATGCAGTCTGTAAAGTCCCTAGACGTCGATAAATTACTATAAAATCTTTAAGACAGTGCCTGCCCTCCACCCTAATATTACACTGGTAAGTGGTAGCTATTATTTTTATTTACGGTGTGTGTAGAAATTTTGCTAGTCTCATTGAACAAATATGCTCTCCCAATACCCTCCTGCCCTGCTGCACACACCACACACACACACACACACACACACACACACACCCCAGTGGTTTGGGATATAGGAAGATAGTTCCCTATGTCAGCAGAGGGCACTAGTCTTCTGTGGGCCGCCTGAGCATATCCCCCTGGGGCTGACTGCCCACTGCTCCCCACTGTCTGAGTTCCCGCCCTTCCCTCAGCTTCCACTCACACAAATACAACATAACCCTGAGTTCCTGGAAGAATGATCCTTGCAAATTAAGTTATCTTGAGTTATGTGAACCCCAGCTTGTGAGAGCTGTTGCTAGACTGGCTGTCTGCCTCCTGCCCTCTGCTTCCCGCTTAGAGAGCCAAGTCACCATGAATTTTCTTAATGGTACTTTATTCTCCTGTCCTAGCCATTTTTCTTCTCTCTCTATCAGAGGCACAGTTGTCTTTAGAAGGACAGTGAAATGTTGTTGAGAAGAAACATGGCTTGAGGTTAGACAGAACCGTATTTGAATACTGGCTCCACTACTCAACCAAATAACCAGAAGCAAATGTCCAACAGTCTGTGCCTCAGTTTCCTGATTTGTAAAATAAGAGTTATACCAGTATATACTTTAGAGGAACATGGAATAAAGTCAGGCAAAGACCTACGCTGGTAGTCTTATCTGCACCCAGCTTAAAGAGTATGAAAAAAGGAGACTGAATTGAAGAATGGAGTGGCCTGGTATTCTGTTCTCATTGGGTAGTATAAAGAGAAGGACATGAAACTTGAAGTCACAATGACTTGGTAGCAGCCAGGCTGCATGACCTTAGCATCACTAAACCTCAGTCTTCCTCATGTGTGAAATGGGCACATAATATCTAGAGAAGCTGACTGCTTAAGAATAATAATGTATATAACACTCTCCAATCTGTGTCTTGGCACACAGCAGACCTGCAGTGGATTCTGGTTCTATTTCTTATGGCAGATAAATTCAGGTGGGGACACTTACAGTCCACCTTATCAGAAATCTTCATGTATGGTGGCAGGGACTGTCTGTTTGTAGTGACTGTGTGTGGGAGGACCATGTTTAACTTCTGTGTGTTTAGAAAGACTCAACATAAGTCAAGTTAGAAGTCATAGAGACTTTCTGTCTACCCATGGCTTGTCTTTCTTTGTTTATTCAAAATGCAATCAACAAGGTATGGACCATACATTATTACTGTGTGTGCTGTAGGTACTGGAGTTACAGCTGTGAACAAGACACTCAATATGTCTGTACAACTAATGTGGAAATTAGAAAACAAAAAAAAGCAGTAAGACACTGAGCACAAGAAAGATGATCAGGGCAGGTTAAGGGAACAGAGTGGGGAGGACTAGGCAGCTAGAGCAGTCAGGGTAAGACTTGTCTGAGGCAGGGTTAGAACATGACTGAATAAAGCAAAGAACAAAGCCTGTGATGATGTAGGGGAAGGGCATCTCAGAAGAGGAAACAATAAGCGAGAAGGTGCAGGGGTGGGGAGAAGCTGTGTGTTTGAAGAACAGACAAGTAGACTGTGAGACTTGAGCACAGTGAATGGAAATGGATTAAGTCAAAGAAGTTAAGTGCCAGGTCATCTAGGGCCTTGTGGTCCATGGCAAGCATTGTGTCTTGCTATGCTCTCCACCTCTGTAGATAAGTCTCCATGTGTGCGGAGCAGATGGCAGAAGCGTTGCTGTTGCCATGAGGGTAATGCATGTATCAGTTAGCTCTCTAGGATTATAACAAGCACCTGAGCTAACTGGCTTATAAAGAGAAAAGGTTTGTGTTGGCTTATAGTTTTGGAGGTTTCAGTCCATGGTAGGTAGACCCCACTGCTATGGGTCCTGTGGAGGCCCAGTACATCATGGTGGGAGCATGTAGCAGAAGACACCAGTTCATTTCATAGGCAGGTGGGAAAGAGAGAGTGGAAGAGACTGACATCCCACCATCTCCTTTCAGGAGCATCTCCAATGACCAAAAAGCTCCCAATAGACTCCACCTTTCACAGGTTTCTGCCACCCTGTCATAGCACCATGCTGAAGTCCAAGTGTTCAACACATGCAGTTTGGGGGACATTTAAGAGCCACACTACAGTACTGCAGAAGGAAAGATTCTGAATAAGTGAGAGATGAGACGTAGGGAACACCTGCTGAGTTGCCTGACTCAGGAGGCAGTAACAGGAGAGATGCTGCTGATGGACGTGGAGATGGGAAGGTGAGATCAGTTCCCTCCTCGGTCTTTCTTCCCACCCGAGGGAAATAAGAAGGTCATCAGCTAAGAGCAAGGAGTTGGGACAGAAGAAAGAAGATGCAAGATGGCCTCTGGGTGAGTGAGAGCAAACTGACCAGAACATAGCGTACAGTAGCATTGCCTACAGCGGGAGGACCTGCTTAAGAGAGAAAGGTTCTGTATTTTTCTCTGGTCCCATTCATCGCTGGGCACAGGTGTGCACTGGGTGGGGAGCTGGGGTTAAGAAAAGTGGGTTTCTCCCAGTGAGTAATTCGAGAAGAGCATCAGAGTGGAGGGAGAAACAAGGGGATGATTAAGACTGGTGTTCTAGGCTGGGTAAGGAGGGAAGTAAGCCCACAAAGAGGATGACAAACTTCACAAATGTGGAAGGTCTAGTGGATTAAGGAACTGGGAGGGCGATTTCAATACATTCTAGTTTCAAGTGTTATTTTAAGGGAACTCACGATACTATAGATAATTCATTCACACCATACATACTGAAAAACTTTAAACTTACGATTAATTGAGCACTTACTATGTGTCAGGGACTTCGTATACTTACCACAATTCCCACAACAATCCACTAACGTTGGTAATGTTATTCTCCCCATCGAACTGAGTCTCAGAGAGGTCCAGTTACTAACACAGCTGAGAAACGGCAGAGAGGCCCACGTGATTACAAAACTTGGGATCTTAACTACTGTGTGTCACCATGTGCCAGACACTGTTGGTTTCTTGCGGTCATGACACTCAGTTGCAGGTTCTCCCTTTGATCCCAGCCTGAAAACAGGGCACCTGACCTGCCCAGTTTTAATAGCTGGGGTGGAGATGGAAGGGTCTGAAACTCTTCATTTGTGTGCAGCCTGAGTGGGGGTGTCAATCCAGGTGTCTGCCCTCCTTAGCTAAGGGGTGGACATGTTACCTAACCTTGGCCAATCAGATTCTTGCTCCAGGGACTCTAATTCTAAAGAAAGTGCTGATCAAGAAACGGAGAAAAGGAAAGAACTCATTTGTTTTGCCACCTAAATGCCCAAAGCATCATGGGTCCCTGTCTTTTTCTAAGCCTGGCTCTGCAACTTCCTATCACCGGTGAGTTAGCCAGTAGCCTGCTGGTAAACTGCAGTTCTGAAAAAATTAGCAAAATTGGTTCCTAAGATTTGCAATCCAAGAAGAAGAAGAAAAAAAAAAAAAGACAAAGAATCGTAAAACTAAAGTGAACAATTCATTCCTTGGATGAGGATGTATTGAGCAGGGCTAGGAGGGGCAGGAGGTAGGAAAGGCACCCAGGACACAAAATTTAAGGAAGCTCTCTCTTGGGGTTGTATGAGTGCAGGGTCAGTTCTAAAAATAACTGCTTGGGTTGGACATGAGCTCAAGTGGTAGATTGCCTGCCTTGCTGCAAGTATGAAGCCCTGAGTTCAAACCTCAGTGCTGTCAAAAAAATTCTTTTAAATTAAAATAACTGCTACCAAAGAACAAAGAAGATTACTTCACTGTCACGTAAGAGTATGAAGTGAGTGTTCCAGGTTTGTAGGGAGCTTCAGGGACCTTGACACCTTCTGTGCTGTGGCTCTATCCTTCCCCAGGATATCATCACCATCACAAGGTCAAGGCTAGGACCAGCCCACAAGAAAGAGAAAGAGCAAGAGGAGGTGGACCCACTGTCTTCATGCCCTGGCCTGAGGTTTCACATACAACTCCCACTGTCAAGAACTTGTCACCCAGCTGGTCTTTGTCACAAGTGAGGTCAGGAAATAAAGCACTACTGGGCAGCCATCTTGCTATGGAAGGCTGGGCGAGGAGACATTGGTGGTAGCTAGCAAAACCCATGCTGGTCACATGAAATCCATTCTGCAGCAGATTCTATTCTAAGTTATAGCAAAGGTTGCTGGGTGTAAGCATCCTGGGGGCTCAGGGTGAAGTAAACAAGCAGGATGGGGGATGTCACTGAGAAGAGGAACACCAGGATCAAGCAGTGGAAGGAGGGGAAGGCCAGAAGGATATGGCCTGGAATCTTGTGATGGGGCAGGAAGGCCCTGGGCTAGACCAAGGGGGAATTGATCTTGGATGCCCACAACACAATGGTAGACAGGATAGAATCTGGAGTGAGGAAAGCTGGATCTGAGTGCTGGTTTCTGGGTTGATCTCAGGTGTATCCTAAATCTTGCCAAGCCTTGGATTCTTCCTTTTTAAAATGACGAGGATAACAACAATATCAGCAATAATGATAATATATTAACAATAAGTAGTAAACAATGATAAAGTGATTATGAGGACCCCACAAAGCAATGATCTCTGAAAGGCTTTGGCATCCAGCAAAGACCTGTAGACCCATACCTGGTCAAAGGACTCCTCAGGCCACTGCTTATTTTCCCAAATAAAGTTTTATTAAGCACAGCCACACTCTGTGTAGGTATTGTCTGCGTGGCTATCACACTAAAATAGCAAAGTAGAGTAGTTGTGACAAAGGAAGCTATGAGGCCAAAAGTATGTACTCTCTGGACCTTATGGGAAGTTTGTGACAGCTTATGCAGGGGCCTTGGCTGTGGCTGTGTCTCTGCCTCGGAAGCACCACTTTATCCACAGGTAAAATAGGGCTGATAAAAACCATCTTCAATTCTTAGATGTTTGAGGATCCAATGAAACAGTGTCTTAAAAGTAAGTGCTTTGCATACTGTGAGGTGCCATTAAAAGGTCGCCATTATTTAGTCTCTTTGCTAAGTATCAGTTTCTTTACACAATGGACAAAATGCCTACCTCTCGGTATTGTTGTAAACATCTGCTAAGGGAAATGACTGAAGCATAAACTCTGGAATCAAACTCGTAGGGTCTGGCGTCTTGCTCTGCGTATTTCCAGCTGTATGGCCGTGGGTCCTCTCGGAGCCTCAGTCTCTCCATCTGTAACAAGGGCATCTGCGTACTGCCTACATCACCGGCTTGCTGTGAGCACTGAGGGAGACAGCAGGAGTGAGTCCTTGGCGCAGTGCCCGGCCTCTTAGATCCGCAGGTGCTGTGACGAATGCCACCTCCCACGGATCCCTACCAATAGCACAGCTGAGCTGTACCCCTCTGCCTCTGCTCAGCGCCCACGGTCAGCCCTGGGTGCCGGTATAATTAGCTCCATCTAGGTAGTGAGCAGCCACGGCTGCTTACAGCCTCTGACACGACTGTCACCTCCTACTCAGTTCCCTAAACCAGTTATCCCCACTGCAGAGTGTGCGCGTGAGATGCCCACTGAGCAGAGTTGAGTGCCACAAACTCGGATGTGTCGCAAGGATTCAGAACCTTTTCCTTCACTCTTGTGCTGTGCACCCCCCAAAAAAAAAGGAAGAAAAAAAAGGGGGGAAGTTTGCGGCAGAGGGTGGGGAGATGCTCTTGCATTTGCTGGGAAATTGCTTTTCTCAAGGCCCGGTAGCCCGAGGGAAAAAGGCATCCTGTTTCTTTAAGAGGCCTCCACTAGCGGGGCGGGGACCACCGGCATCCTCCACCCCCACCCCCACCCCCACCCCCTATCCGGCGCCGGCAGCTGGGCCCGCCCCTTTTTAAGTGACGGACAAATAACCCAATTGAAGAAAGAGAATTCAGAGCGACGGGGAAACATAGCAATGGGAGCCCAAGCCGGTCTCCGCGGGGCGGGACCCTAAGAAGGCGGGGCGGGCCGGTCGGACGCTGGTGGATCCAGGGCTGCAAGACCCGGGCGCGGGAGCTGGGCCTAGGTCGGCACCCGGGTGAGTAAGAGGCGCGAGGGCGGAAGAGAGAGAGAGACCCGCCAGAGGGGCGTGGGAGGGGAGGCCGGGACGGGGCCTGAGGCTGCTGCCCTCCGCTGGGAGGCCGGAGAGAGTGGGCTTGGGTTGGACCGCGCCGGTTCTTCAGGCCTTCGGGGGTCGCGCCCTGGAGGGGCCCGCCGGGTCGGAGGGGAGACTTGATTCTGGACCGGAAAGGGATGCGAGAGGTGAAGGGGGCCGCGGGGAGTCGGGGCTGGGCCGGGCCGCAGTCCGAGGAGGTGGAGGGAGGATGGAGCCGCGGGAGTGGAAGAAGCGGGGGAGGGGCTTGGAGACAAGTCGGAAGCCCGGGTCGTGCGCGGCCGCGTCCCTTTCCCCGGTGCATCACCCGCCCGCGGATCCCGCTCAGTAGCCTCCCTCCATCTGCTTTCCATCTCCACCGCTTCCCCCTCAATTCGGGCCCCCTCGCTTCTTGCCTGGGCAGTTGCATTGTCCTGACTGGTCTGTCCAGGGCACTGGGTCCACCCTCCCGACGGCCCACACCGTGCCCAGACAGGTCTATTCAAAATGCAGATGATTCGGACACGGGCTTAAAATCGGCCATTTTCCACGAACCCTTGCAGGGTCAGCTCACCCAGGCCCTGGAGATCTGATCCCACCGACCTTTTCCCTTGTGTCAGTCCCGCCTACTCAGTGTCACCCCACTAGGCCTTTTTCTGTTCCTTAGACATCCTCTCGCCTTCCTTACAACTTTTGACTTAGGGTTCCTTCTCCCTGGCTTATTCTAATAAACTCCTGTTCATCCTCCAGATCCCCTCCACCCTACTCAAGTATCACTTCCTCAGGGAGGCTCTCCTGGTCCCTGCCCCCCAACCAAGTCAGTGTCCTGCTTTCAACACCCTGTGTTCTTCACACTTGCACAGCTGTAGTGTTACATCCGTTTAAGAAAGTGCTAATGGCTAGGGGTGTACTCAGTGGCATAGCACTTGCCTAGCATGCACAAGGCCCTGGGTTCATCTCCAGCGCTAAAGAAAAAAGGATAAAAAAGAAATACTGATGTCTGTCTATGCTACCAGATAGCAGGATTGACAAGGAAAAAGACTGTGACTGGTTTTGCTCCTTGTATCTCCAGCATCACACACAAGGACAGGCACTATAAATATGTTCCAAATCCGTGATCAGAGGACTTGGATTTGTCAAAAGGAAGTGGGTGTGAATTGCAGTCAGTGATGTCCTACCTGTATGAGAAGGAAAACAACACCTGGGATGTTTTTTGTGCTGCTAATCTGTTGCCATTCAATAGAAAATTAATGCAAGCTGGGGCCAGGTGTGTTGATACATGCCTGTAATCCCAACTATGCAGGAGGCATAGGTAGGTGCAGAGGCATAGGTGGGAGAATTGTGGTCTGAGGCCAGTTCAGATAAAAAGCATGAGACCTACCTGAAAAATAAACTAAAGCTAAAAAGACTGAGGATGTGACTTAAGCTCTGAGTTCAAACTCCAGTACCTCCAAAACTGTAAATAAATTATGCAGGTTATATATGTCATTTTAAATTTTCTAGCAGCCACATTAAAAAAAATGAAAAGAAACAGGTAAAATTAAATTTAATCATGTATTTTATTTAACCCAATATATTCTAAAATGTTACATTTGCAACATTAATATGAAGTAATTTTAGTGGAATATTTTCATTGTGTTAGTTCTTTGAAATCTGATGTGTATTTTGCACTTAGGACAGCCCATCTCACTTTGTAGTAGCACGATTGCCATCTTTCAAGAGCTCCATAGCCACATGGTTAGGGGCTGCTGCACATGTTATAAACTGGATAGTGTTTAATTCCCTTAAGAGTCTTTTGAAGGAACTGTTGTTACTGATAAAAGTAATGAAGCACCCAAAAGTTATTACCTATGAGTAGAGAAGGTGGGACTAGGACTTCCATCTGTTAATCTTGAGTTAGTCATTCTTTTTATACTTGATGCTGTTTCTAAGAGGTGCCAAGGAAGTTTGGGTGTATAGGAAGTGGGGACCAGTCTTCCAGTAGCACTGATAAATAGCATGTTCTAGCTTGTTTCATGCCTAGATAATATCTGATGTAACAGTACTGCCTGCTTTGGTGGCTGACAAGCAAGTATATCTGCTGCAGTTGAAGAAATACCTGCACTGAGTGTGGCAGCATATACCTGTAGTTCCAGCACACAAGAGGCTGAGGCAGGAGGATCTCTTTATTCCAGGAGTTCATGACCAGCCTGGACAACATGGCAACACCCTGTCTCAACAAAGAAAAACTTACAAGTCAATCCTTCTCTGACCCAGTCACATATCCCTCAGCCCAGCTGCACAAACTCAATCTGGTCTGAGTCTGGATAGAAACCCTCTCGCACCCTGCAGTATCTCAGAAAACAGCTGGCAGCTTGTTTTCAGTCTGTTCAGAGTCACTCACTGAGTATCTGTCACAAATGAGGCCTACACTGTTCTAGGCCAAGGGAGGTGAATGGGCAGTCACAGCCGTCATCTTCGGTATGCTTACCCATTTAGTCGTAAAGACAAGACTAAAATGGCTAGAGGATGTGCAAGACAGCACGCCGTATGGTGAAGAACCAGAGGCAGTTGTATGCCAGAGACTGCAAAGTGGTGTCTTGGCCAAGCTGCATGATGTATTTTTTAAAATGTTGGAATTGAATTCTTTTAGGCAAGGTAGTACTTTGCAGTGTGCCCACTCCTTCGTGGAGGCTGCTTGGTTAACGCATGGAGTTAACGCATTTGAATTTGAAACTCCATTGGCATGCTGATTTAACCTGAGTCACTTGAAAAGTTTTGTCAAGCACCTATTACGTGCCAGTCATTGTGTTGTCCTGCTATGGAACTGAACTAAAACTGCAAAGTTCTCCACAAGAATAGTGATAATTATTGTAGAACAGCACCAACAAATGCCTTGCCTTTTATACTGACTTCCTCCTAGATTGCTCTCACATACATTCTCATTGTCAACAGTGTATCACAGCCTGGCACATAGGGCTTTTTTATGCTGGGAAATGTGGTAGTAGTGTTTTTGCAGTTTCTTCAAGTTCACAGAGTGCTGCTTACTCTGTGCTGGGTATGATGCTTTCCATGTAGTATCCCCTTTAGCATTCACACAACTTTATAAGGTAGGGCTGATTCTAATCCCTGTTTCACACATAAGAAAGTGGTTAGTGGGATCCAAATCCAGGTCTGTCCCACTCTAGAACAAAGCTCCTAATTATTAAGCTAATTGTACAGCTTCACAGAAGGTCAAGTTGGAAGAGACTTGAAAACATTAGTCAAACTCCTGCATGTGGATCCAGTCCAGAGAGGCTAATGTTTGTGCAAAGCTGTGCTGCAGGGGACAACTATCAGAAGTGGGGCCTGGCTCTTTTGTCCCTAAGTCATAGTATGGGATGGCCTTGTCAGTTCCTCTGGGTCTGAGTTCCCTTCTTCATAAAATGAGAGAGAACTTGGCCTAATTTTATGAGAACAATGCTGAGTTGTTATGGACACTTGGAGGAGTCAGGCCCATAGCCTGGGG
Organism: Castor canadensis; assembly: GCF_047511655.1. Taxonomy (NCBI): domain Eukaryota; kingdom Metazoa; phylum Chordata; class Mammalia; order Rodentia; family Castoridae; genus Castor; species Castor canadensis. The sequence goes on along the minus strand of NC_133390.1, from coordinate 168,655,132 downwards.
TTTCAGTCATTACCCATGCCTCATCTCAGCCTACCATGCCCCACCCTGCCTGCACTTTTTCTCCCTGTGCAACCATGGTGATCTGTTGTGATCTGTCGATGGGAAACAGTTTTCTTAAAGTCCATCAGTATTTTCTCTCTGTTTATTTCTTCTCATTTCCAAAACAGGGAGGGAAGTGATCTATAAGCATTGCCCCCTATAAATCTATTGTCTGGGTTATTGTAGTTAGGAATTTGGAAAGTTCTAGTAATGGATATCCTGTCATTAGTGGTTTATTCTCTTTTAAAGACAAATCTGGGTTGGGGTGTGGCTCAAGTACAAGCCCTGAGTTCAAATCCCAGTACCATCAGAAAAAAAAAATAAGTGCAGTGCCTTTCACTTGATAGGTACTCAACAAATCACTTAGCTGGGGGCATGGCTTAAGTAGTAGAGCACCTGCCTAGAAAGTGTAAGGCCCTGATTTCCAGTCCCAGTACTGAAAAAAAAAAATTGAGGGGCAGTCTGGAATATATTTTTGGTGTGGAATTCTGTAGACACAGCTCTGCCCAGGTGACTCAGGTGATGATGAGGGGGTCATAGATGTGGGCTTCAGAGGCCTTGGCTACAGGTTGCTCACTCTCCTGGAACATGAGGCTTAACCACAGTCCCCATTAAAGTCATCTAGGGGAGGTTTTAAGGACCTGGCTAGCCAGTGGTAATGCATAACAAGAGAGGAGAACCACTGGCCTAGAGCCTGCTTCCCAGACCTTAGCACACATGGGAACCACCATGGGGCCACCCCTGAGGACAGATTCTGATCCAGAGGGTCTGCTTCTGCATTAGTGCCAGCTCCCAGGAATGCCCTGTGCTGCTGGTGTGGAGGTCATAGTCCAGTAGACAGGGGAGAGACTACACAGACAGAATTACAGAATCTGCGGAAATGTGAAGGTGTTTATAAAAGGACCAGCAGCACAAACAAGGGCACAACTGAGTTTACCTGAAGTAAGGATTAGGAAGCCACAAAGAAGAGTATCTGGGCCACTGAGCTGGGCCTTAGAAATTGAGCAGAAGTTTGCCAGTTGGACAAGCACTCTGATGAATAACACAAGCGAAGGTATAAACTCAGAAGAGAGCCCAGGTAGTGTAGTGAGTATGAAAGCCAGTTCCTTCCAAAAAGCCACCCTAAGTTGGATGCTCCATTGTTATCTGAGTAGAGCAATGCCCCTGAGGGTTCTGTGGGGTGAGAGAAGTCCAGGGTGAAAGAAGCCCAACGGAACTGGGTTCCCATACCCTTCCTCACCACGCTTTCTTTGTGCAAGTTAGTGGCTTTTCCCCTATTTGATCGAGTTAATATAAACACAAAAAAAGACTCTTAGCTGCTTGCTCTTGGTCGGTGGACCTCTCCTGGAGGCTGTTAGAATCTGAACTTCTGCACACAGAATTCCCCCTTTTGCACCTCAGCACCTCACCCTTATTCAATGGGTGAGCTGAGGGAAGTTGAGTCACTTCTCCTATGCGAAGATTGCAGAGGGGGAAGCCTCTGCTGAGATTGTGTTCTTGATTAGAAAGAGGGTGTGACCTCTAGCTACTTTCCTGCCAGGTTGCATTCTGTTGCAGGAAATTTAAACCAAATTTGCCCATACCTCCCCCACTGAATCACACGCAAAAGGACAGAACAGAAAGCACAAGTCATCCTTACCCTTGAAAGAGTGGGGGAGGAGGAGCTGGAAACCTTCTAGCATTCTCCATCCCAGTTCCTTCTGGAAGGGGATCCTCTTCCCTTTCTCCCTAAGATGGGCTTTTCAAGCCTGTGGCAGATTCAGCTCCATGGGACTTTTCCTAATGCTGCTGGCTTTATAAGTGCACCTTCCAGAAGCCACTTAAAGATGCTCCACTGGAGTCCCTGCTCTTCCTATTGTTCTCTTGTTCCCTTTAGTTCTAGTGCCTTAGATCTGTGTGGGCCTTTCTTCTGTCTTATGGCCTGCATGTTCCAAACCATCTTGATACCTGTATCTATAGTGCTGTAGAGAAGGTGGGAAAGGGCTGAGGGTGTAACTCAGGGGAGGCTTGCCTAGCATGACTGTCAATAAATAACTAAAGTGGGAGGGAGAGGGTTGAGAGTTGTTGGTTGGGGGAGGAGAGGGTGGGCTGGATGTGGAGCTATAGCTCTCTTATCCTGGCCTTTTGATATTGGACTACAGTTCTGAGTGGTGAAGCAAGAGGCTATTTATAACCCTGAGAATTTTACAATGTTATTCAGTTGCTTTAACCTAATTTCCACTTCCTTTCTAAAATGAAAATAAAGAGAGTAAGCAAACACGTGCTAGAAGGGTTCCCTACAAGGAACTTCTTTATCCTGGGAATACTAATTATCTGGGTAATATTACTCTATTCTCCTATCTCCTAATGTTCCCATAGACAAAAAAGTAGAAGAGATGCTTTTCCCCCTGTTAACTGGAGTCAGGAGTGCTGGGTGTGACTCCCATTAAGATTTATTTTACCTTATACTTGCAAAGTTATAAACATGGCAACACTGTGTAATTGGAAGGTGGTGAGACATAGAGGGAACAGTAGACAACCTAAGCAATTCCTGCCTCCCTACTCATTAGGAGCTGATCCTCGTTTATAGGAGTAGAAGAGGTACCCCTAAGCAGACATGGGTACTTCCTGAGCCTGTATGCCAGGTGCCATGCTAGGCCATAAAGCCACAGGGCTGTACCTGCCCTGGAGGAGGAGCTAGTGAAGAGCAGTGTGTAATTGTGTAACTATAGTGGAGTTTGACAAGATCCTTAATAGAATTGTGGGCAGAATGAGCTGAGAACACAGGGGCCTCTGGGTTACTTAGTTTTGCTAGGGAGACATGGAGAAAGCTAAGAATGGTACAGAAAGGAAGGGAACATCTGAGCTGGGCTTTGAAGCTCTCTGATAGTTAATATAAGGGAAAGAATGCACAAAGATACAAAAGAGATGAAAGAACTTGCTGATAACCTCAGCATTTGGAGGTTGAGGCAGGAGAATTGTGAGTTCAAGGCCAGCCTGTGTTAAATAGTAAGACCCTGTCTCATAAAATGGAATAAATGAAAGGCCACAGCCTGCTCATAGAAATAGCAGGTGGTTTGGGGAACAGTCTGGTTAGATTGCAGACTGAATACCATGGAAGGAAGTGTGGCTCATCTTTAGACCATGGAGGACTGTTTTCTGTTGCAGCAGTGATCCCTTGCTAAGTAGGTCTCTTAGTGTCACTGCTTTAGCTTTATATACACAAACCAAAAATCTCCACAGATCACCTGCTGTGACTCAGGTACAGAGATACATGTTCTTACATAGGTTTTCAATAACACCAGACCACTGGGATCAAATTCTGGCTGTGGCACCTACCAGCTATGTGACTCTGAGAGTGCTTTTCTGTGCCTCCACTTTCTTGTCTATAAAGTAGGGATAATAATATGCTACAAAGGAAGCCACTCTACAGAAAGAATCCAGAAGTATATAGCCAAGTTGAGGCCAGAAACCAGGAAAAGACAGAAAAAGCCACTGCCTGACAACCTTCCAGATTCCATGGTTACACATCTTATGCTCAGGCTACCTGAGCAACCACATGGGGTTGCTGTGTAAATGAAGTGAGTTAATACATGTACATCCCTTAGATTGTACTTTAGCTAGTGTGATGATTAATTATCATCATCATCATCGATGGGAAGACTTTGTGGAGGAAAGAACTAAACTTGGTGTCAGGACCTAACCTTGAGACCTAGTGCTGATATGGTTGATTGGTTTCCTTCCTTCTTTCCTTTGAGAGAATGGATGTAGAAGGAGCTGTATGGATGTGTTTCTCAACCCATGTGATCTTCACTTGCCATACCTGTAAAACAGGAATGTTTTTCAGGATTCTTGTGGTCATCAATTGTAAAATGCCACAGAAGCGAGTAATAAACTGCAGAGGCTATCTGCATATTGTAGGTAATATAAGGACATAGTCACCATAGAAGTGGTCTATTTTAAGCAAACCAGACTTCTCTAAGTGAGCTTTGCTCTCATTAATTCAGCCAGTGTTAATTAAGTGCCTACTCAGTATCATCACCTTAGGCCAGTGATACTGCTGTCTGCTCTGACCTCCATTATAGAGCTCCTTCAGAGCTCGGGGTCCATCCTTGGTCTTAGACTTTTTAACTGCAATGAACAGAAATGCACACTCATGTAATTTAAAAGAGTTTCAGTGGCAGAATACAGGGGAATTTCAGGTAGCCGGAGCATAAGAAGTGTAGCCATGGAATCTGGAAACTTGTCAGGCAGTGGCTTTTTCTGTCTGTTCCTGGTTTCTGGCCTCAACTTGGCTATATACTTCTGGATTCTTTCTGTAGAGTGGCTTCCTTTGCAAGACTGGTTTTTGCTTCTCCATATTCTTAGCTTGTGAGTGGCTTTGACTTGCCATGGTACTTGCTCTGAAGCTATGACCTTACTGTTCCAGCACCCATTATCACTGAGCTTTCTTAGTGTGCATCTTTTAAGTTCCAGAGAAAGAATTAGATTAGTCCAACTAAAGTCAGGTGTTCACTTCGGTTCTATCAACTATGGCAGGGTTGGGGAGAGTGTCATTCAGCATGCATAGACTGCGTAGGCTTTGTGGGAAAGGACAAGTTTCTGAGCATGAAATTAATATTAATAATATTAATTATATTAATATTGTCTGAATAATCCAGGTAGTTTAAAATGAGTTCATATCCATTTTGGGAATAGTCAAGAATCACTCAGGGTTAGTTTTAATAATGACATGTCAACCTAGGGCAAATCCTATGGGGTCAAAAAAAGTAATAACTATAAAGTGATAAACTTTAGGTTGTTTATCTCCAAAGATAGTATTCAGAAAGGAATTTTTTAAAATATGGTTTGTTTCTTAGCACCATTGAACAGAATAAGGGTTCCACTTCTTTGAGAACCTTTAAAAAAGTCATCCTTAGTTGAACTTTTTTTAAAAAGTTAGAATCAGGAACTTAAGACTCAAAAGGCACCAAGACACACTTCAGATGTGCACTCTCATCTTAACAGCAGAGGACAGAGACGTGGGTAGAGGGATCTGTACACATGGTGATGGAACTAGATTAGGTTGAGTCCCTGGGCCAAACGGAGCCCTGCTCAGAGGCCAGAAGAGCACTGGCCATCGGCTCTAAGTTGTCCCTCCTTTACCATGCACCAGTTGCTTTCTCAGCAGGGAGAATCCCCCCAGCCCCACACTCTTTCTACTAAACCTACTGCCTGCTTACTTTAAAAAGAAGAGGCCACCAAACTCAGTAACAAATGATCTAGAAATCCATTTATGTGAAGTACAAAAACAGGCATAACTCCTCAGTGGTGAGGAGGTCAGAAAGAGGTTGCTCATGAAAGGACTAAAGGACCAGATGAGGGCCTTTTCTGGAGTGGTGGAAATGTTCACTGTCTTATTGGGTGGTGGTTGCAGGGAGAAGGGTGTGTGTGTATGTGTGTGTGTGTGTGTGTTGATTTTGTATTACATGTTTATACACACATGTACACTTTATACACACACACTTAAGCTTGATGCACTTTATTGTATATAATTTCCTCCCCTTTCTTAGAAATTATCTCAGCAATCCTACTTCCTAATTACAGCAAAGTCCCCAGTAAGGATCGGATGCCTGCCATGCATCCAAAGTCATGTATCATCCCTGGCATGAGAACTCCCTGCCGCTCCATCATGGAGCTGAGCATTTCTCCAGAAGTTACACTCATAGGTCAGTTTCTCCATGGAGGTTTGTTGTGGCAATAAAAATTTCAACATGAAAAATTCTGCCTGGAGCTGTAGAAGTTGTGGAAGCCATAGGACCATCAGGCCAGCCTGCTTCAGTCCCTTTCGGCTTGATGTTGCTGCAGTGGACAAGAATTGAGACCTGCTCAATGGAGAGGGAAGAGCAGCAGCCAAAGTCAGCTCCAAGTTTTGTTCCCCCATTAGCACTGACTAGCTGGGTACTCGTGACACTTAACCAAGCTCTGAGCCTCACTATTGTCTTCTTCAAGTTGGGGAGAGAGTCCTGTTCTGCCTCCCTCATTCGCTCAGCAGAATGAGGGAATGCACTTTGAAAACCAGTTCTTTTACATAGTTATGTTCTGAAAACATTGCTGTTTTTGATAGTTGATTTCTAAAGCAGCTTACCCTGATCAGGAAATGGCCACGAAAGCTTCCTTATTTCTGAGGCCTGTGGGTATATAGGAAATGAACTTTACTCCCTTTTCACCAGAGAGGTTTGCACCCACCAGGCTGTGAGAACTGACATCTGTTTGGACTGAAAAATTAATAGCATTTACGATTAACAGCTTAGTAACAGCCATACCACACATGTCAGAAGAGGCAGGCGGTCTCCATTAGTGAGGCACGAATTGCAAGTGGGTGAACTTGAGGATGCAGAAAGGTCTTTTTCATTAAGAGAGTGGCTGCTTCTGAACCTGTAGGCAAGGAGTGTAAATACACATTGAAATATCCATCAGCAGAGGGACTTCCTTCATCAGGCCTTGGAGAGAGAGTGCTTTAGCTACTGCGTGGAATACCACTAAGCAATCAGAGTTGCCTAGGATACCAGTCACGTGGGCCCATCTCCCAGACTTGCTCAAAATGATTTATTTCCCTTTATTTTGGAGAGGAATGGGAGGAGGGGAGGTCAGAGTTACTTTCACAGCCTTGTCCTACAGAGGAGTCCTTGTGTGAGAGTAACTTGAGTGCCATACTACGTTTGAGCCCTCAGCAGCCCTTGTCCTTGTCAATAGGACAAGGGAAAATAGCATTTCCTCTTCCAGTTTTCTTCCCCATTTTCTGAACTATGCATCACCCAACAGAGAGGAGGCTCCACATTGTGTCCTTTGAGAGTGAAGGATTTGTACTGATGAGAAGGAGGCGAGACAGTGTTTGGCTGGGCCCCGCTGACACTGGCTCTTCTGAGGGTGACTGCTGAGCAGTAGCCTGGCTTCTTCATTTAACCACTCAGCCAAGAAAAGACTGTCTACTCTTGTCTGTCTCCGAGCATGTGCTTCTCCCCTCCAAGGTCCCAAGGCAGGAATTTGCAGTAAATGTGCTCTTCCACCCCTAAGTCCTTTTGAGCCCTAAACTGAAGTGTCACTCTAGCAGATCTTACAGCTGGTTGAGCTGTAGATGATAGATAGGTTAGTCCCATTTGTACTTGCTGATTTAATCTAAAGAGACATCAGCCCCAGGGAGAGGCTGGGTTATGATCTAGAAAAATTCACACCAAGTTGTTCCATGTGTTACTTTAAACACTGTCTTTAGACTCTCCAAAATAGATAACAAGAGTGAAATGAAGGCATGCGTTGTGACTTTCTCCTTCTTGATTCTTCCTCCCCAGGCAGCTGGATTCTGTATATGTGACTTGGAGAAGTAGGATCCACCAGGAACCATGCCACCACCATCTGACATTGTCAAAGTGGCCATTGAGTGGCCAGGTGCTAATGCCCAGCTCCTTGAAATCGACCAGGTATGCTCCTGAGATGAGATGCAGTGCTATAAGGAGAGGGGTCTGGGGTTCCTGGCAGAGGATGTCTTTAAGTATGGGACAGGAAGAAGCCGAGTTTTGGGCTTGGCCCACTGCAGGGAAAGGGGGGTCACTGTGGTCAGGAAAGGACTCCACAAAAGCTGTGAGGAAAGAATACCATTCCTGTGCCCCAGTTTGACTTGCTGGCAGCCCTCATCAGAACCTGGCATGAGTAGTATGTGGTTGCTGATGACGGATCTTTCTCTTTCTCTGTCTTTCAGAAACGGCCCCTGGCATCCATCATCAAGGAAGTTTGTGATGGGTAGGTTGAAGCTGACCTTGTTTTCAACAATGGCAGCTAAGACTGAGGGAGGCTGCCAGACCTCAGAGGGCCCTCTGTGAAGGATCTCCAGTTGGGCGATTCCCCTGTGTGGGGCTCTTGTGGTCATTGTCTTCCAAGGAAGGACAGCTGTGAGGATGTCCATGAGACCTCCTATGAATCTTCATTTGCTCTAAGTCCAGGAGTGCCCTCCATAAGGTCCTGGTAGGATCCAAAAGCCACCTTCCACAGCATGTACCTCAACCTTCACCAAAGTCTGAGGAGGGTATTTTTCAGCATCTTACTCTAAAGCTATAATACTTGAAACAGGCCACTTCATCCCTTGAGCACCTCTGTTGAAAATTACTTACTCGCTCCGTATACTGTTTTCTGTGACACAGGTGGTCATTGCCAAACCCGGAGTACTACACACTCCGATATGCAGATGGTCCCCAGCTCTACATCACTGAACAGGTGAGTGTTGGGTGCACCAAGAATGCTGCAGGCACTACTTTAGCGTACTCAGTGTCCAGGTAGCTCTGTTTCTTGGGTGAAAAGCTGATCCCTGGACAGAGTAGAGAATGCCAGCCATGTTCTCCTCAAGGTGGCTTTTACTTTCTGAGAGCATCTTAGAAGTTCTTTGCCAAGAAACAAGCAGGAGAAGAAGACCCAGCTGGGGAACCTCATTTTTAGTTACAGTTGTCCCTTGGTGTCCATGTTAGATGGCTTACAGTACCTAGTAAAATGGAAATGCTGTTTAAACACTTGTTTTACTGTATTGTTTAGGGAATAGTGGCAAGAAAAAAAGTCTGAAATGTTCAAAAGTAATTTTTCCCCACAAATATTTTCAGTTTGCCCTTGGTTGAATTATCCATGGAGTGGAACATGAAAAGAGGGAGAGTCAATTATACTTTAAAAAAGGCCAAAAGTTCTTGTTGGTTCTGCTTTTTGTACTATTTTAATATTTTATCTTCGCTGTTTTTTGCTGTTTTGTTTTTCTCTTTGCTATCCAGACGCGAAGTGACATTAAGAATGGGACGATCTTACAGCTGGCTATCTCCCCGGTAGGTACTCTTCCTTCCTGGGGAATTCATTAATTTAAGAAACATAGATGGGAACCTACCATGAGCCAGTCTGCGTTCTAAAAACCAGAACTATGGAGATTAAAAAGTAAGTCTTACTCTCACAACCTAGTTAGCAGCAAATAAGCAAGTGCAATATGAGGTCTCTCTCTGGGGTTTTGAGAGGAAGTTGGTTAGGGAACTGTAGGAACTCAAGAGTGGGACCACCTTCCTCAGCCTTGGTTGTTCCAGAAAGCCTTGCCAGAAAGGGGGAATACTTATCGCAGATGCTAAAGGGTGAGCTGGAATAAGAGCTGGAGAAAGAAAAAAAATGAGAGGTTTCTCAGCAGGGAAATCATGATGTGCCATGAGGCAGAGGTGCAGAATGTATGGGAAGGTGGGAGTGCTAGCTGGCCGCAGAGCTTTGGCAGGCCTTGGGAAGCTAGGTGCTGATGGCTTCTGTTTAGACTTTATCCAGAGGGAACAGGTGTCAAGCAGGAAGGTGCATTCTGTTTACATTTAAGTGTTAGATCACGTTCATGGCAGTGTGGAAGGTGGGCTAAAAGAAGGAAGGCTGGTGGATGGAGGAGCCTTCAGAAGGCTTATGAGGAATGTTAATCAGTGAAGGGAGGTGGCAGTGACAAAGGACAGACATGATGAATCCTCAGAAGACAGCTCTGATGAATATGGTGAAATAGTAGAGCTGGAAGGCAAAGGGAGAATTCAAGACGACCCCCTATTTTCTACACAAGCAACTCAAAGGTAACAACCAGAAAGATAGAAAGAAAAACAGGATCTAGGTACAGTGGCACAGCCTGGAATCCCAGGACTCAGGAGGCTAAAGCAGGAGAATCGAAAGTTTGAAGCCTGTCTGGGCTACATGGCGAGACTCTGTCTCAATCAAAGGAAAAAGAAAGGGAGGGAGGAAGGAAGGAGACAGAGAGAGGGAAGGAGGAAAGGTAGGGTTGAGAGAGGAAGGAAGAAAGTAAGGCACGTAGAGGCAGGAAGTAAAGAGCAGTGTCTCTGGAACTGAAGGCAGAGAGCTTGGATGGAGGACGTGTGGTCTGCAGCTTGTAATGAGTGGAGAGGGAAGGTAAACTGAGAACCTAAAAGGAAGGCAAGAACCCCTGGGGATTTCCACAAAACTAGCTCTGGTGGGGAGAGTGGGAAGCCAGATGGCAATGAATTGAATAACAGAAATGTAAAAAGTGACAACCTTGAGTCTGTTATGCTATCAAGAGATCTGGTTTTAAAAGGAAATAAACTGAGAAGGCAGTAACTCAGGGGATAGGCAGTAAAAAAAAAAAAATGCTTTTTAAAATAGGTGAAATAAGCTGGGTGTGGTAGCTTTGTAATTCTAGCTGCTTGGGAGGCAGAGATCGGGAGGATTGCAGTACAAGGCCAGCCTGGGCAAAAAATTCACAAGACCCCATCCCAACCAAGGCTGGGCACAAAATCTCAACTACTCAGGAGGCATTGACCAGGAGGACTGAGGCTCAAGGCTGTGGGGGAAGAAAGTTAACAAGACCCCATCTCAACAAACAGGCTGGGCATGGTATCATATCTGTAATCCCAGCTACAGACTGGTGTAGGTAGGAGGATCATGGTCAGAGGCTAGCCCTGGGCAAAAAGCACAAGATACTATCTGAAAAGTAACTAAAGGGGCTGGGGGCATGGCCCAAGTGGTAGAACTCTTGCCTTGCAAATATGAGGCCCTATGTTCAAACTCCTGTACCATCAAAAAAATAAATGAGTAAAATAAAAACACTGTCTTTTGAAAATTGTGAAGTTTGACAGAAATCTAGTGAAAGGTCTCCTGTCCCCATTTACCCAGTTTTCCACCTCTCTGATCCTTCACAGTTACTCATTTCTGGTGAAATTTTGTGTGTGTCCTCATGATTGGGAGAGGGGAAGGTTGGAGGTGCAGGAAGGTGATTAATAAATAGAACAGAGCCTTCCTGGGTCAGGGCAGGGAGGACCAGTGGAGGAGATCACTTCAACTGCCAGGCCTGTGGGAAAGACAATCAACAAGGTGCAGCTTTACTCACATTTGTAGAAAAGCTGCCAGTCATTGAGGGCAGGGCAGCACCTATTTTCTTAGCAAAGGAGAACAGTGTGTCTACAAGGAGGAAAGTGTGAGTATTAACCTGCCAACATTTGCTGAGTGTTTGTTTTGCTAAATACTGGTTTATTGTATCATTCAGTCCTGACAAACAACTAGTAGATACTCCTGGTAGCCCTATTTTGCAGACATGGTAACTGAGGGCACAGGTTAAATAACTTGCCACTTTTCACACAGCTAAAATTGTGGCCAGGCTGGCTTCTCAAACCCAGGCCTATCTGATTCTAGGCCAGTTTTCTTGCCATTTTGTTCTGCCTCCCTTGAGAATCTCCAGAACCCTTCTCGTCTTGTGGACTTCATTCCCCGTCCAAAGCTCTGCTCATTTAATATGATGGTCTGGAAGTTACGCACTTTTCTGGAAGTGCCAGAGCATTTCACAGACCTCCTGAATGGAGTAATTGACTTTCCCAGAAGCACATCGGGAGTGGAAGGCAGCAGCCCAGAAATGCTGTCTCTGGAGGGAAATTGACATTTGGTTGGAGTTTCTAAGGGTGTTATAGACCATTGCTCTTCAGATTGTTCTAGCCTGTGACCTTTTCTCACTGTGCACATTTTCTCTACTGTAGAATTTGGCGGATGTACATATCACTGAGAGCAGTGTGATGTTACAGTGCTCTTTGCCACGGTAGAAGAGGAGAGGCAAGGAGAGGGACAGCCTGCTTGACACCTCAGCTGGCAGTGGAACTGGGCTCTGTCACTTGCCTGACACTGAGAAAAAAGAAAAACTATGGGAGCATTTTTGGTCTTAAGGTTCTTCTTCTTGACAGAGAATGTTAAATTAAAAGATAATGAAGTGGTAAATAGCGAGGCTGTGACTGTGCAGTTAGTAAGTTCACAGCGAAGGTGAGCACCCTGAGAGCAGGAATTTTAGCCCATAGCTGTGAAGGAGGCAGGCGTCCTGCTGGGAAGGACCTATAGTGGGAGGGAGTTTTGTCTTCACCAGCTGTCATTTCCATAAAGCTATGTCAAAATTAATGGTTTCTGGCTCCTTAATATTCTTCACGTTTCCCCAGGGCTATTCCTTTGAGAACAGTGATAAGGCCTTGGACAGAAAGTTTAAGTTGTCAAGCATATCACTTTTGTTTTGGTGGTACTAGTGTTTGAACACAGGGCTTCATGCTTGCTAGCAGGTGCTGTATTGCTTGAGCCACACCTTTTAAGATTTAGAAGGGACCTGGAGGATTATCAGATTAAATTCTAGTGCAGGAGTCCCTTGCCTCTCCATCTGCTGGTTGTCCATATTTCCTCTGTTGCTTCTAGTGATGGGAGCGCAGTTCCTCAAGAGAAACATTTCACTGCTGATAGCTGTAATTAATAGAAAACTACACTTTAAACCAGTGTCTATTTCTCTGTGACTTGTTATAGTTTGTGGTTCTTCCAGGTCTATCTCTTTTTCCTTAGCAGGAATGTTTTAACCCATAGATAGAGGGATGCAAAAAAGATACAGATTGCCCTCAGTATACTGAAAATTCCCAGATTGAGCCCATAAACATTTATTTAGCAACTCCTAAGCAGTATGAAAAACTAATTCTGCCTGGGCTTAGATGTCTACAGCAAGGCCCCATGGGCTCTCCAAAGAGTAGTAACTTGCCACAAGGAGCAGATGCCATATATTTTGTCCCTGCTCTCACAGTCCCGGGCTGCACGCCAGCTGATGGAGAGGACCCAGTCATCCAACATGGAGACCCGGCTGGATGCCATGAAGGAGCTGGCCAAGCTCTCTGCTGACGTGACTTTTGCTACTGAGTTCATCAACATGGATGGCATTGTTGTGCTGACGAGGCTCGTGGAGAGTGGGACCAAGCTCTTGTCTCAGTGAGTATTACTGACTTAACACACTGCTCGGGGCCTCCTGTTCTCATTTCCACTGCATCAGATAAAGGAGTGCAGAGCAGCGAGCCAAGCACCAGAGTCCACACAGAGAGGTCTATTTCACTGTCATGGTCCTACATCTCAGAGTCCAGGTCGGCTTTCATAAATTAGGTAACAGTACAAAACATCACTATGACAAATGAGGAATAAAAATAGGGACTGTAGAAGTCAGGAAGAAGGAGGTCAGTCCAGGACAGACCTGTGAGTTTATGGAAAATGCTTGCCCTGACCAGGGCTAGTGAACAGACTGGACCATTGATTATCTCCCAGAACAGGTGGCTGTCCTTAACCAGCTCCTTGCCTGCCTCCTATCATTTCCAGTCCCTTCCTACCTCACATGCATATGTGCACACACACACAGGCCTATGTTTGTGTTTGCCATGGATTTCCCCCACCATTTGCCATCTCTTTGCTACACACTTTGTTGGGGAGGAGGAGATCAGTATTTGATGCTGCCCCATAAGCGTCTTCACTGCCCTCTGAGTTAGGCAGATGTGGGAAGCTCCGCCTGGTGATAAGCAGCAAATGACAGATGTTTAGGTTTCTATCTAAGCCTGCAGAGTCTAGGCAGGCGAGTCAGAAATCTTCTCTCAGGCAATAGATCAGTTTCAGCCAAACCAAGCAACTAACCTTAGGTATTTGTCTTAAGTCTCGGATCTTCCAGCTGTACTGAAGTCCTAAAGCTTTCTGCTGCCGTTGGGAGTTCTGTGGTCTCCTGAGAGTGCAGGGTTAGACTTGCCCAGCCTTAGTTTCCTCCTCATTAAAATGGGGATAAACGCCTACCTTGCAGTGTTGTGAGTGGTGTTATTAATGAGGATGTATCTGAACATGCTGGTATGTGGGAATATGGTTTATTAATTGTCATATACAGGTACATGAAGGAGTAAATGTATAAGGAAGAGAAACGAAAGACTGAAAACATTTTAATCCTTATTCCCTACCAGCATTATTGTAAAGGCTCTGCATATATCATCAGCTTTTCTGATAAGCATTAATCTGTGAGGTTAATGCTGTGAGATTAACTCAGTGTTACAGAGGAAGAAATTGAAGCTTGAAAAGATAAAATTTGCATGGTTAGTAAATGGCTGAAAAGGAATTGAACCCATATCCATGCCTTGTACTCTTTCTCCTTCATGCCACTGCCATTTGGCCTACAGCTTAACATGGGACATAAGCTCCCTTGGGTTCCCCCAACAAGTGTCAAAATTTGACAAAGGTCTTCTTTGTTTTTGGGAAATAGATACGCAGTTCTATATCCCCAAGATGAAGCAACATGGGGAAGACAAGCCCAATTATCAAGCAAGCCTTTCTTATTTTTGATGATCGCTGCCTGGGTTGAATCTGCTCCACACCTGGCGAGGTGTGCACACAAGCACTTCACAACTGATTTTCCATGGGGTGTTTATGTTGAAATCCATCTCTTTTGTAGCTGCCTTCATACTTGTGTTGCCTGGATCTGAATCTTTGTATTATTTTGTGTGTGTGTGTATGTGTGTTGCACATGTCTCAGCTACAGTGAGATGCTGGCATTCACCCTGACTGCCTTCTTAGAGCTCATGGACCATGGCATTGTCTCCTGGGACATGGTTTCAATCACCTTTATTAAGCAGGTGAGGCCTCCAATATACTGTCTCTCTCCTCCCTCAGTTGCCAGTTCTCTGGACTGTCCCATACACTCTGGTGAGGCACAGCTTTATATTCCCTGGGACCAGACTTTTCATCCTCAAGCGCTAGTCTTCCTGTGGATCCTAAAAGTTTTACACTTTGTTTTACAGGTGTTTCTCAACTTAAAATGGGTTCCAACTTCATAAACCCATCATAAGTTGAAGATGTCATCAGATTGAAAATGCATGTGATCTACCTAACCTGCTGAAATCCTAGCTCAGCAGCACAGTTCACTGTAGTGTCACTGGTGTTTTCCCTCATGGTCATAGGCCTGACTGGGAACTGCAGCTCAATTCCTTTGCCCAGCCTCAAGAGAGACTGTCATCATCACTAGCCCAGGAAAAGATCAGAATTTCAAAGTGTAGTTCCTTCCAAATGCATGCAACTTTGTGACATTATTAAGTAGAAATATAATGAGTCAAACCAGTAAGTTAGGGGTCATGGGACTCAATGACTTTTTGCTCTGAGAAGGTAGAATGGGCTGTCAGAACTGAGTGTGGTCAAAGTATATTTGTTTGTCAGTGAGACTTGGAATAAACCAGCCAGTCAGCTGTTATCACCCCTGAGTCTTCTGACCTGCTGCTTCCTGAGCTCACCCTTCTCTGAATAAAAACATGTGCGTGCCATTTGCAAATTTGCCTTCTACTTACCAATCTGCAAGGTTGCCTGTTTGGGTAGTGAGATTGAACTGAGGGTGTAGAAGAGTACGTACGGTCCTGCTCTCCTTTTTTCCACCAGAAGGGGCAGTGTTGGTTCAGAAAAGTGAACTAGAGCCAGTGAATAATATTATATCCACTTGTTGAGGATTACCTATTGTTGGCTTGGGACACTGGGAATTGGAGACATTTGGGCCAAGGTGAACTGACCATGTGTCTAGGATATTATAATGGGGATTGAGAAGAGGGACAGAGGTCCTTTCTGTCTCTCCAAGTCTATGATGATCTAACTGTGGGGAGAAACTGTATGCTAGGAGAAAAGTAGATGAAGATAAAGTGAGATCCCAGAATCAGTAAGTCCTCTATGCTTGCTTTTCTTATGCCTGAATGCTTTTTTGATTGAGGATTGAGCTCTTAGGTTTGAGGAAACACAACTGAGTGGATACTGTAATCTGAGATGGAGGGATCCATGCTGAGGGAATCTTGGTACATTGGCCAGGATAGCCATAACCCAGATGCCATGATCCCCCTGGCCACAAGTGCCCACATGTAGGCAGTAGCCTGAGCTGAGAGCCTCAAGGGATAGAGCCAGGCTTCTCAGCCACCCAGCTTCCTTGGGCACCGAGCTTCCCACCTAATTCTCCCCTTTTGGGTCTAGATTGCAGGGTATGTGAGCCAGCCCATGGTGGACGTGTCCATTCTTCAGCGGTCCCTGGCTATTCTGGAAAGCATGGTTTTGAACAGCCAGAGTCTGTACCAGAAGATAGCAGAAGAAATCACTGTGGGACAGCTCATCTCACACCTGCAGGTGTAAGTAAAAGACCCCATCCTACCCTGCACTCCTTGTCGTTTCCCTTTTCTCCTGTCCCCCAGTTCTCCCTCTGTCTTGTGTATGGTCCAAACTGTACTCATTCCTTCAGCACCTCTTCCACATGACTGTCAGAATTCCTTCCATAATTCAGGCTGAAACTTGCTGTGTTCCTGTCTGAAGTCCTCTGTAACTCCTTGCCCATTAAGCTAATATGAAGGTTTTCCCAGTCTTCCTGAACCACCTGGGCACCAGACAGAATTAGATGCTTCCCTTCCTGTGGACCTAATACCTCTGTTTATACCTGTGAGAATGGTATTTATACAAAATGCTGTATTTTTATTATCTGTTACCCATCTGAAAGTTTGAACTACCTAGGAGAAACGATCAGTCATTTTTGTATCCCCTGCTTTGATTTAAATAGAAGTTCATTTCATATTTATTAGAGGAATACTTACTGGACTAATAATTGCCATGGTAATAGTGAATAGGAAGTATGGAATAGGTGTGAGTTCAGGGCACCACTTCAAATATAGGCTCTACAACATGTGAAGTCTCTGCCTTCAGCAAGTTACCTAATCCCTTCTGGCCTTAGTTTCCTTCTTTCTGGATTGGGGTTAGTCATCAATAAATTCAGGGTGTTTACTTTCTCTTTTGGTAGTGGTACTGGAGTTTGAACTCAGCCTCACACTTGCTAGCCAGATCTCTGCCAACCCTATTTTGTGTTGGGTATTTTCAAGATAGGATCTTTTGAACTATTTGCCTCTTGAGTAGGTAGGATTACAGGCATGAGTCACGGGGGGTGGGGGAGAGGACACGGATGGGGGTGGACACTTGTTTGTTTTTAAGAAGCTTATCACATTCCAACACAATTTAGCAGATAATAAAACCAGATAACAAATGGACCCTTAGGAATCCTTAGGAATACCATTTCTTTCCTCTCCATTCTTTTTTCTTCACTTCTTCACAGTCTTCACAATTTAAGGGGTGGGACTTCCCAAAACAAGGGTGGTGATATTGTTGATTTCTTTCTGACTCTTGCTACTTCCTGTTGGTTGGATGTTGTCAGAATGTAGCCAGATTCCCTGCTGGGTCCAGGGAAGTCAGAGCTCCTAGACTCTGGAGTTTATAGGGGCTCCAACTAAACTCAGCTATGCTCCCAGACCATATTCCCTGGTAATCCAAGTAAAATTAAGCACAATGATTTCTTTATGGCTCTGATACCACTTTTAAGGATTCTTCATCCCCAGCTTTTGTACCCAGAGAGCCAACAGAGTTGATTAGGGTGAAAGGGATATTGGGGGCCCTAGATAGAGTTGTTCTGTTTCTTCATCTCTGAAGTAGGGATAACCCCAGTGGCCTCCCTGAGGACTGTAAAGGGGATAGGTCTTTTTTGTTGTTGTTTGTCTTTTCTTTTTTGGTGCTGGGATCAAACCCAGGGCCTTGCGCATGCTAGGCACACGCTGTGCCACTGAGCTACATCCCAGCCCCTGAGGACTGTAAAGGAACATGGGTTGATCGTGACTGTCACCAGCATGCATTTGCTCCACTGTGTGGGTGGGGCCACTTAGTATCCTCTACTAGACTCCTGAGGTGCCCACCTGACCATCCTGTGGGAAGGAGCAGTGTGCCCAGAATGTGACAGGTGGCGACAGCTTGTCAAGTGCCAGGATTATAAGATTCCAGACAATGGTTATAGTTAATTTTGTTTATTTAAAATAAAGTAAGGTAAGTTTCTAGTCAAACCTTTGAAAATATAGAAAAGCATAAAAAGCACATTATTTGCCCATTATCCCACTCCAGTGGTTAATATAACCACTGTTAAATGCTAAATTGAATGTCCCTTCAGGCCTTTTTCTATTTTTCACAAAATTAGTATCTTTCTTCGTGTAAGGTACTATATGTTATATGTACCTTGGTTATTTTTTTTCTTATTGAATAATATATCCTGATTGAACATTTCACTATGTCAAAGGTTCTTCTAAAAGGGTAGTTCTAAGCCTTTTTTGTATCCCAGCTGTATTTGAAAATCCAGTAACTGTGAACTCTTACCTCTTTGGAAAAAATAACACCTAGTCAACTAAATACATAGAGTACCATTTCTGGCATTCACAGGTTCTCTTAAGTCCATCCCTAAAACCCAGGTTACAAATCTTTACCCCAAAACATGATTTTTAGTAGTTAATTAGGGTTCTTATATATTAAACAGGGTTGCTAATGAGAACATTAGGATTACTTTAACATTCTTTGTCTTCTTAATAGTACTCCAGTGAAACAGCTGGTCAATAAGTCTCCCATAGCTTTCTGTTTACTGTCATAGATAAATTCCTTTGTGGAATTTCTGGATTGAGAACGTGCCTACTTTAAGTGCATTTGAGACTTTGCCATGGGTTATCATTTGATTGCAGTCTGTAAGTGATTTTTGAAACTGTCTGCAAGCATCATCCATTCAGTCCTCTAATCTCCCTCACTCTGTCTCCACCGACACAGCTCCAACCAGGAGATACAGACCTACGCCATTGCACTGATCAATGCGCTGTTCCTAAAGGCTCCTGAGGACAAGCGACAGGTCTGTGGCCGCCTTTTCAAACTTTCCATTTGGGCTCCTCCAAAGAATTCCCACCATACCCACTCTTGCTGAGTATAGCAGAAATCCAGCCATTTTCCCAAGAGTTCTTCCTCAACTTCTGTGGCCAGAGCCTGGCAGGGTGGCATTGCCAAGGCAGGCCATGGAAAGAACTGTGAAGGAGACTATCTGGAAGCTGGATCAGAACAGGCCCTGAAAGCTTCTCTGGAGGGCCAGAGAGTAAATATTTTCCAATTTATGGGCTAGTCTATGTGGCAACTCTTGAACCTGGCTATTGTAGCCAAAACAGCCTCAGACAATAGGTAATGAATGGATATGGCTCTCTTAACAATAAAACCTTATTTATGTAAACAGATGACAAGCCTAGTCTGCCTGGGTTAGAAGACCAAGAATAGGGAAGAGAGACCCTCTAGATATCACTCTGGATGTCAAGGGTCTGAAAAAATGGGGCTTAGCACTGAGTTTTGTGCATGACGTCCTCATCCAAATTCTGTACCTCTTTCCTCCCCTGTTCATAAGCTGTGTGATGCTATGCAAAACGCTTTGCCTTTCTGAACCTCAGTTTCCTCACCGATAATGTGGGTGCCCTCACAGGGATGTCATAAGGAAAACCAAGATTTTTATTTTACAAATGAGGGAACCCAGGAGTCGGCTAGGCAGTGGTGCAAACTGTGACGTGAGTCGAGGGGTTTGGGACAAAGTCCTTTTCCTGTCTCTGGTTGGACAAGTGTTTTAACCTCCCCAGTCTTAGCTTATCTTTCTGTAAAATGAAAGGCTCGGATTAAAAGATCTCTAAGGCTCCAAATAGTGTACAAACGTAAGAGTTCTAATTCTCTGTAACATCATGGGCTCAGAAAGATGAAATTCAGGTGGGATATGTGTCAAGCTCTTGGTAGATTCTAGAGGAAGGAGCAGGAGCATCTGTGGTTCTGTCTGTCCTTGTCTGTTTTGGATGGTGTGGCTCTGAATCTCTTCCTTCCCAGTCCTTGTTTGAATGTAAGCTGAAAGCTCATTCTGTCTGCTTCTCTCTGTGCTTTTTGCTTTCTGCCGGCAGGACAAGCACCTTAATCCTCTAGACCTGCCTGTCACTGTAAGTAGCACTGCTGTGTGGAAAGGGCTTGGCTCTTCCTGGTGGGGAGGTTAAAGTTGGGCAGGAGTAGCATGGGCTGATAGTGGCCTTCCCCAAACCCCAGGGGGAAGGTTGTATGATGTAGATCTGTTGACAGCTTCAAGGAAGCTGAGAGTCATGGAAGGATTGAGGGTGCTTGCCCAGGGTAAGTGGCCCAGGACTTCCTTGTGATTTGTCTTTGCCCAAGTCTGATTCAGTTAGGGAAGATTGGATTTAGAAATAACCTGTGACTTTCATCCAGGTGATACCATGGATGTTTCACCTCCTGGCTTGTTAAAGGGAAAGAGGGTAAATCTGTGCCCTTCCTGCACTCTTCCTAGACCGAATTTGAAAAGGTTTATGGAGTTATCAGAAGGAAGTGGATGCTCCTTTCTTGGTTAGAGGGAGCTTTGTAGAGGCCAGCTTCACAGGGATATGAAATGGGATGAATGCTCCCCCAGTACCAAGGAGAAGCTTTGGTTTAAGACCTTCATATTCTGGCTCTGGGCCACTGTCAGTTGTCTACTTTGTGAGTCGTCCACAGCAAAGTTCCATCTCAACAGACATCCTATAGCTACCAAAAAAGTTTCCAGGCCACCTTCCTCCTCTACCAACCAGCATGTGCTCAGGAGACGCAAAGTAAAACTTAATATTCCTTGCAGCATCAGCCATTTGGGACATAGTGCAGCATTTAGATGTGTGAAAGAGACCTTTCAGCATGACCAAAAGGACAGGGCTCACAGATATTACTCAGCAGGAGAGATGTGACATCTGCTTCCTCAGGCCTATCAACTTCGTTGTCTATAAAGTGAAAGGAAGGCAGCAGTTTAGAAAGTGAAGTCATAGTAATTAACACTAGTAAGAAGTGAGGGCTGACATTGGAAAGAGAAGACAGAAATTTTGAAAAGCTGTCAGAAAAATTAAAAGCTTTGTAAACTGGGACCATTTTGATGAGGGGAAATAGCTTCACATTTCAGTAGTTACTTAGAGTAGGACAGTGTCACAACAGAATGATCACTGGTGTTCTTTTAGATGAGGCCAAGTCCTTTGCAGTGATTAGATTACAGTCATTGTAGTCTATTCAGAAACAAAGACTTGTATAAGAGCAGTCAAAATAACGGTGCTGAGAGTACCCTTAAAACTTCATTCTCTGGAAGAATCATTTATGTAGGATGCTTTATTTCCTGGGTGTGCTAAATAAATAAAACATTACTGTCAAAATCTGTACCAAATATAATAAAGTTGAACCTATCTTTGAAAAATGACCCCAGAATACCCAGCACATGGCTCTCTAAGCCAGTCAGAAGTGAGTCAGGTCACATGATTTCAGCATCCATAGGGTACTGACCTGAAGCCTCTTGCTTTGCAGTCAGTGCTTCATTAGGGTTCCTTCTGGCCCTGGTGCTGGCAGCTGCCTGGAACGGTGCATGTGGCTCAGAAACCCTCATGCTGCTCTGTACTCTGCTCATTGTCCATTGCCCAGTGTCCTTGTGACAGTGTCTCATCCTCAAGCAGTCCATGTCCCTCTGTGAAGACAATACCATTGATTATGCCATTAGGAAGGGAAACTCAATTTGAGTTAATTTGTATTCATAGAAAAGAAAGTGAGGGAGGGTTTTTTTGGGGGGGGGTGGTACTGAGATTTGAACTTCAGGCCTCAAGCTTGTTGCTAGGCAGGCACTCTCCTACTTGAGCCACTCAGCCAGCCCTGTTTTGTGTTGGGTGTTTTTGAGATAGGACCTCTTGAACTGGTCCAGACTGGCTTTGAACTGTGATCCTCCTGATCTCTGCCTCCCAGGTAACTAGGATTACAAGTATGAGCCACTGAGCCCAGTGAGGGAGGTTTTTAGAGTGTGAAATACATTTGATAGTCAGTGGATTTTCTTGCATTCTCCTACTTTTTCTTTGAAAGGAAAAAAAATAAGAAAAAGGAAAAAGGCCCAGAGTGAT
The DNA here is from genome assembly GCF_047511655.1 of Castor canadensis. NCBI lineage: Eukaryota > Metazoa > Chordata > Mammalia > Rodentia > Castoridae > Castor > Castor canadensis. The sequence continues at coordinate 168,633,512 of NC_133390.1, read as the reverse complement.
GACAGCACTTTCCTCTTGATAATAGTTACAGATGTGTGCCTGGCACCTTTCCTTATATTTACTCATTTTTCTCCATAGGATATGGCCAATGCATTTGCACAGAAGCACCTTCGATCCATAATTCTAAATGTAAGTCTTTGTTTATAAGGTTACTCCTAGTAGCAATTGTTATTATGATTATTATTGAAATTACTATTGAGTGAGGAGAGCACCCAGAGAGAACTTGACAATAGGTACCAAACACTTCTTAAACTGGAAAGCTTTTTTCTTACAATCCTCTTAGCAGGGTTGTCTGTGGGCAGCCATCCCACCTGGAATTGTAGCACCTCTACGGAGGGACTACTTTTGATCCAGAGGGAAAACGTGTGGAGATAGCACAAAAGAGTAAAGTAATTCACCCAGCTCACCCTGGTCATAAACATGAGTTGTTTCAGGCGCTCATAGATGAGTAAGAGTGTGTTTGCTCTCAAAGACACTGTGCTGCAGTAGGAAAAGCAGTGCTTCCTAGAGATTCATGGTTGGGGAGGACAGGAGCAGTGAGTCCTGCCTTGCAGGAGAGGGTCTGGCAGCCTTTTGAAAAATGTCTCCAGGTGAAGCCTGGAGGTCACAGGTAGACCAGGAAGAACAGCAGTTGCACCTGGAGAGCAGTGGCACTGGGAAGAGCTATGTGATTGAGTGAGGCAAGGAGCAAATTTGTGATGAGGCTAGAGAGGTCCCAAGGACCAGATCAAATAAGACCTTTGTCCCACTTTCAGGATGACTGAGGAGACTGACTTAGGAGGTGTAAGAGTCAGATTTGTATTTTAGGATGACTGGCCACACTAAAAGGCTGTATGTTTCCTCAGAAATGCTGAGGGAGGAAGAGAGGAGGAGTTCCTGGAGAGGGGAGTCTGAAAAGAGGGCCCTTTCCTGGTTACTATGGTGGGTGATGTGGAGTACAGGAGGGCAGAGGGGGGAGAAGGAGCTGGGAGCTGGGGAGGACAGCCAAGAATCTGGATTAAAAAGAAGCAGTTTTATCAGTTGTCAAAAACAAGAGAAAACTGGGAGAGTACAGTGAAAGGAGTAAAGGAAAACTCCGGAGTGAGGTGTGAAAAACTTCATGCTGAATGTGGACTTTGGTGTAGGCCAGCCCTGCTCTGTCATTTTTCCATCTGCCTTGATCTTGAGTGGCTTACCCCACTTCACTGGGCTTTGATTTGCTCATCAGGTGTGAGGATTAAATGAGCTAATTCATGCTGTGCTCAGCAGGGCACCCCGCACCTGGTAAGCCTCTCTTTGGGCAGAACAGGAGGTCAAGAAGGGAAATGGAGTGGTCCTCTGCTTTAACCTACAAGTCTGCCAGCTTCTCTTTGCATGACCGACATACCCCCTACCCCCTTGGCAGGAGGCCCCAGGCAAATGCTGGGGCCTAGCGACAGGGAATGCAGTTTGCCACACATTGCTGTCAATACTCCTGAGCAGCTATTCTGATACCGTGCTTTCTGTGTGAGGATGAAGGTATCCTGGGGGAAAATTTAATTATGTTTGAGACTTATTTGCCTTAATGGGGTTAGAAATTCAGCTCATTTCTGAACAAACTTTGTGAACAAGAAAGATCCCACCATAAAAGACAATTTAGCATCAGGACTTAAATGCTTCGCCAGCTAATGTGTGACCACTGAAGCCTAGGCCGTGGCTGTGTGTCCTCACCAAAGCATGGGAACTAGCTGAGTCAAACCAAAGCGCTCAGGTATTGAAGTATTTCAGAGGTGATTAAGACTGAGCCTTCCTTCAGATGAACCTCTGAAACCACAGATTATTAGATGGAGCTGTACCTCAAACCACTTCTGGAAGAGTAATTAACTGTCTTCCCACCATAGTGTGAACAGTCCCTTGATTGAGAGGGCACAGGGGCCAGATGTAGTTAGCACACACTGCACTTGCCCTGGCTCATGGAAGTGCCATCCAGAATGGGAGCCACCTGATCACTTGAAGTGAATGTCAGGTAGGTAGGGGCTTTAATTTCAGTTGAGTTTACAGTGGCTTGTGGTAACTGTAGTGGGGGAAACACAGATCTAGAGAAAGACAGCCAGAAGTCACACAGCAGAGAAAAGGTCTAGCTTAATGAAATAGTGTTGTTTCACCCAAGATACCGCAAACATCATTTCAACATATAATTAATATAAAACATTATTAGTGAAATACTTCACGTTTTCTTTTTTCATACCAGGGCTTGCACATCTGGTTTGTATTTCGTACTTATAGCACACCATGGTTGGACTAGCTGCCTGTCCAGTGTTCAACAGCCATGTAGACTTAATGGCCACCATACTGGACTACACTGGGTTAGAAACTTTGATCTAGAGCCGGAGCAGGCTCTGGAGAGAAGTCTAAAGTTAGAGGGAGCTTGGGAAAGACGCTGGTTTAGAGTTAGCTCTAGGGCAGTGCTGTACAGAACTTTCTGTGCTAACTGTAGCATTGTATGCCTGCATTGAATGATGGCCACAGATTTTTGTTGAGCCTTAAAATGGGCTGGTATGACCAAGGAACCAAAATTTTAACTTTAATTGATTTTAACAGATTGCAGTGCAAATAGGCACATGGCTAGTGTCTCTCACATTGGAGACCACAGTTCAGAGATAGGGCTGCTGAGTAAGAGAACCTGAAGGCCACAGAGGTGGGGCATATAGGAAACTGGATGAAAGGCTCATTTGGGCAAGAAAGGACCAGAGTGACAAGATCCAGGATGGTGGATAACACACAACAGAAGCAGGAGTGGTAAGAAGTGCAAGGGAGAGAGGAGGAAAGGACCTTGTAGGGAGAACAGAATAGTGAGCTACAAGAAGAGACTTAGTGCCAGTCAGTCAGGACAGACGGGGAAATACAAGAGAAGAGTGACAGAAGATGAGAGAAGGCAAGGAAATGCAAAGTGGGAATCTAGGGGTATCAGGTCAAAGGGAAGAGGTGATGGCTGACAGTGGGGACACAGAGAATAGAGAGGATGGTGAGGGGAGGGAGAGGAAGGACCAGTGTAGGAGAGAAAGGAGGAGGAGGGCAGCATGAGGGGCTGGGCAGGAGAGCCAGATGTTCTTCCCCTTTGTAGGTGGGTTAGTATCGTATAAAGAAAATCACTTTTTCTAAAGCTTCTCTGCCAGGTTGAAGCCATCAAAACATTTCATTTCCATAAGGAAAATGGATATTTTTCACACACTCTGTATCCTGTTTAGTAGTGCTGTGAGGAGTTGGTGCAATGAATCCTATGCTGATGCCCCTTCCCTATTTTGATGGGGGACCCACTCTCCTCACCCCTCATGGTTGAGGTCAGGGGCAGTCTTTGCCCTCCATTCCACCTACACGCCTCAGGGGAGTGCAGAGAAGGGAAGCCGAGGGGCTTGTAGTAAATCATCTCTGTGTGAATCCAGCCCATCAGTGTTCCATCCCCACTAGAACGTGAAGTCCCTGCCCTTGTGGGGAGAAGTGTTCCCTGCCCCGGGCACTTTTTTACTTACTAGCTCTTCGGACAAAAAGACAAATCAGTCTTCTTGCCTTTGTTTTTACTAGCATGTGATCCGAGGGAACCGCCCAATCAAAACAGAAATGGCCCATCAGCTCTATGTGCTTCAAGTCCTGACCTTTAACCTTCTGGAAGAAAGAATGATGACCAAGATGGACCCAAATGACCAGGCAGGTGCTAGGGGGCCTTAAGTCATGTGCTGTTTTCACACGGCTGTAATACCCTCAGTGTCTCTGCTGGGTACTATGTGTGGACTTCATCAGCCCTGGGAGATCTAGTGTGGTCTGTGCCTAAGGGGACTTTATGGGCCAATGCCACTTCTGTCCTGCTGTGGTAGAGGTGAGGCATCCCAAGTCTAGTTTAGGAGATCCTGCCCCGCTGTCTTTCTTTCTTGCTTCCTTTGGCTAGCTGATTCATCTGCCAACTGTCTGTTTCACCTTTAAGGCTCAAAGAGACATTATATTTGAACTGAGGAGGATTGCATTCGATGCAGAGTCTGACCCTGGCAATATCCCTGGAAGTGGGACTGAAAAACGCAAAGCTATGTACACCAAGGACTATAAGATGCTGGGATTTACTGTAAGTATCCCAGAATGCAGATGATGGTAGGCCTCTCTCCCCAGTAAAAAGTCAGAAGGCCCACCAGACAGAACCCTGACAGCTCCTCCTTTATAAGGAGGTCCTGGAAGAGAGGACAGAACAAATTGGAGGGTTTGGATACTTGGTTTGCTTTGGCAGTGGCAAGTTTGTGAATGTATGTGCATCATTTGGCCCTGCAAAATGAATCCATCAGTAGGATGGTCCAGGAGGTCAGCCGCAGTGGGTAGAGGATACCTGTTCTCTTGCCAAAGCAGCTAGATTCTTTGCAAGGCTAGAGTGACTATTTTGTGGTAGAATATGGCTTGATGGGGAATGGGGTGGGTTGGATTTAAGTATTTGTTGTGCACCCACTCAGTGCATGGCAGTATACTGGGTATGCAAGGTGAAGCAGCCACAGTCAAGCACTCCAGGAACTCACAATTTAGTAGTAGAAATGGGCACATAAAAAGTACTAGTGCCTCTCTATGGCAGCATAGAGAGGGGTGCAGTAGGGTTTCTCCCAGGTCATTCCACATACCAGGATTCCCCATCTCAGATCAGATGTCTCAATTTCTCCAGAACCATATCAACCCGGCCTTGGACTTTACCCAGACTCCTCCTGGAATGCTGGCCTTGGACAATATGTTGTACCTTGCTAAATTCCACCAGGACACCTATATCCGGGTAAGAGCAGGGGGCTGGCCTCTCTCCCAGTGTTCATGCCTTCCCTTGCGTTCCTAATCATCCCTTTCCTATTCCCCCCACAGATCGTCTTGGAGAACAGCAGTCGAGAAGACAAACATGAATGCCCCTTTGGCCGCAGTGCCATTGAGCTCACCAAAATGCTCTGTGAGATCTTACAGGTTGGAGAACTACGTAAGTCTCTGCAGCTCCCTGTCCTCCCTCAATCAGATTTGTCACCAAGAGCCTGGTGAGACTGGAAACTATGAACACTTACCTGTCAGCAGGACTGGACAGCCTTGGAGGCGGGGGGTTTTTAACTCCTTGTTTAGGAATCATGAATGGCTTTTGCTTTATTTGAGCCGGTCACTTGGGCTAGCCAAGTTTGTAGCAGGGTGGAGGCAGATCAAAAAACCCCTGGAGAAGAAAACTAAGCAAGTGAGGAAAGGCCCTTTCCACACTCCTTGGTAGCCACAGTCCTTGGTCTGCATTTGTTCCTTGGACTTCAGTGCAGAGAATCCAGAGTTTGTGGATGGGAGCTCCCAGGACCCCTGGGGGCAGAGTCTCATCCTTTCTCTATTCTCTTCCACAGCAAATGAAGGGCGCAATGACTACCACCCCATGTTCTTTACCCATGACCGAGCATTTGAAGAGCTGTTTGGAATATGCATCCAGTTGTTGAACAAGACCTGGAAGGAGATGAGGGCAACAGCAGAGGACTTCAACAAGGTCAGTGTCACCTCATGGCTCAGAGGCCCGTGGAAAGAACTATCACACGACAGTCTCTGGCAGCTGGCCAGTGCCTGGGGAATCCCTGAGCTGGAAAACCAGCCTCTTCTGCAGTGCCGAGTCACAATGCTGGGGTGCTAGTGAGCCTCAGTCCCATCTGGTTGTGATTTCCTCTGTAACCTTGAATGGGTGGCTTCCCCTTGGTGCCTAAGGCCTTCATTTGCCCAATGAAGCCAGCACCTTCCCCTCTTGTCCACCTGAGGGGTCAGGAAAAGAAGCATAGCTGAGTAGCTGTATCTGTTGTGCATTTGCTGGGCCTAGGCACTACTGGAGTTCTGTAAGCTGCAAACATTAAGAGGGGATTGAGGTGCTGTGTGCATTGTGGTACTTAGTTATCAGGCCTCAGTGCTATCTGAGAACCTCTCTGTGTAAAGCACCATGTTAGTCCCTTACAGGCTAACAATTTGGAGCTCAATGTTTTTAGGTTGATCACTTCATCCATAAAAATCTTGGAAAGTAGCTAGGCATGGTGGTGCATTCAGGAGGCTGAGGCAGGACGGTCATAAGTTCCAGGCTACATAGGAGACCCTGTACCCTCTTCCCCACCACCCCGAAAAAAAAAAAAAAAAAGGACTGGAGGCATGGCTCAAATGGTAGAGTGCCTGCCTAACAAGTGCAAGGCCCTGAGTTCAAACCCCAGCACTGCTCCTCCCCTCACCCCTCCATAAAAAACCTTGGGAAATACAAAGAAGAAAGTCATTTGTTTTTCTCTGATCTTTTTTCTCAGCATTTTCTCTCCATAGTGAGATCATACTGCACGTGTAATGGGATACCTGGCTTTTCCTTCAGCAGTTGTTTTTAGGGAACTGGCACATTTAATACACCAGTGTGCCTGGCACTGTGCTTGCCTTCCATGCAGCACCTCACATTCCTTACAACGGCACATATTGGAAGGTGGGTCTTCCTTTCTCTCACTTTAGAGATGAAAGTGGAGACTTGAGGTTAAGCGCCTTGTTCAAGGAACAGATTAAGGGACAGAGCCAAGATGGGAACCCATTTCTGACTGGAAAACCCTGTGTTCATTCCCTGATACCAGTGACTAATCGAAATATATGAGAATTGAAGCATCTGTCACCATCTTTCACTTGACCTGGGTAGCCATCCAAGGAAGTGTCCCTTACAAAGTCAAGACTCCAGATCACTCAGCAGGTGTCTGTAGTTTCTGCTCTGCTCAAGCCACTGGGCACCATCATGGAGTGCCTTGGTCTCGAGTCAGCCTGCCCACCTCACACTGTGCTAAGTTGCGGCCTCCTTTCTACCCAGGTTATGCAAGTCGTCCGAGAGCAGATCACTCGAGCTTTGCCCTCCAAACCCAACTCTTTGGATCAGTTCAAGAGCAAACTGCGTAGCCTAAGCTACTCTGAGATACTGAGACTGCGCCAGTCCGAAAGAATGAGTCAGGATGACTTTCAATCCCCACCCATTGTGTAAGTACCATCCCAGAAGGGGCTGTGGGAGAGGCAGCTGCCAGCTCTGCCTTCAGGAACAGCACTGTTCCGATGGCCTTCTATTTACCTGGTACCTGTGCACCCAGGGAGCTGCGGGAGAAGATTCAGCCAGAGATCCTTGAGCTGATCAAGCAGCAGCGTCTAAACCGGCTCTGTGAGGGCAGCAGCTTCCGCAAGATTGGGAACCGCCGAAGGCAAGGTGGGAGGAGACACAGGGCTCTGGGCCAGTGCTCACCCACTGGACTCCCCAAGGCCAGGATGGGTCTGCTGAGGGGCCCCAGTGGGAGCAGGCAGGCCTCGGTCATGCCTTTGCCCAGTACTGTCCTTGCTTATCTGCTTGTGTTCCTTGGGTTCCAGAACGGTTCTGGTACTGCCGCTTGGCACTGAATCACAAGGTCCTCCACTATGGTGACTTGGATGACAACCCACAAGGGGAGGTGACTTTCGAATCACTGCAGGAGAAAAGTAGGTGCATTTCTCTTCTCTCTTGTGTCATGGTAACTGGGCTCACCAGAAGACCCAGGTTCTGATCCAGGCTATTTCACGCTGAGTATCTGGGCCCATAACCTCTCTGACCTTGCCTCCTCATTGGTCAGCGATGGTCTCCCTGGCCTGCTTGTAAGGGTTGTTTGGAGAATCAGCAAGGACACAAATGCGAATGTGTGTTGTAAGTTGTGAAGGGTGGGACAAGACTTAGTTGAAAGGCAGTGGTTAGGAGCAGACATTCTGAACACTCTGAAACCAGACTGCCTGAATTCAAATCCTGGCTTTGACCCTAATTAATTTCTTTCTTTCTTTTTTTTTTTTTTTTTTTTTGTGGTACTGGGGTTTGAACTCAGGGCCTTCACCTTGAGCCACTCCACCAGCCCTTTTTGTGATGTGTTTTTTTGAGATAGGGTCTCATGAACTGTTTGCCCAAGCTGGCTTAAACTTTGATCCTCCTGATCACTGCCTCCTGAGTAGCTAGGATTACAGGTGTGAGCCACTGACACTGGCCCTATTAGTTTCTAGTTATAACTAATTGCAAGTTAATTTTCACCTTTGCCTTGCTTTCTTCTCCTGTAAATTGGGAGTAGTAGCCACATGGGTACTACATGGGTAGTGTGTGCTACATGGGTAGTGTGTGGGAAACACTTAGAAGCTGGCTGGCAGGTGGTAAGTTTGACTTTACTCAGCAGCTGCCCCTGCTGCTTGCTCTATGGCCTTATCTTCACAGCTGTGAGGGGAAATGAGGGGGCGTGTCCAAGCCCCACTCTTTGGAGTGATAAACCCAAGTGACACATGGTGAGCTTTGACATAGCCTCACCAGACCAGTGCCCAAGAAGGAGGGAAGAGTGCAAGGCCATGCTCCATGACCACCTGAGCTGGCAGAGCCCTTGGAGTCTGGGAGCTGCAGCATCCTGGCACTCTGCCTGTGGCTTCCCTTTCAGCACTGAGGCAAGCACTGACCAGTTTGCAGCGTAAGCTTCCAGACACTAATTTCCATCATTTATCAGTTCCTGTTGCAGACATTAAGGCCATCGTCACTGGGAAAGACTGTCCACACATGAAAGAGAAAAGTGCTCTGAAACAGAACAAGGTGAGTGAAGAGGCTGTCCTGAGCTCAAGAGGCTGTCACAGTGATATCTGGGAAGTACAGTTGATGAGGGTATTTTAGGTATAGGCTTGCTCTCTTTAAATTATTCCCAAACATTCTATTAAGATGAATTTTGAGGCTGGACAGAATGGCATGCACCTGTATTCCTAGTATGCAGGAGGCTGAGATAGGAGGATTGTGAGTTTAAGGTCAGCCTGGGATACATATCCAGACCCTGTCTCAAAAAAAAAAAAAAAGAGCTGGAGGTGCGGCTCAAGTGGTAAAGCACCTGCCTAGCAAGTGTGAAGCCATGAGTTCAAAACCTACTATCACCAAAAAAAAAAAAAAAAAATTAGAACATATACAAATTACATAGGACCCCCAAACATGCCTCACTCAGCCTTAGCAACCATTGTACATTCTGCTATCTATTTCCTCTCCCTTGTGACTTTGAAGAAAACCCCAAGTGTTACATTTCATCTGTGAATATTTAGCTTGTACTCTAAAACATAAAGGACTCTTTTAACTTAACCATAATTCCATTATCACATCTCACAGAAAGTAAAAAGTAATTTCAAGTGTTCCATTCATGTTTCGGTGTCCACCAGTTGTTCTATGTATGTCATGATTTCTCTATAAAACATACAAGTTTACATGTGTGCACACACACATTCACCCACTCACACCCATTTTGTTTAAATCAGAATCCCTGTACAGTCTGCCCACTGTGATGAGTCTTTTTAAGTTTCTTCATAAGTTTCTCCTCATTTTTTTTTTCTTTACAGTTTATTAGCTGAAGAAACCAGGTTGCTTGTTTGGTAGTTTTGCAAAGTCTGAATGTTGCTGATCGTCTCCCTGTGGTATAGTTTGACTCATTCTTCTGTCCCAGATCTGTAAATTGGTAGAGGGATCTGGAGGTTTGATCTGGTTCAGGTTTGACTTTTTTTCTGACAAGACCACATCGTGGAGAAGCTGAAGTTCTGTCAAGAGGTCATGTCAGCATACTGTGGCTTCCAGAGCAAGACTTGCAAACCAGTGGTGTGGTTTCTCATGCAGTCATTCCTTTTGATTTAGATGCAAAACTACTGCTCTGTGGAGAAACTTGCCCTGTCTACTGTTGGTTTCCCAGTGGTACAGTTTATGTAAGAGGAGGATAAATGCGATTCTTTCTTTGTGTACCTACTTTTAAAATAGTTAGTTCCCTAGTTATCACTCAACAATGACAATTTGGGGCCTGTGTCTTGTTTTTTAGCATTATTATGAGCTCATGAATTTAAGCAAATTATATATGGTTCCATCCGTTGCGGTTGTTTTGTTGATATTCAAACTGCCTCTGTCTTCAATTTGGTTTTGTTTTAATGTTTTAAAGTGGTAAGACTGTCCTTTGTCAATTACAGCATGACAGAAAAAGGAAGTCATTTTATTTTGTTAAATACAAAGACTTTCAGGGTAACATACATTCATGGACTCTGACATTCAAGGGTTCTGAGTATTGAAAGTGACTTTTCTCTGATCTTTTGTTTGCTTGGGTATTGTGTTTTGTTTTGTTGAGATTGGGTCTCACTATGTAGCACAGGATGGCCTGGAACTCTTGCCTCCTCCTCCTCACTGCTGGGATTACAGGTGTATGCCACCATGCCCAGCTACTGGTCTTAAAAGCATCACCACATCTTAGTTTGTGACTTGGGTGGGGAGATCATTTAAGGTGAGTTGATGCTGCATGCATGCTTGGTGCCATCATATCCAGGTAACTGAAGCCCTTTCCCTCAGGAGGTGTTAGAATTGGCCTTCTCCATCCTGTACGACCCTGACGAGACTTTGAACTTCATTGCTCCTAATAAGTACGAGGTGAGCAGTGTGCTACTGCCTTGGACCACAGCACCCTTGCCATGGACCTTGAGCTGGAAGGGAGCCCCTGGAGGGAGGAGTGGGCAGAACAGCAGCATCTTCTGGAAGGCTGTTGGATACCAAGGATCTGCCATGTCATGGGCTTCCACCCTGGGCTGGCTCTCCACTTCACTCTTAGCAAGCACAGTTATCGTTAGAAAGCCAGAGTTGAGTTGGGCTCACTCAGTGCCTGGCACTAGAATTTCTCTTTTTAGTTTGTCTGTGGCTCCCTACCCAAGTGGACTTGACCGTCCTCCCTCCTCAGGGCTGCCAGTTACATGTTGTAGTGGATTCAGCGGGCTTTGAAGCCAGATGGATTTGGTGCTGACAAGGTACTCACAGTTCCATCTACAGCCCCAGAAGATACTAGTCATTCAGTGAGTAATAGTTGAGACCCTGTATCTAGTGAGCTCCGAGAGCCATCAGTGGGGACTTCAGAAAGAGCAGACATTTGGACAGGCTTGAGTGCCAGTGGAGTTACGTTGTGAGTAAGTAAAGAACAGGCAGTGCAGAACAGGTGTGCAAGGCACAGACAAAGACGACAGCAGAGGGAGCAGGTGGAGTTAGGAGGGTGAGAAACATTCTCTGTTCTTCCCTCCCATCATGAAATCCTCCAGCTCTTTTTAGTGCTTGTTTTTTTAACAGTAATTGACTGGGATTTCTTAATTTACTTTTTTTGAAACAAAATTGAGATTCTACAGTGCATCTGTGGCATCCTGCTTTTTTACCTCATATATATTCCCCCTCCCATTTCAACTTCAGGTAAGTAATCCTCCAGTACTCAGTGCATTTTTGGATCACATCTCATATTTTGACTTTTGATATAAACACCCCCCCCAAAAAAAACCACTGCTCTCTTGAGAAAGTGAATAACCACCTCCCAGTTATCTTTGCTAATATCCCAGATCAGTTTTGCCTCTTCTGAATAGTGCCACTAGGGAATATGGTGCCTTCCATGAGAACAAAGATCTCATATGCTCAGGGCCAGCATATGACATTTTGCAACTTGCTGTCCACAGTACTGCATCTGGATTGATGGCCTCAGTGCCCTCCTGGGGAAGGACATGTCCAGCGAGCTGACTAAGAGTGACCTGGACATGCTGCTGAGCATGGAGATGAAGCTGCGGCTGCTAGACCTGGAGAACATCCAGATCCCTGAGGCACCACCACCCGTCCCCAAGGAGCCCAGCAGCTATGACTTCGTCTATCACTATGGCTAGCAGTACTAGGAAGGGATTGCAGCCCAGGAGAGACTCACAGTCTGGTGCCTTGTCTTTCACTGTACAGAATCTATAGTGATCGTGGTGGCCAAGGAATGTCAGCCACTCCTCAAACCCACCTTGAATCAGGACCAGGCCTTCTCCTGGCCCCGTCTACTAGGAGTCATGAAGGCAGGGTATCCTGCCTTCCTCAGCACTGCAAAACCTGGGATCAGCCTTGAGGAATGAAGGGTAGAAGCTCTTGCCTCCAGCCCCCAAACTGTGTCTTGAACTGGACTTAGCAGCAGTCACCCTGCTTTTCTTCCTGAGTCTGGTTGGCTGGACTCCATGTGAGCCAGAGCTGGCCCAGGAAAGTCTGCCTGCAGAGGTCAGACATGCTGGGTGTGTTGAGAGCCTTGGAGTGACTGCCTTTGGGTGGCCCTTGCTGGTGACTTGGGTCAGAGGACAGGCCTTGGGCCTTTGCTATTGTCATCTTTGTGAGGGTTCACTCCAGCTTCACCTGATACCAAGATGCTGCTCCTTCTGAGATTTGGCTCTAATGTTTCTGGTCTCTAGAGCTATCAGATCTCTCTTGCCCATGCAGGTATCAGAGCAGAAGGAAATTTCTCTCTATAAGCTTAGTCTCATCTTGGCCAGGCAAAGACCTCCAGGCTAAGTCCTGCCTTCTCAGTCTCCGGGAATGCTGCAGGGAAAGCCCAGCTGAGGACTACACTGGTGAGGTCTCAAGGTTCTACCCTCACCCCTACGTTTATATATTTTTTTCTTCCTGGGAGAGCACTCTTCCACTAACCTGAATTGCACCTCTCTCTGGTTTGCTTTCCTTTGGACTTCCAGACTCCAGGAAGTTTGCCTTCCCTTTCTCTCCTTTCTGGGGCCATGATTTCAGGGAGCTGGCTGAGGCCACAGTTGTGTCATGGGCCTTCCCTGGTGCTGCAGCACTTGAAGCACACACACAGCCTCTCCTGGACACCCATTAGCACGGTGGCATTCAGTGTTGGTAGTCTGGCATGGTAGGTACTACCCAATGAAGAGTGTACTATGTATTTTCTTTACTATAGGCCATACTTATATAGACATGTATATATATTTATATAAAACCTACTTATTGTAGGATGGAATGCTTGGGGGAAAATAAAAATTGAGGGTAAAAACAGTGATGCTCCCAGTTGTGATCCAAGAGTGTAACCAGAGAACACCCAGAAGCTTCCTGTCAGTAACCATGTTTTCAATAAATACTCTTTCATGTACCATCTGGTTCCTGCTAACAGCTGTTTCTCTGCATTTACTCCCTGCCCAAGTGTGTGTGTGGGGGGGGTCACCCGAAAGCCTTCATTTCACTGTGCCTGGGGGCTTCTGGTGAGCCCCAGCTAGAGCCCTTAAACACCCTCCAAGAACCTTCCTTCCATTCCTCGTCCACTGTGCCCCATCACACATGCAGCCAAACAACCTGCTGGCTAAAGATGCTCACAGATTGTTGCACTGGGACAAAGCGTTTCCTGCTGAGCACTGCTGGGTACAGCAGGGAAAGACATACTGTACACCCCCATGAACACATTCCCCCCTTTTCTTCCTGCGAAGGGCACAGCCAGGGAAAAGCTCGAGTACTTGTGCCTTAAAAGAAGACATGTTCTGTGCCCTGCATATTGCTATGGTTAGTGTCCTGCCTTCCAGCTGGTGTTTTAGGCTGTTGCTTCAATCTGTGGCCTTGGTAGCTGGGAAGCTTGAATGAGGGCAATGATTAAAATAGATACTTTTTCCTGCCTCTGAGAGAAGGAAGCAAGGACAAGCTCTTTCAGAAAGCATAGAAACTACATGCAATCCAGGCCTTGAAAACTGAATGAAGCCAAGACCTTGGGCTGCGATGGGTACCACTGTAGCAGTTGGTAAGCCCTGAATGAACTAGTGCCTGTGTGATGCCAGCTGGCAACAGCGACAGCAGCAGCGTGCACAAAGCGCTGCTTACAGTCTGGCCTTGAGCCTTCTGTTCAGAGGGGCCAGGAGCCCATGAGTCACTTGCAAAGACCCATGTTTGCAGCCAATTCTAGTACCAAGGGCCTGAGGAGGATGAAGGAGGGCAAAAGCACAAAGCTGGGACTCCATGTGCAGCTCTTGTCTGGCTGGCTTGATGGCTCTCCCTGCCCACAAGTGCATCTTAAGATGAGTCAAATTAGAATGCTTTAGACTGGCATTTTGGAGCCACTACAATCTGATCTTTTGCTACTTTAACCATCATGGTTTTTGTTACCCTCCTGGAGGAGCCTTTACCCTCTCCTACTTCTTCTGGGATGCCCCCCTCAACCCATTGAAATAATTCTTAACAAATCTTAAGGCATACAGCAAATATTTCCCAAATGATTACTATTTCACCTGGATCTTCTAAGCCTTACAACTTAATGCCCCTGACATCGCTTCTCGGCCGGCATGAGCTCGCAGGAGAAAAAGCCCATGAGCCTTCCCTTCGCGCTTCGGCCCACGATCGCCAGCACTGGACTGGACGTGGATAAGCGGGTTTTGAATTGTTTGAATGCTGGCTGTGTGCAGGACACTAGCAGCCACCAAGGCCGTGCTCAGCCCTGCCTGGGCTACAAGGGCTTCGCTGGGGCGGAGGGCAAGAGATCACACGGAGCACCGCAGTAGCCGCGGCCGCGCCGCCGGGACTCTCGGCGGCTTCCGGCGGAAGTCACCCCTCCCACGGCGCAAGGCGGTGCCTGGCCTCGTACTTCCGGCAGGAGGATCCGGGCCGGGAGCTGCCCGGTCGGAGGTGAGTGTGCGCGCGGCGGGCGTCCCGGGGGCGGGAGGGGTCTCCACGCGGGCTGTGCGCGCGGAGGCGTGGACACGCCCGTGCTCCTGCCCCGCCCCAAGCCTTAGTTTCCCCCCGCTAACTCGGCATGTACCGAGCACTGGCGAGGGCCCCGCTCAGGTGGGCATCAGACACTGCCCCGCCCGCGGAGAGACCGCGTCCCGCGGTGGGTGGCGCGGCTCGAACACCTGAGCAAACACTGAAATGTCAGATGGCGGGAAGTGCCACGAGGATTGGGGACCTTCGGGGATGAATTCAGCCGAGCAGAGGCCTGCGACACGTTCAGAGAAAGCCAACGGCAAGAGGCCACGATGGCGGTGCTGGGGGCAAGGGTAGGAGGGTGAGGTGCAGAGGTCGGCAGGGGCTAGATCGTGGGAGGCCTGCCTTGTTGACTTAGCCGAGGGTCAGCCCAATGAGGAGGGCGAGACCTCCTTTCTGTGTTTAAGCCATCTCTCTGACTGCTTGGTGGACTCCAGGCTGTAGGGGCAAACAAGGAAAAGGGAGACAGCTGGGAGACCAACTGCAGGAAGTAGGTAACTCTGAAGGTAACTGTGGTGGTGGAGGAGAGGCAAAGAGAAGTGTATGAGTCGAAAAGTAATTGGAAAAGCTGGGGCATAGCTCACGGGTAGAACGTTTGCATGAGGCCGTGGGTTCAAACCTCAGTACCACACCAAAAAAAAAAAAAGTTATTGGAAGTGGAACAGGGCAGGATTTGAGGAATGAAGGCAAGAAGGGGGTCACAAGTAATCTCATCATTGATGTTGGCATTTGAAGTAACCAGGTGTATTATGCTGGGATTTTCTAGGTGTCTTTAGAATGATTGGAGACATGAGGACTCGTTCAGATACCTTCTTAAGTCATTTTAAGTTTTAGCTGTATGGAATGGAGCTATCAAAAGGGAAGTCTGCAATCACAGGAAAGCTTAAAGCTAAATCTTTGGCAAGTCAACTATTACCTAGGGTGAGAATTAAGATAGAAAACATTAACCAAGACCGGGGCCTCAGGTACCAGTTCTTACAAATTGGTTGAAGAGGAGATGCTGCCAAAAAGTTTTCCAGAAAAGCCAGGAGAGTGTTGTGGGTGGCCTCTAAGAGGTCTCTCCCAAAGGAGGAAGTGGTCAGTGGTATAACAGAAGAGACCTGGCTTTAAAAGGGGCAACAAGGAAGAGGGTGTGGTGTCTCAGAGGAGCACTGGGGCAGGTTGAAGTGAATGAGAGGTGAGGGGGTGCAGCTGGCAGTGAGGGTCCTCTGGCAGCCTTTTGCTGTTAGTGCTGAAAGGGGAAGAGAAGGAAGTAAGCTCCGCCCGTAGGCCAGTGTCAAGCTGTGCCCAATACCATGGACTCCTCTCCCCAAGAGGCAGTGCTTTATCCCATGTACAGCTGGAGAAACTGAGTCCAAAGTTCAAGTACTTTAGAGTCATAGTAGCGGGATTTCCCCCCAGCCCTCTTAACTTCCAAGCTGGCCCTTTTAGGTACTGAGCTGCAGTGCCTATGTTACAGATGGGGAGATAGAGGGGAGTCACAGGCTATAGTGACACCACAGCCCTGCCCTGATGTGACTGCTGCTCCCAGAAAGTGAGGCAGAAAACAAAGTTCCTTTCCTGGGCAAGAGAGACTTGAAGATGAGCATTTAGCTGGTTATGCCCACACTCCTTTACCACAGAGGAAGGGTGAGGACCTTACCAGTTTCATGTCTGTTTCTCCAACACTAGCAACCCAGTACTTAATGAATACATATTAATAAGTGGCCCTTCTAGCTGAGGTCTGGCTTTGGGTTTGGGGGTAGGTGACCTTCTGGACACTAATAAGAAAATAAGTGTTATTAACTTTGAGACACTGCTTCCTGCGGCCTGGGGTGCCCATGGGGACTTCCTGGAGGGAGTGGAACCTGGACAAGCTCTTTGAAGGGGAGGCAGGATTTGAACAGTGGAGGGAGGGATTGCAGTATTGGAGCAGGAACTCAGTGAAAGCAGAAGGTACAAGAAGTTGATTCACAGAAGGGGGAACAGATTGCTATGGCATCAAAGCCACTGGAAGGACCCATGGGGACAGCCCCTTTAGTCCTGTGTTGTGACTGCCTGTGTAGGGTAAGCAGTGGTCCTCAACAGGGAATATTTGTCCCCCCCCCCACCAGGGCTGGGAATGGAATCCAGAGCCTCACATATTCACATGCTGGGCAAGCCCTCTACCACTGTGCTATACCCCTAGTCCTACAGGGAGCACTTTTGATCCCCAGTGAACATTTGGCAATGTCTGGACACAATTTTGGTTGTCATAAGTTGGGGTGGGGAGTAAGGACGCTCCTAGCCTGTAGTGGGGATTCTGCTAAACAAACTACAGTGCACAGGACAGGCCTTCTCCCATGAGGGTTTATCCACACCAAACAGTAGCACCAAGGCTGAGAAACCCTGGTGCAGAAGAGAGTGTGTATGTGGGTTTAGAGCCCATGCACCCTATTCCCTAGCCGTATAAGCAAAGGTCTAACTGGGAATGGCAGGAGAAGCAAAGGGAACTCTGCAGTTGTTTGGGGAGAGGATGGGGGTTCAGACAGCAGCAGTGGAGGTCAGGAGAGGTGACCATATTGGGATTGTTTCTAAAAATAGAGCTGACAATACTTGTTGATTGGGGCTGAGGAAAGGAGGAATCCCCAGTGAGAATAAGGTTCTGGCTGTGCAGTAGATGAATGGTGGCTCTAACTTGCACTGGGAACTGGTAAGAGAAGTGGGTCTTCTGGAGGGTGTGGGAACCATGCTGAGTGCTGGGCACTCTGGGTATGTGATGCCTGACACCAGACACCTAGCTAAAGAAGTCAAGACAGCAGATGCTGTGCCTCTGGGGCTCCTGGGGACTAGGGCCGGCTCACTCTGGGAGATGGCAGCTGGCAGAAAGCATTTCAGAGTGAGGCTGTGTTAGGATAGCACAGTCACCACTGGATCCAACATGCCGTCTTTATCACAACCAATTCTCAATAACCCCTTTTATTCTAAAATGAAACTCATGATTAGTAAAAACTACCTACACAGAATTTTTAAAAAATTAATGGTGCCCTAACTATAATTCGAAAGGAAAGTAATTGACAATAAAATCAAATTTGTCTCTTGTCTGTAAGTTCTTGAGTACAGTGGTGCTAGAGTCAGAGTGAGGCGGCCAGGGTTTCCCCTCACTGTAGAATGCTGTAAACCTGACTGCCACCAGTGAAGTCTTACAGCTCAGACACCATAAGTGCCATTGCTGTACATGATGTTTGTGTCCAGAACGAGAGCTCTTGGTACCATCTTGGCCAAAGGAGTTGGGTCTTCCCCTCAATGTGCATAATAATTTTGTTCTTGACAATTTGAGTACCTAGTAGAACCATGGGAAACTGCTGTGTTTACAGTACAGCTGAACTGAATTGTGGTTCAGATCACCATAGATGGATCTTCTGCCTACATGAATGTCAGAATCACATAGAACAGTTCTTACTTGTGGCGCCTTCCTGGTCCCTGCGCACTTATGCCAGGAGAGTGTCCTCTAGACGCCACCCCAGGGTTCCAAAGCTGCTTTGAAGAGAGCCAAAGCCTTGGGAGTCCTTTGTCCAAAGCCCCAACAGCTCCTAGTTAGCCTTGGTGGAGGGGAAGTGATAGGCTCCAGAGTGCCCAGCCAGACGTGATGCTCCCTTCAGAAAGGACTGAGTTGAGGAGATGGGAGTCCAGCCAGATGGTTCTGGGAAGGCTTCCAAAGGAGGTGGCATTTCAGCAGAGTGGGGAAACGATGGGAGAGAAAGGGACACACAGATGAAACAGCAGGTATGGTAAGGTTGGGCCCAGGCACAGACAGATCCCCTGTGTCCCCTGAACCCAGCATGCCCTGGTACTCCTCAGGTGTGCTGGGTTGATATAATGGCAGGGAGTGGTTTGGTTTGACAGTACCCTGAGGCAGGTACCTCCTCTATGGGAGTGGCTGTTAGAGGTTAGAGCAAAAGGGGCTTGGGGGTTCCTGGCTCATCTTTAGCCCCTAAAGTCCAGGTCAGCCTCTGAAAATGTCATGCATGCTGTGTATCAGAGTCATCAGACCAAATGGTGTATGTAAGGCCTGTATGGCTATACTGCCCCTGTCCTCATGAAGCTCATAGCCCTGCAGAGAACACAGACATTAGTTATGGGCTGGGAATGTAGCTCAATGGTAGCACACTCACCTAGCAGGCGAGCCTGGGTTTGACCCCCGCCCCACCACTGGAAACAGTAAAGCAAAGACGTACTCAAATCATGGCCCACTGGAATGGCATGAAGGAAAGAAAGGGAGCTGTGACAGGGGCTCAGTGAGGGGTGTTTCTGAGGAAGGACTGAGGCTGGCTGGAGCTCTGTTGCTCTGGGCAGGCAACAGTAAGGCACCTTGTGTGTTGGAGTAACTGAAAGGCAGCAGGTAAGAGCCTGGGACTGAGCTGGATGGACTGGCAGGACCAGATTGGGGCCTGGAAGCCAATGAAGGGTTTCAGCAGTGCTCTAAGAGCTCAGATGTACATGCTGAAAAGGTCACTTTGGTGCAACCTGTGGAGAACAGCTTGTGGTAACAAGAGTGGATCTGTCCTGGGGCCCTGTGAAAGCCTGGGCTGTTGTGGGAGGTGACTCCTGCCCATGCAGCCTCTCTGTGCCTGAGCCTGCTGCCTTCTCTTCTTTCCAGCAGCGGAGCAGGGGACCTGTGAGCCCTGCATCCAGCCAACCATGGAGCGAGTGAGCTCAGGCCTCTAGCCCCTTAGGTGAGGACTCCACCTGGGGCTCTGTCGAACTTTCCATCATGGCAGTGAAGAAAATTCTTCCAGCCAGGGGACCTGCTTGGTGAAAGTTGTGGTTCAGCTCTTCCCACGGACTGTCTTCAAGAAAGTGCCTGTACCCCTGGCCAAGGAGCTGGGGTGCCACAACCTCCACTGATGGGGAGGTGGGCCCTCGACCTGGCCTTTATATGGAAGGCAGTGTTGACCCTAGGGCTCGTCCTGCTCTACTATTGCTTCTCCATTGGCATCACCTTCTACAACAAGTGGCTTACGAAGGTAACTGGAGGCCTCACTCATGCCAGGGCTGGCATGAAGGTGGCAGTAGTTGGTACAGCTGTATTGGCCCACCATGGCACTTGCCTGGTTTTTTTTTTTTTTTTAACTTGCCTGGTTTTGATGGTGGGCAGAGCCAAGCATGTGGCTAGCAGGTGTGTTGTGGTGGAGGTAGCATTGGGCTGGAATTGAGCTCCTGGGCTGCCACTTCTCTGTGTGGCCTCCAAGCTGGGTGGGACCAGCTGTCTCTTGTTTCATGGGGCAGCTGAGAATTGCTCACGCTGCCCACCAGATCAGCGCCCTGCCACTGGAGGGAGGGAGGAGGTGGCTGCCATGTTGTGGGTAATCAGAGCAGCCAAATGGGCCCTGGTGTCTGCTTGTCCTCTGCAGAGCTTCCACTTCCCACTATTCATGACGATGCTGCACCTGGCCGTGATCTTCCTTTTCTCAGCCCTGTCCAGGGCACTGGTTCAGTGCTCCAGCCACAGGGCCCGCGTGGTGCTGAGCTGGACTGACTACCTCAGAAGAGTGGCCCCCACAGGTGTGTCCCAGTGTAGAAGGGCCAATGGAGAATCTGTCTGAGAGCTGGGGCTGAGCCCTTCCCTTAGGACCCTATGTCTCTACACCCCTCTGTCCCCACTCAGTTCTCCCTGTCCCTCTCCCCACTACCACCTGAAAAGTCCTTGTTGAAACAGTGGTCTGGAGCTCCCTGACCTGTAGCTCATGCTGAGCTTGGAATGAGTGAGCAGCCCCAACCCTGCCTTCACACAGAGGACAGGGGCCTCCCCAAGGTCAGCTGGTGCTAGTCAGGAAAAGTTCCAGACCAGCAAGCCTGAAAGGTGGGTGAGACAGGGCTGGGGCACCCAGCACCATTTGAGGTTAGAAAGGGAGCTGCTGCTGAGACCACTATGCTGGTAACGGGAAGTAGGAGAAATGAAAAGGGAGAGGCTTGGAAGGGCCAGATCCTGGAGAGCCAGGTACCCTTTGAGTAGTTTTTCGCCCTGAGGGAGAGGGTTTCAGTAAATACTGATGGGTCTGGTGATACTCCAGACTGGGATATTCAAACGAGTTAACAAATGGGACTAACACAGGTCTCAGCCAATCAGAATAGACTCTAACCCTAACCCTGGAGCAGAACCTCCCCTACTTTCTGACCAGGTATTAACCCTTTAGCTGCTGGTGGAGAGAGCAGGGAAGAAGGCCTAAGGTTGCAAAGAGGGTGCAGGGAGGTTGAGGACAGAGCAGAGGCCTGCAGGTACCTCAGGGACATGTTACCTACTAGCCCTCCTGTACCGGCCACCCTGGCTGGGTGTCCCTATGCCCACACTGGCCGTGGGCGCCCCTTGTCTCCACAGCACTGGCTACAGCACTTGACGTGGGTTTGTCCAATTGGAGCTTCCTGTACATAACCGTCTCACTGTGAGTACCAGCCGCACCCTGCCACCTCCCTTCAGGTTCAAGCTCTCTGTCTATCTAGCGGGCGGTCTGCACACTGGGCGATGGGCCAGCCTCTCCACCATTCTTTGGGACCAGCTCCTCCCTAGCACCCAGCAGCTCTCCGGAAGTCTCCAGCTCTTCTGTAAGCCCAGTGCAGAGGGAGGCTCTGCCTGCCTGCCCGGACAGCAGGGGAAGCCAGGGGACATGGAACAAATAGTCCCAGTCATGTTGGTGGAGGACAGCAGAGGGCCGGTTGCAGAACCCAAGTGGGCTGCACAAGAGTTGACTCTCCTTTGCTTTCTGGCTTCAGAGTGCATTCCCGTGCCCGTACTCTGTCCTTACTTCTCTGCCCTTCCTTTCTGGTGTCAGCCAAGGGCTAAGTGAAGAGTAGCACTCAGCAAGCTCGGTGTCAAACTCAGCGCTTCCCAATGACATCAGAGGCCTCTTAGAGATTCTGCTCATGAAAGGTCACTTGTCAGCACATACACCTCGGGCTGGCCTCTTGTGGTCTCTGTACCCAGCTTGCCCTGCTGCTCTAGGTAGCACTCATTGCCCTCTCCACTCCCCTCCCTACCCCGCCTTTCAGCCCACTGACCTGTGCCCCAGGTTCTTTCCTGGGTGGTGGGTCTGAGCTCTGGGCTCTAACAGTGCACTGGGGGTAATCTGCTTCCAGGTACACAATGACCAAATCCTCAGCTGTGCTGTTCATCTTGATCTTCTCTCTGATCTTCAAGCTGGAGGAGCTGGTAAGGCCCTGCAGCTATCTGTAGTGACTTGTCACTATGTAACAGGAGACAGACCTGGCTCAGTAAGGCCCTTTTTTGAGAAGGAATCTATACACGGGATCATGGCAGAATGCTTAAAAAGAAGGCAGCAGGACGCTGACAAAAGAAGAAAATGTGAGGGTCCGTGTAGGACTGGGTCTCAAGGATACAGGGTCCCTGTTGTGTTTGGCAGTGGCCCTCGTTTGCTAGGCTGGCAGGGGTGGGGTGGGAGAGAAGCACTTGAGGCCTGGGGCAGGCATCAGAAAGCCCCACAGTATTTCAGAACAGGGATGTTGGGGGTGTGCCTGCCAAATGTCATGTCTGCACACATCAACAAGCAAGGACTGTCCAGGACCTCAAGAAGGGATAAAGGGGAGAAGAGTTTCTTGCCCCAGGAGCAGCCAAGATGGCTGCTGACCCCCATACTTCAGGTATGATGAACTCTTGTGCCTCGAGCCTTAGTGAGCTGTACCTGGTCTCCTCCCCAGCGTGCAGCACTGGTCCTGGTGGTCCTCCTCATTGCCGGGGGCCTCTTCATGTTCACATACAAGTCCACGCAGTTCAATGTGGAGGGCTTCGCCTTGGTGCTGGGGGCCTCGTTCATTGGTGGCATTCGCTGGACCCTCACCCAGATGCTCCTGCAGAAGGCTGAGCTGGGTGAGCACATGGGAGGGCTGGGCTCAGGCAGTGTGGAGGCTGTGCAGGAGCAGGCCAGGCCTGACGGTGCCTCTGTGTCCCATGCTGCAGGCCTCCAGAACCCCATTGACACCATGTTCCACCTGCAGCCACTCATGTTTCTGGGGCTCTTCCCTCTCTTTGCTGTATTTGAAGGTACGTTGGATTGTCCACCTCAGGGCCCTTCAGCACAACAAATCCCAAATCCCTGCTCTGAGCCCAGCACAGTACTAACCATAGCGGTCACCAACATCAAAGACACAGCCCCTCTCCCAGCAGCCCTAGTTTGAGCTGGACAGACATGTAGACAAAACGAGTAGAATCTCATGTGATAAGTGGCATGTTATGCATAAAACAAGGGACAAAAATGACAAACACGCACAGAACCCCAGAAGTGCCCCAGGATTGTTTTAATCATTTCAAACACATGGGTTTATCTAATCCTCCCCCAAACCAGATATGGAACGCAGTTTATTGTCACCATGTTACAGGAGAAAGAAACTGAGGCAGATAACTGAGAAAGACAACTCGCCCTAGGTCCCATAACTCGTGAATAAGCCAGACTGGCAGCCTGGCTCCAAGTAGTTAAGCCATGCTCACCTCAGAGAGGGGGCAGGGTGGGGAAGTGAGCAGGTCACAAAAGCCTCCCATCCCAGATCACGTGTTTCTGAGGATAAGTGGGATGGAGTTGGGCCGCCAGGTCCAGGACATCCTAGGGAGTGGGACTTGTCGTCGTTCCTTCCTGACACCTTCCAGAAAAGAGGTGAGGTGGGGAGATTTGTACAGGCTGGGCCGAACATCACCACTTTCCTTCCTTTGGTGTTTTGGGATTAGTCTTTGTCCCTGCCTATTTATTCTTCCTACCAGAATCCCAACTGTCTTCAGGGTCATTACAGAAAATTCCATCCCACATCCATTTAAGTTCCAAGCAGTGAAGCGTCTCCAACCTCCCTGAGAAAATCATTCTGTGGCCCCATTGTCCAAGAAGCTTCTGTTCAGAGCCTCATGTTATTTTAAAAATTTTTCCATTCCTTCATTATGCCCCCTTGTACCAAACACCAGGCTCACCCCCTCCCCAGGCATCTGCTCCATCTCCGTCTCCACAAACCTCCGAAAGCCCCTGGTTGTCACCACTTAGCAGAGCTGCATGGATTTAGCTCCTTCAATCTTTTCTGGTAAATTAATCCCCCAAGCGCCTTCATTACTTATGTTGCTCTTCCCCAAATTCCCTTCCATTTGCCAACGCCTTTGCAGTACTGCTGAGCCCAGCACCAAGCAAGATGTCCTACGTTGTGAGGCTGCTGAGGGAGGGGGGTAGTCACTTTCATAAGTGCTTCCCTCCAAAAAATCCCAGAGTCTTCTTCAACTCCCTGTTCATTCTCACAGCTATCTTTGTTGTGCCCAATGCAGGGCCACCTTCATCCCCTGCTCACTCACCCTGGGACCTTGCTAGGGGAGGGCCTACGACTCCTGACAGTACTGGTGTGGTGTGGTACGCTTTCTGGAGCAAGGGGCCATGGCTTTTGTCACAATTTTACGTGTGTGTGTGAGAAATGTTCATGCTTATTAGAGCGCCACCAATCTAGTCCCAGACCTGTTATTTTATCAGCGGAGAACCAAGGTCCAGAATGAGGACCTCTCTGCCCATGTCCCATAGTTTTGCACTAACAAGACCTGGATTTGGGTTGGGCTTTGGCTCAGTGGCACAGTACTTGCCTCACATGTATGAGGCTTTGGGTTCCATCCCCAGCGCCCCAAAGTGTATAAATACACCCTCCTGTGCAGGGCAGCCACCAGCTTCCCCGGGTCTCAGGCCATCTATGTGAGACTATTTTAACCTCTCCTTTCTCTGTCCCAGACAGCCAGCAGGTACTCAGCAAGTCCCCACTGATAGCTCAGCTGGCTAAGGGCGGGCAGCCAAGGTGGTCCTAGAACCTGGCCTCCCACACTTTCTCCCCATTGCTTTCAGGTCTCCATTTGTCCACATCTGAGAAAATCTTCCGTTTCCAGGACACAGGGCTGCTCCTGCGGGTACTCGGGAGCCTCTTCCTTGGTGGGATTCTTGCCTTTGGTTTGGGCTTCTCTGAGTTCCTTCTGGTCTCCAGAACCTCCAGCCTTACTCTCTCCATCGCTGGCATCTTTAAGGTACTTACTGGGAGATGACCCCAGCCTGTCCTAGAGGGGAGCCCCTAGGGCTTCTCTCTGGCAGGTTCTGTCCCAGCTCCTGCACCCTGAGCCCTTTGGAGAAGAAATGGAAGTACCCATTTAGGTGATGGTACTGTTCTTGCCCCTCCTCTTTCCATCATCCCCGTGGCCCCCGGGGGTGGCCTGATTGTCCCCACTGCAGAGGTGGGGAAATGGACCTGAAAAGGCACTCCTGCCCATGCATGCACAGCTAGGGATCCAGAGGCAGGTCTGATGCCACTAGGCCTGGGGTGCGTTTACATTTTACCTTGAGTGCCAGTTCTGTTATGTAGCAGTTGCCTGGAGCCAAGGTTGAGAAACCTCCAGACTGATGAGTAAAGAGTTCAGTGATTAGGACTGGGGTTGTGGTTCAGTGGTGCAGCACTTGCCTAGCCTGTGCAAAGCCCTGAGTTTCATCCCCAGCATGCATAAACCAAACAAGAGCCCATGGTTGATTGGCAGCATCTGCATGGGCGTGGCTAGCGATGGTCACATCATGCGTGGGTGTCATGTGTTACTGTCTTGCCTTTATTGCTACTTTGTACTCTCCCCTTCCCTATGCCCCCTACTCCCTTTTTACTTCTCCCTGCCCAACCATTTCTCCAGGCCCAGGGCCTTGGAGGGGGTTTCTCTTTGGCCAGCAGATGCCCACCCTGCCTAAAACCAGAAATGTAGGTCTCAGGAGTCTCCATGGCATAAGTCATGGTCCTCAGAACGGATTGTCTCACCAGGCCTGCTTGCAGTCACTGTTTCTGACAACCCCCGGACAGTGTTCTCAGAGCCAATGTGATGCTGCCCATTAGTGGGTACGCTGTGCCTGTGGGTGTGAGAGCTGCCAACTATGCCCTAGTCCTGTTCTGGGTTGCCTCTCTTGTTTCTGGCAGAATGTGGATAGCACTGGCAGGGTGGCATCTCAGTCAGTCACAGTGGGGAGGCAAGCCTTTTCCTCCTGACCTCTTTGCCCTGCTGACCGGGCTTTCCTTGTGTCCTTGCTGAAGAGCCAGCTCCTGCTAACCACGCGCTTCCCACTTCTCTGTCTGCAGGAGGTCTGCACCCTGCTGCTGGCAGCTCACCTGCTAGGTGATCAGATCAGCCTTCTGAACTGGCTGGGTTTTGCCCTCTGCCTCTCTGGAATATCCCTGCACGTTGCCCTAAAAGCCCTACGCTCCAGAGGTACAGAGCCCTTTGAGAATCTCAGCTTTCTAGGATCAACCTTCCCAGCCCCCACCCTGCCAGAGGAGCTAGGTGGCTTCTCTAAAGCAGTCATAGCTCGGTGGCTCTCTGCACAGCCTGGCTGCTGTCTACTCAGGAAGTGCACCTGGTGGTACAGCACTAGCACTGGGAGGACACAGGGTCATCTGCAGAGGGTCTGGGGGCCTGGATGCATGCACAGATCAGTGGGGCAAGCCACTAGCACCATTATTGGGTTGGTAACTGTGGTCTCTGTTCCAAGGTGATGGTGGCCCTAAACCCCTGAAGGGCTTGGGCTCCAACCCGGACCTGGAGCTGCTGCTCCAGAGCAGCCAGCAGGAGGACCAGGACAATGAGGAGGAAGAGTACTTTGTGGCCCAGGGGCAGCAGTGACCAGCCCCAGGACCAACTTGCAGCCAGCTCACTGCAGCTCAGGGCCTGTGTGGCTGGTCACAGCAGTTGGGAGCAGTGGCCTAGAAGTCACCTAGCAGGACCCTACAGTGGGGCTAGGACAGGGGCTTATGGCTTCTACCTTCCCTTCAGAGGTTTTTTAAGTGCTGAGCATCAGGCCGGCCTCCCACCTGACCAGGGCTGGGCCCGCGGTCAAGATCCTGAGAGCGAAGGGAGTGCACAGGTTCTTCCGCTTCTGGCCTGGCTCTGAGAGCCAAGGTGGAATTCAGAGGCAGAGTTGCCTCCAGAGGGACTGACTTTGGACTGCAGGGCAGTTGAAATGGACATGGAGAGGCTGGGACCTCATCACCTGGACAGCATCTTTCTCAGCACATCTATTTATAGTTTGGAAATAAATGGTTTTACGGTCCACTGGCCACTCATATTGCCTGGAGGCTTGAGGGCAGGAAGAGCCCTGGGGGCCTGGCTTTCTGCAGCTCTCAGAATTCTGTTTGAACCCCAGTACCCCCACCTTGGTCCCCCTCCCCCCCCCCACAGGCAGAAAATAAATGAGTATTTGCTGAGTACCATATTCTGAAGACTACAGTTTTCAGTCTAGATTTGAATCTTGGCTCTGCCACTTACTTGTTGTATGACCTTAAGCAAATTACTTAACCTCTGTACCAAGGTTGTTTTTTTTATTTATGAAATGAGGATATCTGTCACAGAGTCTGAAAACTTACCAATATTGGTAGCAGATTAGATGTTATACGGTTATTTTTTTAAATACTTTTAACAGCCAAGAGACCAAGACAGGGAAGGTAAACAGCCATCATGGCAAGGATTCCCAGCCAGAGCTGTGTCCCCATGTGTATCCATGTGCCACCTTCTGGGAGGGTCCCTGGATGTGGACCCTTGGCTTTCCCATCTTGGACAAGTTCCACCACTTCTCCAGGCTGTAGATGGGGGCAGGGGACAAAACAGGCCCTGTGTGCTGTGCCCCAATCATGGAGGGCTCCTGTAAGCTGGCTCCCTCAGCCTGGTGGGGACAAAGCTCCCTGCACAAGTGCTTCTGGTGTTCACAGCAGGTGGCGCCATTGACCTACACTGCAGCTCCAGCCCAGCTTGGCTGCCACCGCTGTCCAAACCCAAGCGGAAAGAGGGATCCCTGGAGGAGGGCAGCAGAGTCCACAGTGAGGATCAGGATGGAGCTGGAGTAGATAGATCTCAGGAGAGCGGAGATGCTGGAAGTCTCCTTACGCTAGGAGAACCGTACTTTCAGAACCCACTCTGCAAACTTCTGCAAAGGAACTGATAGTAAATATTTTTGGTTTGGGGACCATATGGTATCTGTCACACCTTCTTAACTCTGCTGTTGTAGCATGAAAGAGGCCATGGACGATATGGAAACAAAAAGGCGTGGTTGTGTCTCAAACCTGATTTACAGAAGTGGAGTCAAGGAGACAGAACTGAATCAGCCTCCGGTCCAGATTCCCTGCTGCCTCTGCCCCTTTGGGTTCTGCAAGCAGGGATGCCAGGATTAAAGAAAGCTTGTGTTCCAGTTGGGTGACATGATATGGGGAGAGCGGGCAGGAAGAGGCTAGGGGATGGGGGAAAGCACAGGACACAGCAGCCTGCTGGCTCAGGTGGATGAGTGCTTCCTGTCTGCTCATCACCACCCCCTCTCCCAGGCGCACAGAGCTGTGCTGCTGTCTGTTGCCGTAATTACAGGGTGCAGAGCAGGGGCCCTCATGGCACACGTGTTGGGTTCAATGACAGCTCTTCACTTAGCAGCAATTACCAGCCAGGCCTACAAGAGGGCTCCCTCTCCTCCCCCATGAGCCCACCCAGTTGTTGACCTCCGAGACCAGACAGCATCTACCCTGGGCTCTGAGCCCTTCAACCACCCATGCTGTCTGCAGCCACTGCATCTGGGGGGGGGGGAGGGCTGCAGCGTCACCATGGCAACTCAGTGCGTGCACAGGTTGAAGGAAGCTGAGGATATGACTAGTCTCTCCAAGGCCGTGGTGTCTGTCCCCGGCTCCTGGGCTTCTGCAGAAGGGGGGTCGGGAGCAGGAGCTGACCTGCAGGTGCAAGTTTTAAGTACTTACATACCCACTGTCTCTCCCAGAAGTCCACAGTAGGAGGAAGGTTAATGCCCCCAATAAACTAGGACGTTTGCAGTTGGTGTTGTGGGGATAAGAACGAGCTGGCCTACATGCCTCTTCATTCTGGTACCTGGCTGCCTCGGGGGCTTGGGGGATCATCTCCATTTGTGTCTGCTTCACGCTGTTCTGAAAACTCCAGCAGCTGGAGAGTGGTTACATGGCCCCAGAAGGATCCCCTGTGATACATGCTGCAGCTTCTGTATCATGGGCTAGCGAAGGACTTAGTGGGTCCCCAATTTGTAGTACAGAGAACCAAGGATGGGAACTCCCAGATCATCCATTTAGGGTGTCAGCATTCAGGGGTTGCTGGCCACATGACAGACACTGCTGGAGTTGGAGACAGTTGTTCTTGGAGCCACCCTTCCAGCTAAGAGAAGAGAGAAGCAGGGAGTGGGCAGGGGGAAGAAGGACTTCAGAAGGGACCCCTTGCCTTATACATGGGTTAGTTCATTCCTAGTGGCCCAGTGCAGTAGGAAGCGGTGTGCCTAATTTCATGGCTAGGGAAACTGAGCTCACAGAGCCAAGCATAACTGGCTGAGAATACAGCCTTGGACCTAACCGAGACACGCTTCTCTCTGCACTGCGATCTACTGTGTGGTCTTGGGCACGTTGCTGATCCCCTCGGTGCCTGTCTCATCTGTAAAGAAAGAATAATCTAGCTCCTATTGAGCAGCTGTGGGGATGAACTAACGTGTGTGAAGCAGCTGGCATGGTGGTGCAATGGCACATAGCCATTAGCTCTCAGTGTCAGGATATCACATAACCTGCCCCGTGACAAAGCAAGGGAAAGGAGCAGCCAACATTAGAGCCCCAGCCTTCTCAGGTCCCCTTGCTACAAGCCTAGCACAGAATGG
Source organism: Castor canadensis (assembly GCF_047511655.1). Lineage (NCBI taxonomy): Eukaryota > Metazoa > Chordata > Mammalia > Rodentia > Castoridae > Castor > Castor canadensis. Next base: position 168,604,355 of record NC_133390.1, on the reverse strand, counting down.
CCACCTAATAGATGTTTGCTCTGTGAAGGAATTTCCAATAGTAGAAAGCAAAGTGGATTTTACAGGTTCTAACTTTGAAATGATTTGCACCAGCCTCACCACCAGCCAAGCCAGCCAGCCTCTGGCCTCCCAGGCTTCCCAGCCAGCCTGGTCCTGACCGCACTGCCCAGCCCCTTCCCCCAGCTTCAGAGTAACCAATGAGCTTGACTTCTGTTCCCATGGTTATTTACAGTTTCGTTGGCAACTAGTACATTTCCCTGATTCAGGCCCCCTACTCCCAGGCCCGCTGGCTTCTGCTGGCAGAGTCTTCTTTTCCTCCTGTTGTCTCTTGAGAATGCTCCTGCTGGGGACAACAGAGGGATAGGACAGAAGCCCAGAAAAAAAATTGCATTCAATAAATGTTTCCGAAACATCTATGATGTGAAAACATGCTTGCTTAGTGCTCGCTGCTGGATGTGATAGAAGTCATTAAAACCCTGTCCCTGTCCTCAAGGAACTTCTGGACAAAAAGCTTTTGTTTTTGTTCGGTTTTGGCACCACTGGAGTTTGAACTCGGATCCTCACAATTGCTAGACAAGTGTTCTACCACCTGAGCCCCTCCTCAACCCTTTCTTTGTGATATTTTTCTTTTTCCAAGATAAAAGTCTCCTAAACTATGTGCCCTGGGCTGATTTCGAACATCAATCCTCCTGATCTCTGCCTCCTGAGTAGCTAGGATGACAGGCATGAGCCACGGGCACCCAGCTTTGCAAGGCTTTTTAACCCAGTGGGCTCCCCAGAAAGCAGACTGAGAAATTAGAGCCAGGGATGAAAGTGGTCTTGGGAGAAACACCTGTGGATGGGAGTAAACCTATGAATTTGGCAGAGAGTAACTGCCTCAAGGCAGTCATGAGGCCTCGTCCACCTGCCGGGCACTGGAGCTGAGGTGGTCCCTCAGAGTTATCCTGAGATGGGGTGAAGGCTCAGGACTTTCCACCCTGATGTTGGCCTGCCCTCGGAAGGTGGCTTGACTTTGGGTGGAGCAGGTTTTTTTAATCCCCACTTGGGTTGATGGCCGTGTTCCCAGCAACTGGTGGGTAGGTCTTTCATGCCCAAAGGGAGGTCTGAGCACAGCATCTACCCTACTCAGGACCACAGCCTGACTCCAAGGATGGCCAGGGATCCCTGAAGAGGAAAGTAACATGTGGCATATTTGTGCATACGTGCATTTTTCTGGGGTCCTTGACTCCCAAAAGATTGAGAGCTGCTGGTCTAGGGAAAGCTAGACTTGTCTGGAACTTCTATAGAATGAGAGCTGCACACTGTAGATGTTCAATAAATATGAAAGGATGGGTGAGTGGGTAGATAGGTACATGGGTGGTGGATGAACTTCTATAGAATGAGAGCTGCACACTGTAGATGTTCAATAAATATGAAAGGATGGGTGAGTGGGTAGATAGGTACATGGGTGGTGGATAGGCTGTTGGAGGGTCGTGGGTGGGTGGATGGATGTGTGGGTGGATAGGTCGGTGGGTGGGTGGGTGGGTGGGTGGATGGATGGATGGGCAGATCAAAGATGAGTGAGTGGGATGAGTAGATACCATAATAGAAGAAAGTCTGGGAGGCACAGAAGAGGGAGTAACCAGTTCTGTCTGGGTCAAAGGAGAGCAAAGACTTCCAGGAAGAGTCAAACCTTTTGAACTGAGTCTTGAGGACTAAATAGGGGTTTGCTAAGGAGACAAAAGAAGAAAGGCTATCACGCAGAGGAAAGAGAAGGCTCAAAGGCACTGAGGTGTGGAGGAGTGTGAGGATGGCAGTAAGAATAAGTTCACCAAGGCTGGCCAGAGGTGCCCCAGGGGAAGGGGGGGTGCTACTGTCCTGCATTTGAAGAGCCCTCAGAAGTATCCAGATGGGGCTTATTCCACCAACTTCCTTGAATAGCAGTATCTGCTCTTCACATACACTACTTACTACATGCCTGTGTGTTAGGTTAGGGATGGGGAGGAGGACAGTCCTAAAGACAATTCCAGACAAATGAGAAATGCTGGTTCTTTACTCATCCTTTCCCATCTGGATTTTCTTTAGCCCTGCAGTCCACCCTGGAAGTGGCTGTTATTAGCAGCTCCACCTTCCAGAAAACAGGCTCAGAGAGGCCAAGCGACTTGCCCAAGGTCACTCACCTCATTAGCCACCAAGCAGGGAGCCCTCCCACCTGGGGCTCACCCCTCCCAGCACCCCATCTTTTCCGCTCCACTGCTTAGCCCCCCTCTGGTAGAGATGGCATTTGGTCTTATTACCCTCCCACCCTCCTAGGATTAGGTCCCTCCGATTGGGGACAGAAATAATGACCCTCTGCAGGGGGCCAAGGGTCTAGCTGGGCGGCATCCTGCTGGTGATATTTTGCCCTGGGAGGAATCCCCCACTGAGCCCTGCCTCCTGTCCTGTTCCTGGGCTGCCCTATGAATTAAACATGCCTCTGTGGTTAACTCAGTAATGCTTTTATTAATAGTTAATTACTCAACACGCACTGGGGAAATGAGACTCACTCAGGCCTCGTAAATTAAGGCAGTGATCGCGTGAAAGAAGCCAATGGGAGTTCATTACCCTGCTCCTTCCCTTGCTGTGCCTCTGGGCTTGCCATTTAGCGGTGCTGAGCTGCACGCGTGGGGTGGAGGGGTGCAGGGACTCGGACCTTCTGCAGGGGGAGGTAGGAACTGGAGGGTGAGCATCGCTGGTTCCTCCTAGCGAAAAGGCGGGAGGAGAGGGGCAGAAGTGCCAGCTAGGAAACGTCATTTTGCACCTTGGTTGCTTGTCATCAGCCTGTTCCTTGTCACTCCTGGGGACTCAGTACAGTCTCCAGGGATTTGCAGACACAACAAGGCCACCTGTGTCTGGTGAGGGACCCCCCCGCCCCCACATACACACTCGGTCTAGCCCTGGACATGCCCCAGAGCTGAGCAGAGCGTGCCCTTAGTGCCCACCAAGGCCCAGGTCAAGGTAGCTCCCTCCTAGAGCCAGCATGGGCCTCACTGCCCAGCCTGCCCGTCTCATTTCACAGGTGTCGAGACTTCCCCCTCTAGGCTTTTGTGGCCGAAGACACAGCTGGATGAGAGGCCTCTTCTAACCTGGGCTTGGTGATTCCAAATTTCATGTTTCTTGGGAGACAGAAGTCCCTCCACTGACCTTTCTGGGGGAAGCCAGCCATTGTGTGCCCTGAACCTACCATGTGCCACGCCTGGCCCCTGGGCTCTGAACCTACTGTGTGCCAGGCCTGGCCCCATATGACTTGTGTCCACTAACTTTGATTTCCAGCCCTGTGACTCCACTTCCTTCTTCTTCCATTTCTGAAAATGGAGATACTAATAACTGGGTCTGAGGTTATCTTGGAATGAACCACTTAGAACGCTGCTTAAAACATGCAAATTCTAAGTGCTGTCATTATTATCTTCTTCACAACCGTGCTGTCAGCTAGATACTGTGCCCATTTTACAGATAAGCAAAGTAAGGTTTTACATGTTTCTGACTCGCCCAAGGACACATAACCCAGAACTCCAAATTGCGAAAACTCCTCATCATTTTCCTTCCATGAAGGAAAAGTGAGGAGCTGGTCGTTGTTCCAGAAGCTAGGAAAGATCTGCCCATCTGTCCCCTGGTCTCAGCACCGCCCCAAGGCAGTGAGGGATGAGACCCAAGGAGCCCAGGCAGCGTGGTGGGGCTGGTCCAGGTCCAAATCCCGCTATACTCACCAGCTCCTCAGTGGAGCCTCAGTTTCCTTGTCTGGGAAAATGGGTCTCTGATGACACTTCCCTCAGATGGTCATAAGGCTCCCCTTTTGGAAGTGCCTGACATCCAGTAGCCTTCTTTCAGAATCTCCTGATTTCTCTGCTCTCTGTGGTCTCTGGGGGCCCCCGCAGAGACAACAGGACGATCTGCCTGGCAAGTGGGGAGGGGGGTGGCGTGGAGCAGGTGAGCTGCCAAGGCTACTCACAGGCAGAGCTTCTAGGTCTGAACACTCCCCCGGCTGGGCAAGGTGACCCTGCAGGTCACTTAAGCTGTCCTAGGTCAGGTGATGCAGAGAGCTGGGACAGATCTCAGCCCACGCCCATGCCAGCTCCTGGCCCACTGTGGCAGGCAGAGGTCAGCCTCTGACCAGAGGGAGCCACACACAGGCCAGGAGTCTGGGGCAGGAGCTTGAAGTCGCCCTGAGTGGGGAGCACAAGCTGCAGAGTGTGTCTCGGGGTTCATATATAATATGTAGTGTCAGATTTAAATGTCACTGCTGCTGGCGGCTGACCGGGTTCCCACACAATGGGCCGCGAGGGGCGTCACCACCGCCTCTTCATCTTCCTGGCGGTAGCTGACCAAAGGGAGGGAGATTTGGTTTCTTAAAAAACTAAACAGTTGTTGAGCACTCTGGCGTTGCCTGGGCAACAGCTGAGGGGGAGAGAGAAGCATCGTATTGTTTAAAGTTATTCTTGCTCCATTTCAAAGGTCTGCTCTGAAAAGACCGCATTCTCCAAGCAGCACGGCTGCTCCTCGCTCCTCTCAGGGGCCCGGCCGTGCAGACGGCTCCTGCCCGCCCCCAGCCCCATCCCTACTCGCAGCCAGAGGCTGAGGAAGGGCCATGGCCCATGGCCACGCTGGACGTCAGGGCACCTGAGGCAAGTTCTTCCCAGTGCAGCCGGACTCACCTAGTGCAAACAGGAAGACAGGTGCTGGGCTGCCCCGCCACAGGCCTTCTCCAGCCATACCCTTCCTGGGGATTGAAACAAAGGACAGGAATTAAGGGACAGACCACACAAGTGCCTGAACTTGAAGGAGGGGGGAGCCTCTACCATGTGCAGTCCAGAAGCGGGCATCTTGGGTAGTTTCCAAGCCCAGCCAGGGGCAAGATGAAGGTGCCATGTCAGCTGGTTACTTGGAGGCAGTGGATGAGTGTGCCACCAGGCTCACTGGAGATCTGGTGAAGCTGTCTGGCATTGTGTCCCTCTGCCCCTCCCACAGAGCTGTACTGGAATTGTTTACTCATCTCTGTTCCCCAAGAGACTGTCAGCTCCCTGACAGCAGGGCCGTGTCTATCCCTCTCTGTGTATTCTCCTAAGCTGCTTCAAATCCTTTCAGGAGCAAGGAAAATGCTGAAAATCCAAATGAGATGTACATATTTTTAATTAAAAATGTTTAGATAGTGAATACGTAAACATACAGAATTCAAAAGTTTCAGAGAGATACTCATGTTTCCTTGCAAGGACCCAGTGTCCTTGCATGGGGATCTTCGTAATTCCCCTCCTAATGTTCCCCCTTCCAGAATCACTCTGTCACATAAACCAAGTGAACATCAAATAAGATGTTATTCATATCTCTTGCCCCCACGTCTAGCACAGAGCCCAGCACAGTGTAACAGAGAGACAGATAAAGGATGGATGGGTGGATGAATGGATGGGTGGATAGGTGAGCAGACAGTAGATAGGGAATGAATGGGTGGGTAGGAGGGAAGTGAGTGGGGAATGAGAGCTAGATGGATGAGTAGATGAAGGATAGATGGATGAGAGGATGTGTTGATAGAAGGAGGAATGAGCGGATGGATGGATGGATGGATGGATGGATGGGTAAGTGGATCAAATGGCTGGATACATGTGGGGATGGATGGATGGATGGGTGATGGGTGGGTGGCAGATAGGTAGATGAGTGCAGCTCTTATGCTACAAGTTCTCTCTTCTCACAAATGTCCCCAATAAGGAGTCCTTGAGAGAAAGGACTGGACATGGTGAGTCTGCACCTGATGTTCAGATGAAGCTCTCCAGTAAGCAGTGGATCGTGGTGGTATCGGGTAAGAATTTTTTTCTACTTCTAATAACAAGACCCAGCTACAATGGCTCGAGCCCGCAAGGGCTATTTTGTCAGGATGGGAGGTCCAGATAGAAGTTCAGCCGTCAAGGCTATCCACTGACATTGCCCACATGATCCCAGAAAAGCTCTTGGAAGAAGGGGGTTTCACCCATTCTGTCCATGTTCCAGAAAGGAAGGAAGAGGAAGAAGAGGGGTAAAAGAGTGAGTCAGTCTCCTATAAAAAGCCTGTTCCTGGAAGCCCCACCTGATGACTTCTAATTATATCTCCATGGCAACCCTTAACTGCAAAGGAGGCTGGGAGATGTGGCCTCTCAGCTGGGCACATTACTCCCCCAGACTGCGCTGGGCTGTTTAGTCAGGAAGAGAGAGATGGATTAGCATGGCCACTGGCCGCCTCTGCTGTGGGGTGAAGAATGAGGAGCTGAGGACTGAGAGCACAGGAGAGCCCGTGCAAGGCCGAGCGCTCCTGCCTATGCAGATCTGGCACCAGACCTGTTGACTCCAGCTCCCCAAATGCATCCTGAATGCGACCACTTCCCCTATCCCACATGAACTGACCACCATCGTTTTTCACAGGATGAACGTGGCCACCTTGTTCCTCACTCTGCTTCCCTCTTACCCACTGCTTGGCACTCCGTTCTCTGCCCAACATCCAAAGTGATCGTTCCATTCCGTAGACTTGAAGGCATCACCCCTGCTCGGAGCCCCTCAGCAGCATCCTTTATGCCATGCCCTCCCTGCTCTTCCTCTGTCCTCTCTTCCATGGTCACTTTGCTTCAACCTCCCTGGCCTCTTTTCTCCTTCCCACCCCAAAGTCTTTAGCCTTGCAGTCCTCTGCCCACAGCAAACTTGACTGGAATCTTTGCCTCCTTCAACTCACTGATCGAATACACTTCTCAGAGAAGTGTCCCTTACCATTCTCCCTCAACTGGGCCAGCCCTCCCTGTCACTCTCCCGTCCAGAAGGTAACCCACTGGGTCCCAGCCCCTTGGCACCTGGTGAGGCCCACAACTCCTTCCTCAGAGCATTTGTAAATGCCCACTTTTGCAAAGGTCGCCAGTTATATTTACGTGCACTTTTCAAAATATTTACAAAAGAGATACATGATGTAGTGTATGTGTGCCTCCTTATTAATGCATTAAATAACAAGATTGAGTGACAGTCCATTACCTACCACAGTTTTGAAGCAGTGATAAGTGTCAATGATATTTCCAAATGTCTACAGCCACTGTAATGTCATAGAAGATCTCTGATTGCTGCTGGTGACAAGCCACAGGCACCGTTAATACTATGTGGTCCCCAACATTTATAATTGGAGAGAAGTGCTATATTTCAGCTAGAAAATACCAAACATGTTCTGCTTCCCATCTGCCCTCACTGACCTCCTGAATTCTGTCAGCAGATCCCTTTCTGGGGCAAGGGGCATCTGCTTTTTTTGTTAACTTTTAAGTCCCTCTCCCTGCCTGCTATCATGCATGTACTTGTTCACTTGCTCCCTGTCAAGTCCTCCCAAGACAGCAGGAATTTTACCTGTCCTATTCTCTGCTGTCTCCAGTACCTGGAACACCACCAGACTTTTAAAATAAAGGCGCAAGCAAGAGATGAGACTAGAGCTGGAGGTAGTGGTTCCTGCCTGTAATCCTAGCACTAGGGAGGAGGATCTCAAGTTCCAAGCCAGCCTGGGGTACACAGTAAGACCCTGGTTCACAAAATGAGAGAGAGAAGAGAGAAAGAAATTAGCTAGACTGGAAAAATGAGGAGCCCAACGTGAGAGGCCATGCTCCACAGCTTGACTGAGGCCACTGAGGGTGGACTAGCCCTGGCAAGGGAGGGCAGGGTAGGGGAGTTCATACAAGCTGACAGGTGGCATGCCTGGGAGTGAGCAGACCACCCATAACTGCCTTCTGGAGGCAACGGAGGGAGGCCCGGCATAAACAAGTCCCTGCAATGCATGGATGTCAGCCTCCACTCCATCCCCCCACTCCCAGTCTTCTTCTGGCCTCCCCGGATGTTAAACAGGGACCTTGGAGAAGCCAGGCCCAAAGTGCTGTCATCCTTCTTCATTGTTTCCCAGACATAATATTGTGTCAGGGGACAAGAACAGGACCCTCGGGGCTTCAGGGACATCTCAATGGCAGCAATTGCCAAGGGACCCAGTGTGTTGGAATAGGGGCTGAGGAGGAACCAACTCTGCCCTTCCAACTGGAGGGCCTGGATTTCCAGCTGCCCGAGAGGTAGGGAAAGAACTGACTTCCAGGTGTCACCAGCTCGGGTGGAATCCAGTGGCGTGCTCCCTGCTTTTCTTCATTGCACGTGGCAAGCAGGTCACATTGCAGCCTGTGCCTCAGCCTCAGTCTCTCAGAGCCACACAGCCAGCTGGGGTGAGGATTCAGCCGGGGGTCATGGCTCTAAAGCAGCCAGCTCAATGCCAGGGACATGGTAGACACTCAGCAAACAGATGCCTCTGTCACTATTAACATGCAGCAAATGACCTGGCAAGGCAGCCAACAGTCCTTAACTGCGACATCTCTCTACAAACTGAGGTATCACACTGCCCAGAAAGGGAGGGTGCAGAATAACTGGTGCCAATGTATGTGTGTGCGGAGGGGGGGAGCAGAGGTAGCAATAATCCAGGAGTGGAGAGAAGTTCTGGAGCCAGATGGACCTGTGTTCAAATCTCAGCTGTACAGTTTACAGCTTTGTGACCTGGTGTGAGCTACAGCACCTCTCTGAGCCCCACTGTTCTCACTCATAAAACAAGGACAGTACCTTCTTCCCATAGTGCTTTAGCAGTGCAGGGTGTGTGCAAAGGCCCGGGTGAGCAGTAATCAGCCCACGACAGCCGAAGCCTCTACAGGTCACCAAGGAAACAGGTAATGGCTCATCTGCCACATCTGTGATACTTGCTCCCTTCGGAAGTACCTTCCTGGCCGGCCCGCCGTGCAAGCCTGGAGTTCAGGAGGCCAGCTCTGGGGGCCCAGAGCTCAGATAATGGACACTTGGGAGCAATCTGCTCCCAGGTGACGCAGCCAGTGGGGTCCAGCTCTGAAGCGAGGTGTCTCAGTTCTTGTCCTGACACTCAGGGAAGTGGTGACAATGAAGGCAGACACTGCTGCCCTTGAATCTGGTGGACTCGGGGTTCCGAGCACTCTGTCTGCTTCCTGACTAGTAGGAGGGCAGTGCTTGCTCATGGATGACAGTTCACACAGTGCTTCAGTTGAGTCACCTTTCTCTGCGTCCAGTGTGGGCAGTGGGCAGGCCAGGAGTTGAAGGGTTTTTTGCCTTTGGGATGGAATCCCTCCTTAACAATCCCAGGATTCCCAGCACGAACAAATGTCCTAAAATTAAAGATTCCATGGCCAAAGGCTTCCAGGAAAAGCTGTATAACCTCCAGTCTTTCGGAAGTATACTGCTCTTGAACCCGTGATGGGACTTTGGAAAGTCCTGTAGGATTTTCCAAAAGAAAGAAACACATTTAGTTCCATCCTTCCCAAACTTATCTGACTACATGAACCCATTTTCAAGCCACCCCCAGTGACTTCAGAATGTGGGAGGGTGGAAAAAACAGCACAGCGCCTGGAATTGGGCCACCTGGGTTCTGGGTCCAGCTTTAGTTGTGATTAGTACATAGCTGTGGAGAAGGTGTGTGTAACCCAGAGGAGGGAAAGTGACCCGCTCAAGGTCACTCAGCATCAGACCTAGAACCCAGGTATTCATATTGTTGGTGACATAAACGATGTCATCAAGACACGGGCTGCTTTGCTTCCTCTCTGACAGGGACAGATCTGGCAACCAGGTGGCTGCTAGGGTCTAGTTCTGGGGTTACTAGTCCCTCCATTCTGTGCCTCGGTGCAAATTACAAAAAGGCACCACTTTCTGAGTCAACAAAGTCCCATGGCAGGGCACCATGGGACTGGTGCACCATCTGGACAGATGAAGTGCAGGGTAGGCAGGTTTCAGCCTCCATGGTCCAAGCAAGCTTGTGCAGATGCAACCTGTGCAACTGTACATGGCGACCCTTATTAGACCCGTTCTTCTCACTGTTTCTCACCCCTTCCACTCTTGGTCCCTGCATGTGAGGGGCACCCTCTCCTTGGGGTGCCAGGCTGAGACTGGTGTGGGGACAGCCCAGTGTTGGGCTGCACTTCCTAAGCCCCCAAGCTGCAAGGCTGAAGGTGCTGACTCAGCAAACATTAATTTATCTCACAGGCCATGGGTGCGTGTGAAGCAATTAGTGAAATAATGGTTATGTCGCACTAAAAATTATTTATAGAGTCACCGTGCACACAGCTGTGATTAAATTAGACAACCAGGGGGACTTTAACTGCCAGAGCAACCGGCATCCCAGGCCCTGGCTCCAGCTGGCTAGGTATGGGGTCAGCCTGCTTCTCATGTCTGTTGACCCCTGCCGGGAACGGAGCCAACCCTGACCCAGCCAGGGTGGGGAGGGTGTGCACTGGCAGGGATGTGGTGACCCCAGGATGCTTGACCATACCATGTCAGGGGTTTCCCTGAGACTTAGCTGCAGGGACCATCTTCAGATCATCTATGTGGGGTGGGGGAGATGGATGGGGGTGGGGCAAACTGGTAAGGAAGGCCCTGGGCATTGATGCCCCCCCCTTAAGGTCCTAAGAGCCAGGTCCAGGCTGGAAAGCGTGACTGATCGTGAGGCATTTGTGCTTTCCTGTCTTCCAGGAGGCTCAGAAATTTGATCCAGCCCAAGAGCTGGCTCCTACAGGAGAGAACAGGTATTTATTGAGCATCTGTTGTATACTGGGTACTGTTTTGTATTTGTATTCATTGTCTTACTCATGTGTTTACATTCTTATTTAGCTCCTCATAACATTCCTGTAGGACTGGAGGTGTGGCTCAAGCAGTAGAGCACCTGCTTTGCAAGCACGAAGCTCTGAGTTCAAACCCCAGTCCCACCAAAATAAACAAAAATAACTAAATCACATAACATTCCTGTAAAACATTATTCCCACTTTTTGATGAAGAATCTGAGGTTCAGAGAGGTAAAGCTATTTGTCCACACTGACACAGCAACAAGGGCAGGGTGCAGTCTGATGGGGCATTGTGGGGCTTTGAGTATTTGGGGAACTTTGGGGTGCAGGCCCTGTGCTGTGATGCTGCAAGGTGAAAATAGGGCTTCCTTCCCAGGGAATGGGGCCAGACACAGGCACAGATGAGGAAACTGAGTCACTCGGTGGGCCCGTGTTTGGTAGCAATACCTGAGTTAAGAAGCCTGTAAGAGACTGCAAACCCAGCTACCGCAGGGGCCTGGCAAACACCATAAAGGGACCTGGATGACTGCTGGGGCCATTAGGAATCACTTGCAGGCTCTGGCCTAAATTCCATCTCTGCCATGCTGCAGCCCCAAGTTCAGGCCCTTCCTGTCCAGGAGCCATGGAGCTCCTGTGTGATTCTAGGACTCTCCAGGGAGCAGCTCAGGCAGCCCTGACTGGTGCAGCTGAGTTGTGAGTATGAGCCACATCAGAGGCCTCCCAGAATGTGGGGTCCCAGCCTGGCTGCCCCACCAGCCTCAGGCCCTGCCGCCCTGGGGCTGCTGTCTTTGCCCCACTGAGCTAAAGGTGTTTTCAGACCAGTTTACAAGGGCTCCAACCTTGGCCATTCTTTGTGACTAGGCCCTCTCTGGCCCTCCATCCAAACAAGCCCCTGTGGGCCCTAAGAATTGGGTGATGGAGCCCGGCCTCCAGACCTGGCTACCTCCTCCTCCCCCCTTCTAGCCCCTCTCCACACCTCACCCACCATCTTCCTCTCCTCCTCTGCTCTGGCTGTGACCCTGGGTCCCTCCCATAGTCACAATTCCCAGTTCCTTCTGCAGATGTCCCCTGTCTAGGGCCATGTGCTCTCCACCAACTCAGCTAGGACTTCATGGGAGAAGAACTGGATAGAAAAAGGCAGAGAACTGAGGAGCTGAGGGCACATCTCCAGGCAGGTGCCTCCAGGGAGCAACCTCTGGGATGGACCCTCCCCTCATTCACAGCCCCCTGCCACTCTCAATATGGCACCCCCTCCAAGTCAGGGCTGGTGTTGGTTCCTCTGGGTGTACCCGGGGCACAGCCCCTTTCCCTGGCCTGTCCAGAGCCTGTTCCTGCCTCTGGCCACTTAGCATGCAGCCCTGGTTGTGCAGGCTGCAGCAACCAAATGAGATTAGCTTGCTTGCTAAAGCAAGTCCCCACTTGCCACCCACCCACGGACCTGCGCAGCCACCAGCTGTTGTGTTGAGCCTCCACAGCCGTGTGGGCCCTGCCCCTGCCGCCTCACCCCCATCCAAATTGCAGCAAGCGAGGGGCAGGTATTAAGGGTCTAGCCTCGTCCTGTAGGCTGCCATCTTGCCATCCCCTGCCCCTCCCGGCCAAGATCTCTGGAGTCAGCAATGGGGTGGGGGGAACAAAAGGAAACAAACAGGGATTAAAGGTCCTCCCTTGCTTTGTATCGCAGCCAGTTCTCATCCATCCAGTCTCCTGGAGGGGGTGGGAAGCAGGGCCTGCCAGCAAAATCTACACAGCCACCTCTCCTCCTGTGCCATCCAGGGTCTGGTAGCAGGGAGCAAGCAGGGCCTCTGCTCCCTTGGGCTGCTTGGGGTGAAGCTGGAGAGTCCACCCCAGCCCTGGACCCCTGCACCTCTGCTGCCAGTGACAGGAAGCCAGCAGGAAGAAGGATTCAGCTTAGCCTCTCAGCTCTAGCCCAGTTGGAGGAAGCTTCCAAGCCTGTGAAGGCAACCAGCAGGAAGACAGTTTTCAGGAAGCAGGAGTTGTCAAGGCTCACAGAGGAGGCATGGGACCCCTCCACACCTGAGTGGGGGTGTCCTATGGAGGGTTCTTGTGTTCCCACGGCCAGATGTGGCCCATGCTTACCTGAGGGTCTGGTCCAGCTCTGTATAGCTGCCTTGTCCCCATCTCTCCTAGTTCACTACCCTAGTGCCCACTTGCCAAGCCGGCGGTAGAATGTTCCTGAGCCACCTGGTGGTCTTGAACTACCCTGAGGATTTGTGCCGGGCTGGACTCCTACCAGGCTGCTGCCTTTAAGGTCTCACTGGGTGGGCCCCTCCGCCTTGCCCCCTCCCATCCTCTGGGCTGATCCATCTGGGTGGCAAGGGGCTGAGTGTGAGAGAGGGCTCTCCTAGCTCCTATCCTCCCCTGGAAGAGAAGGTTCCCATGGAACCTGTCTAGAATACGCCTGCCCCACCCATCTCCTTACCTATCTCCCTCTCCCTCTTTCCCCAATTTCCTCCAGCTTCACAGCTCAGGCTACCATTCATACACTCCTGCACACTTCACCTTGCACCTGTCTCCACCAGTGCTTGCTGTGTAGCCTTAGGTGAGTCATTGAACTCTTGGAGACTCACTTTCCCCATCTGCAAAAAGGGGCAATCCTTATGTATCTCCAGGGCTGGTGTATGGCTCAAATTAGATGGAAGCTGTTCCTGCCGCGTGTATTATTGACGTCAGTGACAAAACTGCCTTTTCTCCTGGTTTGCTAGCATCTTGTCCTGGGCCCCATGGCCTTCGCCCAGCCATGCTGATGTTCCAGTGTGGCTTCTCTGGAGTGGATCCATCTGTTCTTGTGGTGGTAAGCACACACAGAGGGAAGTGGGAGCCTTAGAATGCAAAGTCGGGTGTGGATTAGAAGCCCATCACGGGAAATGGCTTTCTTATCACAACACAGCCTAAATTGCCAGGACCAACTCTGGAAATTGAATTGCCTCCTCCCACGGCTCCTCTCCACTACCCCTTCCCTCTGCTCCCAGTTCCCTCCCTGGCCTCAGGCCCAGCTCTGAAGCCCTGTTGGGAGAGACCAAGAGACAGAAATGCAGGTAGCCAGGGAAGCTGGGGTATGAGATTGGGACAGAAGTTGGGGAACAAGGAGGCAAGGTCAGAGGGACCCAGGAGGCCAGAGATAAGGCAGGGGACACATGGGGGTGACATGGGGATCCAGCACAGAGGGAGATGCCATGCTCCTGCTAGACTCCATCCGCCCTGTACCCATCAGGCCAGTTTTGACTGGCCAGGTTGTATACCCTCTCTTCCTGGCTGGCCCTTCTCCAGCCCCCACCTTGGCGCCTCTGCAGGGCCTGCAAAGGGCCCTGATGGCTGGGGCAGAACCCTGGGCCAGAGCCCACGGGTGCTTGGAAGCAGCTGCAATGAGTTCCTGGCATAGCCAGGCTGCAGGTGGTGGGGAATGGGCCGTGGTGGCCAGGGGTAGCCAGCTGTGTAATCAGGCAAGCTCTTACCTTCCCAGCCCAGCTGAAGACAGGAGGGAGTAGAGTGGTGGGGGAGGGAGTAGAGTGGTGGGGGAGGGAGTACAGTGGTGGGGGAGGGAGTAGAGTGGTGGGGGAGGGAGTAGAGTGGTGGGGGAGGGAGGGTGGGGCATGGAGGCCTGATGCACCCATCTCCCACTCTTAAGACTAGTAGCCTGGGGTGGAGGGCATCAGAGTCAAGAGTCTAGAAACTCCAAAGGAGTTGCAGGGACCTGTGCAAGGGGCAGCTGGGGTACAGCCCTGCACAAACCCACAGACCTGGGGCTCAGCCCAGTCCAACTCCCAGAGCTGCTGCCTCCCAGCTGGAGCTGGTCCTGACAACCCTTTCCAGTGCATCCATGGCATTACCTGGGGCCCAACCATTAGTGAGGTAGTACCTCCACACCCCCCCCAAGCTCCAGCTCCCCCAGCGACCCTGCAAGCATCCACCAGGAACAAGTGGGTACAGCTAGCCTGGGAACAGGAGCGCAGGAGCCACAGAAGTCAGGAGTCCAGCAGGGGGAGGGCTCCAGCCAAGATCACATGACTCCTTTCTGTACTCAGTCCACTGACCTCCTCCCCAACACGCACCACACACCTCTCTCTCTCTCTCTCTCTCTCTCTCTCTCTCTCTCTCTCTCTGGGATCATTCAGAATGTATCCTTGAATCTCAAGTTCACGTTACCATCTCCAGAGATCTCTTAATCCAACCTCCATTTTACAGATGGGGACACTGAGGCCCAAATAGGAAACGGGCTTGTCTAAAGTCACATGACAAAGAGGCTCCCTCTCAGCCCCAGCCAATCCCTCCTCCCAAGGGGGTCTCCCCTGAGAGCCCCCACTAGCCTCAAGACTCTTGTCCAGTTCTCAGGTTTTCCTGGCCTCCCCACTCACCTTTGCCTCCCAGACCTGGCCAATTGCAGGGCCCCAAAGTTAATAAATCAAGGTGACTTTGGGGACAAGAATCGGCTTCTTTCTCCCTTGTCCCTCCCATTTGCATAATCCTGGCTGGCAATATGATAATGATGTTTGTTAAAGACAGAGCACAATAAATTAATACCGTTAAGTTGTTGCTGTAAAATGCAAAGCAGGTAATTTACTGCCAGCGAGGAACGGAGCCTTTAAACTGTAATGGATTAACTTTCCCAGCAGCAAAAGTGTCCCCTGAGGGAGGGAGTGGGGGAGGCTCAGGCGGAGCTAGGAGATGACACGGGGGCTGCTGCTTCCCAGGGGCAGGCCTTGGGTGTCCAGGCCCCATCTGAGGCCTCCATGGACAGATGTCAACTCTTCCCTGTTGAGCTGATAGGCTAACTAAGGCCTTGAGCAGGATAGGTAGCAGTGAACAAGGAGGCCATGGGGGTGACCTGAGGATCCCTAAGGCAGCTCATCCCCCATTCACACAGTCACTCCAGGACCTCAGGCTTTTAGCCTCCTCTTCCTCGAGGTGACTAAAGAGGTCCCCAGGCCCGGGAGACTTCAGCCCCGGAGTTGGCCCTGGTGGAAGCCCACACCATGGCCAGGAGAGAAGGGTCCTGGTTTGATGTGGGCCAAGGGGAGGGGGTGAGGAGGGAGAAAGGGTGGGCCAAGAATGAGGCTCAGACCCCACAGGGTCTTACAGGGTGACTCCCCAGTGACCCACCCAGCACCACGCTCAGATCCTGAAGGGAAGGGGGAGGTGGAAGGAGGCAGGACAGGACCCTCAGAGGGGAGAGGTTAATCTGGTGCTGGAGGGGAGCAGGTTGGGGCAGAAGCAAGGAAGGTGGTAGGGGCGGAGGAGCAGCACTGGGGCCTCTCAGTGGCGGCCCTGCATTAGGGCCCAGGACACCTTGGCTGGTCTCCAGGAGAATTGTTGCAGCCTCAGCTCAGGGCAGGCTGGCAGGCGGGTCTCAGGGACCCCAGCAGAATTCTAATTTCCCATTTATCTCTGCAGCTCCTCCAGTGATATTAAAGGGGCGACGTTCTGCAGTTGGCTCCCAGGCTAATTGCATTTGGGCTTCCTCTCACTCCTGGGCAAGGGAGGGGCAGTCCTGGTGGAGGAGGGGAAGCTGGTGGATCCAGGCAGGGACTGGGCACAGCAAACATGTGGTTGTGGTCTCAGAGGACAGAACCCTGGGTTCCAGTCCTGACTGTTCTTCTCTGGACCTCACATTCCCTGTCTAAGATGGTGACTGGATTCCCAGTTTTAAAAGCCCAGGTGCATGCAAGCTGCCCTGGGGCAGGAATGACAATCTTGGTTCCCATTTTACAGATGGGGAAACTGAGGCCTGGTGTGAAGATGCTTCTACTTCCACCAACGGCTCCTCTCCTACCCCAGTATCCAGGGCATGGCCAGGACTGAAGTCTAGATTTTTTCGCATGCTGCATTCTGAGAGAGTGACAAGCAGGGCAGGGGACCTAATACCTGCCTTTCTTTCACAGGCCAGCTGCTCCCCTTCCCTGAGCTGAGGCCTCCATCCAGCACTCTCCAGGCTTCTGGGACCTGGGTCCCACCCACCCTGCTGAGCTGGAGGGTGCACCTCACCTCCTCAGCACACCCTCTTTTGGGTAAGCCCCAGATGTGAACCACACACCTGCACAGGTTAAGAGAAGGGAAGGGAAGGGAAGGGGCCTGTTCCAGGAGCCTTCATGGGCAGTTCCTTCTGTCACCTTCATGACAGAACTTACTCCTTTCATAGAGGGAGAAAGCGGTTCCTATGAAGGAACGTCATAGAAACCAGGTCTGCCTGGATGCAGAGCCTGAAATGTTTGTTTGTTTGTTTGGGGTTCTGGGGATCAAACCCAAGGCCTCATGCATGCTAGGCAACTGCTCTGCTACTGAGATGCACCCTGTCCTAGAACCTGAACTCTTTTTGTTTTGTGCTACTGGGGTTTGAACTCAGGGCCTACACCTTGAGCCACTCCACTAGCCCTTTTTCTTGATGGGTATTTTCAAGATAGGGTCTCACAAATTATTTGCCTGGGCTGGCTTCGAACTATGATCTTCCTGATCTCTGCCTGCTGAGTAGCTAGGATTACAGATGGCACCCTGCAGAACCTGAGCTCTTACCAGCTCATTCTGCTGTGCAGGAGAGAATCTGGGGCTCAAAAGTTGAACAGATCTAGAGGCAGTCCTCGACGACCTGGCCTTTGATCTCCGCAAGGCCCAAGCTCACTGAGTAGTCTTGGGTGAGTTCTTTTGCTTCTCTGAGAGTTCGAGGGCAAGTGTAGATAATATTAGTGTCCTACTGGGGCTACTGTGTTATAGGCCACATAAATAAAGCACTGTCACAGTGCCTGACACATAGCATTTCCTCAGTCAACACCATCATATCTGTGACAAATGCACAGCAGCCTCTAAGACATGCTCGTGCATGGGACAAGCTCTTCTCTGCTCCATGACTCAGAGAGTGTCCAAGCGGGAAGCACTGAGCGAAATGCCCTCACTTTTCACATGGGGAAACTGAGGCTCAGGGTTGGAACAAGTGAGTGGCAGGGCCAGGCCTCAGCTCCAATCTCCTGTGGCCTCCCTGCTTCAGCAGGGTGTTGGCTCTCCTTCCAGTCTCCTTTTTTCCTGGGTGTCCACTTCTGTCTGTGTGTGTGTCCCTCCTCTCTGAGGCCAGCTGGATGGCTGGCCCTGCAGCCCTTTGTAGTCTGGTCGCTGGCAGGAAGCAGACAGAGTAAATGCAAAGAGACCCCCCTCTGGAGGCTGCTCTTGCTGTGTCCCCTGTCCAAATGTTAATTTTGCCAGGGCCTTGATAAATCTTCCTGTCATCTCCATCCGCTAGACACATAGATTTCATCTTATTGAGAGGTGACACTTCTGCCCTTTGGTACCAGCTATCAATTTCAGGCAGAGAACAACAAAGAACCAGCTTGGCTAAGCCCCCTCTGCCACCCAGTCCTTCTAACCGAGTAAGCCAGCCCATTGAAGATGTCTTTATCACCTGCCCTTCCAAGGACACATCTCCACTCCACCTGGTCCTCACCCCTAGCATTTCTGTGCACACCTATCTGGCTGGCTGCCAGCCTCTTCCATGAGACTTTCTCTGCCACCTTGCTGTCCACGTGGCAGACAGGACAGGCAAGGAACTGATGTCCAGTTCTTATTAATGACCGTAGAGCTGGAGGTGAGTGCCCGCGATGGCACAGGAGCAGAAGGGAGAACTCTAAGGTGTGTGCTTTTCGCCACTTCCCATTGTCCCTGGTGGCATTCAGCCCTAGTTGCCCATGGTGGGAAGAGGCTCGAGAAGCTCCCTGTGTTGGCTGCTTCCCCTGCCCTCGTGGTGCCTCCTGGCATCACCTCCCAAATAAACTGCTTGCCCTGAGTCCTTTTCTCAGTCTTCTGCAGAAATTGAAAGTGAACCTCTTGAGATATAATACACTCTGGCCAGCAACAGATACATCCTGAGGACGGACACCTACTGAATGCCTACTGTGTGACAGGGACCATGCATTTCTTGCTCAGAGATCTATTTTTCACTCAAGCTGCAAGACAGCTCTGGCAGCACTGTTCCTATTTTACAGATGAGGAAAGAGATGCTCAGAGAGGTGAAGTGATTTGCCCAAAATCACACAGCCAGCAGACAACAGTTGATATCCAAACTGCCTGTGGCAGCTCATGTCTATATTCCTAGCTAATCAGGAGACAGAGACTGGAGGATAGCCCGGGCAAAAAGTTAGCAAGACCCCATCTCAGGGACCCCAAGCCAGGGGTGGTGATGCACACCTGCAAGGCACAGGTAGGAGAATCATGGGCCAAGGCTGGGCCCAGGCAAAAGAATGAAGCTCTATCTGAAAAACAACCTAAAGCAAAAAGGTCTGGAGGCATGTCTCAAAGGGTGGAGTTCAAACCCAAGTACTGCCAAAAAGAAGAAGAAAAAAAAAAAAGAGTCAATATTCAGACTCAGGCAGCAGCCGTCTTATCCATTCCGTGCTGCCCTCTGTGCAGGGGCGAGAAAGAAGCAGAGTCAGAACCATCTCCAGCTGTGTTCGCAGTTCAGGACGCAAGTTTCTCCCTCTCCCGAGGGCTTACTCTCAGGCAGCCTCTGCAAGGTGCTGAGGGTACCATAGTAAAAAGACACTGCTCCTGCTCCCAAAGGAGCTGAGGACCTGGTGGGGAGACAAATCCCAGAATGCTCAGCAGCTCTTCCCTACAAGGTCCTCTTAGAATCCTAGGACAGTCACATAGGAGAAGAGGCCTATTTCAACTCATCCTTACACAGAGTGGGTAACGGAGGCCCCAGGAGCACAACTGCCGGAGATCCTGCTCCATAGCCAGAGCTACGGGTTGTGTCTGAGCCCTGCAGAGCACAGCACACCCCACGTTCCCAGTCTGTGCCTTAGTCTTAGCCAGGAATTCCCCCAAGAGAGCCAGAAGATCCCTGAGACTTATAAGGAATTCTCAAAACTCAGAAGTCTCAAAGTAAAAAACAAAACAAAACAGATTTTACAACAAAAATATTTAAACTTCTGTAAAACTAATGAAAAAATAAATGTACAGATTTAAAGATGATAATTGCATATGGCAGGTGAAAGGTTAATAGCCTTAAAATGCAAAGAGCTTTTACCAGTCAATAAGAGAGTGACAATTTAAAAATGGACACAGATAAGAGCAGAAGATGCCAGTCTGGGGACTCTGGCAGAACTTTGGATTTCTGAGGATCCTGAGGGTGCTAAAACTGTTATTACTTGTTAAATAAATGCTTATTCATTATTAAAAGATCCATTTATAGTGTGGGTCACACATTACTGCTTGTTAAACACTCAAAAGGCTGGGAGCCCTCCCAGATGCCTTATTTACAGTTACAATCACAGAGAAAGGTGGCCAAATGCCAGAGCCACAGCCCTGTCTAGGGACCCGCTTCCTTTTCCCTCCATCAGCCCTGTGCCTGTGGTCCTTCAGACCCAAACAAATCAGAGCTAAATTGTCCCCAAAGCATGGATGAGGCTACTAGAGAGAAACTTGGCTGAGGAATCTGGCTGGGATCCTGGCCCTTCCCCTGGCTGGCTGGGTAACCTCTGCTCAGTTTTGGACCTCAGTGTTCTTTTCTATACAATGGGTAGGTTGGCACCAATGACACCAAAAGTCACTTCAATAGTGAGAAGCCAAGATTCTGGGAGAAGGGAGAATGGTGAGAGATTTGTCACCTACCATCTCCCTTGTCCCCATTCTATGCTCAAGGTAGCTGCTGAGTGAATCAATTTGAACTCAATTTCAGAGCCCTTTTAGGTGGCCCAAGACAAAGATCTTTCTTTGCAGATGGAAAGTCAGAACCCAGAGAGGAGTAGGACTCCCGAAACCTGCCCTGCTTGGTTAGGGCCTGAGCTGGGGAGATGGTACCCTTCTCTTCCTCCCTGGAGGAGAAGCAGAGGCAGAGACAGACCCAGGGCCTGGGGCCAGGAAGCGTGCTCCCCTCCCTGCACAGTCCTGCCTCCACCACTGCTGCTCACCCTCTCCTCCCTCTCTGGCCAGAAGCACTGCTCAGCCCATCCCTCTGACCCCTCATCTGCTGGGCAGGCCACTTTGCATCCCTTTGAGAAGGCAAAGAGTGGCTTGTCAGGAGTCCCCAGGAGGGGCTCCTAAAACTCTGCACCTGCTATGCTTTCTGTCCTTTACCTTTAGGTGCTCTTCCGTGCCCAACAGGGGAGAGCAGGATTTGGGGCCAATTCTGGCACTCACTGTGTGACTCCAGACAAGCCCGGTCACCTCTGTGTCTCTTATTAACAGGCTGTTATGAGGAGACAATGAGATGACAAATTAAACACATTAGCACAGGGCCTGCGACCCAGAGAGAGCCAGTAAGGAGCAGCAACTATAGTTATCTGAAAAATGGGATTAATAATATCTGTCGTAGGATACTTGAAAGGGATAATGATATAATGCATCTGAAATGCGGGGCAAAATATCAGGGGTTCATTTAGTGACAGCCCTGGCTGAACCAACAACGGCAACAGTGGCTCTGCGGGTAAGGGATCCATTCCTAGTGACTCCTCATGCTCGCCGAGGCCATGACCCCACCGGGGCCAGCCTGGTGGGATCATCCAAGCTGGGGACACAGCATCAAGGAGGTGTGAGCCTAAGAGAGGACGCACATGACTATCCTAAGCCAATCTCCTCCAAGATTAGCCAGGCCTCCAGACTCAGCCATAAAGAGAATCACTCCACACGCTAGGGAGATGTGGAAAAATGCTGCAGATTACAGTTTGGGATGTTCCGAGTGAGAGTAAGTGAGTCCTGGATTGTTTGCTGCAGTAAATAATTCATCCACTTTAAATTTTGTTTTTTTCTTGCCAACCCCCCTCCCTGGCTCCTGCCAGCTCCCTCCCAAGTCTGTTGTATCCCCACTCCCACCTCCAGCCTCTGTCCACAGCATGGTACCCTGAAGCCAGCGAGGAGATCATAATACAAATGTTTTGAGTCTGTTAATGACACTAATTGTCTTTTGCTGTTAATTAGTAACTCTGCCAAGGAAAACTTCTCTGTTAATGAGGGCAAGGACTACCAAGGCGGGCGGCCTAGTTAGGGCAGCCTGGAAAGGCCACAGCTAGGCTGAGAGCTAGGTGGGGTCAGCTAAAGGTCCTGGCCCCAAGGAGGACCACTCTGCTGTTCCCAGGGCAGTGTGGCCAAGGATGGCTTCCATCTACCTTAGGAGACCCTGTCCTAGGCCCTGTCACTCACAAGTGATGGTTTGGGTAGGGGGTTGGGACCCAGCCAGGAAGCAGGTGAGTAGAGGCCAAGGAAAAGCATACAGCTGGTGTTGGTCCCTTCACCACTGCCATAAACACTTCCAGACCCCAGTTATGAGCACAGATCAAGCCAGGTGCCAGTGGCTCATGCCTGTAATCCTAGCTACTTGGAGGCTGAGATTGGGAGGATCGTTGTTCTAGGCCAACCAAGGCAAATAGTTCAAGATTTCCCACCTCCAAAATAAACAGAGCAAAATGGACTAGAGGTGTGGCTTAAGCAGTAGAGTGCCTGTTTTTCAAGTGCAAAGCCTTGAGTTCAAACCCCAATCCCACCAAAAAAAGGAAAAGTACAGATCAGCTCCAATCTGAAGACTCACCTCTGAGACCATAGGCTCCAAAGAGCATAGTGGAGTAGACCCAGGTGGGACTTCTTTGTGCATCTGGCAGATGACCCCTGATTTCTCCGTTTTACGTGGAGTGGGGATGCTATGTGTGGGCTGGGGGTGTGGAGGTGTCAGAGTTTTTCCTCTTCTTAGTGGTCTCTCCTGCAAGGTGTATCTCCAGTGTCTCTCCAAGCTTTTACTTTAGGAAGCACGCTTTCTGCTTTCTCCCTCTAGTCGCCATCTTAGAATCTCTGGCAGATGACCACTCAATAAGCAAACCCTGACAGAGGGACAGACCAGATTCTGCCCTGATCTCAGGAACTCAGCATGGTGGAGGAGGAGGAACAATGACAACCATCACGATTTGAGCACTTCACGTGCCAGGCGCGATGCTAAGGACCTAGGCACTTTGGCTTCATTGATTCTTCCCAGCAGCCTCCTGAGAAGCTACACTTTCTTGCTTTAGAGTTTTGGGTTTGCTTTACACTTTGGCAGGGGATAGGAGCAGGTACTCTTCTCTTCCCCATTTTGCAGATGAGAAATGCAAGGCACAGAAAAATAAGTAACTTGCCCAAGGTTATGAAAAGGTGGAACTCTAAAGCCCACCTGTTTAACCACAAACCTAACAGAGCAGTAAAAAGACAGTTTTAATTTAGCAGGAGTCTCATAGGGAGGGAATTTGGGGGACTGGGGGAGCCCTAAGGAGGCACATCATGTAGTCTTAGATGATCAGCGAAGGTTTCCAGGAGGAGGGAAGGTCTGAGAGAACTTTGAGGGGGAGATGCATAGGTGTTAGCTGGGGAGTAGCAGGGAGGTGGAAAGGTATCCCAGGAGGATGGGGTTTGGTGAGCACAGGCAAGGACAAAAAGGGCAGATCTTGGTGATCTAGAAGTGCAAGGGTGAGGAGTGGATGGGAGGTGGGAGAGATGGAGCTGGGGAGCCTGGAGGAGGAGCCATGCAAGCTCCCCTGGCCACAGGCTGCGGGGAGATTGAGTGGTGGAGAGACCCGTGACAGGTCAGGATAGAGCTGGCTGGTGGCTGCAAGACAGGTGGTGCTGTGATAGGAGAGACAGTAATTTGGAGGTAAAGCAAGAAGCACCAGTGATGCAGGTGGGGTGAAGGAGAAGGAAGAATCCCAGCTGGAGGAGAACTGTGCCCGCCCCTGCACAGGGTATCATGACATGCTTCCCAGAATGGGGCATGAACCAGCCGGCTGGTTCAATCCCAGGTTGGGCTGCATGGGGCCCAGCCGCCAGGAGCTGATAAGGTTCCAGTGCAAAAGCCTGAAAGGCTTCCCTTGTCATCTAATAATCCCACCATCCCAGCTTCATTCCCTAGGGTTAAGCTGTGCCTGTTCTCTGATGGAGAGATCATATTACACCTTGAATTTAGGCAACATTGAAGTCTCAAATTACATATCATCTTTTTTTAGGGGTGGCTTTTTAGGGGTTCATCCCCAGGCAGAATAGTTTTTTCCTCTGTAGTCCCAGAGTGCCTTGTGTATGTGCCCAGCTCAGACAATACTGGAAGGCATCATCAGAGATCCTTTGATTTGCAAGTGTTCTGCACTATTTTGTACAGGGGTACTTTTTAACGTGTGTCTTCCCTTGTAGACTGTGAGCCCTCTAAAGGTGGTCTCTTGCCTTCTTTTATTTTATTTGACTTCTTTTTTTTAGGTGATACTGAGGATTTAGTTCGGGGCCTTGCTCTTGCTAGGTCGGCAGACTGCCACTCGAGCCACACCTCCAGCCCTTTTATTTTATTTTAATTATGGTAACATTGACTTTTGAGTGTGCACAGCTCTGTAACTACAAACACACATCTAGATTCCTGCAGCCGTCTGAAGGCACATGCAATTCCCATAAATGCTGTTGTGTGCTGGAGACCTTCAGCTTTCACTCCTGGTATTGAATGTTTCAAAGAATCCACTGTGGCTATTGCCATGCCCTTGTCTTTTCTGTAGCTCTAACAGCTGCCTGGACCTACACAGTGTGTGACCCCTGTGTCTTCTCTGCCCACTCCCCCAGGGAGGGCACCCAACTGGCCTCCAATTTCCCCCAGCACAAACGATATTGGGAGGGATGTTCCCAGACTTGTCCCTTGTGGGCATGCAGAGAAGTTCACTGACATTTAGAGTTCGCTGAGATTTTGGGCCGAATCTCTGGGTCAGTGGATAAACAGTGAAGTCTAAATCCTGGGCCGCTCACAGGGGGCCCCAGCCCATCTGGCCATCTTGAGGGATGACTCCTTGTATAATAGGCTATTAGAGTCAGCATGCACCAATAGGGCTGCGCCAGGTGTTCAGATGGTGGCATCTGTCCATGTCCATTCTGGAGGGCAAATAGCTGTTTTCTGGTCTCTTTCTCTCCCCAGGGCTCAGCCACCTCCTCCCACAAACCCTCTCCCCTTTCCAGCTTCTGACAACTAAAGGATCGCGCGTGTTGCCCGCTAGCAACTGTTACACTTCCTGAATATCTTCCGTGTCCATGCCCTAAGCAGAGGAAGAGGAAGGGGCTCCCAAGGGGAGGCAGTTTCCTCCCGTCACTGGGTTCCCACAGCACAAATGAACACTTTATTTATTTATTGAGATGTGCTCTTGCTTCGCAGCCCAGGCTGGCTTCAAACTCGCCTTGTGAATAGTTGGGACCACAAGAGTGGACGACCACGCCTGGTTTGTTTTGGAGGAGGCAGGTCTTGCGATTTTTTTTTTTTTTTTTTTTTGGCCTGGGCTGGACTTGAACCTCAATCCTCCTATCATTGCCTCCTAAATGCTGGGATTATAGGCGTGAACCACCGTATCTGACTAAGATGAGTACTTTAGAGTGATCCATGCCTTCCCAAAATAGGCTCACATGTCCTCATAGGTGCCCTGGCAGCTAGGAAGTGGTTCTCTTCATCTGATAGATAAAGAACGGAGGCCCAGCAAATGGGAACAACTCACCCAAGACCACACAGTGAGTGAGGAGCACAGCTGAGACCCAAGAGAGTCTGATGACCGAGGTAGGCCCCAGGGCACTCCTCATTTGAGGGTCCCCACCCAGTGTACCCCACATGTAGTCCAATGCACTAGCACCCCCCCACCCCTGCCCAGACATTTTTCTTGCACAGGTTTGGGCGAGGTGAGTTGAACTGTGGTTGACTACTTGGCACAGTGTAAGGTTCTGTAGACATTTAATTAAACACTCATTAATTTCGATTTCGCAGTTTTCTTTTTGTATTTTAGAGCTAATCTTTTTTCCTTTCACATCTTGAATTTTTCTGTGAGCCCTTGACAACTGCCTGAACACTACCTGGGATCCTGGGCCCTGCAGGGACTGGGCCCAAGTCTGCCTCTTTGTCCCACAGATGGGACCCTCAGGGCTGTGGTGGATCTGGAGAGCAGGGGTCAGAGAGGCCAGTGAGCCCAGGTCCTGCGCTCATGGGCTCCAGATCTGCCTCTGAATCCAAAGTCTCACAGTGAAGTTTCTCCATACTGGTAGAATGTTTGCCAGGACCTCCACAGAGGTTCTCTGAGGCCAACAGCTGGGGCAGGTGTGTATGTGCATGTGTGCGTGTGTGTGCATGCATGTGTGTGATTCCTGGGGGAGGAAGTTACTGTTTATTTAAAAAGGTGGGGAGGGTCACCTGAGTGCCAGGATTCCAGGCTTACACTGGCTCAGATTAATAGGCTCAGATTAATAGTGTCCACTAATCCCTGCCTCTCTTGAGTACCTACTGGATGGGAGGCACTGCACTCCTGTCTTATTTAATACCCATGCCACCCGTGGGAAGCAGGCAGGGCAGATATGCAAAATATCTGGCACTCAGCACTACATGTGGGTATCAATCAGAACATTCTCTGTAGCAGGTCCTCTGAGGAGCCGACCTTTAGTTTCTGGATGGTGGGGAGGGAGGCATCTGGAGCTGGCATGGGCTAGTAGCAGGGAAGAGCACTGGGTCACTGGCTGTTTGCTGACAGCATGTGTGTCTTGCAGTGTTTGCACAAGTCTAGCTGACATGTCATCATCTTCACTCTACATCAAGAAACTGAGGCTCAGAGAGACGCCACCTCTAGTAAGGAGGTGCTCCCTGAATTGAGACCTGCACTTGGCTCAATCCAGGGTCCAAACTAGTCATCTTTAGGCTCCTAAGGTTGAACTACGCTCTCAGCCCAGGCTGAGAGCCTTCTGGCTGCCACTGACCCCATCCTTGGGCTAGGTTGCCCTGCTGCAGCCTCCAGGCACAAAAAGCTGATGGAGCTCAGGCGGCAGGAAGGAAAGGGTTAATTGTGCCACAGCCCAGGGCAGTGATGGCACCCCTCTCAGGCCTGGCACCTGCCCTGGCTTTTCATCTCCACAGGCTCCAGGTGAGAGGAGCCAGAGCCAGGCCCACCAGGGACACAGCCGTGTGGCTTCCCTTTGATTCCCGTGGAGGCTGCCCGCTAGGAGCCCAAAATCAAAAGCAGGAGGCAGCCGCCAGTGCCCCAGGGTTCCTAGGACGGCAGCCTCATGCTGCCCCCTCCTCCCTGCCTGGCTTGAGTCTCTGCCTGGGGGGCCCTTTCCTACCAGATTGCCAGGGACAAGCCAGAGCCAGAAAGAGACTGGGGGAGGCTGTGGCCATGGGTGGAGAAGGGACAACAGGCAGGGGACACCAGGGGCTCGACCCTGAGCCAGTCATGGGGGAGCAGATCCACAAGGTGAGGATGGTGAGAGGGGGCCCTGGAAATACACAGAACTTGAATGTGGCTTTTCCCTGAGGCACTGGGCCACCACCTGGGGTTCAGGTCTCAAGGTGAGAACTGCGGGGGGCTGGTGAGGAAAAGCAACGAATTTAAAAGGAATTAGTCAGGAGGAGGTGACAAGCCCATTCTGAAGCAAGATGAATGGGTTTCAGTTGGCGAAAATGATTCTAATTTATAATCTGCTTCTTGCTGCCGCTCGCCAATTAATTCTCTATAGATACATAAATAGGCTGCGTGTTTGCTTTGCTTCAAACGTAATAAACATTACACTCTGTCCCCTTCTTTTGTGCCGGTTCCTGTCACGGCATTAGTCCCCACAGCTAATTCCTCACACCTGTCTTTGCCGCTCAGGGGAGCTGAGCTGAGTGGGGAGGAAGTGCCCGGCTCCAGGAAACTCATGGCACCAGGAGATAAATTACTGATCCAAAAGCTGCGGCCCCTGCAGCGAGGCTGGGCTCCCCAGGAGGGAGGGAGGGAGTGCAGGGGAGTCCCCCTTCTCCTTTAGAGACTCCTATGTCACAAACTTTGGGACTAGCTTCCTAACGAGAAAGGGAGGGAGGGAGGGAGCCACCAGTCAGTCATCCTTCCTCTCATCACTTCACCATCACTCCCCGGGCATCTCAGGCTGCCCCTGCATCCAGTTGCTGCACAAGCTGGCTCCTCTCTCTTTCCGTAGAGAGCTACCTCCTTTGTGCCTCTCTGTCCATACCACCTTCACAGGGAGACAATTTCCTGATCCCCTACCTAAAACTAACACCCCTCTTCAAATCTCCCTATGCCCTTTTCCTGCCTTAAATTCCTCCTTAGCACGATCGCCATCTGACATGCCATTTATTTCACTAATTTATCTTGTTCACTGTCTTCTCCAACTGGAATGTTAGCCCAAGAGGGAACCTCCATGTCTGGTGCCTTAGCCTTGCTGTCTGACACATAGAAGATGCTCAATAAATATGAGTTGAGTCCCCCTGATACCATTCCTGGGCATATAGCTGAAGGAATGTAAATAAACACGCAAGACAGACACCTGCACATCCAGGTTTACCTCAGAATTGTTCACAATAACCAAGCTGGGCAATCAGCCTAGGTGCTCAACAACTGATGGATAGATAAAGAAAATGTGGTGCAGATACATAATGGAGTATTACTTGGCCATAAAGAAGATGAAATCATGTCATTTACAGGAAGATGAATGGAACTGGAGACCATCACGTTGAGCGAAATAAGCCAAATTCAAGAGGCAAATGTCCCATGTTTTTACTCATGTGAAATCTAGACCTCAAATGAAGATGATGGCAATAATATTAAGAATAGGACTTGAGTGTAAAAGGGGGACTGTCTGTGGGGGGATCAGCAGGACGGGAGGGAGAAAGGAGAGAGTCCTAGAGGAACGAATATATGTAGTGTACTATACATATATTTCACTTATATTCATAATGAAACCACCAAATACTGTTTGAAAAAAGGGGTGAAGGAGAGGGGCTAGTGGAATATAATAGAGGGCGAATACGTTCAAGGTGTACTGTGTGCATCCATACAATTTTCACAATGAACCCCCCCCCCGTGTACTACTAATAAAAATGAATATTAATTGTGTGAATGAGTGAATGAGGTGGAATGGGGAGGGAGGGGTAGAAGATGGGCCCCCGAGATTGAAATCACATCTCACTCCAGCTGTCATTGCACCTGACCCTGAGAAGGAGGCAAAATCCAGGCAGGTGGGTGTTGTGATTAGGACCCCAGTCCTAGGCCCTCCTCGTGGAAGGCAGCTCAGGAAAACAGCTCACAAGGATTCCTGCAGCAGGGGTGGGGGAGGTGGGGAGGTGGGGAGGGTGGAGGAGGCTGAAGCTCAGGAAGGAGCCATGACTTGCCCAAGGTCACACAACCTTTTGCTCAGTGAAATAGTGGAGCACCTATTGTGTGCCAGACAATGCTCTAGGAGAGGGAGGATGTAGCAGTGAGCAAGACCGAAAAGTTCCTGCCCTCACAGAGCGCCTGTTCTAGAGGGAGACAGACAGGCATTGGATGAGCTCACGCGGATGTGTAACTATCGCGCCATGAGAGGAGCTCAGCAGGCAAATAAAGCGGGTGGAAAGATCTCTGGCAGGGCAAGGTGGGATGGGTGGAGCTCCATTTTACTTGGGGTGGCCTGGGAAGTCCTCTGCACCAAAGTGATGCTAAGCAGGAAGCCTACTGACAAGGAGATAGCCTTGTGGCTCAGAGCAGGGCCCCGGTGTCCACTCACACCCGTCTACTCTAGTTGAACTGTGAGCTCTGAACAGAGAGAACCACAATAGGGTGAAGCAAGAGGACTCAGCCCTGAGCAGGCAGCGGACAGCATGTGGGTCCAGGGTGAAACAGAGCAGGGAGCACGGGATGGAGCAGAGATTCCTCCAAAAGGTTCCGCAGGGGTGAGGGCCTGAGGTGGGAATGGAACATCTGAACAGAGGGAAACTGGCTTTCTTGGAGGATGGGGGTAAGCCTTGATTGGTATTGTTTGCCAATTTTCATGAAGTAAATACTCTTAACAGGGCCAATTTCAAAATTCAAGGAAAAAAACCTAACAGTTGGCTTCAATAAAGCAGTATGAGCCAGTCACTTCAAGAATCAGTGAGGGCTGCCGAACCAGCAATGACATAGGGAACAACCAAGATATGGTCTGAAACGAGGACCATGAGGAGCAGATTTCTGACCCGTAATAACTGAAAAGGCCCATGGTCATCGTGAACAGGTCCTCTGCCCTGCCTCCTTTATTTTCCATGGTAGAAAACCAAGGTCAAGAGAGAATCAGGGACTTGCCCCAATCACACAGAGAGCCAGGCCCACAGGTGGGACCTTAGGCTTCTGTGTGACCAGCATCTCTCCCTCTCCATACTTCCAATTGCCTGTTCTTCAGTGCACATGACCTGTGATGGCCCCATCGGGCCTGACGGTCAAGGACTGTGTTATCCACGTGGGGCAGGAAGAGGGAAGCAGCCAGGGCCATGTGTTCCAGGCCCAGTGGACAGCAGCGGTGAGAGAGCACCATGCCATCGGGCAGGGCTAGATTTTGAGAGGTAAATAGGAGTTTTCCAGCAAGGTAGAGGAGCTCCAAGTGGCAAGAATGATGTAAAAGCTCAGAGTATGACAAGAAACTGAAAGAGTTTGGCACTCCCAGGATAGAAGGTGCAAGAAGGAAGCAAGTAGTGAGACAGGAAGCTGGCGAGGCAATGCCCTGTTCCTCACCAGGAGCCAGAATAGTGGGCTTTCTGGTAAGTGCAGGGAAGTTATTTTTAGGAATCACCAGACCCAGATGAGGGAGGCACAATGGCAAGGCACTATGGTACCACCCGCTCCTCATGGACGGGAACCTTTAGGTTGAAGAGGCCCTGGTCTCTGGCATCCCAGCCCAGCTCTCCTGGTGCTCAGAAAGTTGTCCCCTTTCTGATCTCCACCCCCTCGCTAGCTGCATTTTTCCAGGCCAGGAATAGAACCTCGTGTCTGACAATCCTCAGTGGTGTTTAAATTTAATGGGCCTTCCTGCCTTTTTCCTCCTTGGCACCTGGGCTGGGCGCTCTGCAGCAATCCTGGGGAGAGGCAGGTGAATAATTTACGGAGAGTGGAGTGTTTGAAGTGTGTGTTTTGGGGGAGTGTGTGGCAGGGCTGTCTCACCCTGCCACCCCAGGGAAGGGGGGGGGTCAGGAGGGATGCTCCAAGTGCTCTGGCCCTGTTCAACACTGCTCTGTCTTTAGGGCCTTTCAGAAAGCTTGGGGGACTTATTGCCATTTTCACACAGCCACCTGCGGTGTCAGTGAAGCTTCAGGGCTACAGAAAGCAGCAGAGAGATAAAGGGGGAGACACACCTTCCCCAGTGGGCTGCCTTGGCTTTGGATTTGTGTTCAAAGGGAGAGAGAGGAAGGATGGCGTGTGCATGGGAGGCTGAAGCTTGGAGGCCCAGACCGAGTTTACCAGAGCAATAGCTCCAAGGCTCATGCTGGCGCCTGGCTCATGCTGGACCATGTCTGCTGTCCATGGTGCTGCCGACACTTAGGTCCAGAGAGGAGTCCTCGAATTGGCCAGAAGCTTCCGTAGGCACTGGACTACCTCCCTTCACCCCAACCCTGCAAACAAAGTACTTATCAGTTTTCTAGCCTTGGTGTCTTTCCAGCATTTCCATTCACCCATTCCCTCCATCCTACAATTATTTATTGAGCATCTGCTAAGTGCTGCCCCCACAGGATGCAGCAGTGCACACACAGACTCAGCGGCTGGGGTCGCTCAGTGGTGGAGCACTTGCCTAGCACAGCCCTGGGTTCCATCCTCAGCCCAGAAAGAAAACAGAACAGGCTCAGTCCTGAAACTCCCGCAGTTTAAGCCTCATTCCTGTGTCCACTTCATTGAAAAGGGGAGGAAAGGGAGGGAGGGAGGGAGCTGGGCTAATTTAATCCCTGTTCCTTCCCAGAGTTGTTTTGAGCCCTCCTTCATGTCACATTCCCCTGCTAAACCTTGGTTTCCCCATCTGTAGCATAGGGCATGTGGTGGAGTTGTAGCTTTTCTTGTTAATTACACCAAACACTTATCTAAGTGTCTTATATGGATTCATTCATTTCATCCTCACCCCAGCCCTCTGACGTAGGCACCACTGTCATCATCCCTGTTTTACCTAGAGAAAAACCACTTGTTTACCTAGAGGTGAAACCACTTGTCCAGTGGTTGTGATAGGATTTGAACCCAGAAAGTCTACCTCTGGGTCCGTGCGGATTAATGCGGTGGGGTGTTAAGGGCACAGCAGGCGCCCAGCTCCCCAGGCTCTCTGGCCAGCTGCGGCCAGGCCTGAGGCTCTCCAGCGCCTGCCGCCACCAGCTTGGTCCTTTCTGGGTCCGCCAGGCCAGGCCAGGCAGCCAGGGCCACCTCCTCACCCGCCAGGCGCGCCCTTCCCTGTGCTCCCCGGCCCTGGCGGAGGAAGCCGGGCTCCTCAGAGGCGCAGAGCGCGGGAGCCCCTCATGGGGCCCGGGTATCCCCCCCTAGGTCCCGGGTCCCCTCCTGGGAGGGGTTGGGGCGCACCCCACTGCTCCCCACCGTCTCCTCCGCTGGCTGGCGGCCCCATCCCCGCGCTGACATTTCTTTGGTTGTTCATGTCACCGCCCTTCAGTCTGCGCAGTTTTACAAATGTGCTGGCGAGATGAAAGGCGCCAGGAACAGCAACTGGAGAGCAAGTTCGGAAAAGCTTTTAACTTCCAGCTCCCACGGACAGAGAGAGCAAGAGGGGGAGAAGGAGAGCGGGGAGGGAAGAAAAGGAGAGGGGAGGAAAGGAGGGACACGGGAAGCAGGAAAGGGAGAGAGGAGGGGAAGAGGTAGAAGGAAGTGTGGGAAGGGGAAGGTAGGAAGGGGAAGAGGGAAGAGGGTTGGGGACAGAGAGTCAGAGTAGGACTAGAGAACAGAGACCAAGGAGACAGGGGGGAGGGTGTGGACAAATAGAGACAGAAAGACACAAAGCCACACAGCCAGGGAGTTAGACACAGAGACACAGCCACAGAATAGCAGACACAGACAGACAGAAAGAGACAAGGAAGGAGAGGGACACTCAGAGTCAGAGAGCACCTTCAACACTGCTGGAGAGGAGGAGACAGGGGTGGAGAGGGACACAGAGAAGGGAGGACAGACAACGTGTGAGAAGGCAACAGAGAGATGAGCAGGGTGACAAGAGAAGTGAGAGCCATAGGGATCTGGTAACCGGTGACCACCTGAGCAAGTAGAGAACAGGAGGAGAAGGGCCAGGAAGAATAGCAGAGCCTGAAGCTAAGAGCAGTCCGCCTCCCTCCCTCCCCTCCTGTCCTCTCCTCTTCTCTCTCTCCCCTCTCCCCCTCACCAACACCTGCTCAAACTTTCGGACACCCTGGAGCAGTCCCTGCTGTTCAGACTGGAGCAGTGGTTCTCCACTAGGGCTAATTTTGCCCTTCAGGAGACAGTTGGCAGGGTCTGGACACATTTGTAGTTGTCACAACTGGGAGAGGGGATGTGCCACAGGCACCTAGTGGGCAGATGTTAGGGACACTGCTAAACATTCCACACCCTCAGGACAGCGTCTACAATAAAGAATTACCTGGCTGCGAATGGTGATAGGTGAATGTGGAGAAGCCTGGGCCAGAGGAAGAACTAGCCTGAAACCCAGGTGACTCCAAAGAGAGACTGTGCTCCATGTGCCAAGACAGAAGGTGAAATCTCACAAGCTCCTCCTCCTAGAACCATCCCCTAGCCACACCCCTAACCCCAGTCCTTCCTCACCCATTCCAACCCCTGGAAGAGTAGTGTCCACCTTATGAGTACACTCCCACAATGTAAAAATGCATGAGCTCAGACTCTAACCACCTGCAAAGCACCAGGCCTATGACTTGTCAGAGGAGTATTGCACACCAATTCAGGGTATAGGTTCTAGCACCAGGCTGCCTGGGTTGGAAGCCCTGCTCCTCCACAACCTGTATGACTTTGGGCATGTTTCATAGTTTCTCTATGCCCCAGTTTCCCGACCTATAAAATTATAAATTGATTGCCACCAGAATCAAACGAAATAATCTATGTAAAACATTTAACACAAGCTTGCTAAATGCTGACTGTTGTCATAATCATCTCATTTTCTCTGCAAATCAACACTGGGGAAGTGGCCTGCTTACTGTGTCCCACAGCTTGCATGGGACAGAGCTGCTCTGAGCCCAGCTCCACCCAGTTCTTCTTCTAGCAAACCCACCACCTCTTGCTGCACCTGCTGAACTATGGACAGCAGGAGTCCTGCCTTACCTTCTCCCAAGCCAGAGTGCAAGGCAGACCTGGGCAGGATGTTTCAATCTGCTCTCACCACTTTCCAGAGGTGCTATGATGATACTCCAATGTGCTGTGCCTCAGTTTCCTCATCTGTAAAATGGGGCTTATCTTAGTGTCTGATTGTTGTGAGGACTTGAAAGCAAAATCATGACCATGACCTCAGAGCCCCTCACAGTGCCTGACACAGTGGGCACTCAGAGAAGGTTTGTTGAAGGTAGAATCAGAGATCATAGTGGAATGAGTCTGAAAAGGGATGCAAGGTCTTTTGAGAGGAAAAGCTGGGAGTTCTAATAAAGAGTTCTGGAGAGAAGAGAGAGATCAGAACAAGAGTGCCCGCTGATGAAGCACCGACTGTGCACATCAGTTGTGAGAGTAACAGTGTTCCAGGCTGGAAGAGCCTGCAGACCATAGAGCAGACTCCTGAGACCACAGCACACACCAGGGTCAGGAGGGAAAGGAAAGGACAGAGTGGAGCAGCAAAAGCGAGTCAGAGGGAGGGAGAGAGCAGTGAGTGAAGATGCATCTGGAAGGGCTGGCCTCTGGTCTCCAAAAGCATGAAAGAGAGAAGGCTAAGAATAGAGAAGAGAGGGGAGAAGAGAGACCAGGAGAAGGGGCAATGCAAAGGCAAGGAGAGATCAATGAAGGGAATAAACAGAGAGAAGGACTTCGGAGAGGGAACAGGCTGGCACGATGGAGAATAAATCTCAAAATAAACAAAAGAGTGATGGAGTTTAGCAGGAGGGGCTGGAGGGGTAGCCAGTGGGAGAGGAGATTCCAACCACTATTGAAGAATGAGAGAAGAACGAGGGTGTGGGATGGAGATGGGAGTGGGAGACAGAGGCAAGGCAGGGTGCAAGCTGGGGGAGGTAGAGGATGGATCTGAGCGCCCACAGGAGTTAGGGCCTCTGAGGGTCCTGGCAAGGATAGAGGTACATAGCTGTCCTGTTCTAGCCATACAGTCAGAAGAAAGAAACTGGGCCAGGCAGAAAAGATATCAGGCTGCGGGCTAGCTGAATTTTATCAAGGACAGAAAAAAAGCAGCTTTTGAGTCAGTTGGTAGGATTTTTGTTGGGGAGATTCTGGCACAAAGGTGGCAGTAAGTTTAGAATGGGGCCTGTCTTGTTTGCCTAGTTTTATTGGTGGCAGGGGTGTCCAAGATGCCCCTCCGGAAGAGGAAACGCCCATATGAATCCCTCCCTCAATACCTGACCTCCCACCTGCCTGGAGACTCCCAGCCCTGGGAACCTGTCTGTCCACCTCAGTGCACAGTGATTGCCTCTGAAACCCGCAGCCTGTGCAAGGGACCTTTCTGGGCAGCCAGCCAGAGGTAGCCACTTGAGAAGCCCGCCCCCCACCTTCGCATGCACCCCCCTTCTTTGAAGCCAAGCTCTAATAGTAGTGTGGGGGCGGGGGGAGAAGGGCGGGCTAGACGCAGTAAAGTCAGACGGGGAAATAGGGTCGGGTAGCCAACTGATGCCTCCGGGGGAGCTGAGCTACCGGGCAGGGAAGGAAGGAGATGGACCCCCTCCTGGGGGCGCTCCCTTCGCATAGATCTGGGGTTGGAGGAGGGAGGGGCGCTGCCCCCAGGGGCTTCCTGGGGCTGGGCGGCTGGGAGATGAAGAAGCCGCCCCTTGGGCGAGGGAGGGGCGCAATCTGGGTTGGGGGCGGGGGCCGGGGCTCCTGGGCTTGGGGTCCGGCCCCGCTGCCGCCTGCGGCTCGGCGCGGCGCGGCGCTCCTGCCCGGCGGGCGCTGCATTCTCCGAGTCTCCACCAGAGGCTGCGGGAGGAAGGAAGGGATCCGTCCCTTGCACACTTCCCCCCTAGTCAGACACGCACACTCCCTCGCTCCCGCTCGCTCACTCCCTCGCTCTCTCGCTCATACACACACGCGCGCACCCGCCACGGCGGCTACCCCTCTCGCTCCCGCTCTCCCTCGGCTCCTCCGGGCGGCCGCCGGGCTCCGGACTCGCCCGCCCGCCCGCGCCGGGGCTCCCGCCCCACGCAGCGTCCCGAGGCGGCAGGACTGGGGGGAGCCCCGGACCGCTCCCCGAGGTAAGAGCGCGGGGTGCCGCGGGAGGGGCGGCCGGATCGCCACCCAGGGGAGGCTGCCCGGCCGGCAGGGAGCCCGGGCCGGGGGGAGCCGCCCGGCGGCGGCGCGGGTTGAGTCTCTCGCCGCAGGGGAGCTCGGCCGCCCGTGCCGCCCCTGCGCCCCCTCCCCTCGGCGGGGCGGGCGGGGAGGGAGTTTCCCACGTCCAAACTTTCCCCGGCGCGGAGCCGAGCCGCTTCTCGGCCCGAAGCCGCGGCCCCCGCCCGCGCCCACCCTCTCCCCGAGCCTCCGTGACCCCCGCAGGCCGAGGGGTGGCAGCGCTGGGGGCCGAGCCCGCGCGCCCCGGGGCTGGGGAGGTGCGCACAGCTTCCACGCGGGGCCGGGACCCAGGCGTTCCCGTCCCCCACCCCGCGCTCCGGGGCTCGGCTCCCGACCCCTCCCAGAGGCGGGGTCCGGGCCGGGAAATACCGCACGGCGGGAGCGTGTGCGCGCGGGTGTGTGTGTGTGTGTGTGTGTGTGTGTGTGTGTGCGCGCGAGGTCGTGCCGCGTCCGGGGTCTCCCAGAGCCAGACTCCAGCCGCGGCGACACGCACGGCTGCGGCCACCTCAGGGTGGGTGAGCCCGCCACAGGGATTCCTGCGGCCCCACCTGCGCGATTCCGCGCCCTTCGGCCCTCTGGAGGACCAGCGGCCAGAGAAGGGGCAGCGCTGCCCCCTGCCTAGGCACCCGACTCCGGGGACACTGTCTCCACCACGGAAGAAGAACGGGCCCCCGACAGCCTCACGTCCAAAGGGAGCGCAGCTTAGGACTGACCCTCGGGAGCCGGGGCGCGCAAAGGGAAGATACAGGGACTGTGCCGGCGCGCAGGGTGCAGGGACCCTGGGTGGACTCTGTCCCCACCGGCTGTCTTGAGCCTCCGGACTTGACCTCCCCACTTCCTCCTCTTTGGCACGGTCAGGCCTCTGCCCTAGCTGGGGCGCTGCGGAAGACCCCAGGCAGGGTTGCAGCGGGAGGAGCGAAGCCGAAGTCCCCCGAGGTCTCCCCAGCCGCAGGGGCACCCCCTGGTGGCGGGCAAGGAAGCCGTAGCCTGAAGCCGCCCAAGGCTTCCCACACTTGCGCTCTTGGGAACCCTCTCGCCCACCCTTGCCCACGTTGCCAGAGGTTGTTGCATGCCAGCTCCATTTCCTATGGGTCTGATTCCTGCGCTTCCCAAGTCCCCAAGGTTGGACAAAGTGCCCCACACCCACCGGCAGCAGCTTATTTTGGGGTTTTGGGGCTGCCAGCTCTCACTTGGCCCTCCAGGAGCCGGGGGGCTGGGTCTGGTTCTCTTCCCCCCACCCCACCCTGCGGTGGTATGCGTCACTGTCCCACACCAGCCTCACCACTTCCTGAAACTCAAAGGCGTCCCCCAACCGTCGCATCCATCCATCCCTCATTCCCCCTCATTCCTGCCCCCAGCGTCCACTCTGCCCCTGCCATTACCCCCATTCCACTGCCCTTTTGGGGATTTGGCCTCTCCTCCCATAGTGACATCCTTTAGTCTTTTCCGCCATTTCCCCATCTATTTTCCATCTGCCTGCCTCAATTTCTCTCTGCTGAGGTCACCTATTTCCTCACCCCTTCCCAGCTCCTCACCACTCCACTCCACCCCTATTCCTGTCCTCCCAATGTTGGGGACATTCCTTTTCCATTTCTTCAGGAAGGGACAGCCATTGTCAACCTTTAAACGCTGCTTCCTGGGAACTCTGTCAGCTCCTTTGGGACCACTGTGTCAATGTCTCTTGGGCAGGTGCTCTGCAAAGCCATTAGGTCTCTGTCTGCTAAGGGCACCTGCCTCTCCTGGGTGGCCCTGTTTGCTGGCTTCTGGAGATGAGATCTGCCTCCCCTATTCTTGACTAAGCACCTGAGCTGCTCTCTTTCCTTAAAGTATTGGAAGCCGAGGCCTGAATGGACCTGACTGGTAAGCCAGGTGTTCTGACTTCTAGGCCTTACCAACTCTCTTACGTGTTGGACAGACCTGGAAAAAACAGAGCAGTTTCTTGCCTTCAGACAGCAGGCAGAACAAGAAGACACCTGCTGAAGTGCAGCATGAGTTAATAAAGTTAGGTCCCTGTGCTCCCAGGGAAAAGCAGTCAAATGCCTTAGACAGAGAAACCTTAGGAATAAATACTGAGCACAAAGCTTGACCCCTAAAAGTGCGCTGTGACCCTGGGCATGCTTCTTTACTCGTGTGCGTGTGTGTGTGTGTGCGTGTGTGTGTGTGTGTGTGTGTGTGTGTGTGCGTGCGTGTGTGTGTGTGTGTGTGTGTGTGTGTGTGTGGAGGGTAGCTGTGATCTCAGGGTGTTTCTGCTGGGGTCTGCAATTGTGCCTTGAGGCTGAATTTTCTACTCCTGCCTCTTCCACAAGAGCCCTGCATTCTGAATGCCCCTGAGAGGGACTGGGCTGGAGCTGGGGCCCCGGGAGGGCCTGTCTTCTCCCAAGTTAGCAAAGTTTGCAGCAGTTTATTGACCACATGGGTTGGGCGGGCAGTGGGCGATTGGAGTCAGTTAAGTTTCCTCTGCTGTCTGGTTCCATGCCACCCCCTTTTTCTTCCATCAGGAAGCTCTATTTGGAAATGCAGCCTCAGGTGTTCCGAGAGAGAGAGTGAGAGAGAGAGAGAGAGAGAGAAAATGATTCCTGTTTATATAACTCAGGTAGCAGTGGCCTGGGAGGAGGCAGGAGCTGTCATGGAGGCAGGTGATACAAAGGACAGGGGTTAAGACCCTAAGGTGCTGGCTGGGCAAGAGCCCTGGCATGAGGACTTCCCCTTCTCTCCCCTTAGCTGAGCTAGAAAGGGTACTGGGGTTGGGGACAAGGTGAGGAATTGCTGAGAGAAAGCTCAGGCTTCCATCCAGGTTCAAGGAGAGAAGCCTAGTCTCCCAACAAGGGTGGGCACACCCTCTGCCCTGCTGTGCCCTTTAGAGTACCCTTAACATAGAACCCTTGACTGGAGGCCTCTGCTTCCTAGAACCTTGGGTTTTGATTCTGGTCTCTCTAGAGGAAGCCTAGATTTCTTTTCTACCATTGGGACAGGCCCTGACCTCAACTTTTCATCAGGGTAGTGGACATAATAGCACTAACAGGAAAAATAAGTGTACAGAATGGTTTGAGTTCTGTGTATCTGGCTGGGGTGAGTGGGAGGCATCACATTGTTGTCACTGATGTTGCAGAGTGGCTACAGGTGAGCAGGGGTACAGAACAGGGAGGCTGGAGGTATGGCTATCATGCATGGCTGGGCAGGTTGTTGACTGTCCAAAGGTCCTCAATGCAGGAGAAGAATAGGGGCTGGCATCTATTTTAAGCTCCACTCAACAAGTCAGGTGTCCTGACAGCAGACTACCTCTGTCTGGAAGAACAGGTGCTTTGTTCTAATATGTGTGAAGACTCTTGTGTACTCACCGACAGTGGGCTAGGTAGCTGCTTGTCCCCAGAGAAGCAGGCTTTCTTTTTTACCACTAAGGTGGCCCAGCTGGGGGTGAAAGTTTTCCACACTGCTCACTCCTTCGCCAGCTTCTCTTACAGGGTGCTTCACACTGGTGCTTCTGTGAGCTGAGCCGGGGTCTGAGTGCATGGGATACAGGACCTGCCGGTGTCCCTTCCCCCACACTCCAATCACAGGCTCCTTTCTTCACACTGAGACTTCACTGGGTGCTTTTTTCTTTCTTATCAGACCCACAAGTCCTCTACCACCCTCCGTCCTTTTTCTAAAGAGCTGATTAGGAATGCAGGTTTTGGGGTCAGACCAGCCTGGATTTGTGACTTGCTCACTGTGTGACTTTGGGCAAGTTACTTCACCTCTCTGAGCCTTGGTTTCTTCCTCTGTGAAATAGAGAGAAAAGCAATACCTACCTCACTGAGTTGTCAACAGACTCTGTATGGTGCTTAGCACTGTGCACAGCACACAGGACTGTGCACAGGATGCTCCATAAATGAAAAGGTATTATTCTTGTTAATATCTTTCTGATTGTAACTCATGGTTCTCGGGCTGAAGGCAGCAGTGTCTGTCTGGTTTTGCACATGACCTTGGGTGTCAGGAGAATGGACCTCAGGCTCCTCAAGGGATGACCTTGGCCTTGAGGAAGATGGAAACTGCCCAGTCATGCCGCCAGGGACACAGGAACATGCTCTAGATCCTCAGATTCGTTTCTCCCCTCCACGACTGGGGCCATAACGCTCTGGTTTCTGGCTAAACCTCCCTGGTGTCTCTTCTCTGCCTGCCCAGCCTCTGGTCCCCTCCTACTGCGCCCGGCAAGATCTTTCTCCAACACAGGTGGGATCATGTCACTGGCTTGATTAAAACCCTTCCATGGCTCCCCATCGCCTCCTGAATTAAGTCCAGACTCTGCACAGTGACATTCAAGGTCCTTGTAATCTGTCCTCATCCTCCTTTATCTCTTACTGTGCCTCCAGCCTGACACTCCTCCCTACAACCTCACCTGCCCTTCACCTGGGCATTCTGCCTGCAGACCTTCCAAAGTATCCAAGACCCAGCCCAAATAGAACCTCTTCCTCCCATCCATCTATCCATCCATCCATGTACTCTGCAGTTTAAGGAATGCATTTCCTTGTGTATGTTAGACACTTACTATGTGCTGAGGGGCACAAGCAACCTGAATCCCAGCCATCAGGAGGGCATCGTGTGGTCCAGGGCAGGAGACCAACAATTAACCAATTCTCAGGACCATAGTAAGAGCTGATAGGGCACAACCAAGGCTTCCAGGAGGACCGAGGCTTATGCAGAGAACTGCAGGCTGAGAAGCAGCAAAGGGGTGAAGGGGAGGGAGGAATGAGAGCGGGGAGAGTGAGCTGCAGGCCCAGAGTATGGGGGGGGGAGAATCTGCAAAGTCAGTTGGCTGCATCCAGGGTGGGGTTCAGGGAATGGGAACCACAGGAAACGAGGTCAGTGAAGCAGGTGGGAGCCGGTAATTCTGACTTAGGAGCCATTGGGCTGTGCAGATGGCCAATATGAGAGAAGAAGGGCTTTTAAGGATGATGGGGACCAGCTGAGGACAGGAGCATGTGTCAAGCTGGTGGTACCTTAAGTGTAGATGTCTGATGGACAATTGTGCAAAAAAGTCTGGGCTCCTCTAGGAGTGTTGGGCTAGAGCGGCTTTGAGGCCATGAAGATGGAGGGGCTCACTGGCCAGGCTGAGTCTGGGGGTAGAGAGACCTGCGGGGGCCCTCGGGTCTTAGGGCCAGCTACAGCCCAGGAAGCCCTGTCCGACCCACTCAGCTCAGTGATGCCTGTCTGTCTTGAGACTCCGGAACAGCCAGGATAGGGTTTTTCCTATCCTGATGATAGGCTTCCTGCTATCATCCACCTCATAGTAGGCTGATGTTCTCAGCTGTGGGCAGTTTTGCCCCTCAAAGGGACCTTGCCAGTGTTTGAAACATTTTTGGTAGTCATAACTGGGTAGAAGGTTGCTACTGGTGTCTAGTGGGTAGAGGCCAAGGGCGCCGCTAAACATCCTGCAATGCACAGGACAGCCCCACTCAACGATGATGAGTTCTGCAGCTGAAAATGGTCAGTGCAGAGGAGGAACCCAGCCCTGGGGAGACCGTACAGGCCGGTGCTGTACTTTTCTGTTTGTCTCCTGGCATTCAGTGTGGCTGATGCCACAGGGCCAGCATTACCTCCACTGAATCAAATGCCAGCTTGTTTACTGCTTGCTACGTGCTGGTGGATGAGGAAGGATGGGCCCAGAGAGATAGCCATGGGGAGCCCCAAGATGGAAGGCACACCTCTCTGTTTATAGCTCACTGGCCTCCTTTCTTCCTTGTCTTGCTAACTTCTATCATTTATTGATCACCCAAGAGAATATATGTTATTTTTTCAAATTGGCAAGTCACAGATAAACAAAAGGAGAGACGTAACAACCTGCTGGTTAAGAGTTGGCCCGAGCTGAGTTTAAACCTTGGCTCTGCTGCTAACTAGCTGAGCCTCTGTTTCCTCATCTAGGAAATGGTTTTAATCAGACCAACTCATGAGAATAAATGAGGCATTGTGGACAAAGGCTAAGCCCTGCGCTGAGGCTGAAGGAAGTAGTCATTACGGAGTGACTGTATATGTGTACCTGTGTAAATTTATACACACATTACGTATGTGTCTTTTTATGGGTGAAAGCATTTTTAATTAGCCATAATCCTACTACAACTTGGCTACCATTCTGATGCATTTCCTTGTTGACATTGATAGATATTTTAAAAATAAAATGGCATCTTGCTTTATTCATATGCTTCTGTAACCTGCTTTTTTCCCTCTATAATATATTGTGAATGTCTTGCCGTTTCGATAAATATACATCTCCATCATCATTTTTTAAGAGCTGCATGGCTCGCCATTGTGTGGCTGGTCCATAATTCATTTAACCAGGCCCCACGGTTGGACTTTTGGGTTGTTTCCAATCCTCTGCTATTACAAACAATTCTGCAAAGAACATCCTTGTACACACATCTTCACGCTCTTGTCCAGTGATTTCCTTGGGGACCACTTGGACATTTTTGGCAGGAGGCATGTGGCCCTGAGCAGATTCTACGAGTAGAATCTCGAGGAGGGGGCTGGGGGTCTCCTGGGGAAGGGAGAAGATGCTGGATGGCAGAAGACTGTTTTGACTCCTGGAAGGCAGGTCCTGATCTTAAGACAGTGGTCAACTCTGTGAGTGAAAACAGAGAAGGTCCCGCCCCCTTCCCTGTTGTCACCATGGAGCTTGCAGAAAGGGGACCAGGGGTGGGGAGGTAGCCTGTTTGTGATGGGCAGAGTGACAGACTCCAGGCAGACAGGGACGCAAGGTGGATGGGCCCTGGCAGGCTGATGGATGGGTAGCAGAAGCAGGTGGATCCAGGTCACTGGGCAGACAAGATGATGGACAGGTGACGAGCCAGACAGATTCAGGTGATCAGACTTAGGACTGTGGCGGAGCCCAGAGGGACCAGGGGCTGAAATAGTGTATCCAGGGGCTCCATGGTGCTTCTGGAAGATACAGTCAGGCCCAAAGCCAAGAAGCTCTCTGCTTGCATCCCTGTGGGTCCAGGTAGCTGTGCCTAGGTTTCTGCAGTTTGGAGTTGGAAGACCTTGGGGACAGTTATGCCAGCCATTATGTACATGGCACAGAGGCCCAGGGGGAGGTGGGCCCGCAGTGGCTGAGAACTGACTCAGTCTCTCACCCTTGAGTCTGTTTTCATTTTTGTTCATTCCTACAAGCTTCTACCCGGGCTTGAAGGGAAGAGGAGCAGGTAAGCTGGGGAGCGGGGGAGGCCACAACACGGTGGGAGGAGGCCTGGGGGAAGATGAGCTTCATTCTGAATCTTCTCTGTCCATTCTGCTTCCGTGACACAACTTTGGAGTCCTGTTGAGAGCCCAGGGACAAGTCTGCCAGGGCTTCATCCCAGCTCTACCACCTGCCAGCTGAATGACCTGAGATGTGTCACCCAGCCTTCAGCCTGAATTTCCTCATTGGTTTCTACCTCTGAGGCTTGTGGAAAGGAATAATGAGTTAATCGAAGCGCTTAGCTTGGTCCATAGTAAGAGCTCTAGGAACATTAGGGGCCAACACTGCACAATTTAGCACTTACTGTGTCCCTGGTGTGTGTGTGTGTGTGCATGCATGCGTGCACAGGTGTGCACACACCTGCACAGGCAGGTCCCAGGCTTTGTCCTGGGACCAAAAGTTGTATTGTTCCTGTCCTGTATCCTAGGCCTCCCACCATCAGAATCATGTTAACTAAGTGTGCCCATAGCAGAAATTCCAAAAATGCAACTTGATGAAGTGGTTCAGTGGACTCTGCAGGTTAAGGGGAAGAAGGAAGGTGTCATGGTATGGGGGGGACTGTGTGTGGAGCTAGGATGCTGCAGGTGGAAGGACAGGGAGGACTTTTGTGGGGTTGAACAAAGTGGAAGAGGCTTGGCGAATGTCTGGTGACAGCTAGTGACCAGTGTACAGAGGACACAAAGGGAAGGAATGAGAAAGAGGAGCAGAAGGCAAGGTTCCGCTGAATGCAGCAGTATGGGACTCCAGATGAAGGAAGGTAGGCACCAGGGAGCTATTGAAGATTGCTGAGTGAGTGGAGCTGTGTAGAAAGAACATGCTGCTGGCAGGATTTTAGGATGGACCCAAAGGAAAAAGAAAGAAGCAGGAGACAGGACAGCTGGAATCACCCAGGAAGCAAGTGGGGGCTTGAATGAAATGGGTAACAGGCCAGAGAGATCCCTAAAGAAATTGGATGGACAGGTCTGGGCTGTGCTTGGTTGGAGATGCAGTAGAGGACAGGATGAAATAGAACAAGGTTACAAGTCTGGGTGTCTGGAGAACTGGGCTCCACTCACCAAACTTGCAAGTTACGGGGAAAAGTTGAGATGCTAGCTGACATGATTCAGCTATCCAGCACCCCCATCTAAGCCATCCATCCTCCCCTCCATTTTTCCAACCTGTCATCCTCCTGCCCAGCCACCTCCATTCAAACATCCATCTGTCCACAGTCCACCGCCACCTCCACCCATCCACCCACCCATCCATCATCCACATGCACGAACCACCCCCTTTCTTCTCAGCTTCTCGTGACCCATCTGTCCACTCTCA
This sequence comes from Castor canadensis, assembly GCF_047511655.1. Lineage (NCBI taxonomy): Eukaryota > Metazoa > Chordata > Mammalia > Rodentia > Castoridae > Castor > Castor canadensis. The sequence goes on along the minus strand of NC_133390.1, from coordinate 168,560,043 downwards.
TTTATCAATGGGTCCACCAACTTATCTGTCCATCTAAGATGCAACTTCTTGTGAGCCTACTATGTGCCTGGCTCAGGTGAGATTTTGACACAAACATTTGGAGATGCCTGATTTAAAAAAAAAAAAAAAAAGACAGTGACTGGAAAAGCCAATGGAAGGAACTGAATTGGAAAGGAGAATTTATGTCCTTGAAGCCAGGAAGGGTGTACTGATGAATTGTGACCTACAGATCGGCCACGTTCCAGAAGCATGAACCACTTATACTGCAGTATTTTACCCTTAAATTCTGTGTGTATGTGTGTGTGTGTGTCCTCTTGAAGGCAAAAGTTGTGTCTTTCTCATCCTGTGTCCTGTGCCTCCCACCACCAGGACCCTATCGGTCAGGTGGGTGCGTAACAGGTGCTCCATAAATGTGTCTTGCTGAAGTGGCTCATTGTACTACATCTGGTTGAGGGATAAAGGATGGTTCCCAGGACAGGACGGAGGAAATCAACTGCCTTTGCAGCTGGAGGGACTGAGGTTAGCTGTGAGGGAAGACAACTGTGTTGATCATAAAGTATCTGAAGTACCTGCCTGTAATGGGCTGGGGGCAGGGGTAGGGAAGAGCGCAGATTGGGGCATTTATTAAGGGACTAGTGGAGGAAGACTCAGGGCCTGGCCTTGAAAGGTGGCTAGGATGTGTGGAGGAGCAGAGGTCCCAGGTTGGGGGACCCTTAGGGGAAGCCAGGGGCTGTATGAGCCTAAGAGACAAGTCCATGGTGAAGTGGCCAAAGTTAGGCACCTGGACAATGGGGCAGGTTCTCAGAACAACCCCAGATCCAGGGCCCTCTGCTTTCTGCATGAGGCCCCACCTCTTAGGAGCCCCAAATCCCCTTCCCAGATCCTCTGTCCCTTCCTTACTGAGCCCATGTGCTCTCTTCTGTCCCCTCAGCAGATCCCACTCTTCTCACAAATCCTATGCTCCCAGTCGAGTCCTGGCCAAAGCTGCCATCCTCTCATGTCACAGAGCTCCCTCCAGAGTCCCCACAGAGCTCGCATTCCTCAGTATGAAGTATGAGTCCCTGATAAAGCCCCACCCTTCCTGGAGCTCCAGATCCTGTCACTGAGCCTGCAACCCCATGAGTCCTAGGTCTTGTCACTGGGCCCTCTCATCCTCACTGGGCACCGGCCACTTGTCTTAGCTCTTGGCCACGTTCTGGCGTGGCCTTCCCTACCAGAGCCCCTGTTCTCCAAGAGGGAATGTCCATCCCTCCAAGAAACTCACCACTCCACTGCCCTCAGCTCTTGTCCCCTCCCAGAGCCCTGGCTCTGCCCTCCATCCCAGGTAACAAGCCCCCACTATCCTTCAGGTACTGTCAGCCCACAGGTGGAGGCTCCAGGTCCAAAGCAGTCCCTCGGTCTTCACATCAATGCAGTTGCTTTGGGCTGGGACAGAAGCTCTTGAATCTGAGCCCCTGCAGCCAGCCCACTGCCCTGGGGGCTCTGGAGACAGAGAGACTTGTGGGTTAGCAAGCAGGCTGGGCTGACAGCAGACACCAGCAGCTTTGGCAGCTCAGCTCAGCTTGGCTCGTGGGCCTGGAGAAGCTGGAGACTCTTGCTGCTTCTGGGTTAGGAAAACAATCACAAATTAGAGAAAATGCTTTGGGAAATTGCTCCACTGTGCGGGAGGGAGGCCACCTCGAGAGGCAGAGAAGGAGGCTTCTACGCCAGCAATGGCTGTCTGCCGCCTTGCCCATCAGCTCCTAACCATCTGCTTGGCGTTCAAGGCCCCATCTCATCATCTGACATGATTCCTCACCTGCTGATTGATCCCTGACACACCTGCCTGCCCCCCCCACCCCAAGCTTTTGCTCCAAGGTGGATTCCCACATGCAGACTTTTGCTCACATGGGCTGAACCCTTCCCTCTGCTCAGTCGGAGCAGCCCTCTGTGACCTGTTGCTACCTGAATTGTCTCTCTGGCTGGTCCCTTGAGGATAGGAACCAGGTCCTATACTAACAACAGCCAATGGCAGACGGATCTGGCACCAATCCTCATCTGATGCATACTAGCTGTCTAGCCTTGGGTAAGTCTCTGCAATTTACTGAGCCTCAGTTTCTTCATTCGTAAAATGGGGAGAGTAAACTCCCTCTTCTGGTTGTTACTAGGAATGAGTGAGGCCGCTCACAGTAGGATCCACATTAATGAAGATGGTCTTGGTGGCTTTGCAGAAGAGCAGAGCTCTGGGCTGTAATGAGCAGCGTTTACCACTCCACACATCCCTGCTCTTCCTGTGTTCATGTCTGTCCCCCAGTCCCCTACTGAACAGCCGAAAAAGAGGTGCACAAGTGTCAGGGCCAGCACTTGGGGGACCCTGATGTAGGGAGGTGAGGCAGGAAACGCATTTTGTGGGTCGTTTGGCCACCAGTCACGACTCCAGCTGTCAGAGGAATGAGGATCCCAGCCAAGAGCTGGATTCCGGAACCCCACAGCCTGGTCTGAGTCCCTGGCTGCTAGACCCTGCCCAAGCTCCCTGAGCACCTCAGTTTCCTCATCTGTAAGATCACAGTACCTGCCTCGCAGGGTTGTGCTGGGGGTTAAATGAGCTGATATTTGTGAAGTGCAGTGCCCGGCACCTCCCAAGCCCTTTGTAAGGATTTGTTAATAAAACCATGAGGGACATAGGAGGAGACAACAGAGCCCACGTGGGAGAGGCAGTGGCTTTCAGAACGGGATTTCAGCAGAGCTGGACTTCCTCCAGCTCCCGTCAAATTGGCCTCTTTCTGAATAGGAGAGCATGGATGGTCTCAAAGCAAAAAGGCTTTCTGGAGACCACTGGTGCCTCATTTGGAGGCTGGGCCAGGGATGTGACCAGCAGAGGCGGTTCTGCAGAGAACAGCAGGGAACAAGATCCAGATGCTCTCAGTCATTGGAACCCTCACAGGACACCTAAACTCTCCTGGCATCCTCTTGGCAGTGCGTGTCCTTTGGTGGAGGGGTCTCGGGAACTCTCCACCAGCAGTCAGTGAGTGGGGAGTGCTGGGTGTGCCTTAGGGACCTCTACTCAACCACATCAGGACTCGCAATAGACTGTTACTGTCTGCCATGTGCCAGGCCTGTGCTGAGCACCAGGAGGGCACAGTGGGCTGGACATAGCCCTTCAGGAGCTTCAAATGAACTTGGGCCTCCGTTTCCTCATTTTCCCTCTTCGCTTCTGCAGAGTGTCCTTCTTCAAGTTCCTCATTTTCTCTCTTCCTCCCCAGTGTCCTTCCCAAGCAGAGGATGGGAGGGGCCTCATGGAGCAGAGTTTGTACAAACTGGGGCTGCAATAGCAACTTCTGATTGGCTGGCCAGGGCCATTCTTTTCCCTGGTTGCCATAGCAGCCATTTCCCGGGGTTGTCAGTGATGAAACTCATAACATTGTTTTCAAATAATCCGTGTAATTGAAATAACAATCGAGCTGTTAACTCGTCTGTCACACTCAGGCTGGGACAGTTCCTCCTCCTCCCCTCAAACCCTCCTCCCCACCCCAGGAAGCCCTGGGCTCCCCATCTCCTCCCTGAGGCTCCAGTCCTGTCCCTGGGGTTGCATGGCCTCCTTGCTTCACTGTAAAATCCTAGCAGCTCAGAACTCCAGAGCTGAACCCAAACTTGAACACCAGAAAACCCCTGTTTTTGTAATCTGAGGACCAAGGAGGGAAAGGACAGGAAAGCAGGGCCACACAGGGAGGGTGCAGGTGGATGAGGACATGCAGTTAGTTGTGGTTTATAGTGGAAGTTGGAGAGCAACCTGGTGGGTTGATCTTAAAGCATAGAGCTACTCTCTTCTAAAGACTTGACCTTGTACACATAGCTATCTATCCCTACCCCCATTTCTCAGGTGAAGAAAACTGAGGCCTGAGGAGTTATTCATAATCCAAGCGCTTTTATAATGTCTCAGAAAATACCTGTTGAATGTATAGATCTGAAAGAACAGACCACCTCTCTCTTCCCCATCTCCCCAAACCAGGAACTGAACCCTGGTTTCTTTGCTCAGTGGACTTCCTGGAAGAGGGGGCCAGGGGCAACTGGGGATGTGTGGTTCAGAGGAAGAGAAGGAGCTGTGAGAGGGAGGGAATTCCCAAGTACTGCCCCCACCACCAACCCTAGCATGTGTTGGAAGGTGACTATTGAGAACTATTGAGAAATGAATGTAGGACCCTGCCTGTCCTCAGGAGGACTGGAATGGATTGAAAAGGGGGAAAGTGTCCGCATGCACACAGGAGTGCGGTCCATAGAGACAGCTCCTGTCGTGGCAACTTCACAGAGGATAAAGGCGTTTTTTTCTAAAGTGACTGGTTGTCCAAGGTATCCTCTGAGTCCCCCCAGATGTATAGGTGGTGGGACGGCAGGCACTTGCTGGATTGGGGGTGGGGCAGCCCTCTGAACATGACCGGGACAGCAAGAGGTGGACTTCCTTCCCTGGAGTCTAGAGGGTGGAGTCTTGGCACTCTTTCTGTTCCTCTCATTCATCCACTATTACTTACCCAACAGACTTTCTGTTTGTTTGTTTTTGTGGTGCTGGGATTTGAACTCAGGGCCTCAGGAGCTCTGCTGCAATGTAAGCCATGCGTGCGGCCTCAACCCAACAGTTACTGAGCACCCGCCTGGGCCTGGGCACCAGTGGACTCCAAGGGTATTGGGATTAGGAGACCCGGTCTCTGTCCTCAGTGGGAGACACACGCGCACACCCCCCCCCCCATCATTGGTCAGCATTCTTATGCATGGTAGAAGGCACACGGGGAACCAAGGGAGTGGGCAAAGCCACTGCAGGAATAAGAAAGACCTAACTGTGGACCAAATGGTGTGGGCTCCATCTTGAAGGTTGAATAGGAGTTTGAAGGATGTTCTCTGTGGATAACAGGAAGAAGAGCATTTCATAGGGAACCGCATAAACAAAGGCAGGGAAGTATTCACATGTAGACAACAGGGAGAAGTTTCAGGCGACTGAGGGTTTGACTGGCTGATGGCAAATGGCAAGTTACAGAGCCTGGGTTCTGGAGACGGTCAGTGACCTTCCCAATGTACCACCTGGAGCTGGGGCACAGCCAGGAATGCATTGCCCAATACCTTACGTGTCAGAAAATCAGGACATCGGAGCTAGCTGGCTCTTTGGGATGAACTGGTCCTTCTGTCATTTGAGATGCATTATTCTGATTTCTTTGAGACAGCCCATTTCTCAGATGGGGAAACAGAGGGTGAGACACACACAGTGCTGTGCCTGGGGTCTCCCAGTCAGGTGGGAGGAAATCTGCTCTCTTTTCTCAAAACCTGAACTATTTTCTGAGCACCACAGCTGGGCACAGGGTGTGTGTGATCCCCTATCCCCTGGGCTTAAGGACGAGAAGGGCTGGTGAGGGCAGATGCCCTGTGGGACCAATGTGTGTGCTGGGACAGGCACCCTGGGCTGGTTTGGGTCACAGCCAGCACTTGCCCTAGAGAGGTGAAATTTCAGCAGGAAGGCAGGGGGAGAAGAGGGAAGGCAGGAGTGGTAGCAAGGCTTTCGTCTTGGTCAGAGTGGGCTGTGTTTGCCACTGATCCTGTGTGACCTTGGGGAGAACACCACCTCTCTGGACTGTAGTTTCCATGGTCTCTGTCACAGGACACTCCTTCTGGCCTATACTTGGGGTCATTGTTCTCATTGGGATGGGGAGCAATTTGGGCTCTCAGGGGACCTTAGACAGTGTCTGGACATAGTTTGTATTGTCACAACTGGGAGGCAGGGAGAATGACAGAATTTAGTGGGTAGAGGCCTAGGAGGCAGCCCCATGTACTACAGTGCACAGGATGACCCCACAGGGCAGAACGACCCCACCCAAACATCAGACACCCAGCCTAAGAAACCCTGAAGTCTGCTGTTGCTTGTGACTATCAAACACAGCCACAAGAGTAGGTGCTGGGGGCTGTGCCGAGGGGCACCCCAGCTGCCAGGCACAGAAACATAAGTAGCCTTGATGTTGGTCAGACCTAGCTGTGTTGAGAGGCACTTGAGCCTCTCCAGGCCTTGTTTGCTTCCTCAGTGGCTGGTAATAATAGAACCTGTCTTGGGAACCATGGAGAGGGTGCGTAAAGATCATGCAGATGGTAGGGGGAGCCCAGGAAGTCAGGGGACCCTCCCCTCCCCTGACCATGAACCCCTCTACCCAAAACAGAAGTACAGAGCCAGATCCACAGCCAGCCTGCCACTCAGAGCTGTGGGATCTTTGGCAACTTATTTAACCTCTCTGTCCTTCAATTGCTCGTCGGTAATGCAGGGATCGCAATAGTGGCTACCACACAGGCGTGATGGCAGGACTTGAGATGAGGTAAGGGACAGAAAGCACTTTGAGGAGCACAGAACAAGTGCCGTGCAAGTGTTAGCTGCTGTTGTGAGGCTCTGAATTCTGTCTTGAACAAGGCACTCACAGGGCAGGGAGTGCCTCAAACCCCCTCCTTCTCCAGATGCCTTCTCTTGGCAGGTCTCCCATCCCAGGCCTCCCATGGCCTCTGCTCAGGCCCTCTGTGACCAGGCCAGCCAATGCTGTCCGCCCCTCTCTCACCACCTCCTGTTCTTCTTGTCTGTAGCTTTGTGAGTCCCTGACATAGGGGCTGGCTCTCTCCTCCCCCTCCCCCTTTCACATCTGCCCTCAGAGCCCTTGGACCTGCTGGGGCTAGATTCGCCGGAGAGGGCTTTGGGTCCACCAGCATGTGCACAGGTGGGTGCCACACCTCGCTCAGTGACTTGGGCCCCCACACTCTCCTACCCTGACCCTGGCCCACTTGGGTGGTCCTAGGCTCACCCTTCAGGGAGTGGAGCCGCCACCCCGGCACTGTGAGTTTCTGGGACCCAGTCTCTGCAGGCCGCTTGGCCGTGCTCCCGCCTCGCCTCCGTGTACCAGGACCGAAGGGCGTCCCTCCCTAGTTAGGACCAGGGATGTGTCCTGGTGGAGAGCCACTGTTCTAGAACATTGCTGGAAAATGTTAGTTCTGCCCACAGTGAGTGTCTTGGCAGAGAAGTTTCTAGATCCTAATGAACATCCTCAAGCTGAGCCTCTTCATTCCATTTTCCTACCAAAGCTCCGATCCATCCATTCTCCAAACTCAGCCCTAACCAGAAGCCCTGAACCCTAACTTTAAATCCAAAACTTTAACCTGCTTCCCAAACCCCAGAACTTAATTCAAAACCCTGACTGCACTCTTGGCCTGTTCTACACCCACAGATAGATCCTTGACCTCAAACACAGTTCTCAATCCAAGGGTCAGCCGCCAACACAGAGCCCAGGAAGAAGCCTACTGGTACCTCTGCCCAGCACAAGTTCCCGAGTCCCAGCCTGGCGCTCTGGCCTCTGGAGAGACTATGGCTCAGGGTTCTAGCTTCCTCCCTCCAAGGTGCTCTCCAGGTCTCCAGGGGGGAACTCTGTGCCCCACAACCTCTGGCTCACTCCACCCCAGCAGTTTGCTGTCACTTACTCCTTAGTTTATCCAAGCATTTGATGAGCACCTACTCCAGGCTGGGCCCATTGTCTTCTGGGGGAGACAGACAAGTGGACATTTTTAAACATAAAGCTTCCCTGGAGCTGGTACTGTTGACTCACGCCTATAATCCCAGCTACTTGGGAGGCTGAGATCAGGAGGATGGCAGTTTGAGGTCAGCTAGGACAAATAGTTCAGGAGACCCTATCTCAACCAATAGCTGGGCATGGTGGCATGTGCCTGTCACCCTGGTAAAGGCGGGAAACCTAAAATAGGGAGAATCTAGGTCCAGACCAATCTGTGCAAAAAGTGAACCCCAATCTCCAAAATAAACAGAGTATAAAAGGGCTGGAGGCGTGGCTCAAATCCCAGTATAGCCAAAAAAAAAGGCCATAGGGCACCTCGGATCCAAGCTCTATTTTTGCATGCTAGGATCCAGCGCTGAGCAAGGACAGGCCCTGCTTGTGTGGGGCTTGCACTTAGATTCATTCTATTGGGGACGGGACGCATGAGGGGGATAGGAATGGTGGGGAAGTTGAGGGACTATTTTATCTTATGGTGGGGAAAGGCTGTAATGGTCAGCATTTGAGCAGACCTCTAAATGAAGAGACAGAGGGAGCAAGGAAGACAGTGACAAGAGTGTCCAGGCACGAAGGCCAGCAAGTGCAAAGGCTCTGAGGTAGGATTGTACCTGATCTGTTCGAAGAACAGTCAGAGGCTTGTGTGGCTGGAATAGAGTGGGAGGGAGGATAGGAAAGGTTCAGAGAAGTAATGGAACCAAACCTTGTTGGGTCTTACAAGCTGCCTTGCCTGAGTTAAGATGAGGAGCCAAAGGAATTTTGAGAGGACTGTTCTGCTCTGATTTATGTTTTAACACCCTAGCTGAGAACAGTTTTCAGGGGACAGAGGCAGAAGCAGGGCAGCCGGTCAGGAGGCCGTCACAATTACCCAGGTGAGAGATGATGGTGGCTGGGACCAGGCTGCTGACGGTGGAGGTGGCAAGATTGGTCAGATTCCGGATCTATTTTAAGGCACAGCTGGCAGGGTTTGCTGATGGATCGGATGTGGGGTGTGAGCTAAAAAGTGAAGTCAAGAATGACTCCAAGGTTTTTGGCAGAAGCGGCTGGAATGATGGAGTTGCCAGATACTAAGAAGGGGAGGCAGTTTTAAATTTATTTTATTTCATTATTTGTGGGCTTTGGGGGTCGAAGTCAGGAGTTTGAATTTGATGTAGTGAGTTTGAAGTGTGTTTTAGACCTCCATGTTGGACGGGCAGGTGGCTCAATGACTTGGGGTTTGGGGGAGAGGCCTGACTTGGACACACACCTTTGGGTACATCGGTGAAACCCTGAGGTCTCAGGTGACTACAGAAATGAGGGGCAGGCCAGGACTGAGCTCTGGGGCCTCTGGCATTTGGAGGGAGGTGGGAAGGAAAGGACAAAGAAAAAACGTGATGGAGTGCTTGCTTTGGCAGCACATCTACTAAAATTGGAGCGATACAGAGAAGACTAGCATGGCCCCTGTGCAAGGATGACATGCAAATTCGTGAAGCGTTCCATATTTAAAAAAAAAAAAAAGAAAAACGTGATGGAGTCAAGGAGGTGCATGGGGTACAGGGAAGGGGGGACTTCAGAGATGGGAGAGACCAATCCGGGGTACCTGGGGAGAGCTTCACATATGGAGGGGACTTTGGAGCCCGGCTTTGAGTGAGTAATAAAAACTCCTGTCAGATATGATCAAGGAAGGGCATGCCAGTCAGAAGGAACAGCACATACCAAGACCCAGAGGTCTAACACCAGCACATGCAAATGGCATGTCCCGAATCAGTGAAGCAGGGCATCTTGGAGCTCTCCACAACAGACGCGGTTCCTCTCTCTCAGCACCTGCCCAGAGCATCCCAACTGTCCTGTTTCTCTCCAGAGACAGCCCCCTTCTTCCACCCTCACTGCCCCCACCTAGCCCAGCACGCCGTGATCAACCACAGGGTCAACAGCCTCCTCTCCCATCTCCCTGTTCCCTTCTGAGCCACCCATGAAGACCCCAGGAGGTGAGGGTGGGGCCAGACTGCTCCATACTCAGCACAGAAGGTGACTCATGCCTACCCCCTATCTCAGAAGCCTTCGTGGGCTTTCCAGTGCTTTCAGGATGACATTCAAAATTTAACAAGGCCCACAAGATCCTGTACCGTGTGGCCCTCGCCTGCCTCTCCTGTCTCATCTCAGCCTCCTGTGTGCTGGCCTTCTGCTGTCTCAGCTTGCTCGGCCTGGCACAATCCACCCAGCCCCAGGGCATTTGCCCATGCTGTTCCTGCCACCTGACCGTTCTCTCCCTCTCACCCCCATCTGAGAAAACAGTACCTCTTCAAGGAACCCTTCCTAGAGCCCCAGAATGACCCCACCCCATTGGATGCCTCCTTTCCCGCATGTTCAGTTTGTAGTCATCACTGTATGTTTTCATAAAGCCATGGATTAACGAGTGACTGCTAAAAGTGACTGAGTTCTTCGTGCTCAATAGCAAATGAAAGTAAATGTAGTTAGAGGTCGACATGTCTCTTCAGTTATTTCATTCCAAACACAACCCTATGAGGGTTCCCATTATACAGAGGAGGTAACTGAGGCCCAGAAGGGTTATTTGTGCAAGTTCAGAACCCAGGCAGCTTTGGTTCTGGAGCCCACAATGTCTGTCTTTCCTGCTTAATATTAAACTCCATGAGGTGAGGGACTATGTCTGTCTGGTTCACTACTTCATGCCCCAAATCCCTCAGAAGGCTTAGTAAATGTTTGTTGAATGACCGAAAGATTGATTGGACGAATGAATAAATGAATAGGAGTTTGAGCAGCACAGGCTCATGGTGTGGGAATGCAAGCAAGGAGGCTGGTGCAGCAGACAGAAGGAGACACAAAGGGCTCCGAGAGCAGACAGCTGAGCCCTGCCTGACTTGGCTGTGGGCCGTGGGAGCCATAGGGCTTTCTTGAGCAGAGGAGGGCGGAGCTCAGATAAGTATTTTAGAAAGCCCCTGCTGCTTTATGCTGTGGAGGAGGACCAGAGGTGGTGTCCATCCCTGCCCAGCAACCAGGCAAGACTGGCACCCGCCCCCTCTCGCTTGGCCCTATTAGCATTCTGCCCGCGGCTGGGCTCCACAATTAACACAGAGGTACAGTCATTCATCCTGACTGGCGGGCCCGAGGGATCGCAGACCGGGGGCTGTCCGCGCGGGGCTTCTGCTGGGAAGGCATGTCACAGCACAGCGGCCACCGAAATGAAAAGCTATTAATAATGATCCTGGAACTTCACTCCCATCAGCTGTTTGTTTAAAGGTGTTCCATATCGGAGCCGCCTGATTTATGTGGGCAATAACGCACCCCGGTCGGCCCGCACTTTTTAAAGCAACGCTAATGGGCTGAGACTGAGACCCTGGGGGATGCTGGGGAATGAGGTCTGAGGGCCAGGACTGATCAGGCTCAGATCCTAACTTCCTGGCCACCATCCTCTTAAAAGTCTCTGGAGGTGAAAACGGGACAGCCGGAAGAGCTGGGAGAAGGGGTTCACGTCCAGCTCGAGCATGTCTCTTTCTTTCTCTGAGCCTCAGTTTCCTTACCTGCACCTGGAGTAAGATAACACCTGCATTGCGGAGTTGGCAGGAGGAATCTGTGAGAAGCATACAGTCAGTGCTCAATAAAGTCTCAGTTTTCCCTCTGCTTTTCCTAGTACAAAAACTGTCCCCGCCACCCGCCTAGCCCTCTCTAGGAAGGAGAATCATTCAACCCACTTAGACATTTACTGAGGGTCTACAGTTGTATTTGACATTGAAATTGCTGAAGGCCTCACAACAGCACTGGTAGAGACAGCGTGTTGCCCCATTTTAGAGATGGGGAAACTGAGGCTCAGAAGGAAGAGCTAAGCCTCAGGTCACCCAGCCCAAAGTGCACTACACTCTGAGCCCCAGTGGCAGAGACGGAAGGTGTTTTGTCCGCCTCTGAATCCCAGCCGCTGCACAATACTGATTGTGCCATGTGTGCCGGGGGCAGAAGCACAGTGAACTGATAAGGTTTAGTTGAATATGTCTATCCATCATTTAATCCATCCTGCCCCGTTCATCGATTAACCCCTGGGTAGACACAGAAGACCTGGGTCCTATCCTCAGCTTTGAGGATGGGAGGGGATATTCGATCAGGCTCTCCAGGGCAGGGCTCCTCCTCCTTGGCACTCCTAATGTCTTTAGTTGGTAATTCTTTGTAGGGTGAGGCGTCCTGCGTACTTTGGGATGTTCGCAGCATCCCTGGCCTCCACCCACTGATGCTAGTAGCCGCCCCCCAATGTGACAATGTGACACTGTCTCAGACAGTGCAAATGGAGAGTGGTTAAGAACCACTGTGCTAAGACCTTTGTCTGAATGAGCCACAAATGCAGCCCAGCAGAGATTACAGTGCAGTTGGAGCTATGGGGCAGGCAAGACTTGACCACCTGGCTGGTGACCAGAGGAGAAATGTCCTATTGACAGTCTCACCAAGTCACATGTCCCCTTTGGCCTGCTAGGGAGCAGGTCCTCTTTACCAAAGCCATTCACCAGGCAGTTGTGCTTGTGATGCTGACCTGGTCCATAGACAGGATGGTCATGGAGGTACAAAGGTGAGCTTCCCAGAATGCACTTCAGCTGAATATGGAGGCCACAGGGTCCCTCCTAGGTTCCAAAGTGAAGGAGAAATCTGAAGCCATTGGGAATGAAGACCAGGAGCGATCAGATCTGGATATAGTGGTCGAGGGTGAGGAAGGGTATGACCTAGCAGAGATGGGGAGGGGGCAAGAATGAGTGGGGGCAAGAAGAGAGGGCAAAAATGGCCTGTGCCATCCTAGAAGGACAGACATCTTATCCTGTCTAGACATCTACTAGCCCCTCCCTCCCTCTCTCATACCTGGTGGAGCCTCTCTGTTTCTGCAGGGGACACAGTTCCCTCTGGCCCCAAGTCTTCCCCACTAAGCCTCCCTTGCATGGGGTCTCATTACATAGAGGTGGTGACCTGGAGGGACAGAATGGCATAAACTTTGTATCAGACACCATGAGCTCCAATTTCAGATGAGGATCTCAGCCAAGTCATATGATCAATGGCAACATTCAATATATTTAACAACCAGACCAGCAGAAGCACTGTCGGGTGAGAACAGGTGACATTGAAACGGGGACACCAGCCTGGCCTTCAAGTCTGCACCATTACTGTGGCACTGTTAGATAAAATGGGCATAAAGCACTTAGCACAGCAACTTGCATACAGCAAGCATTTAATAAACATTTATTGGCTTCCCTAGAGGATCAAGAAGGCCCTTAGGTAGGTCTGAATTCCCTGCATAGGCTCTGATCCTGGCAGATGTGGAAGAAAGTCACTTAATGAACTTCTGGGCCAACATACGTTATGTTACCTGCAACCAGCAGCTCTGTAGAGACCCCTGCCGAGGCTGTGGGCCCTGAACCCCTATCCTCAGGAATATCCCCTCTCCCACCCAGGAGGACCTGGATCTGTCACTCCATCCTGCCCCAGCCAGCTGCCTCTTGGTGTGTTTAGGCAGCTTGTCATTACAAAATCCATTTTCTTATCTCTCCTACCATATCTATTTTCTAATTCTTACTTAACGAGCTCCCCTGAAAATAAGAAAATCATTGGAACAATTTCCTTAAGTGTGAAAGATTAGTCTGAAATCGGCATTAAGGGGACTAATTACCTTCGCTCTCCCACCTTTCCGACAGCTGTTTGTTAGCTACGAGGCCTCATTCATCTACCACTCAGTGAAGTCAGTCAACACTTGGCTGCCGTGGGATCTTCAGCGCGATCTTCCGCGCCTGCTTGTGTTCACGAGGTGCGAGTGTGCTCATGGGTTTGTGTGTGTGTTTGCATGTGTGGGTAAGAGAGACTGAGAGAGAGAATGGAGGCGCGCGAACAGACGAGCAGTGTCCTAAGACTCCACGTGAAGCTACTTCTTGGGATTCTGGGTGGAGAGGGCTGGGATCCAGCTCAGAGTCAGGTGTAGGTGGGGACCGGGGAAGGTGCAGGCATGAGCCAGCAACACCTGGTCTGACAAGCTCTAGAGCCTGGATTCCCTGCTGCCGACTTGCTGAGTGACTGTGGGGAAACCTCTTTGCCTCTCTGAGCCTCAGTCACCCCAGCTGTCAAATGCATGTAATTTCCTGTAGCTACGGTACTGCCAGCAGTGTCTGGCTGCCAGAGGGCAGGCACGGCCAGATGACTCCCGCCCATCTTGATCCTCACAGTAGCATCCAGGGCAGCCATTAACATTAAGGCAGAGGAGAAAGTGGAGGATCAGAGAAGTTGGGTGACCAGCCCCAGGTCACACAGAGAAGACGTTCAGCGTTGGAATTCTAACCTAAGTGTGTAATACTGAAGACTCAGATTCCAACCCCAACTACAGCTCAGGTCAGCTGTGTGAGCAGAGGGACATCTGGCATCTCTCTGAGCCTCAACTGTCTCCTCTGTAAAGTGGAGATGGTTACCCTTCCTGCCATAGCCTGGTGTGAGGACCATGCCGTACTGCACTCTGTCTGTACATGGAAATGTGATGTAGAAAAGGAAAGGACAGCAATGGAGAAGCTGGTTTGAGGGAGGAGGACACAGGAAGGGGCAAAGACTGGTGTCTGCAGAAGCCAGGGACCAGACTCTGAATCTGTGTTCCCCCAACTTCCCTCTACCTGGCCAGCTGCCCCACTCCTGCCCATAGCATTGAGGGGGTCTCCTTCCTAAGTGAGGCTCTAAACAGCAAGAATACTTGTGACAAGGGATCCAGATGACAAATGGTGATGCCCAGAAGTAGGCAGGGCTACTGGGCTCCCCAGTTCAGCCCCGCACCTGGGGTAGAGGAGGGGCAATCTCCCACTCCTCCTCCCACTGCCCCACCAGGGGAAGACTCATGGGGGAGGCAGATAAGCTCTGAGAAGACCACGGGAACATCTTCCATTTTCCATTTAACTGCCCGATATTGAATTATAAATAATTCATACACCTGCCAAACATTTGATTAAAAGAACCCAATTCACACTGCATTTGTCAAGGGGTAAGAATTGCATTTGGTGTTTTTATTTTAATCTGTCCTTTAACTCTTTTACGAATATTTATTTATACTTGGCTGTCAGGTTTTATTCTATTTGCCCTGATTTTATTCTGGCTGTAGCTGGCATTTTTTCCTTTCCCTTTTTATTTTGTCACTTCTACCTAGTAGTCATGCATTTGAGAGCCCAGAGGTAATAAATAAGAACGAGAGACTCCTTCCCTGCCGCTCTATGCACGCTTGCCCCACTCCTGTCTCCTCCCACTGTTTATAGACCCCTCTGTCCCTAGGGCTGAGCTCCACCCACCAGGGCTAATCTGCTGTGGACTCTCACCAGGGTATCCAGCAGGTGCCTATCCTGACCTCACACTACCTCGCCACTGCCATTCCCCCTCCTCTTTGTTGAGCATAGAGTGTGCCTTCAATAGTTATTCTTTAAATGAATAAATGAGCAGCACCATAAAAGTCATCAGTATCAGTGTCTTTGGGGACAAAGGGAAGGTGTTGCTATTCACCAAGAACAGTTAGAGCAAGCTGTCATAGCGGACCTTGGAGCTGGACAAGGTCTAAGCCCCGCTATGTGAATTTCAGCAGGATGCTTCAATTCCTTGGTCTGCCTTCCCTCCCCTGTAAAAGACAGCTGTAATGACAGGAGACTGGTATGGGAATTAATGCCTGTGCCCAGCAGGGAGGCAGCATCCGAGGAATGGCGGCCGATATTTTGATGGCAAACTATATCCTCTTCTTTCACCCTGACCATATTCTGCCTGCCCTTCTGGCTTCTGCCTGGAGTGGGAAGTTCGGGCATCTGTGATATTATCCTGAATGCCAAGTGTAAGTGGACAGATGTGTCTGTGGCAAACAAAAGGCAAAGCAAAGCTGACCAGTTCCCTTTGCCGGCTACCTGCCTTCACAATAATACGCTCTGTGTTTGTCGGAGGGCTTACATGGGTCGGTTTGTGAGTTGACATAAAAACTTGTTTCTGCCAAGTGATTCACGTGAACTGGGAATTTACTTGAGACCTGTGTCAATGCTCCCTGAATACAAAGCTTCTGGGATGTTGTCTGCTCGAGAAAGACTGTGACAGTGACAACCGGGTACCAGAGCTGGTGGATAGGATTTTGTTATGATTTACAAAGCACATTCTCATATACATACATGTTTTCTCTTAAAATTTCCTCAAAATCCTAGTGACCAGATCCTTCCAAATTTAGTCCAGTCAGCCCACTCCTCTGGCCTCCTCCAGCTCCCAGGAATCTCAGAGATTAGAAAGGATCTCAGGGTCCCGACTGTCACCTGAACCATCACCACAGCCTCCTCACAGGTCTCTTGGCTTTGGGACTCATCCCTTCTAAAGTCTCACTCTACATAGTGTTCCCCACCCCGAAACCTATCTAGCTGTGTCACTTCTCTGATGAAACCTTCAGTGGCTCCTCACAATTTCAAGATGTTGTCCAAGATAGTCCCAGAGATCTGATGCCAGCAGTCAGCGAGAGTGGGAAGACCTATGTTTCTGACTGTGCCTGCCACCATAGAGTGTAGTGACTTCTGTCCTCAATGATAATTTGGCTCCCCAAATTTCCACAAGCTCACGATCTTCCCTGAGCACTGCTTTACATTGGGCATTGTGGATGGCACCTGGATCAGAAGTGAGTCGGACACTGCTGAGTTCTGTCTGTGCCCCTGCTTAGAGTCGAGCCAGTGCTCATGGGGCGCTTACTATGTGTGCTTTGACACAGTGACCTACAAACTGGGTATTATTTTGCAGAGCAAGGAAATGTCTTTCTCAAGGTCACCTGTTAATAAATAACAAAGCTTGTAAATGATGAAGCTGGGACTCAAAGTCACATCCCTCTGAGTCTGACATTGAAGGTCCATCTTTACCACCATCCTGCCCCCCAGAAAAAAGGGGGCAAGGGTCTCAGGAGAGAGGGCAGTCCCCTGGCCATGTAGCTGGCATGTTTAGGGTCAGGTCAAATGGGGCAGGGGTAGTTCTGTGAGTCCCTCTGAGAAGGAGCTCAGAGGATGGCACCCTGCCATCATCCTAAGGACCACAGGGGCCCCTAGACAGCTTAACAGGTGTTTTTACCCCATGGCCTGGGCAGTAGAAAAAGAGACCCAGACTATGGAAACAGGCAGTCCCAGATGTGAATCCCAGGTGTCCATGACACATGTGACTGGGACAGTTCACTTCTCTTTGTGCCCTGGTTTCCTCTGCAATCAAACAGAAGTGACACTCCATCCCTCAAAGCTGAGAGAAATGAAACAAGGTCACATGGGTATAAAATGCTCTTTCACTAGAAAATGAGTTATACTCATTTTCTGTGCACATATAATTGGGTCCTTCAAATGATTTAGTGAAATAGGCAGAGCAAGGATTTTCAAAGTTGCTAATTTCTTTTTAAGAATTAAATTTTAAAGAAATATATGGATCTAGGCTGGGCATGGTAGCTCAAGCCTGTAATCCCAGCTCATTCAGAGGCAGAGATTCAGAGGATCTTGGTTCAAAGCCAGCCCAGACAGAAGTTAGCAAGACCCCGTCTCAATCAGCAAACTGAGTGCGGAGGCATGTGTCTGTGATTTCAGCTATGTGGGAGGCATAAATAGGAGGATTACAGTCTGGGTTGGCCTAGGCAAAAACACAAGATGCTGTTTGAAAAAATAATTAAAGCAAAAAGAACTGGAGATGTGGCTCAAGTGACAGAGCGCCTGCCTCCCAAGCACGAGGCCCTGAGTTCAAACCTCAGTCCCACCAATAAATAAATGCATGAGTCTATTCTCTTTGAGACAGGGACACTGTGGAAAAAGTTCAGGCTCCTTTCCCACCACCTGCAATCTGGCCTCGTCCCCACCTCCTCGGAGCTCAGGCTGTGGTGAGCTTGCATGTCAGTATCTCCCATTTTTACCCTTCTGTGTACATCACACGTACCCACGGCCTATAAGTAGCATTGCCGTGTAGTTTTAATGTAAATGGATTCGTCCTGATGTATCATTCTGCAATTTGCTTTTCCCTCTCCAACAATGTTTTTGAAGCTATGGATGTTGATATATATATAGCTCTTCCATTTAAGCGGCTGCACTCCATGGCTTGAATACGCTCTGTCTTATTTGTCCCCTCCCCACCCGCAGCCAGGTGGATGTTTTCCCTTTTCTTTTCTGATCCGCAGCCCGTGATGACGGTCTGCGCGCACATTTGATGCACACACTGGTGTTTCTCTGGCACAGATTCTGGGTTCTGGCTATTACACATTTCTAGTTTTAGTAGATCAGGGTGATTTAGTAATGGCAGTAATAGTGCTCGCAGCCTGTCCTAGGAGTGTCACATGCTTCTACCTCATGGAGGCCTCACAGCAAACCCCATGGGAGCAGTGACATCCACTAGGTTTCAGATTAGGACAGAGAGGAGAGGTCCAGAGAACTGCAGGACTTATTTCAGGCCATGTGACTGGGTTGGGACAGAGTCTGGCCCAGAACTTGGCCTTCCTGAGTCCAGCACAGCCTCTATCCCAGTAGTGGCCTCTCCCTGCACTCATGAGGGCTTAGACAGAGTCTCTGGAAAAATGAACTGGGCTGCTCAAACCAGGAAGCTCATCTTAAAAACTGGGGGACTTCTCTCTTGGGTTTTCTCAATGCTGACACTGGGGTGTGGGCAGTGGATGCTGAACTGAAAGTCACTGAACCGTGGATTCCCAGTGTCCTGGCACTGGCCAGACCTCTGAAGAGAAGCTGAGGCCTGGGGCCAGGGGTGGGGAGCTTATACCGAAGGCCACCCCAGGAGTCAGAGGATGAGAAGGGATAGGTGTCTGTCTATACCCCTGTCCAGGGGACTGAGCAGTTGAATAAAGGGCCTAGAAGCTAGGGCCAGGACTAGTGGTCAGCCCAGGAGGCAAAGCCAGACACTCTCCCCAGAAGGCTACTACCAAATGGGAACAAGGTGGAGAGTGGCTCCCTGGGAGCCTCAGGAGCCCAGGAGCAATGCAGGGGTCCTATTCCCAGTGCCCTGTCCACCTCCAATTCTCCCTTCTCTCCTCCTTGTCACCTGTCTCCTCGGCCAGTGCCTCCCACCTCCTATTCCTGACACATCAGCCTTGAACACGTCTCCCTCCTTCAGGAGCACCCTCCAGCTTCACCCTCTCCCTCCTTCCCTCCCTCCTCCCAATCCCAGTTTATCAAGCGGTCTCATTTCTCTCTCTGCCACTCGTGGATCCACCCACTCTCATCTGCTGTCCACCCTCTCCCCATCACAACGGTCACAGGGTCACTGGGGGCCTCATTGGTGCTATCCTGAGGATACCTCTGTCCCCATCCTCACCGCGATCCTTCTGTCCTTCCCCATGCTTGATCTCAGGATGCTGGGGTGGCCCCTGCTCCAGAAGCTTCCCTCCTGGACCCTCACTCTCTCCTGCTTCCCTCCTATCTCCCCACCCACTCCTTCTCTGTAACCTTCCCCATTCTCCTCCACTGGTCCCTTCATCTGTTTTACAACATTTATTAATTTTAAAAAATGCACAAATAAATACATATAGAAAAACAAACAAAAATAACTTTAAATTTCACCAACCCATCATTCTCCCACTATTTTTAAAATACATGGATGTGTTTTGTGTGCTGCATGTGTGACACATGCTCTATGTAGAGAAAGGACAAAGGGGACAGTGGGGCGCATCCCCATGCCAGCAACTCTCCAAAAGTGAACCGTGATGATTCCTTCTAGAAAAATGCTTTGTTGATACACCAGCGGCTCGGTTTTGCAATGATTTTACTTACTTTACAGGGATCCTTTTGAATATACTGCTCTGTAGTTGGACCATCCAACTACAGAAAAAAAAAGCTCAGGCCTTTTCTCCTTCATCATTCTTGTCTTGAACCATCTTGGCCACCATCCTGGTGGCTGTTATTTTTCTTGGATTCCAGACCCTCAGACTCTACTGTCCATTTGACATCACCACTTGGGTGGAGAAC
The DNA here is from genome assembly GCF_047511655.1 of Castor canadensis. Taxonomy (NCBI): domain Eukaryota; kingdom Metazoa; phylum Chordata; class Mammalia; order Rodentia; family Castoridae; genus Castor; species Castor canadensis. The sequence continues at coordinate 168,540,557 of NC_133390.1, read as the reverse complement.
CTCTCACATTTTTTTTTTGGATCTAGCATCTTCCCTGGAAAACTAAAAACTGGCCCCTCCAAGCCCAGCCCAGTCTCCTCAAAGAGACCCTTTCGGTCGCCCCTGGAAGCCTGACCCCATCATCAGACTGTGTCCTGGAGACATCGCTTAGGTTTTTTGGGGGCACCCCATCATGCATTGATTTCCTCATCTATAAAGTGGAGGTGAGAGAACCTTCTTCACAGTGTGTTCTCCGTGTGCAGGTTGGAAAAGTGGCCCCCGTGAGGTGCTTGGAGCAGTCCTTCCAGGCACCTGCTCAGCAGGACGGCCACAGTCCTGTCCTCCAGCCACTTAAGTCCAATCCATCACCCACAACTGTCACTTCTCCAGCCCAACTGGCTTAACAGCTTCCCACCCAGCCTCCCTGACCCAACTCCAGCCCCTCCAAATGGCTCTTCTTTTGACAGCTGGAGTGACCCTTTAAATGGTAAATCTAGTCATTGTCACTTCCCTGCTGTAACCCTCCAGAGGCCACCAGTTCATCGAACGTTCTGGTCTCTCCTTGCTCAGGGTACTGCAAAGAATCTGCCAGAGCCACCCAGCAGTGTGCAGCCAGTGTCTTTTCTCACTGGTTGGCACCCTGCTGAGCTGACAGTGACATATTTTAATGTGCCCAAGGTCCTCTGCAGTCTGGCACCAGCCACCTCACCTGCCACAGCTCTCCCCATCCCCTTTGTAATTCATGTTCCAACTGGAACAAACCCCTTACATTTCCCCCAACTGGCTGAGGCACTTTCTGTGTCACCTCCTGGCCTTTGCATATGCTATTATTACCTGGGCCTCAACCCTTCCTCCACTCCTGTTGTTCCGGTAGGCTCCTTCTTATTTATAGGTTACTCTTCAAGAGGGTTCTTCCTCTTTCTGTCCCTGGGGCAGCTTTTATAAAGTTTATTCCATTCCTGATTTCTTGGTGATAGGGTCTGGTGCTTCCCTCTATCCTTGGTTTAAATTTTTTCCTTCCCTACTAACACACAAGCCCCATGGGGTGAGAGACTTATCCATCCCATGCTCTGCTGTGTGCTGTGCTTCTGGCGCAGACAGAACGTTCAGAAAACATTTGTTGAATCCCTTATTCATTTGTTCATTCAACAAAAATGTGCTGGGTTACCTTTCTGTGCCAAGAACTATTCTGTGCCTATTCTGTGCACATCAGGGAAAGAAACCAAGAACTTATCCCAGTGACGTCAACACGCTAGCTTGCTAGGGAGGAGAGAATGAGACAAACAAAAAAGCATAATAAATTAGTAACTATCTGATGAGTCAGAAGGCGATCATGCTATGAAAAAAAAGGAGTAGAAGAAGGGGGTGCAGAGACGTGGAGAGCTACAGGTCGATGGTGTGGCTGGGTTCCTTCTCCCTGTGAAGGTGATTCTTGGACAGAGATATTCAAGTGGCAAGGGAGGCTGTTGGGGTATTGCAGACAAGGGGAAAAGAGAATCCAGGCAAAGGGACGGCCAGTTCCAAGGCTCTCAGTGGGAGTGGGACTGCCATGGTCTGGAAAACCAGAGTCCAGCTGACTGCAGCAGAGGGAGGGAAAGAGGGAGGAGGCGGGGATGCGGTCAGAGAGGTCACGGGCCACATCATGTAGGGCCTTGTAGAGCCTCTGGCTTTTATTCAGAGAGAAACGGGAGCCATTTTTTTCTGACAGCTTTATTGAGTATAATTTACATACTATAAAATTCACCCATTGTAAGCGCACGCGTCACGATGTCTCATAACCACAGAATTGTGCATCTAGTACCACCATCCGCCTCTGAACATCTCTTTTGCTCCGAAAGGTCCTTCGTGCCCATCTGCATCAATTGGCATCCGCACCACCAGCCCCGGGTGACCACCAATCTGCTCTCTCTGCAGATTTGCCTTTCTGGACGTTTCATAGGAATGAAACTCTGTAATGTGGGTTGCTTTGCTCTGTTTCTTTCTTTCTTTCTTTTCTTCTATCTGCTTCCTTCATGGAAGCCTAAAGTGTTTGAGGTGCTGTCACGTTATAGTGTGGGGTGGCAGTGGCAGGTCGTTCTGTTTCATTGCTCAACGCTGCTCCGTGGGGATGCCCCAGATGGGTCGGAATTGTGCTGCTGTGGATGTTCCCTCATGAGTCTTCATGTGGACTTATGTGTCATTTCTCTGGGGTAGATCCCTTGGAGCAGAGTATCCGGATCAGATGGTAAATTTATGTTTAACTTTTTAAGAAACTACCCAACTGTTTTCCAAATGGGCTGCCATGTGGAGAATAGTCTAGAGTGAGCAGAGGAAACCTGAGAGAGCTGTGGATTTGTATTATAATTAAATACACTCACTAGGTTCAAGGACAAAGTAGACCTGGCACAGGTAACCTGTGCCTACCACCAAAGATTTTCTCTTGGAGGCCGGAGAACCCCAGGCTGCAAACCCAGCCTTCCCAACCCCAGAAAGGAGTGGGGGAGGCCTGTCTTTCCCAGCCTCAGTCCTCCCTCCATGGGGCCCAATCCCTGGACAGCTTCCATGCAGCCAAAGTGGAAAATCCCCGGTTTGGAAAGGAATCAGCATCAGGCATGACTATTTGAAGCAGAGCCCTCTCCCCCCAAGGAGATGACAAAATTTTCTTTGCAATTAAAATTCCTTTGAAACTGGGACCAAGGAAAATGCAGAGGAGAAAGCTTTTTAAACTAAGGGAAATACTCTTCTGTAGCAATTACCATGTGTGCATTTCAACAAAAGCTGTTTCCTCCTCCCTCCTGCCAGCGGCTGCAGGGAGCTGCCCGCGTGCACTGGGCTCCTGCTTCTGCATTCACGCTGGGCCCTGGGCCTCCATTGGCTCCTTTTCCCCAGCCGGTCCCTGCCTTTCTGCTCACTCCATAGCTCCGATTCCTCCCGCACTCCAGTCTCAACTCAGGCCTTGACTTACAACGTCCACTTCCAGCGAGTCCTTGTGCTTTCAGCTCAGTAGTTCATCTGCCAGCATGCGTTCGTCCCTGTGCTCCCCCTGGCCCTATCCACTGCCCCCTTGCCAGTGTCCCTTTCCATCCTACACACGCCATTCTTTCCCTCCTCTGAACTCACAGCCCTGTCTACACAGCTTACCAGCTCTTCATACAGTGACCTGTGAGTGTGCCCAATGCATTTGAAGGAGCAGAGAGTTGGCAATCTGTGTTCACTTCATTCATTCAACCAACAAATATTCATAGACCATTAAAATGTGCAGTGTTAAAGCCCTGGAAATTAGCCATTTCTGTGTTTGGAAACAGTACTCTGGGGTTTTTGGACCAACCTTTCAGCTAAAAGTTGCTAAAAATGCTGCGTAAAATATACAAAGCATCTTATTAAAGCATCAGAGACTTGACAAGTAAACTCTTTGTAAGGAATTACCAGGAATTACTAGGTCAAAACTGAAGGGAAAACAGAAACCCAGGAACATTAGAGCAGAGAAACAGCTTTGTCCTGAGGGCATTTGCAGATCCCAGAAAGTTGAATTTGTTTTTTGCTGATCACAGAACATAAGAGGAGTGGAAATCCAAGTTCATGGCCTGAGCTAGGTGAAAATCAAGCTAGAGACCCTCACCAAAATGAGCTGGGCGTCAAAGGCTTTGCCCTGTGGGGAAGGGGGAAACCGAGAAAACCCAGCCTTGAATCTTGAATTGGAAACCTCACACACACAACTTGGGACTTCCAGGATGCTGCAAGCCTCGAATTTTATTTAAAGTAATCCCACAATACTAGCACCAGCCAAATGCAAGTGCTTTTTTCAAAAGACAAATACCTTCATCCCAGGCTGCAAATTCTTCCTTAAAATAACATTGCCAGTGCAACGGTCAACATGCAGTCAAGACAGCCAGACACATCAGAAAACCGTGCATGATGAGCTAAACACTGAGGTACGATGTGAGCAAACAAAAGACACCCTCGCTTCTCAGGTACACAGCCCAGGAGGAAAGGTGACATTATCGCTCTTATCAAGGATGCTCACAGATTCCATCTTGCCACATGGGCCACTTCTCTGTCCTCAGTTTCCTTTGCCTCTCAGCAGCTTCTGTATCTGACCTCTGGCCAGCTGTTGTGTTCCACGACTCTGAAGTCTCCCAGATGGCCTCTGACCCCACTGACAGCTTCTTCTCTATCCCTGTGCTTGGCTCCTCTGATGTCGCAGTGCTTGGGCTTGCTCTCTGTCTCTCCCCAGCTGACCTTCTTCTTTTCCTTAGGATGAAATGTCATCTACATGCTGAAGAGTCTCTGATTTATATCTCTAGCCTGGACCCCTCCTTGGCCTTCCAGACTGTTCCATCCAACTGCCTGCTACACATCTCCATGGGCACGTTTCATGACCCTCTCAGACATAACCTGCCCACACTCTTGCTCCCACCCCCAGTGTCTCTTCCCCTAATTGCCTCCATCACTGTGAACATCACCACCATCCAGTATGAAGCCAAACGCCTGAGTCATCCTGAGGCCCTGCTTGGAATTAGGGTGGAGGTGGTGGTGAAGCAAAGCGGTCAATGTAGAGTTATTGAGAAGGTCAAGGGGGCCTGACTTGATTACCCACTGGAATGCAAGAATGGCGCCTGTCCAGTGTAACTTCTAACTAACTAAGTCAGCCTTCTGACTTAGACCACTTGACACATATGGGGGCCATTCACTGAGTGGGAAACCCTGAAGAAGAGCCAGCTTTAAGGCTTTGAATGTGTTGAGTTGAGGTTTTGCTGAGGCATCTAAACGGACATGGATAAAGGACAGTTACATGCCTTGGGCTTCGGAGGACAGGTCAGGACTGGGGACACTAACCTTGGGAGCTATCTCAGGGTTGATCGCAGCTGAAGCCATGGGCATTGCTGTGGTTGCCCAGAGAAAGAGTGAAGATTTTCAAGCAGAGTTAGGGGAGGCTGCACCTGCCATGGAGAGGCAGAGGCATCCTTGGGGAGGTGGGCAGGAGCCCAGTTGTTTTGTGCTGTGCTCTAAATCCTGCTGAGAGGCTAGGAAGAGGGAGATGGGGATCTGGCAACATGGTGGCCATGGGTGACCCTAGGGAGCCATCTTGGTGCATGTGGGGGGTGAAAGCCAGATGGCAGTGGGTTGAGAAGAGCGTGGGGTGAGTCAAGGAGACAGTGCGTCTGGCCTGACCTGCTGAGTTTTCCTGGGAAAAGGGAAAGGTGGGGAGGTGCAGGAGGCATGTGCTTGTATTTTGTGTTGAAGGTAGAATCTACTTGCACGTGCTGAAATCCTCATGTTTGGGAACCTGCTGGAGAAGGAGGCTGAAGATAAAGCAGGTGTCTTCGTTGATTTTCTGTTGCTGATCATACAATACCACAGCTGGGAGCTATTAAGAAAAGTGGTTTATTTTGGCTCATGGTTCTGGCCCAAGGTTAAGGGGCCACATTTGGTGATGGCCTTCTTGCTGGCAGAGTCCGAGGCAGCCCAGGGCATCACATGGAAGAAGACAGGAAGAGCACAAAAGACCGAGCCAAAGTGGCTTGTGTAACAGATGCACTCTCGAGATAAACTATTTACCTATTAATCCATTAACCTATCAATCGCATGAGTGGATTAATCCATTCATGAGGACAGAGCCATAATCACCTCGTAAAGTTCCCACCTGGTTCCACCTCTTAAAATCTTGTACTGGGGATTAGATGTCAACATGAGGTTTGAAAGGACAAACCATACTCAAAGGACAGCAGCAGGCAAAAGAGAGAACCATAAATTACAGTTTCTCAGAAACTTTGCTATAGGAAAGTGTGGGTGCACTCAAGAACCCAGACCCGGGAGACAAGAAGAGGGATGTGGGGAGCTGGTGGAGTAGCTTAAGTGGTAAAGAGGCTGCTGAGCAAGCATGAAGCCCTGAGTTCAAACCCCAGTGCCACCAAAAAAAAAAAAAAAAAGAAAAGAAGAGGGATGTACCTTCTGGTGCAAAGAGGAAGAATAGAGGATGGACACAGACGTGTTCTTCATCTGTAAAGTGGGATGATGCTAACAGAATGCCCTCCCGTTCTATTTTTAGTTTAGTTTAGCTTAGTTTTGGTTGGGTTTGGGTTTTTTGATGCAGTGTCACTGTGTAGTCCAGGCTGGCCTTGAACTTGCAGTTCTCGTACCTCAGCCACCTAAGTGTTGGCATCATTGTGTGCACCACAACACGCAGCTTAAGTGAGTGGATGTTTGCAACTGGCTCCAGCCAGGGTGGTCAGAGCAGGTAGTGAAACTCCGTGCATAGCACTGCTAATATCTTTTGCTGTCATAACTCCAATCCTCTCTCCCTTGTGGAAAATACTAATCAGACCTCACCTAGTTACAGCACTGACTCTTCAAGAGATTACCTTTGTATGTACCATCTGCTCAAGTTTAAGAAAAACAATTCAAGAATTTATCTTATCCTACCCCCTTTTTTTTTCTTTTTGCCGTACTGGGGCTTGAACTCAGGGTCTACACCTTGAGCCACTCTGTCAGCCCTTTTTTGTGATGGGTTTTTTTGAGATAGGTGCTCATAAACTATTTTCCTGGGCTTCAAACCTTGATCCTCCTGGTCTCTGCCTCCTGAGATGCTGGGTTTACAGGTGTAAGCCACTGGTGCCCAGCTATCGTCCCCATCTTACAGAGGAGAACACTGAGGTTCAGAACGGATTGTTCCTATGGCTACACAGCTGTTAGCAGCCAAGCAGGGAGTCCGGCCCAGGTGAGACTCCTGTGTCAAGCCCCCCTGCCCTGGCATCTCCATGCTCCATAACAATGAGCTCATTCCGGGTTTCACCACCCATGTATGCAGTCCACAGGGTGGAGCCCGGCACGCAAGCAGCCTCAGAGAATGGAACAGAGAGTCCATGACTAGAATTCTTAGCTTTAGATGCAGGAAGGAGAGGATTAAAGTTTGCATGAGGTGCCAGGCTTGGCTTGCTTTCTTGTTCCAGCCCAAGACGGGAGATTAGGGAAGAAGATGCTTTATCTGCCAGCTCCATCGCTTGTCAGGAGAGGGAATGAGACAAACCCCCTTCGGTCCTGGCATCGGTGCTGCCTATCTGCCACCCCAGATGGGACCTGCTTACAGTCTGGGGGGATGATTTGGCCAAACTGGATTGCAACCTGCAGCTCCAAGTGTCCAACCTGGGGCTGTCGAAGTGAGAAGTGTTCCTTCCCTGTGCTCTTCGGCCCTCTGTTCTGTGCACAACCAGGTCAGGGTGAGAGTTCCCACTTCCAGGTTAAGACCCAGCCTCATAGCAAGTGCTCAGCCAGGCCACCCTTTCCCCATGCACCCTGAATATCCCCTCCTCCAAGGCTTCTCATACAATCGCTGTCTCTGCCTCCATTTCCCTTCCTCACGTTCTGTATGAAGAAGCCCTACTTATCCTTCAAGGACAGATCACTTGTCACCTGCTACAGGAAGTTCCTGGGTTAGGTGACCTCAGAGGTTCAGAGTTGCTGTCCAGCAGGAAGAAATCACAATGCTGGAAGTCCCTGAGGATGTGGCTGGGAAAAGGGAAGTGAGTCTCTAGTGGGCAATCTGAGTGGGAGGAGCACTGGCCCAAGGCTAAAAAGCTTAGAGTGATGGTATTGAGTGCTCAGTGAGCGTCAGCCATTCTTATTACGATTTGTAATTTTACTGGCAGAAGCTTTGGAGCCCACTAGGAGCTCACCCTGTGCAATACGGAAGTTCTTCTCCTCTCTCCGACAGGAAAGTGGGGAAAAGGGGATTTCCAGCTCTGATATTCTAGGATAGTAATGAAGGGAGGGGAGGCCATCACAAGAGGCTACACGATGGTATAAGAGGGACCCTGGGCCAGGGTAATTTTGTGTCAAAAGAAATGTTCAGTAGATGTTTAGGATTCCTATCCTAAGTGTCGTTTGGCATATAAAGAATATGGTAGTTAGATTCTGCTTCTCTTGGTTTTGCCCCTAAATGGGTGCTGAGTAGGGAGGAGACCTCTGGATGGCTTACAGTGCTACTGACTCATAAATAAATGAGTTTGGAAAAGGCACTTAGCAGCTAGATGGCAGAGGGCCTTCAATGCCAAAATAGGGCTACCAAGGGGTGGCAGGGATGGCCATTAGAGATAGTGGGTGATGAAGGGTGTGAGCAGGGTCTGAGATCTAAGAGAGAGGTCAGGCCTCGGCTGAGCCGGCCCAGGTCTAAAACTCTCCAGAAGCAGCCACTGGGGGCCAGAAGCAGAGTGCTAAGGGCTGAGGTGCGACCTTGGCAGTCGAGCACACACTCCAGCCCCAGTTTGCCCATTTCTACCATGGGAAAATGAGCATGCTACTGAGAGGATTGATGTGCCAGCCTGGATGGGCTCACCGTGGCTGGGGTTACTGGTATCTCTTGACCTTAGCCTCTGGAAACCTAATGCTGCCTCTCTGGCCTCGCCTCTCCCAGTCTAGGAGGAGGCCATCCACACTAGAGTCTGGGGCTGCAGAGACTCCAGCTTGCAGCCTCCCTAAGGAGCCTGCCATGGTTACCAGCTGCCTGCAAGGAGAGGCCATAAATCCTGAGCAGGGTGGGGGAGGGAGGGGACTGCGTGTGGGGCGGAAGGGGGGGCAGCTAAGTGGAATTGAATCTTGTTTAAGGAGGAGGCCCACGCCTCCCCGGGCCTGTAATTTACTGCGAGGTTGACAAGATGAAAGCGGAATTTTCAGTGGTGTAATCGCTGGGACCTCGGGGAGCGAGCGCGGGAGATGAGCCGCTAGGCCAGCGGTGGCGGCTGGGCTTTAAGGGAGATCTGGGGCGCTGATCCTGCCATGCTCACAGCAGGCGGCAGACCAGGGGCCTGGCTCCTCCGCCAGGCAGGGCCAGGCTGGCTAAGCTCGGGCTCAGGCTGCATCCTGCCTACGGTCCTCCCAGGAGCCAAGGTCAGGCCCTGAGATTGCAGCAGCTTTGATACAGCAGAGGGAGCAAGCCACCCAGGATGCCTGTGACTGCAGGGCTGCTGACAGCTGGAAGCAGGGCCCTCATCAGGAACTGGCTGCGGCCACAGTGAGCTGTTTCATCCCCAGATAGGGAGAGCAAACCACGTTCAAAGTCTGGGGAGCAAGGGAGATTCACAGGCTGGTGGGAGCTGTGACACTCCAAGTGAAAGCATTTAAGTTCAACTCACCCCTCACCCTTTCACAAAGTCCTCAGAGTCCTCCCCATCAACAGCCTGCAGCCAACACTGGGCTTCCAGGCATTGTCTGATTTATTCCAAAGCAGCATGTGCAGGGTAGATAGGATTGAAGTGTCTTTTACAGATAGGGAAACTGAGGCCCAGAGAGGGAAGAAACTCATCCAAGGTCACATGAGGATTAGGGGCCAAAGGCGAGATTTCCAGAGTGTCAGCCCTCTCTCCAGCCCCTCCCTTTTACAGATGGGAAAGCTGAGGCCCAGATACTATTCAAGTGAGGGCAGAGTGAGGTCACGAGACCAGTGCTGGGTGACAACTTGTCATGTGGTTGTGATGCACCACCTGTCTCCCCAGAGCCTTTCTTTTCTCTAAGCACATCAGGAGACGGTGTGAGGATCGCCTAAAATAATAATCTTAAGAGTTTGGCTGGTTGTGCAGGGGACCAGCTTGTCCACACATCTTGTGGAGGAGCCTTGGTTCAGGGTTGGGCACACAGTAGGTACACAATGCTTGGTGTACATGACAGCTTCCTGACCACCTGTCCAGGGCCTTAGGTCCACTCCCAGGATCCACCAGGGAGCCCTCCCAGACCTCGGACAGGCTGTGCAGCCAGATTTTCCTCCTTCAAGTCTTGGCTTCCCTACTTCCTGGCTGGCTGTCACTTTGGACAAGTGACTTCACCTCTTTGTGCCCCAGTTTCTTCATCCAAAATATAACAATGACGATAAAATCGATCATGGCACAGTTTGCACCAGGAAGCCAGTGTAGGGAGCTCAGCACAATGGTCAATGAAGTGCAGCCTCAGATTTGTAACTGGTCAGAGGCACAAGTTCTGGCACATAGAAAGCTCTGGTGCTGTTCCACGCCTGTCAATAGTGTCAGCAACGTTACAGAGTCAGATGCTCCAGAGGCAAGGGGATGTGCCTTATATTCCCAGTAAGCCCCCTGTTATGTCACCAGCATGAGCCCTGGGAACCATGTTTGACCTCAATCCAGAGAAGGCAGGGGTTTGCCCAAGGTTATCCAGCATGGTGAGATCAAAGCCAACCTCCCCAGCTTGGAGAACTTTCTTCCGAATCACAAAGGGACAGATTTCTTAATGTCATCTGCTCGTGTTGCAATAAAAATTAACTACCCAGAATACATGCCTCATCAGTGTAGCTCCAGAGGCGTGACCAAGGGGGCTGGGGGTGGAACGTGTCACACATGCTCCAGGGGTATCGGCTCCCTAGTGACTTCTAGGATGTCTCCTCTGTCTCAGCCCAGTTGAGACCTCATGCTAGCTCCCCACCCCACAAACACACACAGGTGCTCCACGAGACCTTGAGTGACAGCTAAGGCTGGGGCTCCACCCCCGTCTGGCCAGACTCTAACCCTGCCCTCCTCAGCCCTGCTTCCTGCAATGGCTACAGGGCCACTCAGATCACCTCCACTTTCTCTCCAGTACAGAGAGCTCGGTCTCACCATTGGATCACAGGGGGAGGTAAGGTGTCTCCCTTCTGTGTGAGGGGCAAGGAACCCTGCTGTGTCACATATCCTGTCTGTCTCCAGGGGAGCATTCTCTGGCTGGAGGCACATATTCCAGGAGGGAGCGAGGGAGGGAGATCCCCAGAGGGAGCATCCAGGATCCTGGTGAGATGGAGTCACTGGAACCAACTGTGTGTGTGATGCAAGTGTGTGGTTAGCTCCTAAAGATAGCAGACAGAATTTGAGACAGACAGCCAAGGAGGGTGGGACAGAGGGAGAAGATAGAAGGGAAGGAAGAGACCAGCCACAAGGAAGAGCAGGAAAAAAGTTGGAAGAAGAGGAAAAGGGGCAGATGGATGGAATGGGTTGATGACCTGTGACATATTCATGTTGTGGAGTACGAGACAGCAGTGAAGAGGAACTCATTCCAGAGCAAATACGAGTCTCATAAACAATGTGGAGAAAAAGAGGCAAGTGGCAAAAGCATGTATACAGTAGGAGTCCATTTACATAAAGGTCAAAAACAAGCAAAACAACAACACAAAACACTAAGATGTATAGGAGTGCCCAGTGAGGTGGGACCAATAAAGAAAGTCAGGACAGGGACCCAGTGTGTGAAGTCAGAAAGGGCACGATGAGGCTTCTGAGGGCAGTTTTCAGCATTTTGACCGAAGGGTGGATGCGTTGGTTTGTTCTGAATATTGGTTACACTGTGCATTTTTGATCTGTGCAGTTTTCAGTATCAAGGCTGAATTTCACAATTTTAACTGATTACGAAAAGTCCAGGAGGAGGCAGAGGGGAGGAGAGCCAGGCTCTCCCCTGCCAGAGGCGGCAGGGCCTCCTGGGGCTCTGCTCAGCTGGCACCATGACAGGCCCAGCCCCCCATCCGGCCGGGTTTGTAAAATGGAATAAATATTGACACGGCCAGGATGGTATTCAATTTGTCCTGATCACTGGGCTGCGGTGAGTTCTGACAGGGCGCGGTGTAAAACAGCAGCCCGGGATGTAATTTCTACTGTCAACATGATGTACAGCCGCTCTGCCTGCGGCACCGGCACACGGGCAGGGCGGGGGCGGGGTGGGCACCTGGGATGGAGGGCAGGTGAGCGGTGGCCGGCTAAGGAGTGTGTGTGAGCGTGTGTGTCTAACTCACACGGGAGGTCAGATCTGGAGTAAGGACTCAGGCCTAGGGCAAGTCACGCTAAGGGATTGTCAGAGGAAGACACGATTCGTGCTCAGAGCCAAATGCAGTCCTGTCCTTCCCAGCAGCCTCTGGGCCTATCTTCATTCCCCTTCTCCAGTCACAGCCTATTTGAATTCTAGGTCAGCTACTAACTAGCTGTGTGACCTTGGGCGAGTCACCCAACCTCTCTGAGCCACTATCCCTTCTTCTGTAATAGAAATTTTAAAGAGAGCTGTGGTGCAGATTCAATCATGTTGCCGTAAAGTGTCCCTCATGGAACTTGGTGTCACCGCTTATTATTAGCTAATTGGATGGTGAGGTGTCTGGCACATAGTAAACCTCCACGAATGTTCTCAAGAATCATAATCAGTTTTGTGTGTGCCACCTGCGTGCTTTCCTTCCTTCTCTGTCCTGTCGATCTGCCAAGGCTGTTCCCTAAAGGAGCAGAGCCTGGGACGAATCCCTCTGGGTGTCATTGCCACAGCATCCTTACTGGAGCGAGATGAGCTGGAGAAGGGGACGACAATCACTTACTTTATGGTGTCATTATGAAGAATAAACAAGGTAATGCACATAAGGCTAGAACAGTGCCTGGCTCTTAGTTGGTGATCGATAAATGTCAGCAAACACAAAAATAAAATCGGGAAGTCATTTGTGATGCCTCACCCTCCCTCGCCCCCTACGTTCCATCCATCACCAAGTCTGCTCCATTTTGCTCCCTAGATATTTCAAAGCTGTCACCTTTTCTCCATCCCACAAGGGCCTCCCTGGTCTGAGCCACCACCACTGTCTCCCCCGCCCCTGCCACTGCCTCCTCACCAGTTCTTGCGTCCAGCATTGTGCAGCCAGACCTTGTTCTTCAAGCGTCCAGCACCACGACCTCTAGAATCCCACACTTGGCCACATCTCCTCTGCTAAAAAACGCTTCCCTGCTTCCCCTTTGCCCAAATCCAACCTCTCCAGTGCCTCCTAGGCGATTTCCCCAGACCCCCTTGCCCAGGCTCTGGCTCTGACCTTCCAGCTCTTGACATTTCTCACATGTGCCTGAGTGTATCCCTTTCCAAGGAACTGTCCCCTGACTGCCCCTGCCAATCCCCAGTGGGGCTGTGTCCCCAGAACTTGACCCAGTTGGTAATTGTATATTTGTGTGTGAGACTGTTGGATTGGTGAGGGACATATCCATCTGCACGCACACATGTGTACACACACACACATACACAATGCACGGCCATGGGTACACTGACCATGCCTGACCCACTCACTCCTTAGCCTCCAGCACAAGCCCAGCTTGCAGTAGGTGCTTAATAAATATTTGATGAATCAATAAATGGAACAGGCAGAAGGAAATGATAGCATAGAAGGGCAGGCTGGGAAGGAGGCGTGGCAGCAACCAGGCAGCCCTGCAGGGGTTGAGTGCTTCAGTCCATGGGCCCTGAGGCCCTCACATGTGCCCAGTGCCGGCTCTGAGCCCCACCCAGAGTCACCTGCAGCCAGCAGGCCAGTGCTGACACCCAGACAAGGGAGAGCCAGGTGTGGAGCCCTGGACTCAGATGAATGTGGGGTCCCTGTGCTGGGGCAGAAGACAGAGAGAGTACATGATAGAGAGGGCAGTTGGGCTGGCCCTGAAAGCTGGGTCAGGGTTGGATGTGAGGTAACAGGAGACCATACAGCATTCCTGATGGAGGGGACAGCAGGAGCAAAGGCCCAGAGGTAGGAAAGTCAGAAAGAGTCAGCTGTGTGTTTGCTTTCTGCGGCTGTGACAAAACACATGAGAAAAATCAACTGAAAGGAGGAAGTACTTATTTTTAGCCCATGGTTTCAAAGGTCTCAGTCCATGATCAGCTGGCGTCATCTGGTTTTAGGGCCATGGTAGGATAGTGTTGGGGAGCAAAGCTGCTCACAGCTCACAGGGTGGGGGTGGAGAGAAAGGGATCAGAGACAAAATACCCCCTGAAGTTTCCACACTCCCCACTTATTCTATCAAATCACGAATCCCTCACAGGGTTTATGCACCGATGAGGTCAGAGCCCTCAGGATCCAATCCCCTCCCAAGGGCTCCACCTTTGAGCCCTGCACCATTAGGAACAAAGTCTGCAACACGTGGGCTTCGAGGGACGTGTCAGATCCAGACTGTAACAGTTAGGTCCATGTGCCCAGGGAGAAGGCCCAGGAAATGAAGCAGAAACAGTAATGTAGATCAAGCCAGCCCTGAGTAGCCACGCATGTGGTGGCTAAAGGTCTGTGCTTTGGAGCTGACAGATCAGAGTTCAAATCCAGACTCCGAAGCAAATCAGTGGTGTGACCTTGGGCAAGTCACAGAACCCGCTTGTGCCTCAGTTTCCTCAGCACAAATAACACGACCCACATCAAAAGACCGTGTGTGGAGTCGCTGAGCGCCCAAGCCCTCCAATACCCTAAAATGTGATGAACAGCTTCTGCCTGAGTCTGGAGAAAGGACCGGGAATGCTATGAACAGAACCATCCAGCTCGGCTGGGCTTCCTGACGGCGCGGCTGGCACAAGCTTGGCACAGACCAGGAGTGCCTGGGCACCCCGAGTCAGCCTTTGCAGATCAGATGTGGTGCCTGTGTACGGGCGTGGCAGACCCCAGCTCCGATCCTCCCCCTCCCGTCTCTCACCTTCCTACCAAGCCCGGAAACTCCGGCAGCCCTGATCCCCACACACAAACACTAACACACCAGAGATGCACACGCCTAGCCACACATGTGCATCCTGCTCTGTCAGCCGCACAGAGCTGACCTCACCCAGGAACTCACTCTGCACCTACTGAGTGCCTACTGTGTGCAGGGAGCGGTCTCAGAGGCTGGGATACCATGTCTGCACTTGCACATGCATGTCACCTCTGCATGCCTGTGTGCTCAGGCACACGTGTGCTCTGTGTGTCGCAGGGCACCGAGATGCTGATTGGCTGGCTCCTTGTTCACGGCTCCACTGCACCTTCCACCTGGGGGCGGGGGCGCTGAGAGGGCAGCGGCGACCTGGCAGCCCTCCATATACCTCGGCATTTCTTCTGCCTTACATCGAGGTCAATTCTGGCCCGGAGGGAGAGCACTAAGCTGGTAGAAATAAATCCCCCACTCCCCCGAGAGTAGACATCAGCCAAGCATAGAGCGCTCTGGGCCCAGGATCCAGTGGGCACGGTACCCTTGGGATTCAGACGGGGCAGATAGGAGCCAGGCTGCCAGGCACAGCTCCCCCTGGCAGCCCTGGGAGCCAGGCAGGCATGGAGAGAGGACACATGCCATCTGGGCATGCCAGGTGGAAGGAGGGAGTGAACGAATGAATGGGCAAATGAATGAACTACCTCCTCCTGGGTCCTCTCCTCCAGAGGAGCAGGCAGCTGCCTGACCCTGGGCCATCTCCACCCTCCCAGGCACTCACACACCGCACCGCAGGCCCAGCTAGCAGTCATTTAATAAACATACGTGTGAATAAAGAAACGACAATGTCTCTGAACCCCTTTACCTGCCCAGGATCTTAGTACACAGTAGGGGCCCAGGAGTACCTGACAAGTGACCAGAAACAATGGTGACATTTGCCATGCATCGTGTCACTCATTCCTTACACTGGCCCTTACACTACCCTGTTTTTCAGATGGGAAAACTGAGACTCAGAGAAATGGAGCAATGACCAAGGTACAGTGAAATAACAAAGCTGGAACTTAGACCCTAGTCTGACTTTGTGCCACCTGGCTTCAGAACCCCTAAGTGTTCAAATGTGCCCCAGAGACCAGGGCTGGGAGAAGTCAGCAGCCTTGGGGAGGAGGCAGGTTAGCAGCCCTGGGCTGCACCGTGCCAACTCTGCTTTATCCTGCTTGGAGGTCACTGTGCCCAGCCCTTCTTGGTCTTGGCAGAATGAGAGTCTGGAGAACCAATGTGGGGCCGGTAAGAGAAGCCCTTCCTCTGTCCCCGGGGAGACAGCCAGATGACAAAGTAGAGCCAGGAGCCACCAAGCTGGCATCTTAGCCTCAGCAGGGACAGTGCCAGGCATTGAGAAATCCAGACAGGATGTGCTGGCCACCTACCCCAGACTGCAGAAGGACAGACATGGCAGTGATACTCTGAGCGTAGGCAGAGCCACAGGAAGCCAGCAGAGGCGGGAACACCTCCGAGAGTCTCATTGCCTGAGCAGACCCTGAAGTCTGTCTCTCCTGAGTCCCTCCCAGGCCCCAGCTCTGTGCTTGGCTCTAGAAGGACTAGGCATATTTTTTGTCATTCAGAAGCTTACCATGACAGCTGGCACCAAATTGCCGAGGTAGACTTGGCTAGAGAGATCTGAGGGAGTTCAGACTATGGAAGAAGTAGGGTCTGGAACTAGATTCAAAACCCAGGGCATGTTAGTTCAGTGGTTCATTAATAATATCATTATTGATGGAACACACATTATTCCATCTTTCCTTAATAGGTCTCTTTGGCCTCTTGGAATTGTTCCCTTAATTATCCCAGAATGGCTGCTGTTGCTCCAGCCATTTCCTATTCCCACATGCAGAAAAAAAAAAAGTCTCTCCTTGAGGCATCTCTTTTTTAAGAGTAAAAATATTTTCCAAGAAGCTTCCCAGAAGACAGCCCTTTGTATTTCGTTGATCAGAAGTCTGTCACGTGATACTTTCAAAACCAATTACTGGTGGGGAAAGGGGAAACAGCTCTTGCTGGTTTAGTCACTGTTAGAGACTGAGCACATGGCCTGGCTAAGGGTGGATATTGAAATGAAACTGAAACAAGAAAGAAGGGTGGGAACCCAGCTAGACCACACTGTTCCCATCCGTGTCCTAAGGACGTCTCTGTTCATGTTCTCTCTTCCCCTAATTTCCTACCTCATCTCCCTCCCATGCCCCTCCTCCTCCCCCCCTCATTACCCAGCTAGACCTGAGTTCCTTATACTTTCCATTTTCCATGCTTTATTGTTAGGGCTTCTTTTTTGGGGGAGGTGAGCAGTACTGGTGTTTGAACTCAGGACCTTGTGCTTGCTAAGCAGGCACTCTACCACTTGAGTCACTCTCTCAGACTCTTATGCATCAGCTATTTTTGAGATAGGGTCTCAAATTTGTGCCCGGAACCAGCCTGGGGATCCTCCTAGCTACGCTTCCTACGCAGCTGAGGTGCTCAGCTTTTTAATGGGTTGACATGGGGTCTTGTGAACTATTTGCCCAGGCTGATCTTGAACAACAAGCCTCCTGATCTCAGCCTCCTCAGTAGCTGGGATTACTGTATAAGCCACTGAATCCAGCCCTAGTTGAGATTGGTTTTTTTTTTTGTTCATTTGTGTCTGTGTGTTGTCTTTGTGTGTGTGTGTGTGTGTGTGCATGTGTGTTTTAAACATTGGTCTTTCCTACTCATCTATGGTAATGTGCATTTAATCTACAGTGCTTGGCTCACAGTAGGCATTTAATATGTGTTACTGGATAGATAAATGAGGAAGGGGCATACATAAGGTGCTCTGTAAATGGTGGGTGAATGTTCCCAGCCCTAGGTGGGATACTCCCTGAGGGAGGGAGATGTAGCCTATGTTTTCATCCTTCCAGGGATATCTGACCCCTTTCTGGCTCATTAGGGAATGTTCCAGAGGGTTTGCAGAATGAATATTTCTACCACAGGGATCACATCTGGCCCACTCCCAGGGCTGGTAGCTGGGACCTCTGTGTGGTATGGTTGTAGGGCACATGGAAGCGCTTTAGCACCTCTCCCAAGAGCTGCTGGCCAGATCCCCTGGAGCCTGCACAGCCCATCCCCCCCTGTCTCTGGACCTGCCCATGTTCCCACAACCAGAGGGCCAGTCCCTGGCCTAGCAGGGCTCTTGAGTCCTGCTTAGGCAGCCACTGTGGTTGGCCCATGCCTGGGAGGGGAAGTAGGCTGATGAACCTCCCCAAATCCCAAGAGAGGCTGTCATCCCACACATGCCACCTTCTCTCCTCCCAGCGCCCCTCGAACCTGCACCAGTCAAGCTTGTGCACCCCAAGAACCTCCACCAGTGATCTCCATATCGCTAGCTCCAGGGGTCAATTCAAAGCCACCTAGTGGGATGGTGATCGTATAACTTATACCAACTGGAACCATGGGGGGAGGCGGGATTGATGGCCATACCCTGGGGCCAAGCTGGACAGATGGCCGCCCCCTAACAGCAGGGCCACTTCTCACAGCACTCTCTTTGGCACTCTCCCTGGCTTTAGGAGGCACTGGTGTCAGCTGCCCGCTTTCCTCCTCTCCTTTGCTCCCCTCTTCTTCCTCCTTTTCCTCAGCACCCCAATCAGCCCCCCTCCTGTCCACCTGCGCCCACCTCTCCCGACTTCACCCAGTCTCCCCTTAACTCCCGTGCAAATCCCATGATGGAATCTGCACCAGGACCTCACCCTCATGCTGGGCCACAGGCACAGGAGCTGCTGGAGGCCGGGGAACAAATGTGGGGCGGGTAGGAGAAGCCACTGATGTCCAACTCGCGTCCACATGCACGTTGTTCAAACGTGGCTGGCAGGCAGCGCCTGAGCCCTGATATCCATGTGTGCGCCTCCCACAGCCACCTTCAGTCCAGGGAAGGAGACCCCAGTTCTGCTGCTGAGGCTGAAGGTGGGCTCACGTGCAGTTCCGCTGTGCCTCTTGCCCCATTTCTGACCCACCCATCCATCCTGTGACCTGCCTCTCTGCATAGCACCAACACCGCTCCCACCTGGTCCAAGCCACCAGGACTAGTTGTCCTCATTACTGAAATATCCCCACCCTCCGGGCTCTACTATGCCTTCTTTAAATCAATAGTCAGGCAGAGTGAGCTTTGGAAATGTAAATTAGCTCACTCCTCTGCTCAAACCCTCCTGAGGGTCCCATCTCACTCAAGGCTCAGCGCCTCTCTCCATGCCTCTGCGATGATCAGCAACACTGGGCTCCTTGATGTTCCTGCTGCATATCAAACACGTGCTGGCCTCAGGGCCTTAGCACTTGCTGTTCCCATAGACTGTAATGCTCCTTGTGTACAACTCTTTATGTACCTTAGATCTCTGTTCAAATGTCATCTGAATGACAAGGCCTTTCCTGTATAAATGATCATTTGATAGAAAGATCATAATGATAGGAAGAAAGGAAGAAAAGGAAAATCTCACCTCCCCTTTCCCCTGTCTTGTTTTCTCCATAGCACTTACCACCATCTGACATTGTCTTTAATTGTTTTTCTATTGCCATAAGAGTGTGCCCAAGACTGGGTAATTTATAAAGAAAAGAGTTTTATTTGGGGTCGTGGTTCTGGAGGCCGAAAACTCCAAGGACATAGTGGTGGCATCTTATCTGGAGAGGGTGTCATAGCATGGCAGAAGGTGAAAGAAAGGGCAAGAAGAACATGCAAGAGACAAAACCACACGGGGCTGCCTCACTTCATGACAACTGCGCTCACCATCCCAATCCAGACCCTAGAGGGCTACGGTTAATTCCTCCAGACATCCCAATCGCGTCTTAAAGGCCCCCTCCCAGCACGGCCCACCATGGCAGTCAACTTTGAACAGGAGTTTCAGAAGGGAAAAAGCACACTCAGATGATAACAGAGGTAATTTGCTTACCGCCTGCGTCCCCTCCCTGCCGGGACAAGGTCTCCACCTGTCTGTGTTCACTGTGCCTAGAAGGAGGCGGAGAGGGAGGAACCTGTGTGCGTGGGCAACACTGACATATGTGATTGCAGACATGCTTGGTGCACGTCCACAGACCCCCAAATTGGACAGATGAACTAGAGCAGGTGAGGCAAGGAGTGGACAGGGCAAAGCCAGTGTTAATTGTGCCCGGCCAGGGCTCAATTCTTAATCCCATCTGGGATTAAACGGCTCTGTGCAGAAGGTTGTGACCTGTGGCCCCAGAGAAGGCCACCAACATGCCCTGCATCTCACAGAGAGTCCCAGGAGAGTTGGCTGCAGCCCCAGGACTCCACAACAGCACCCCCGCTCACAGACAGACTGAATATCAGGACAGGGTCCTATGGTTGACACCCCCTAGAAAAAGCATCTAGAATAGGCAAAGGAGGGAGGGAGGAGGCCAAGAGTGTACAGCAGCCCTGGCAGGCTATGCAGAGTGGTGAGGAGCTGGCTGTCAGCCAGGGAACCTGGCCAAGAGCCAGAGGGAGGACCTGGCAGTGGAGGTAAAAGGCCCAGATAGGGGAGGGAGAGGTAAGGGATGGGGGCCTGCACCCCACCCCTCAGACAAGAGTGTTCAAGGGGCATCCTCGCCTGCCAAGTGCACCCCAGCAGTGGGCTGCATCCACCCACAGGGGCACCAGTTCCCATTCTCCAAAGTGCCCCATGCCAAGGGAAGTCCAAGTTCTGGTTTCAAGCTGTCCTCCAGCACTGGTATCCTATGCAGTTTTGCACACAGCTCTTGGACTCTACTTTGCCCCTCTCTGAAGTCAGGGTGTGACAGCAGGCCTTTGCCCTGGGCAGCCTTCCACTAAGTGTGCATCTTCCCCAGCACCCCAAATTCCACACATCCAAATCCTCCTGTGCGTTAACTTCAAGCGCACCTTGGCGTATTCTAGCCCCCCGGCCTTTGCATGTGCTGTTCCTCTGTATAAAACACTCTTGAGCCTGTCTCTTCTTCATGCTTCCAGATTCAGCCAAACGTCACCTCCTCCATGAAGCTCCCCCCCCCGCCCCCCATCATGTCCTATCCATAATCACACCCTCCATCCCCCTGTCTTTCTCTTCCCCTTCTTAATGGCCTTATTGTTCTTCTTAATGCTTATCACCCCCTGAAATTGCATGGGGGTTCTCCTTTATCATCCAACTCCCCACCCGAAGGTCAAGGGCCTGGACTCTGTTTATTGCTGTGTCCCCAGTGCTCAGCACTGGTATCAGGGAGGGATGGTAAATATTTGTGGAAAGGATAAATGAATAACCAGAAAGCACATGTCTTTCTCCTAATAACAGGTTGGATCTTGCTGTTTTCCACAGAGAAATGATTTTAGAAGTATGTTGAATGAGCGAATGAATGAATGAAGTATATTTCTGTCTCCCTGATTGCAGTAGGCAAGACACAAATGTTTGACTCCCAGTGTGTAACGGGGCGGGGGTTGTGAACAAAGAAATAAAAGAAAAGGAGGGAGAGAGGAGGCAGAGCAACAGCCAGGTACCTGCCAACATTGGGGGAATCTCCCCTTGGCCCCCTCCCTAGCCTCCTTATGAGTCCCCCCTTCAGTACCTTTCCCTGCCCGACTTCCCTACAAGGTTTTTCGGTCCTGGAACTGGCTGCCAAGCCAGGGGAACAGTTCCTGAGGTGAGGCACACAGGGACATCATAAGCTCCAGGAAATGAAGATTGGGAGCACACCTCTCCTCACCCAAAACTCCAGCCTCATTATGCCAGCCTGGGCCATCACGCGGGGAGTCAGAGCCCAATCCCCAGAGGCAGCAGGGCTCAGGGATGCAGAGCAGGGCGCCATGCTGGGGCAATGGGCCCTCCTGATACCGATTAGGTCAGGGTGAGGCCTAGAGGGACGGAGGGGACTGTACGTCCAACGCCCCTCCCCTCTGTCCTTCCCTATGGACGGTCAGTGTTTTCCAGGGCCATGCTCAAGAGACAGCCTTCGGGCTCGCCAGAACCTCCACCTTCCACAGGTGCCTGTAAACACACAGACACACAGACAGACACACACACACACACACACACACACACACACGTCAACAACCTGGTCCCACACCTCCTGGTCTCACCAGGAGAGAAGGTTTTCAGGGGACAGGGGATGTAGAGACACCAAAGCCATGCTTGGGGGGGTGGGATCCTGCCCAAGTCACACAGGGCACTCATGGGACTCCAGTGTGCTCTCTGAACCAGAAGGGTGGAGGTGCTAGGCACCACAGGGCCTCCCCAGTCCCTAATGGGATGGAGTGACCTTGTTTGCTGCTATTGAGGGGTGGGCTGGGAGCTTTACTGGGCTTCTGTCGGCCTGGGCAGGGGACTCCTGAGGGTTGGGCTGGGCCAGAGACATTGTCAGCCAGGGACTGAGGTGGCATCTCCTGAGTCCCTGCTCTGGGGGGGTGGGGGGTCTGGGGTCTGGAGAGGGACCAGTGAGCAGGAGCTAGAGAAAGGGGTGCAAGGGTGGGTGAGGGTGCCCTGAGGGCTGAAGGAAAGATGAAGGGTGGGTGTGGGGGCAGGGCAGCCTACACACTGTGGGCCCCAAGAGTCACTAGGCCTCTGTCTCACAATGGGGGTCACATGGCAGGTGTTTGATCAGCTCCCAGAGGACCCAAGGCAGACCAGCCTGCCTTCCGGGACTCAAACCCCCTCCACCTGTTTCTCGGTCTCTCATTTCTCCTGCAGGTTCGGGATGAGCCAGGCCGACTCTTAGCCCTCCTGCAAGGACTCGCCTGGCCTCCATTCCGCATCCTCTGCGCGGAGACCATGTCGCTCAGCGCGCTCGGGAGCTGCAGGGACACTGCCTGGTGACCCCGCTAGGGGGGGCGCGGCCAGGGGGGCGCGGGCGGGGACGCGGCTGTCCATGCCCGGCTGCGGCCGCGCCCCCTCCCCGGCTGCGCGGTGCTGGGGGCCGCGGGCCGTCCGGGTGGCCCGTCGGGGGCGGCGTCCCGGCGGCCGCGCTGAGGCCACCATGTGACGGGCGCTGCTCGCTCCGTCGAGGGACCGGGACCGAGCCGGGTGCCACCCGTCCATGCTCCTGGGCCCGGCGCGCAGCCAAGCATGAGGCCGCGGCCCGACGGCCGGGCGCTCCGGGCGGGGGCCGCGCTGTCGCCCGCGCTGCTGCTGCTGCTGCCGCCGCTGCTGGGGCGCCTGTGGGCCGCGGGCACCCCCGCCCCAGCGTCGTCATCGTCGTCCTTGTCACCCGGGGCCCGCCAGGACAGCGTGCTGGGCGCAGGCCGCGTGAAGCGCGGCTGGGTGTGGAACCAGTTCTTCGTGGTGGAGGAGTACACCGGCACCGAACCCCTGTATGTGGGCAAGGTAAGGTGGCATCCAGCCCCCAGCCCCCGGGACACCCCAGCACCCTGCCCCCAAGTGCCTCCATCCACAGCGGCTCCCGGACCAAGGGCAGACAACTGGGTCATGAGCCCCACTTGCCCTATGGCCCCCTTCCCAGTTCCTTCCCTTTTACTCCCTAAGAAAAGAGAGAGCCTAAGTAGGGACCCCAATCCTTCCTTCCCTGGGTGCAAATCTGATGATGTCACTTGGTCCTCTGGCCACTCAGCCCAAAATGCTTCAGTGGCTTCTGTGTGCTTGGGGTCAGCCCAGACTCCATCCCAGCCACTGCAAAGCTCTGGTCCTACTGCCACACTGTCTCTGGGTTTCAGCCACAGGAAGGGTCTGACGCCCTTCTGAAGGGAAGGCCCTGTGGTCCTGAGCCTCAGGGACCAGGATCCTTAATAAGGACAGGAGGAAAGTCAGGATGTGCTCCGTGCTTCAGGCGAGGCAGTCCCTGGTCCTTGGCTTCCTTCCCCTCCATGCACATGGCTGAAATCAATTCCCACAAGTGAGCAAAGTGAGGATTTGACAGATGGAGCTTGGCGAGCTTCGGGCTTTGCTCAAGATTGTCCAGCAACCTTGTCTGTGTACAGTGGCTCACACCTATAATTCCAGCTACTGGGACGCATAGGTAGGAGGATCTTGGTCTGAAACCATCCCTGGGCAAAAACTGAGACCCTATCCCAAAAATAACTAAAGCAGAAAAGGGTAGGGACATGGCTCAAGTGGTAGAGCACCTGCCTAGCAAGCATGAGACTCTGAGTTCAAACCCCAGTACCACCACCCAAAAAAACAATTTTCATCAACCTAGTGGCAGAGCTGGAATGGGACTGCTTACCCTCTGTCAGGGCTGGAGGAAGGTGTTCAGAGTAGGGAAGGAAGAACATGTACTCACAGCCAGTTTGCTAAGAACACAAGCTTTGGAGCCAGGCACATGGAGTCTGAGGCCTGGTCCTGCCAACCCGTTCCCCATTGGCCCCCCACCCCCCACCCCAGCCTCCATCTCTCCATCTGTAAAAATGGGGCCCCACGGGCCCACTTCCTGAGGTTATTGAGGATTAAAAAGACAACCAGGCACATACAGTGTTGGGCTTGCGGCTTGTTTGTTTGTGGTTGGATTTGATTATTCCCACAAAAAGTACTTACCCTTCAAACTGCCAGGAAGAAATCATCGTTCTCTTTTGTCAGGAAGGAGACCAAAGTTAGAGAGGGCCACGGAGGGCCAAGTCATGGAGTGGGCAAGTGCTTTAGCTGGAGAGGAGGCCAGTCCCAGGCTGATTTTCCAGACCTGGCTGAGGCCTCTATGGTCCAGGGGACCCCCAGAGAACCTGTGAGGACTCAGATATCTGCCTAGAGGTCACATGAGGTAGTCAGCCCGACAGCTGGAGCTCTGAGGAGGCCGCCCAGGCACCGATGCCCTGAAAAGAGAAACAAAACCAGCCACTGATTGGCCGCTCGCTCGCATCTGTGTCCACCCAGACTCTCTCGTCTCAATGGCTCGCTCCAAGTTCCACACCATATCTTTGAGCACAGTCTGATGGCAATGGAGGTCCTAATAAGTCCTTTCGTTGCAAGAAGGGGAAACTGAGGCCCAGGTGCAGGAAAGATGATGCCACATGAGGACATACTCAACCAAGAAATCAGGTGCTGGGACCCTGGCTCTTCGCCCACTTCAAATCAAGGGTCCACATGAAGCATCTGGCTCTGTGTGAGGGCCTCGCCTTTCTTCACACAGCCTTTTCACCATCACTGCCGATACTGGGCTTGTCACTCTCTTCCTCCACCCACTTCACCCCAAGACCCCACTCGCTCTTGCTCTCAAGGCCACCTCCAGAAAAGCAATCGATGCAAGGAGGAAGAAGTTTCTGTCTGTGCAAACATTTGGCCCCGTACCTCCCCCCTTTTATTTTGGCAATACTAGGTTTCAGAGCCTTGTACTTGCTAGGCAAGAAAGAGCTCACCACTTGAACCACCGCTCCAGTACATTTTGCTTTTAGGTTATTTGTCAGATAGGGTCTTAAGCCTTTCACCTAAGGCTGGTGTCAAACCACAGTCTTCCTATCTGTGCCTCCCAAATAACTGGGAGCATAAGTGCATACCACCACGCCTGGCTTGTTTTCTTGAGCTGGGGTCTTGCTAACTTTTTGCTTGGGCTGGTCTAGAAGTTTGATCCTCCCAGTCTCCAACTCCCAAATAGCTAGAATTACAGGCATGAATCACCACACCCAGTATCCCTGCACACTTTGCGTGTGTGTGTGTGTGTGTGTGTGTATGTGTGTAAAGCAGGAGCGTTTGTTGAAATAGAAAAGTAGCAAAGAGAGGAGATCCCAGAGCTAGATGGGGGTCCCAAGAGAGGGTGCCAGAGAAGTGATGTGGTCTGAGGTTTTTATCCATTTTCTCCAGGTATATTGATCACTCTCTATACTAATTAGGTGTGCACCCCTTCACACTTTCTTATAAAGGGGGTCTTGTGTGTGGCTGGGGGCGCTAAACATATATGCTCACATCGTCTCTCCTTGGCGACATTCTCTAACTTCTCTGTGCCTCAGTTTTCTTTTCTGTTGAGTGGGCCTAACGCTAGGTCCCCCTCAAGGGGTTGTGGTGCAGAATTGATGAATTAGCCTAAGTCAGGAACCTAGACCAGCCTCTGGATCTGGTTCTGCACTTGGTAAATTTCAGCTTTTGTTACTGCAAGTTTTACCTGATACACCCACCACCTGGAGTACACCATCTACCCACATTCTAGGAACCTGTCCCCAGGTCCCAGAAGTCTTCTTGGCACCACAACATCCTAGTTTCTCACCACTACTTGGAGGGAGGCTGTCAGTAGCCCACTCCACCCTAAGAATGTGAGCTTGGGGGTTTAAAAGTCACCCATCCCCTTGCCAGCCGAGCCCGGCAGGTCCAAGTTCTTGTGAGTGCACACGCACGCATGCATGCACACGCAGTCACGCCATACTCCTGGCTCTTCAATGAGAAAGGACTTCTCTATGGTTTCAGTGAATTCACCGCTTCCTGGTCCCCCACCCCAGGGAGCCGCTCTAAACATCCGTCCTTGTCGAATTCCAAAGGTAGCTTAGCAACAGCACCAGGCAGAGAACCCCGGGCGCCCAACAGTAACCTATTTCACACACGCCTCCTCCATCACTCACCGCCAGGCTCCTGTTGGCACCCACAGGAACCTCTGGGCTCCGTGGCTGTCACCGAGGCCCCACCAACGGTTCCCTCTGCGGCCTTGAGCCATTGGCCAGTGAACCGGCCACCTCCCCTCACCTTTTCAAAACACCCACCTCTAATTCGACCTCCCAGCATTTCCGTAAAACCTGGGTACTTTGACTAATCCCTTTCCGAACTGTAATTTCCCCCGGGGCTTCTGTCAGCTGGATGTGGATTTTGTAGGATTTTTAATTTTTTTAAAAAAGATAGAATTCTGGGGTCAGCATTATGACCGACTGTGGGCGGCGAAATCTATTTTAGATCTATGGCAGGATTAGAGTAGGGAGGAGAGTGGATTTAATTAAGTTGCTAATATTTAAAGAAAATTGATGAACTCCTGGTTTACGAGTAGTGCTGGCGTCAACGGACCCCTCACATTCCGGGGGAGGTTTTTTATTTGATTTGCTTTCCATTTAAATCCTGGACTCGTTTTATTTGCGTAGCCTCGCTGTCCGTTTAATTGTCTTTAATAAGGAAAACGTACCTCTGCTCGCATTTAATTTTGATTTAATTAGGAGGAAGTAATTAATGGCCTCGTAAATCCCAGTTTTCAGCCCCCTGGGATGAGAAACCATCACTCTCATGTTTTCCTTGTTGTTTATGATCCAGGGCTGCGGTGGGGGTTTCTTCCCTGGGGCCTGCCACACTTGATGAAATAGTAATTCCGGCCTCAGGACTGCCTTTTGTTAGCTGTGTGGCTTTGGGTAGAATTTGGGCCCACTCTGTGCCCAAATTGAAGAGCATAGTCTCTGAGTCACAGGATCTATTTGAGGTGTCCAGCGATAATGGTAAAATGTCTACAACTGTGCCTGGAACATGAGAGGTGTCAGTAACTGTCCCTTATCTAGCTCATGTGTGCCCAGTGACTGGGCAGTCATGTGCCATGTGAACAGTGACTGGGACCTCCAGAAATCCCAGAAGACAGCTGGGGAATTCCAGTGGCAGTTGCATATTTTATTATTCATTGTTCATTTATTGGTGCTGGAGAGACAGGAATGAGCAGCCACAAGGAGCTTGCAGTCTCACACTTGCACTCACACCCGCTCACACTTGTGCACACTCAGCACTCCCACACTTCCTGTGTTTGTGCCAGGCATAGGAGCCAGGACAGAGCAAGTCAAACTTAGTCCATGCCCCTCAGCCCATGACAGCCAGGGACACTGATAAGCAACACTGAGACACTCAGGCAGTGTGGAGTAGAGAGGTATGTGCAAGGGATGGGGTCCAGCGTAGGCGAGGTCTCTTCAACAAATGGGTAGGATCTGAAAGGGCTGCCTGGAGGAGGAAACAAGCAGCTTGAAAGACAGAAAGGCATTGGATGGAGGCCCTGGTTGCCAGAGAGTCAGGATTTGAGTCTAAGGTCCTTGGGTCAGGAAACAGAGGGTAAACCAGGCAGCCCCTAGTGGAGGGGAGTCCCCTCTGAGATCAGAGCAGGCAAGGGGGACTAATCTACAGGGAACACCTGCTGTGCACCAGGAGCCTTTTCTGTATCCATGGGGAAGCAAGTTGATCCCATTTACAGATGAGAAGACTGAAGCTCAAGATGGGTAGCCTCTTGCCCAGGCCCTGCAACCATCAGTGGCAAAGCTGCAACTGGCACCCAGCAGCTCCTGCCTTCAAAGTCCGTTATCGCTCCTCATTTATGCTTTGAGCTCCTTTTCCAATTGATGATGTGGAGGCTCAGAGAGATGACTGGGCCTGCTGGGTGCAGGGCGAAGACTGGTGTCTAGACTAGCCACTTCCCAGGCTTGTGACTCAATGACAGCCTGCAGCCCTCCTTCCCTTTTTCTCTCTCATCCTCTGCTAGGGATATTGTGACCAGATTCCCAGAGGCTGAGGAGGGACTGACCGGGACTTTGCAATCAAACAGACCTAGGCCCATTTCAGTCTCTTCACTTGGAAAATGCAGATACATTTACACACTCCAAAATACCAAGCTAATGTTTTGCAGAAAGCCTGCAGCGTGCCTGACACATAGTAAGTGCTCAGTAAATGAAAACAGAACCCAGCCTCCACTCACAGCTGAGAATGGGGAAGAACTGTTCCTGGGGCACAGCCAGACACTCCCTCTCCACTAGAATCCAGGACCCAGCCCAGTCCAAATCCACAGATCCGACCTCTTAGCTTCCACCCATGCCAATTGGCCCTGTCTGACTCTGCAGTCCCCAGAGAGCAGTCGCTGGGCCCCAGAATGAACTCTGTCACACTTCACAGAAGAACATCGATGACATCACTGCTAGGTTCTGCTCCCTCTTTCCCACTCCTCACTGAGAAGTGATTCCCCACCTGAAGTCTGAGTGAAAATGTCAAGGGCTTCAGAGACATCATGGAGACCCAGGAGACAGGGAGGAGAGCAACCTTGGACAGAGTCTTAGGTCAATGCCAACATGCATCTATGTAATCCTTACCTGTGCCAGGTAAGGCAGGATCTGATTTCCCAGGTGCAAAAACAGGGCTCCAAGAGGTAAAATTAACAAGCCCGTGGACACAACAGGGTAGTGGAGTCAAGAGCTTGGCTTCCCACACTTAGATGTGTGACAGAGCAAATGTCTGTCTGTTTTTGCGTCTTAGAAACAGCATCAGTTGTGTTTCCTAGGGCAATGGCAAAGAACAATAAGATTACAGCTATTTGACTCCCACCCCCCCCCAGGGCATCTGCTCCACCACACTGCTGATTAAATAAGCAGGTACTGGGGGTCTGACTGGGAAGTGGGTGGAGGTGCCCCAAGATGGGCCAGATGTCCCCTCTCCCACCACATCGCCTCCATGCAATGGTGGAAGAAGAGCATAAACAGCAAGCAGGAGAGACAGGCCTCCTATCCCCGGCTTTGCCAGTGATTCAGGGCTGACGTCCTGAGATAATTTTATTGGGGGCATTAAACTGAGTTATGAGGTTTTTACAATCCAGCCACTTATGAGAAATCTATTAACAGTAACTGGACAGGAAGAAGGCTTCTTGGTGGAGCCCAGGACAGGCATTAATTGGGGCAATCTATAACAGGATGGGGACCCGGAAAGGTTCCACCAGACGCCTCCATTTACTCCCCGCAATATCTGCTGAGAATCAGCAGACTCGCCAAAAAGAGAGAGTTGCCCATTAATCGACTAATGAAATATGAAAATGTTTATGGGCCATTCAATCTTCCAAATGGCACTTCTATAATCCACCTTTCAGACACAAAGTTCTACCAGTAGAATTTACACCCCAGCTCCTCCCATGTGGCAGAGGGCGGGCTCTCTTCCCTCTTTGTGGAGAACTCACAGGCACCTGTTTTGCTGCAGGAGCTGGGCTCCACACTGGGCCTTAGGGACTGTCTTAATAGTATCCCATCTCCATGGAAGCGTAGCAGCAGGGACCCGCCCAAAGTCCCCAGTTTCATCAGGATAGATTTTCCTCTATCCTGAGGCTATGTGGAGGTTTGGGCATTGGTAAAGTCTTGGGTATTTCTGTTTACAAGGAAACAGATTTTTTTTTTCTTTATTTGCAGGACTGGGGTTTGAACTCAAGGCCTTCACCTTGAGCAGCTCCACCAGCACTTTTTTGTGATGGGTTTTTTTGAGATAGGGTTTCATGAACTATTTGCCCAGGGTTGGCTTCAAACCGCAGTCCTCCTGATCTCTGCCTCCTGAGTAGAAGAAAACAGATTCTTGCTGATTTCTTTCCCCAAAAGTTCTCAGTGCAGTGGATACAGAAGAAATCCTACTTATGTATAGTGAACATTTAGTTATACAATAATAAGAGGTACCATTTATTGGACATTTATGTCTCAAGCAGGGCTGACTTTCAGCTGGTATAAACAGGTATTGTTGTACTAGTTGAAATAGTAAGAAACTAGGCTGTAGGGATGATTCAAGTGTAGAGCACCTATCTAGCAAGCATTTGGCCCTGGGTTCAACCCCCAGTACTGCCCATCCCCCCAAAAAAGTGAAAAACCTCCACACCTGTGGTAGATAGTCCCTCCCCCATCCTTCCCCAACTCTCAACCCCTCCGACCTCTCCGTGATCCAGCAACCACAGGGCTTCTGCCTGGCCCAGCAGGTCCCTGCTGCAGAGCCCCTCCGTGGTAGACCCCTGCCATGCTGGCTGCTAAATCTTGTACCTGTCGCTATGCCAGGCAGCTGCTAGGAGCCTTAGGGAATTGTCAACTCAGTAAACCCCTCAGCTCCTCTAAGAGGGTATGCTATTAGGATTGCCATGTTACAAATGAAGTGACAGACCCAGAGAGTCACAGCACCTTCTACAAAGACACACAGGAGAATAAAGCCAGAGCCAAGGCCTGGCCATGTCACACAGCCTGTGTTTTCCTCTGGGCCCCTCTGTGAAGGCTTTTTGGATGGCATAGGATAGCCCAGGCTCAGAAGCCAGGCAGCTCTTTGGTAGTCTGACCTCCAACAAATCATCCCACTTCTTTGATCCTTGTAAGGAAATGAAAAATCAAAACAAAGAAACATATAAAACCAGGTATCAAAACCCACTTTGGTAGAATTTGTTGTAAGAGTCTGCACAATGCCTGGCATGCAGCAGGCACTCCTTTTTCTCTTCTGTCCCTTTGCTCCCTGTCCCTACCCTGCACCAAGTCCTAAGCCCACCTTCCCTATTCCAAGGTGCACAAGACGTCACCCTAAGCTTCTGCACCCATAACTCAGAGTGAGATCATGGACCAGCTGCTTGGCAGCTCGTTAGAAATGCAAACTCAGACCACCACCCTAGATCTACTGAATCAGAGCTGCATTTTAACAAGATGTCCGGGTGATTTGCAAGCACAGGGAGAAGCTTGGTACAGTGACTGTACAAGGCCAAACACAATAATGGTGGCCTGATGTCCCAAGAGATCTCGGAGAGGAGTGGGGGGGTACAGAAAAGCTTTCTAGAAGAGGTGGCATCAAGCCAATCCTTGCAGGGTGAGTGAATTTTCAGTAGGCAGAGAATAAGGACTGTCACTCAAAGTAGGAGCCTGAGGACACTGTAGACTGCAGGACAGAGTGGTAAGGAAGGGGCATAGACTTTTTCTAAAGCGGTGGGGAGCCATAGGAGGTTTGTAAACAGGGAGGACATGTTCACAGCTGCCTCTGAGGGTCAGGGCTCTGGGTACCCAGGGGAAGGTTCATGAGGGATGAGGCTGAAGCAGAGAAGGCCATAGAAGGCTGGTGAAACACTCCAGACCAGGGACGGTGAGACTGGGATTGTGCAAACCAGACTTCCCAGCCTCCATGTCTTCTTGAAGGCAGAGTGTGTGGAAGGAGAAGTGTTCTTAGGAACAGCACCCCACCTCCCCCTCCCCCATGTGACTCAAGTAGGTCGACAGAGAGGAGCTTTCTCCCCGCCCGACCTTCACTCTGCCATCCTCCCTGCCTCCCCAGATCCATTCGGACTCCGACGAGGGTGATGGAGCCATCAAGTACACTATCTCAGGCGAGGGTGCTGGGACCATCTTCCTGATTGATGAGCTGACAGGTGACATCCATGCCATGGAGCGCCTGGACCGTGAGCAGAAAACCTTCTACACACTACGGGCCCAGGCTCGAGATCGCGCCACCAACCGCCTCCTGGAGCCTGAGTCAGAATTCATCATCAAAGTGCAAGACATCAATGACAGTGAGCCACGCTTCCTGCATGGCCCCTACATCGGCAGTGTGGCAGAACTGTCACCCACAGGTGGGTGGCAGGTGTTGGGGGCTGGAGAGGGCTGAGACCAAGGGGAGGTGCCCCAAGGGGATTCTGCCAAGTCCTGAAAAGAGCTGCTGGGAAGGGCAGGGGCTGCCCCAGGGCATGGGGACAGAGCCCAGGTGCCCACAGGGGCCAGGCATAGCCCTGGATGGAGTCCCAGCTGTACACCTGGACAAAACCACACACTTGACCTCAGCCACATCCATGCACGCATTCCCACATGGACATGAGCCAGGGTGTGGACACTGTGATGCCCTGAGACATGATGCTATAGTCACATACACAGATGTGGCATGTGTGGACACCACTGTACACACAAACCCAGCCCCACATTTGAGCTTAGCTGGCCCTGCACACAGCCACCAAGAGACATGGTGCATAGCAGACAACATCCACCCGCAGACAGCATCCATACCCAGTCACACACAGGCACAGCTGTACCTCTTGACACAAGTGTGGCACAACACACACTGGCCACACCCACACACAAACGCAGTTCCATCTCCAGGCACAACTACACAGGTTACACCTACCACTGGCAGCAGCTTATGGTGGGCCCAGCCTCACACCAGAGTATGTCCATGTGGACACAGCTGCTTGTACCCTCACAGGAAATAGCCCCCCTACCTCTGGAAGAGATAGACACAGGCTCAGCCAGCAGCACAGCCACAGACAAAGCCTCAAGAAGACTGTACCATGCTGGGCCCACTCTACCTGGGTACAGCCATGGGACAGCCTGAGCACAGACTGTGAACAATATTCAGACAGCTTCACTCACTGCTCACAAGAAAGCCCCAGCTCTCTGAGAGCCACCACTACAGGACCCAGACCCACACAGGGACACTGAAGCCCCACACACAGCTGTGCTTATAGAAAAGGAAGCACACTTTCTGAAACACACATCTGTAAGAAGACATAGAACCCAGCCCTACTCAGAAACACAGTCACACAGAACAGCACACTGAGTGAAGGCCGGTGACTCCTCCTCCCACCCACTGTGGGACCCCAGACAGCTGTCCAGCCTTCAGGGGCCCCCGTAGCCCTAGGCTTTTGAGGCTTTGGTAGAATCTGGCGTCATGGGATGAGGGGTACAAGCCAGTAGCTGCCACCCCCACCTTGCTGTGTTAGCCTAAGTGGCCTGTGAACCAGACAGATAGGGATGGGTGCCCTAGGTCCTGACCATGCTGACTCCCTGCAGCCCGCAGCTCAGTGCTGCCTCTCTCTGGACCCCCAGTCTAAGGCTGGGGAGACTTGGGTTTTTTGGGGGTGGGTGTAGTCAGCCCCAGCTTTCCCAGGCTGGGCCAAATCTAGGACATTATTGAATAATGTGCAGGCAGCAGTAGAGGAAGATGAGAGTGAAGGCCAATGAGAATGGTGGACACAGGAGTAGTGAATGTGGGGGTGGGGCCATGTGTACACTGACAGGTACACATCCTGACACACATCTGTATCCCACACCTGTGTGCAGGTGTGCACATGCATGGCTAGCTGAGGGGCACTTTCAGGCCTGTGCATTCATGTGACATGCTATGCATCTATTGGAGTACATTTGTTTGCTCATTCACCAAATACTTGTTGAGTATGTACTGTGAAGCAGTGCTCTTTGAGAATGTGACATCAAAGTAATGAAGGAAGTAAGAAGGTGAGCCCTGGAGGAAGAGCATTTCAGGCAGCAGGAACAGTATGTGCAAAGGCCCTGAGGTTGAATTTCCCTAAGGAGACGTGGCAAGGGAACCAAGTCATGTAGCCGTGCTTAAAACCAGAGCTATGTCCTTCATGCTGAGCAAGCTGGGAAGTCAGTTCAGAAGAATGACATGGCCTGACTTGGTTTTAACAGGTGCTTGTAGCTGCTCTATGAAGTATAAATGGACATGGGAGCACAGGGACAGGAGCCTGTTGCC
The DNA here is from genome assembly GCF_047511655.1 of Castor canadensis. NCBI lineage: Eukaryota > Metazoa > Chordata > Mammalia > Rodentia > Castoridae > Castor > Castor canadensis. Next base: position 168,507,079 of record NC_133390.1, on the reverse strand, counting down.
CCAGGAGCAATTACCAAGATGCGGAATAGTGGTGGCTTGGAACAAGGTGGTACCAGTGAAGGCGCAAAAATGAGGTCGACTTGTGGATGTATTTTGAAAGTAGAGCTGAAAGCATTTGCTAATGGATTGGCTGTGGAGTGTGTGAGAAAAAAAACTCACCAAAGATCACTGTCGGGATTTTGACCTAAGCGATTAACTAGATGGAATTTCCATTTTCTGAGCTGGGAGGAGCGATCTGGGAGATGGAGGGAAAGGGGGAGTTTGGTTTCTAAGTTGGAAAGTACTTCTTCCGCAGCACAGTGGAGATCTTTATACCAGTGGTAAGTTGCGTAGACAAGTTCAGTGGGGAGGTCTGGGCTGGAGAGATAAATTTGTTGGTTGCCAGTGGCAAAGACACATAGAATTCCAGAGCTCAAAAAGAACTTAGAAACTCATTGTGCAAATGGAGAAACGGGTTCAGAGACACAGCAACATATCCAAGTTCACATGGCAGGCAGCCAGAGGCAGCCCAAGTCCCTCCTTCCCAGGTCCAGCAGCCCCGCCCCGGACTCCAACTCTGGTCTGAGAAAATGTAGGCTTGTCCTCCTTCACCCAAAATGAATCTGCAAGTTTCTGCATGGAAAAGACCAGGATGGTGGTGAGGGCTGATGATGGAGAAGAAAGTGAGGGTCATGTCTCGAGGGAAGTGGGCAGTGTGGTGAGGACTAAGTAAGGGTGTGGCCTTGCTTGCACTGTGGAGAATGTCTGGAGGTGGGCTCAGGGGAGGGACAGCCCTCATCTGCCTACAGCTCTAGTGTGAGCAGGACTGGGGTCAGCATCCCCATTGAACAGATGGAAACTCTGAGGCCCAGAGGGAAGAGAGGATGCTCTCCAGTGACTGGCTAGTCCCTGGGCTTGGCTCCCAGGCTGTTGAAGTGGCAAGGGTCCTTGTTTCATACATGGAGAAACAGTCCAGGAGAAGGGCAACGGGTCATTCAAAGTCATACAGAGCATAGGAGGCACTAGCCCAAATCCCAACTTCACATCCCTCTTCCTGCCCACTGGCTGTCACATTGCACTCAGAAGAGAGGGAGGCAGGGTGACTAAATTTGGACAAGCTGGGGAACCCAGGAAGGGGAGGGAAGGGGCAGAAATTAAATTAGTCTATTTCATTTGAGCAACTTTTTGAAGGAGAAGCAAATCCGACACCCGGCGCTTGCAGAGACTCCAGGCAGCTTTGAAAATCAGTCACAATTACTGAGCCTCCTGAACTGGGCTGAGGAGGGTGGGCCCGACAAGCAGCAGGGTCAGGCAGCTTCGGAGATCAGAGGGAGCAGGGACGCAGCTTGGGACATGAAAGGCGGCAGCGCTCACAAATTAAACCACTCAAGGCTTAAAAGGCAGGGGAAGTGTGCCCCAGGGGCCCCCAATGTGTCACGCTTCTGAGGAGGGGCACAGCAGCCACACTGAGCCTAATGTGGCGAAGCAGGTCCTGAGGTGACAGCTGGCCAGCCTGGCACCTGTATGACCTTGGGCAAGGCCCTGTCCTCCTCTGGGTCCCAAGTTCCCTTTTGAGCATGCCACAGATATTTATTACTGTATGCCAGACACCGTTCCAGGCATTAGGGACCCTTAGAAGTCTTTCTCCTAGAGCAGGAAAGAGTCAGAAAGAAATAAACAAGCAAACAGAGAATGCTATCAATTCCCAGGTGATGCTGCTGGTTTGGGGACCACACTTGGAGAACCACTGAACTTGAATGTTCCAGCCACAAGAAACTGCAAGTGCAAAGGTCCCGAGGCACAGTATGCTTGGCATGTTTGAGGACTATCAAGGAAGGCAGTGTAGAGGAAGAGGAGTGAGGGAGGGAGAGAAGGGCCAGAAGGACCAGAAGGCAGATCACACGGCTTGGTGCCCCTGGAAGGTTTTCAGTTGTAATCTGAGTGAGATTGGCGAAGAGAAGTGACACGATCCAACGTTTATTTGAGAAGGGTGACTCTGCTGCCTTACTGATGGTCGGCCATAGGGGAAAGGCTGGAAGGAGGGAGATGGGTGAGGAGACTGTAACCATGCAGACCTGAGAGGACGAAGACTTGATGGGTGTAGGTGGTGAGAGGAGAGGGGATTTTGGCTGTGTGTTGAAGGCAGTGCCAACAGGGTCAGTGAGAGGCTAGGTGCTGGAGTGAGAGACAGAGGGAGACCTGAGTGGCTGGCCGGATAGATGGAGCTGCCCTGATAGAAGCAGAAGGCTCCAGGAGGAGCAAATTTACAGAATAAAGAACTAACCCCTGGGCACGTTAGGATTGAGAGTTCCACTGGAAATCCAAGTGGCGATGTCAGGGGATGCATGCGTGGATCTATGAATCTTACTTATCCACAGAGAGACTGGCTAGACACACTACTCTGAAAGCCATCAGCAGAGAGAGCAAAGCTAGAGCTTCAGGCTGGATGAAAGGAACAAGGGAGCAAGTTTTGGTAGAGAACACCTGGCCTATGTAGTTTTTCAATGGACCCCTTTCTGCGGGTGTCATGACCTGACCAGCAGAGAAGAGCTCCACAGGGCTCCTATACCAATATCTACTTATTGATACCACCTGTGTACAGGGCACTGTACTTGGCGTCATTGAGGGTACAGAAATGGAAAATTCAATTCAGAGCACAATTATTCACCACTACTTTATTCTGGGCACTGAAAGGGACTTAAAGTTAAGTAATTGAATTAAATCCACAAATGTTCATTGGCACCCATTATATTCTAGGCCTCCAGTGTCCTTGGCTGCGGAGGGCTGACAGAGATGAGTCACCCAACTTAGAAACACTTATTTAGCATCTACTTTGTATAGAGAGACCCACAAAGCATAGAAAAATAAATAGCTAGTTTTGAGTCAGTAAACACTTATTAGTGCCTCCTGTGCACTTTTCTATGTGTGTGGAACACCACCCCAACCTCAGAGTGGCAGCAGATCAGTTTCATCTCCTGCACCAACTTTGATCAATTGGTAGTGGCCGTAGAGCTACGTCAAGGAGTTGAAGTTCTCATTCTGGCTCAGCTTGAAAGGAGTGCTATGATGGATTAATGATGTCTGTTCTGAGCAAAGGATGGAGAATGTGGTGATACATAGGTCATAGAATTGGCATTGCTGGACCGTGGGATTGGGGCTCAATGGACTGTGGAAATGGACAGGGTCCCTGTCTTGGCCACAGTCCTGTGTATTCCGAATCCTCTGTGAGCAGCATCAGTAATGGATGGCGAAAGCTGCTTTTGCAGTGCAGCCTGCACTTCTTGTGACATTCACTAAATAATAGCTATCAGCCAACACTGCTTTCACAGAGCTATTTCCCTTTATCCTCACAATCCTGGGGAATAAGCAGGGCAGGTATTACGGTCCTCATTTTGCCGATGTGGAAACAAATGCAATGAGAGATAAAGTGACTTGTCTGGGTTTCTGCAGTAAGAGCAGGAGCCAGAACTAGACCCAGAACCAGAACCCAAGTGATGGGAACCCATGTTAGGGGACCCAAGTATCTGGGGCTTTCTTTGTGGGAACAGTCAAGACCATTTCTTACACAGGACTTTGCCGCTGAAACTCACTTCCACATTCTGAACTCATTTCATTTTCCCAGGGACGCTCTTGAGCTAAGTGCTGACACCCCTGTTTTACAGCTAAGGAAACTGAGGCTCAAGAGGGGAGGAAAATAAAAATGGAACAGCATGCTGTCTAATCCCTAAATGCAGGGCTTGGGGGATGGTGGCCGAAAGGGAAAGAGGAAGGCAGGAGACAGGGTGTTCCCAAGGGTTTCACTTCAGGAGAGCAACAGCAGACTGGGAGCTTCCGAATGTCCCGTCTGCAGTCAGAGAGAGTGTGGCTCAGCAGCCCTCAGGCCCAAGCCAGGAATCAATCGCCAGCCTCTGCAGAGACAACTTCTAAAGATGTTTTTAATTAAAGTCCAGGAAGATCTATATGTGCAATATCTCCTTGCCTAGCAACGGCACTGGCTTTCACAACCTAGGCTGGGGTGTGTGTCGGGGGCGGGGGGGACGGGACAGGAGGTTTCTGGTGGGGAGAAGCAGAGAGGAGCAGAAGTCCTGACCTTCAGGACAGGGACAAGCATACCCACATTTCTCTGTATTCCCCATCAACAAACAATTCAACAACTTTGAACACCACCTCTATGCCAGGCTCTGTGCCTACATGGCTTGGGAGTACAAAGACACTAAGGCTTCCGTACTGCCCTGAGGAGTCTATCTAGCACATAGCGGGAACTCTCCAGGTGCTAGGTGAATGAATGGAACTGAATTATAAGCAAAAATGTTTACTTTCTGCCACAGGCAGAAGGTTGCTGTAGAAGATACTTACAGAGATGCTATCCCAAATAAACAAGGTCACTTGAGTAGATCACAGAGGGCCCCGTGTAAATGTTGAGAAGACAGAGACCTGTGGGTCTCGATGCAGGATGGCAGAAGAGCCCTGTCTTGGGAGATACAGTATACACACACATGCACGCACTCTGAGGTTGCCTGGATGGGCAAGAGTGTAGCTGGGATCCATAAGGAAAGAAAGAGGGAGGAGAGGTGTTCGGGAGTTCCCCAGAGACTCTGGAGAGGGTCCCTCGCCTCGTGGGGCCAAATGTCACCTTTCTGCTCCATGTCCCTTCTCCTGCTGCCCTCCACCATTGCTTCATACAAAACTCTGCCTCTGGTAAATCATCTCCGTCATTTCTATGACTTTAGTTTCCTGCTTTTCTTATTCCTCTATTATACTCTCTCTGTCCCACGTTCTGTCCTTATGTATCTCTGTCTCCACCTCTGACCTACTTTCTTGCCCCACCTGTCTGTGCCACCGCCCCTGTCACTTGTCTTTGGACCAGCCTCCTCCCTGCTATCCTGTGACCTCCCCCGTCCTGGGCAGCCACTTTCCTGCATCCCCTGGGATTCAGCAGGAAGCAAGGTCAAGACCAGCCCAGCGAGCTGCATCACAAGTGATGATGGCAAAGGGAGCTGGGAGGGGTGGGAGGGAGGAACCTGAGTGGGGGCTTGTTTCCTGTGTAATCTGAGTGTTCCCAGGGACTCGACAAGTGGCTTTAATTTTTAATAGAAAGCATTCTGCGCAGTGCTGGCAGCAGCAGGGGGTGGGACTCGTTTTTTTGTGTTTTTTTTTTATAAATGTTTGAAAAGCTAAATGTGAGCCGAGGGTATCCCAGGCCCAGCAGGATAGCAGAGGAGGTAGGGAAGACGCAGGATAATAATAATTACAAACATCTTCATAATAATGACACTTGGTCACCTTGGATGAGGGCTCTGTTCTTTTCCAAAGTGCTTCCTCTCTTTCATCTCATTAAGGGATCTCCCACATCCAGGGATCAGGAGGGATAAAGTGTTATCTCCAGTTCACAGAGGAGGAACTGAGCTCCAGTCATCTTGGGGGTTTTCCTGTAGCCACACACAGGGTCAAGAGCAGGGCTAGAATGAGAATTCGTGTCACCATTGCTGAACTCCACCTGGTGCAGTACCACCCCTTCTCGGAGCCCTCCAGAGCCACAGGTGCACCTCACAGGTAGCCAGTATTAAGAGGCAAGCCTCGACATAGGTTCCAATTCTGCTTTAGAACAAACCATGTCGGAGCCCCCCAGGTACACCCTCCATCTGCTGCTGATACTCAGGACACAGAGCCCAGGATGCAGCCACAGGTGCCTCCTGACTCTACAGAGAAGCAGAAGGAATGAACCACGATTGAGCATTCACTACACATCCGCAGTCACTGGCCTCTTTATTCACTTGATAGTTTGGTTTGGTTTTGGCAGTGCTTGGGCTTGAACTTCCCATCCTAGGCAGGCACTCACCACTTGAGCCACATCCCCAGGCTCCTTTTGCTTTATTTTTCAGATAGGGTCTCCAGTTTTTTGCCTTGGACCTTGATTGTCTTATCAATGCCTCCTGAGTAGCAGGAATTATAAATGTGTGCCAGCACACCCAGCCCTATATGGTGGGATTTGAATCCAGGACTGTTGTGCCAAACCCCACCCAGTTTCCTTGGAAGTTAGTTCAAGGGACATCTCCTCTCAGGAGGTCCAACTTCTCACAGACACCCACTGGGAGGAGCGCTCATGACTTAGTAGCACGAGGCATGCTTGTTGCCTCTTTCCAGTGTCAACCTCAGAACAGGCTCAGGGAGACCAAGAGGGTGACATGCTGGTTAGCTAGATCTAGGTTGGAAACTGCCCCTACTGTTTACTAATGATGCGATCTTGGAAAGTCATTGAGCTCCTTTGTGACTCAGTTTCCTTCCCAGTTCATTGGGGGCAACGTCAGGACATCAGCTCTTAGCCCAGGGAACTTCAGATTCCTTCTGGAGCTTGTGACAGTGCCCCTGCCTGGGCTCCACCCCACAAGTCCTATTTAATTGGGCTGGGACGGGTTCAGCATAGGTTTTATTTTAAATCTCCCAAGAGATTCTGTGCAGCCAGGCTGAACGCCATTGGTTTCTGTGCTCTCCAGGGACCAGCCTTTCCATATTTAACGTTCCTCATGGATCCCTGGCCCCTGAGGTCCTGTTTACCCAAGAGTCATTTAGGCAGCCCTTCCTACGCCAGCCTGGGGCTCTTAACCATCACTTAGCAGAAAGGCTGGAGGGCAGCACCTCGGACAGCAAGCCACTCATTCCAGCCAATTGCAGCCCTACCTCTGCAAGTCTGGCCTTGAACCAGCTGCCAGGCACAGGGCCATACTCTGCCCTTGGTGCTGAATGGGGGAATCGATTTGAGTTCTCACAAGAATCCCGAGAGTTTGGTAGTACTCCTGTTTTACAAATGAGGAAATCGAAGCACAGAGATGTTCATTACTTAACTCACCCTCCTCTTCCTCATCTGGAAAGTGGCAATCTTTTTCCGGTACTGGAGTTTGAACACAGGACCTCATGCTTGCAAGGCAAGTACTTTACCACTTTAGTCATGCCCTCAGCTCAGTAAAATGGAATTTTTTTTTCTGGTGGGACTGGGTTTGTACTCAGGGCTTTGTGTTTCCAAAGTAGGCATTCTACTGCTTGAGCCATGCCTCCAGTTCATTTTGCTCTGGTTATTTTGGAGGTGGAGTCTTTTGAACTATTTGCCTGGGCTGGCCTCAAACTGTGATCCTCCTGATCTCAGCCTCCCAAGTAGCTAGAATTACAGGCACGAGCCACTAGGAAGCCATCTATTGGCACCTGGCTAAAGTGGAAATCTTAGTAGAGCTCATTGCAAGGCTTTATTGTGTAAACTCCACAAGAAAGCATTCATAAAGGGCTTACATCATAGTGTCTAACACAAAGTAGTTATTCAATAAATGCAATCTGTGCTTACCATTGTTATCAAATAATATATAATCATGGGTTTCAGCTCATGAGAGTCATATATTGATTTTTGGAAGTTTTTTGGGACAATTGATAGCACATTGGTGGGTTGAAGTTGGGCCACGGTGGGAGTATTCATGCAAACAGTAAAAAGTGGGGCATCCCCCTATCGTGTCGCAAAGTTGGTGTGAGGTCTGAATGCACGCGGCCACGAGTTGTAATATGTAAACCACTGAACCTATGGGAGTTGACCTGGAGGATGACCCGAAGATGGCCAGAGCATCACATGCCTGGCATCCTTTTGTCTGCCAGTTCTGGGAATGATCTATTGGAGAAGCAGGTGGGAGGGGAGTGTGTCCTGCAGGGCCTGGGGAGCAGGGGTGAATCACTGACCCTCCACTGTCCCCACATGTGGGTATTAACTGTGATGGTTGCAATAAAGAATCCCGGATTGGGGAAATAATTTCAGCATCCCTGAGGGAGTTTCTAGGATGCATCCAGGGAGAGAGAGAGCGAGCGAACTCAGCCATGTCCCCAGGGAGTCACTCAGCCTGCTTTGTGGCTTGCCCATGGAGTGGAGGGATATGCAGGGGGAGTGACAGGGAGACTCTTCTTGTAACAGTTACAATAGCGACCATTTACTGAGCACCCATCGTGAGCCCGATGCCTCATGCATTGCTCCCATTTCGGTACCTCTGTGAGGGAGGCACTGCGCTGTGGCATGCTAGCACGCATGCCTCCTGAGACCACAGCCATGCTGCCTGCCGTTTATTGGGTTCTTAGCGTGAGCCGGGTGCTGTCCTTGGTGCTGAAGGCGGAAATCTATTTGAATTCTCAAAATGATCTCAGGAGCTTGGTAATACTGTCACCTTCATTTCTCAAAGGAGAAGGTTGAGGCACGAAGGGGTTTGTAGCCTGCCCAAGGCCAGTCTTCCAATAAGCAGCAGTACTATCACTGGTTGTGACTCAGTACAGCAGACCACCATCCCCAAAGTCCCTGTGTCCGTGCTGACACTGGTACCCAGAGGGCTTTGGCATCACAATCCTCAGTTCAAATCCCACCACATTGTCACCCTGTGTGCTCAGTTAAGTCTTTCCCCATGTCTGGTCTGTTTTCTCACCTGGAATATTAGCAGGGCCCCTTTACATCTCTGGGATGTCTCAAGGATTCGAGAGGATGGGTTTAAGGGGCCCTGCTGTGAAGTAATGTTCTCTGTATAGTCAGGAGGCACCTGAGACTGTCTTTGTCCCTGAGCAGAAGTCCCCTGAGCACCAGCAGCAGGAAGGAGGGGCTTGCCCCCTCTTCCCTAGCTCTCAGGGTGACTTGGACATAGTAGACAAGGAGCTGGAGCCCCAGAGAGGCGCATTGCAGGGCTAGCTTAGGAGGCTTCAGCTGGGAGGGGGACCCAGAGAGGGAAATGAGAAATGCAAAGGAGTGAAAAATAAATACATGTGTCTGCCTGGAATGATCGAGGGCCGGGGCTGGAGGCGGGAGAGGCGGGCAGCGGGCTGGGCTTAGCAGAATTGCTGCAGTAGCACTTCCAGGCTCACTCATTAGCCAAGCAGTGAACTGGCCTCACCTCCCGGCATGCCGCTCTGCTGGCCCAGAGAGCCCAGCCAGCCCCAGAAGGGCACCCAGCAGAGGGCATTTCCCCCAAACTAGGGTTTCAGTCTTCTCTCCTTTGAGTCATATCCTGAGCCCCCAAGACTGCCTCTGGATCTTCCACCTCACCCCCTTCTTTCTGGAAGGGTTTGGATGGATCAGATGACTTAGCTGGCCTCTCTATCTGATCCCTCCCCCACCAGTACCAGCCTCACGTCCCAAGCCCTGCTTTCGTCAAATTGAACATGATGTCAAATTAGAGCCATCTCTGGGACAGGCCAAGAGAAGCTCCCAGTTTAATGAGGCAGCGTCGAAAATCAATAACTTAATTGCCGCTGTTTGATGGACTTTTATCCAATTTATACTCTCCCCAGCAGCCTACGTGCAAAGCATGAGAAGCACGTGTGTGACTGGAGGGGGCTGTCTGGGCACCAGGGGGAGGGACGAGGAGGGCATCAGGGCCCACAGACAACTACTTTCCAAAGGCAAAACTGGGCACTGCCTCCTCTAGCTTCTGAACCCCAGTGAATTTGATTATCCCTCTAGGATGCCATGGAGGGGGCAGGGACACAGAGCCCTTGAGGAATCCAGAGGGACTGGAGTGGATAAAAGATCCCCCTGGTTGAGAGGCAATACCTGCTTTTCTGTCCTAGTTCTTAACTCTTGACTGTACTGACTTTGACTGTCACTGCCACCTTTGAGAAGCTGCCCTCAGCCATGGTCTGCTGGGTTTGAAATTCATTCCCTCACTCTGGTGAACTAGGACTAGACTCATACCCATTTTGCTGAGATTCAAAGAGGCTGCTTTCCCCTGAATTGGGAACCACCCAAGGGAGATTTGAATTCTGATCTGACTCCATGATCACCCCTGTGCCCCTGGGAAGGGCCCAGACCTGGCTGGGACGCAGAGAGGGGATGGGGGCTGTGAGGGAACTGACTTTGATGGTCTCCAGTGGAGCTTCAGAGGGTCTCTCTTTCTGGCTTCCCTGGGGTGGGGAGAGGTGGGGGGATAAGCAGAGCAACTCCAGATGACCACTGTCTCACTTGGTCCCCTTGGCCCAGGCACATCGGTGATGCAGGTGATGGCCTCAGATGCCGATGACCCCACATACGGCAGCAGCGCCCGGCTGGTGTACAGCGTGCTGGATGGTGAACACCACTTCACGGTGGACCCCAAGACAGGTGAGGGGCCGCTGGGACCAGGGGCGGGGCCAGAGGGGTGACGCGTGAGGGCGGGGCAGTGAGGGGCGTGGTCTCGCAGAGCCAGAGACATGCGCTCCGAGATATTTAAGCCTTCTGACCCCCACTATGCTGGGATAGCTCAGGCTCGCTCACAGGCATGTTGTGCTCCGGGGGGAGTTCGGGGTCGCGGGGGAGGGAGGACACCCAGGTAGGGAGAGGGAAGTACTAAAGAACAGGAAAAAAGAATGGTGGGGTGTGGGGAAAGTGGCCACTGCTGGCGCCCTGCCCTGTGAGGACCTCCCAGGTCTGAATCAATGGCGCGGTTGTCCTTGGAGCTCAACTGAGGCAGGTGTGTCTGCAACCCTTATGGGTCACAAGTGTAAGTTCCGGGAGAGGCACCTTTGCAGCGGTTTTGAATGCTCTGTTCCAATGGCAGTTGTTAAGGATCTGGTGGAAAGACACTTGGAAGGGTGACCTCAAGTTTGCTTAACCCGCTCCCCACATACATGTATATACCACCAAACAAAGGTACAAGCCCCCACCGTCCTCCACTGCACTCACTCTGAGGAGCCCTGGGAGAGCGCCAGGGGAGGCAGAATGAGGAGACTGAGGCTCAGAGAGGTGAAGTGACTCACTGAAGGTCACACAGCTAGGAGAGCTGCAGATTCCAGCTGGATGCTGTCACTACCTCTGGAATAAGAAGGAGCTGAGATATCAGACATCACTGAACATTTATCAGATGCCATAATGGGACTCGCAGGATGCCAGTGCAATTAGGAAGCAAGGTGTCCTGGAGACAATAGCAGCCATCTGTAAAGGATAAGAAGGTGATGGCCAAGGGCTGGAGTGTGGCTCAAGTGGTAGAGCACCCGCCTAGCAAACTCAAGGCCCTGAGTTCAAATCCCAGTATTGCCTCCACCGTCCAAAAGAAGGTCTGGGCCAGATGGGGGTTTCAGAAAAAGGCATCCTGGGCATGACCCAGACAAAAACAGCATAGAGAAGTACCCATGGCATGAAGGCAACTCTGGCTTGGAGAATCAGGTGGGTGGAGAGGTGCTGAGGCAAGGCTGACAGGGCCTGGCCAGGCTGGTGAAATCCAGGCTTAAGAGCTCGGATTTTATTCTAAGGGCAGTGTATGTGTGTGTGTTGGGGGTGTTGTCGATAGATGGGGTTTGGGCATTTGCCTGTGCGGTGGTTTTGTTGTTTTGTTTGGGAAGGAAAGGAGAGGATTCCAGTCTGTGAGCACAGTTATAATTGTGTTCTCTTACGCATAATATCTTTATTATTTTTACCTCCTTGCAAAAGTAATACATTTTAGAAACATTCAAACATTAAAGATGTGCTACAAAAGAAAATGCCTCCCACTCCCTGTGCTCAGTAATTGCAGCCCCAAAGGTAGCCACTTGTGTATACACCCTATGAGGACTTGGACTCACTCACTTGAAAAATACTAAGTCATTTTTAAAAATAGATAGAACATTGCAAGGTTACAAATTCAAAAGGTTCAAATGAGCACTTAGTGGCAATTCCTCACTCTGTCCAGTCCCCAAGCCACCCAGACTGTGTCCAATGGAATTTTCTTGTGAGTCTTTCCAGAGCTGTTCTATGCATGTACAAGAAAATAAGGCACATGCATCTGTTTTATTTTTACACAAATGGTAGCCATAAACACATGCTGTACACATAGCTGCCTTTTTTGCTTAATAATACATCTTGAAGATTACCCCATTATCAGTCCATAAAGAGTTTCCTCATTCTTTTATTTAATGTCTGTAATAGGATACACTAAAATTTATTTCACCAGTCCCCTACCGATGGACACTTACGCTATTTTCAATCTTTTGCTACAATGAACGAAGCCACACTGTATAACCTCATGCATACATCATTTTGTGCTTGTGTGAGTGTATCTGCAAGATAATTTTCAGGAAGTGGAAAAGGCAGGTCAAAGAGCACATGCGTTTGGAATCTGGATAGATAATGCTGAAACGTACCAGATTATACTCCTGCGAGCCGTGTATCAGAGTGCCCGCTTCCCCTCGTCCTCACCAATGCTGCACGTTCATTGATGACTTCTAAGCCGGGAAGTGACATGCTTAGGTTTTCATTTTAACAAGATCCCTTGGGCGGCTGCTGCAGAGCTTGGCTCAGAGGCAGGAATTGGAGGCAGGGAGGCCTTGGAGCCCAGGGTGCCCAGCATAGGACAAAAACCCCAAAGCCTGCAAGCTTTCTCAACACCCACTTGGATACCTTAACAGCCTGTGTAGTTAGGAAGCCAGAGAAGATGAAGGCCTGGGAATGAGGCTGTGCTGAGATGCCAGGGAGAGAGAGCATGGGGACCAGTGAGATCCTGACAGGGGCAAACATTGAGAGACCCTGACCCCAAAGTTAGGAGCGCTGATTCTTGCGATCCTCCCTGCCACCGCCTAGTCCTGTATATTCGTCTAGGCAAGGGGCCTTCCACAGAAGCAGAGAGAGGACGGTGAATTAGGAAAGCTATCTGGGAGCAGAGGATTCGCAAAGGTGCCCAAGGGTCTGAGGCTTTAACTATGTTGGTTTATAATGAGTGAAGGGGGAAAAAACATCTAGAACTTCTAGCAAGCTATCTGAGAATGGTGGGGCAAGAGCTGGTTTCTCCATGTGCAAAAGGAAGACGATAGTATACCCTCCTCATGTGATTTGTGAGAATTCCATGGAAAGTTCATTCGTTCATGCAGCTATTAATTGAGTGAATACTAGGTGCCTGGCTCTGTTCTAAGCACTAAGAATACAGCAGTGGGCACGTCCCAGACTGCCCTCATGAAGCTTTTAAAGAAAGGAATAAGAAAATAATCGTGTAAACACAGGCCAAGTCAAAACATGATGTCAGGAAGCAGTGAGTGCTGAGAAGAAACAAGAATCAGGGTAAGGAGAGAGACTTAGATTACAAAATCAGAGAAGGTTTTTCTGGGGTGGTGATCTTTGGGGCAGAGACCCAAATGAAGTGAGGTGAGAGCCATGAGAATCTCTGGGGAAGACAACACCAGCCAAGAGAGCAAGGGGTGGGAAAGCCTCAGTCCCACACTTGTACAAGGCGATGACGATGCAGTGGTGAAGCCTTCATCCCTCTAGCCAGATGAGGGAGGCACCTTAGGGTGGACACACTTTCAGAAGAAGAGAAGAGCACAGAAATAAAGGAAGGGCCAAGACTGGGTCTTGGGAGTTTGCTGGGGTGGGGCAGATGGATGATCAGACTCAGAGAACAAGAAAGGCAGCCACCTCCTAAGAACCATCCCCTACTGCAGAGGTCGGGACAAGGGTGGCAAGCAGGAGGTTCTGGAGCCCAGAAGAGCAGGCACAGCTCCCAAGCAGCCCTAAAGGGAGCGCCACACAAGGTGGGTGAAGGGGTTCAAACAGGGTCCTTCTTCTAGGGTCTTCAACTTCTGGCTCTGAAAGGGTCCTTCCTGACATTTCCCAGGAAAAGCCAGATTTTTCCTACCCATACCCCCCAGCCCCACTGTCAGAGCCGCCCTGGTACCATTCCCTGCCTCAACTCCATTTCCCCAGCCAGGAATATTCTGCTGATGCGGGTCTATATTTAGCAGCTGCTGCGAGGTACAGTCTGTTCTCGCTGTGCAGATAGCAGGGAGCAGAGCCGGAACGCGGCCTGAGAGGAAGGTGTGAGGAAGGGAGGGGGCGGGGTGCCGTGAGACCCAAGTGCCAGAGGAGGAATTAACTTGTGTGTTTTAAAGGCCAGGCCTGCCAGCAAGCCCCCCACAGGGGTGACAGGGATGGCATTTGTGGGCTAATGAAGCGTTACATGGGCTCCAGGGCCCCTTCTGCAGCATTTGGAGGGGGCAGTGAGGAGAAAAGCTGAACTGGGGGCGATGGGTGAAGACAAGGCTGCGGGAAGTCGTGACCAGGTTATAATTACCACCCTCGCCTACCACCACCCCAGCGGGAATAAAAGACTCGGAGACTTGAGGATCTCTGCTGAAAGTTCTCAACTGGGCAAGGGACAGTCATTTGACCAGGAGGGAATGAAGATGACATTTGTTGAGAATGTGCCTGGTGCCAGATCCTGGGGTCAGGATGAGGAACCACACCTGGCTTCTGCCTTCCTGAAGTTTTTGTTGTAACATAGAAGCCAGAAACAAATAGGCAATTATACCGGGCTGTGAGGAGTGGTAGGGGGGCAACAGCCAAAGGGTCAGCCCAAGTGTCACTCGAACATCTTGTGCCAGGTCCCATCAATACGCAAGACCAGCATGGATCGCTCTGCCCGTGCGCAACTCGTTTATGAGTTTCCCAACCCGGACTTGAGGGAAGGGGTCAGTGAGGAGTCTCCAAAATGTGAGCCATGCTACTGGACGCTTTGTCTCACTCAACAGCCCCATTTTACAGAATGGGAAACTGAGGCTCAGGCAGACTCAAGAACTTGCCCAAGGTCAGATGGCATGTCAGATGATCTGCCTGATCCCAGAGTCCAAACTTTCCACCCTGCTCATATGTGACTCTCACATCAGGAGCCCTCAGTAAATGTCTAATGAATGATTGAGTGAATGGATGAATTTGCAGAGTCAAAAAGTTTCAGAAACCCTTCATGGATTTGGACCTCAGATCCCCTCCCCTCCCCAGGAGTGCAGCATCTCCCACCATGCTTCTCCCAGCATGGGGCAGTAGAGTGAGGAGTAGGATATAGCAGATCAGAAAATGGGCCATCAGTTCTCCCATCCCTTTGCCACAGTTGTCCCTGGTATCTGTGGAGGTTGTTTCCAGGACCCCTGCAGACACAAAAATCCACAGACAAGGCCGGGCGCCAGGGGCTCACATCTGTAATCCTAGCTACTCAGGAAACAGAGATCAGGAAGATTGTGGTTCGAAGCCAGCCCAGGCAAATAGTTCATGAGACCCTATCTCAAAAAAAAAAAAAAAACCATCACAAAAAAGGGCTGATGGAGTGGCTCAAGTTGTAGACCCTGAGTTCAAATCCCAGTACTGGAAAAAAAAAAACCCATGGATGATCAAGTCCCTTATATGAGATGGCATAGTATTAGCCAGGCATGATAGCAGACATCTGTAATCTCAGTTACTCGGAAGGCAACGATCAGGAAGATCACAGTTTGAGGCCATCCCAGTCAAAAAGTTCTTGACACCCCATCTCAACCAACAAGGTGGGCATGGTGGCCTGTACCTGTCACAGGAAGCATAAATAGGGAGGGTCACGGTCCAGGCCTAACGGCAAAAACTGGGAGATTCTAACCCAAAAACAGTTAAAGCAAAAGGGGCTAGCAGTGAGGCTCAAGAGGTAGGGCCCTGCCTAGCAAGCACAAGGCCAAAGTTTGACCCTAGTACCACCAAAAAAAAAAAAAAAAAGGCACAATGTTTGCATGTAGCCTACACAGAACCTCTCACGTATTTTAAATCATCTCTGGATTACTTATAACACCTAATGTAAAGTAAATGCTATACAAATCATTGTTAGATGCTATTATCCGGGGAATAATGGTGAAAAAGTCTGTGTGTGTTCAGTATAGATGCATTTTTTCCTAAATATTTCCAACCTGCAGTCGGTGGAACCTGAGGATGCAGACCCCACTCCCACGGAGAGGTGGTGTCCATTTCCCCACCCCTTGAAGCTGGGCTGGCCTGTGGTTTGCATTGGCCAGTAGAACACGGCAGAAGGATTTTATGCAAATTCCGAGATTAGGTCTTAGGGGGCTTGGCAGCTTTTACTTTTGCTGTCCTGGAACATAGTCCTGAGACCACATATGTAAGGGGGCCAGCCTACTAGAGGATGACAGAGCCAATGTGTCCCACAGGACAGCCAGAACCAACTGCCAGACATGTGACCTCCCAGCCCCACTGATCCTCCAGTTAAATGCAGCTGCATGAGTGAGCCCAGACAAAACCAGTGGAGGAACAGCCCAACCAATCGCATTTCTGTGTCAGTTATCTATGGCTATGTAGCACCCCCTCCCCCAAACTTAGCGGCTTAACATAGTAGCAGTCTATTTTTGTCACAAGTCTGTGGGATGGATGGGCAGTTCTTTTGTGGTGGTCACTCCTGTCAGTTTGCTGGGGGTGATTCGTCTGGGGGACAGCTGGCATGACTGGGCCTATCTGTCTTGGTGGCCTCTCATCACTGCACAGTGGTCTCAGGATTCCAAGAGGACAGGCCCCAGAACACAAGGGCTTAGCAAGCCTCTGCTTTGGTCACACTTGTTGATGTCCCATAGGCCAGAGCAAGTCACATGGCTAAGGCCAGATTCAGCATAGGGGAGAACGCTCCAAGGTTGTGGATTCTGTTAGCTGTGGTTTATCAGAAATTATCACCATAGTAACCTACCACTGTGTGTGACCCAGGACAGGGCCAGAGGCAGCATCGGCTCTGGGTGCCCACCCCACAGATCCCCAGAGAAGACTCCTGAATCACACACTCTATAGGACGTCAGGACCAGATTCCAAGAGAGAAGGGTTTAGTGTCCCCAGACCCTCTGGAGCAGGAAGTAGCAAGGACATCAGGGAGGCCAGCCATGTGCAGCCTTCCTCCTCACATATAAGATGGAGCCAGACTTCTCCAATCCCTACTCAGAGCTGGGGATGAAGGTTTCTGGTGCCCAGGCTCATAGATGCGCAGTGGCTCCAAATCCTACACTAGACTGCTACATCACTGGGACCCTAGATGTAAAGTGGTCCACAGGGTGCACAGGACGTGCCCAGTTAGAGTCAGCTCCAGCCTTGCCTTTCTACCTGGGAGCCCCGCCTCTGGCCTAGTGGCACTGTACTGTCAGTCTGCCACCTGCCTTCCATCCCTTCCTCCTCCTCCTCCTGTTGTCTGTGTATGTCTCTGATGGTCCTTGTCACTTTTTTCTGCCCTTCTTCCTTTCTATTTCTCTCCAGGACTCTGTCTCTTAAGGTCTCTCTCTTCTTGCCTCTTCTTGGATTTCTCTCTGGCTTTATTTTCACCACTGCCACACTTCTTCCCTTCTCTCTATTTCTGTCTCGGTCTCCCTTCCCTCCTTCCTCCTCCCCTCTCCCTCTCCACCCCTGAGAATGACTTCCCCTGCCCTCATCCCCTTCCCCTCTTGTCTCTTACTAGGCCTATCGCTTTCCCCTCTCTCTCCTCTCTCTTCCACCCTCACTGTTCTTCCTTTCCTCTCTCCACTCTGTGTTCTTTCCCCCTCCCCCCCGCCCCTCCCCCCAGGCAGAGGATCTTCCCAGGGAGGTCCTGCTGTCCAGAGCTTCAGAGCCTCAGCAAGAGACCCGCTGGGGCCCAGAAGGCCCCTCCCCATCCCTAGCTTTCCGTACAGCACCCAGAATGGGCCAAGAGGACCTTGCTGCAGAATTAGAAATGCCTTTTCTGAGTAGCACCGGGAAGAGCAAGGAGGACACTCTAGGAGCTGAGGCAGGGCTGTCAGAGGCCCGAATGGGTAGGGCAAGGGGTATGAGGAAGGCTGGGCAGAGAGCCAGTTCCAAATGTGGACTGTGGACCCAGAGTGCCTATTTGAATCCTGGCTGTGTGCTTTCTACTCTGTGACCTTGGACAACGCACTTAGCTACTCTGTGCCTCTATCTTTTCATCTGCAAAACAGGTACGATCACTGCACCTTCCTTACGTGGCTGTTGAGAGGATTCAGTGAGGCCATTCACTTGGATAATAATGTCAGGCACAAAGAACATGCACAGACATGTTTGTTATTGTCATTTTTACATGCTGTTCTCAGCGATTGTCAACTGGCTTTGCCCCAGGGTCCATTTGACAGTGTCTGGAGACTGTTTTAGAACTGGGTGGGGCAGTTGATGCTACTGACATGTAGTAGGGGCAAAGGGTACCACTAAATATTCTACAGTGTACAAGACAGCCCCCCAATGCATGCACACACACGCTACAAAGAACGACCCACCCCATAGGTCAATACCAAGTTTGAGAAAATCCTGTACTTGAGGTAGGTATTGTGGTTTCCTGTTTTACAGATAAGAAAGCTGAGGTTTAAAGAGGTGAAGGAATTTGCTCAAAATCACACAGCCAAAGAATGGCAGCTCTAGGATTTGTCCCCAAAGTCATCTGCAGCTAAGGCTCCCTGTCCCGGGAGACCAGCTGTGGCACCAGAGGGGCCGGGAAGGGGCCTACTGAGAAGTTGGAAAGCCACCAATAGGGGGTCCACGTGACCCTTGGTTAGACAGAATGCCCATGTTTGTAATTCCACAAAAGCAGGACCACCCGAAGCCCCTAGCCCTGAATCCTCCCAGTTACACACACACACACACACACACACACACAGCCTCTCCTCTGTTCCATTGCCTTTATTGTCATCTGGGGACTGTTTTGGGACATCAGGAGTCAGAGCATTGGCTTTATGGGGCGCATCGTGGGGCTGCTGGTGCATGACTCCACCTGGTGCTCAGGCCCTGGGTGCCACCTGTCACCACCTGTGCTCGGCAGGTTGGAGGGGGTGTGAGAAGAGGCTCTGAATGCCTCATCAACTCCCCCCGCCCAACACACACACACACTTGTGTCTCTTCTGCCAGCAGGGAGATAAGAAACTTGCCCTGCCCTGCAGAATTCATCTCACAGGCAACCCATTTGTGATGCTGCCCCCCTCACACACACACACACTCTGTGAACAGCATGGAGGATTGTCTGTCCAGTTGTCCAGTGATCCGCTGGTCACTGAACAGAGAATCTAGGGCCAAGAGGGGGTGGTGCAGGGCCCTAGAGGGTGGTGGAGAAGGGGTGGTCATTTAACCATGAAGAGAAGAACATGGAATGCGTGGCAGTAGCTATGTGTGTTCTTACGCACGTGGTCCACCTATGTGCAAACTATCGCATGTGTGCAGGTGAGTGTGACACTGCAGTGAGTGTCCTCATGTGCCCAGCTTACTTCACTAAACACCCACCCAGCTGCTGCCCTGGTTCTGGGCTGAGGGCTACTGACAAGAGACAAGTCAGGATGAGGCCGCCTCACATATAGCTAATCGAGTGGGAAAACTGAGTCCCCAAAGTGGGATTGACTGTCCACGTAGGAGCACAGTGGCAGGTTCTAGCACACAGGCTTCTTAGTCAACCAAATGCTCCAACGTTTTGCTTTTGTGTTATGAGGGTGAGGAGCATGTGTGTGTGTGTATGTATGTTTGTCAGTCAGCCATGTTAGTGACAGGTGTGTAAAGGTAGGGGGTTGGGGGGAGAAAGAGAGCAGTGTGTGTGAGAGTAGGTGTCTGGGTGTCTGTGCACATTTGAGTGTCTCTTTGTGAGTCTGTGTGTGTGCATATGTGGGTTATCTAAGTACGCTTGTTTCTGCAGTGTACCTGTATGAGTGTATGTGAGTGTGCAAGCATGTGTTGAGCTGGGCCCTGAACCAGCCCTGGAGCCACATCACTGTCTTCTGCATCACCCGCTCTCCCCCTGAACTTGAACCACCTCAGAGCACAGCAGGTCAGAGCACTGCCTCAGCCCATGTGGCTGGTGGTGGGCCTCCCTGACCTCATTCTCACCAACCTGCAGGTGTGATCCGGACGGCTGTGCCCGACCTCGACCGTGAGAGCCAGGAACGCTACGAGGTGGTGATCCAGGCCACAGACATGGCAGGCCAGCTTGGCGGCCTATCTGGCTCCACTACCGTCACCATTGTGGTCACCGATGTCAACGACAACCCACCCCGTTTCCCACAGAGTGAGTGAGGCCTTCCCAGAGAAGGCTGCATCTGTGTGTCTGTCTGTCAGCCCATGCAAACCCCTCACTGACGCCATTCCCTTTAGGCTTCCCACTTAAAGAGGGGTCCCCACCTGCGTCTCCACCCACCCACCTGCTGCCTCCACTCTCCTCCACCCATGGCCATGTCTGACTTTCAGACATCCAAGGAACACGGTCTCCTTCCACTCCTCCCCTTGCTTCCTGAGTGTGTGGACCATCACCCACCTCTGCCTATCCACGCAGGCCCCTCTCAGGGACATTGAAGGTATCCCAGCCATGGACATGCCCACGTGCCTCTTACCCAAGTCTTAAAGGGTAGGTATTAGGGACAGGGCTCACAGGGATGTGGACAGAGGCACACACAGGCAGAAGGGAAACTGAGTCTGAGGACAAGTATCTTCTTCCTCCTCTGACCCTGCTTGTGGATTAGGACGACTTCCCACCTCTACCTCTCCTGGCACAATGGGGGCTGGGGGCTGCTGGCCCAAGCTCAGGCCCAGCTTTAATGCAGGGAAGCCGCCAAAGCTGACAGAGACTGAATGCCAATGGGAGCTGGCTGATCCCTATCGGGAGAGTCATTACTTGAGGTCGGCCGCTCTCACATTAGGCTCTGCCACAGGGGACTGACCCCCACGAGATAAGGAAATCCAATCCCCTAGCTGAGCACACAGCATCACCGCGGCCCAGCTCCTTAGCCAGACAGAACTGCTGGGCAGAGC
This sequence comes from Castor canadensis, assembly GCF_047511655.1. Taxonomy (NCBI): domain Eukaryota; kingdom Metazoa; phylum Chordata; class Mammalia; order Rodentia; family Castoridae; genus Castor; species Castor canadensis. The sequence continues at coordinate 168,486,600 of NC_133390.1, read as the reverse complement.
CTGCCACCCAGCCCCTCAGCACAGGGACCCTGGCTCCGATCCCCGCCAGTCCCATCTGGGGAAGGGGGGGTTTCTGGCACACACCCAGCCTTCTGCCCATCTGGGCAGGCTCTGTACTGGTTCTGAGTTGAAACAGGGTGTGGGCAGAGCACAGAGGAGGAGGCTAGGCCCCAGAAAGCCTGCTTGTTTGCTTGCTTACCTGCTTCCTTCCTTCCTTCCTTTCTCCTTCCCTCCCTTTGTCTTCCTCCAACCTTCCTTCCTCCTTCCCTCCCTTTCTCCCTCTGTCTCCCTCCCTCCCCCCTTCCTTCCTGTCTGTCTTCTTTCCTTGCTTCTTCCTTCCCTCCTTCTTCCTCCCTTTTCCTTCCTTCCTTCCCTCCTCCCTTCCTCCCTCCCTGTCCCTCCCTCCTTCTTCCTTCCTCCCCCCTTTCCTCCTGCATCCTCTTCCCTTCCTTCCTGTCTTCTTTCCTTCCTTGTTCCTCCCTTTTCCTCCCTTCCTTCCTTTGTTATGAAATACAGCATACAAATGAAAGGATATAAAATAGAAACATCCAATTCAACAGTAATTACAAAGCAGACACTCCAGATATCATCAACCAGGACATCAGAAGCCCTTGCTCTTAGGTTCATCATTTCTGTGCTTTTCTTTTCTTTTTCTTTCTTTCTTTCTTTCTTTTTTTTTTTTTTTTTTTTTGCACTACTGGGGCTTGAACTCAGGGCCTTCACCTTGAGCCACTCCACCAGCCCTTTTCTGAGATGGGATTTTTCAAGATAGGGTCTCTCAAACTATTTCCCTGGGCTGGTTTCTCTGCCTCCTGAGTAGCTAGGATTGCAGGCGTGAGCCACTAGAAATGTGCCCAGCACTCCTTTGCTTTTCTATAGAGTTTGCTCCCCTCTGTATGCATCATCAAACATGGTCTAATTTCACTCATTTTTGAACATAAGTGAAATCATACAATACAAATTGTCTTGCGCCTTGCTTTTTCAAAATTATATTTATGAACTTACACTTTTGCTTGTAGCTGTATTCATATTACTTGCTGCATAGTATTCCATCGCTGGGGTGAACACTGGGTTGTTTACAGTTTGTGGCTGTCCTGAAGGACCTGCTTTGAACATCAGTCCACACGTCTCCTAGTGCACACTTGCACACATTTCTCTGGTATGTATACAGAGGAGTGAAATTACTGGGTCACAGGATACATTTGGCCTTAGTAAATGAAACCCAGAAGTGTTTTCCCCAAGAAGAAATGCTCATCCTCACCAACACTTGGTATTGTCAGACTCTTTAATATCTGGGTCATGAATGCAGTAACTCCTGATGGCTTTCACCCAGTGTTCAACTGTGTGCCAGACAACCTGGTGTGCTGTCAGGCACCGGAATACCTGTTGAATAAGAAATGAGGAACTCACACTCGAGCTGAGAGAACTCACAAGAAATGAGAGCCAAGTGGAGTAGTGCCCACGATGGCATAACCTGGGCTGAGGGGAGCCCTGAGCAGGGCCTGGAGTACAGAGAGGCTCCCTGGAGGAGGCGACATTGGTCAAATTGGAAGTAGAGGGGACATGGGGAGGGTGACAGAGAAAACAGGAGAGGACCTGGCTGGAGGAGAGAGTGATATTTATGGAGTCAGTGGACCTTCAACCAGGCTGCAGGCAGCGTGGGAGTGGGGGATGGGGAGGAGAAGCAAGCAGGAACCAGGCAGCACAGGGGCTTGCACAAACCCATCCCTATGGCAGTGGGGAGCTATGGATGGGATTAAAGCAAGGGAGTGGCACATTTAACTTGTGTTTTAGAGGGAGCTCTCCTGATTGCTGTGTGAGAATGAACCCCGCACTGCCTGGGATGACCCATCATTTAGCAAGCCATCTTCACCTTGGCCTTGGCTCTGGTCAGAGAGCAGGGTGCTATCTGCATCCTGGGTCCCCTCTGCTTTTCCCCTCCAGCCAAAATGGCCATTTTGATGTTCTTCAGACATGTCAGGTACTGCACCCACCTCAGGGCCTTTGCACCTGCTGTTCCTTCTGTCCACAATGCTCTTTTCCAAATATCTGCTTGCCTCGCTTCCTTGCCACCTTCAGACCTAGGCAGAAATGTCACTTTCTTGAAGAATCCCTTTTTTTTTTTTTTCCTGTGCTGGAGGATCAACCCAGGATCTCATGCATGCTAGGCAATATACCACTAAGCCAGCCCCTGGCACTGGTGAGGCCTTTCTTTTTTCATTTTTTTCTTTTTTTTTGGGGGGGTGGTAAGACTGGTTTGAACTCAGGGCTTTGTGCTTGCAAAGCAGGTACCACTTGAGCACACCTCCAGTCCATTTTGCTCTGGTTATTTTGGAGATGGGGGTCTCTCAAACTAGTTGCCTGGGCTGGCCTAGAACTCAGATCCTCCTGATTTCAGCCTCCCAAGTAGCCAGGATTACAGGTGTGAACCACCAGCGCCCAACTGGTGAGCGCTTTCTTGATCAACCTATTTAAAACTGCATGCCCTCCTCGTTAGCATCCCACAGGGTCCCTGCTCTATTTTTCTCCAGTCACCCCTGGATGTCTAACCATTCCTGTCAGAGGGAAGCACGGGTGAGTCTGTGACCCCAGGGCCTAGAGCTGTGAGCTGGGGACGTCAGAGGTGCTCGCCTGCTCATGGAAATGAAGGGTCCAATGCCGTCAGTATCTCCAGGGGACCTGGCAGGCGCCCGGTCATCTTGGTGCACCCTGCTCCATTGGTTGAGCAACTGCACATCCGGGCACCATACTGAGCACTAGTCAGGCAGCACCATCTGCATTGGTTGCCATGGCAACGCTGGTGCCAGGAAAACACCCTATGCGGCAGATGAGGAAACCGAGGCCAGGGTCATCCAGCTATGACTGGCTCCAAAGTCTTAGCCCTCACCATCATTTCCTCTGCCCTCCTCACTGGGCAGATAGAGAAACTGAGGCCCAAAGAAGCCTTCTGCAGAGAACTCGCCTCTCCCAGCCCCTACCTGGCCACCCTGGGAGCCCCTTGCAGATACCACCCAGCCCCCACCCCCCCACACACACACTTCTGGGCCCCTTCTCCCCTCCCCCAGCACCCAGGAAGGCTGGGGTCAGGCTGCCCCATCCCTGCTCGTGGCCTGTCCCCTGCAGAGATGTACCAGTTCAGCATCCAGGAGTCAGCTCCCATCGGCACAGCTGTGGGACGCGTGAAGGCCGAGGACTCAGACGTGGGCGAGAACACTGACATGACCTACCGCCTGAAGGAGGAGAGCGGCAGTGGTGGAGATGCCTTCAAGGTCACCACAGACAGCGACACGCAGGAGGCCATCATAGTAGTGCAAAAGGTACGACTGTCCCTGGAGGGGTGGGAGGGGCAGGACCAGGGAGGGCTCTGAGTGGTCAGTACATCCACCTCACTGCACTCCAGGGATTAGATCTTTCTAGAGAACCCAGGACCAACCTGGGAAAACATTGACATCATTCCCATTTCACAAATGAGGAAATGAGGCACAGAGAGGTTAAGTGACCTATTTGACGTTGCATAGCTACTTGTCAGAATTGAGATTCAATGCAGATTTGAATCCACAATCTTAAATACAACAGTGTGCTACCTCAAGTCCATTCCAGGCCCCTCACACTCTTCATTCCCTGTAATCCTGTGTTTCCTTCTAATAGAGAAGCGATTGTCCCTGTTTTTACAAGGGAAAAGGTTAAAGGAGCTTGTCAGAGATCATACCTGTAAGGGATAGAGTCAGGATTTGAACCCAGGTCTGGCAACTCTGGAGTTCTTTCCTTCCTTGAGTCTTCCCTGCCCACTGATTGGTACAGAAAGCAGAAGCTAAAACTACAGAATCAGCAATCCTTGGGGGACCAGACAGAAGTAATAGAGAAGCAAAAAATCCATCTTCCAGGACTGTCCACACAAACCTGCTACCCACGGGAGGACTAAACCCCTGCCCCAGCCTACAAGACATCATACCCTTGTACACCTCCAGAGACGGGGGGCCCATTCTTCCTCCCACTCAGCCAGAATCTACCTCCTCAAATCCTCTCCGATCCTGCACTCTGCCCTCCACGAGGCGCAGTGCCTGTTCCCAACAGCCTGCTGTGCAGACAGAGCGACCTGCTGTTTACCTGCCACGGGGAGTGCTCCCAGCCCCCCAGCTGCTTCTCAGAAGCTAACACTGTGCTCAGTGTGCCAGGAGCCTCCACGGATTAACTCATTCAATCCCTATATCAGACCTTGGAGGTTCTATGACTGTCCATTTTATAGATGAGAAACTGAGGCCAAGAGAAGTCTAGTAACTTGACCAAGGTTGCACATCTAGCAAAGGCCAGGAAGGACACTGGCCTGAGTGGTCTGGCATCAGAATCTACCTTTTGTGAGCACTGAGTATATTTCAGTCTTTTGGGGGGGCCAAGGGAGATGTTGAGACAGAGTCTCCCTATGTAGCCCAGGCTGGCCTTGAACTCATGATCCTCCTGCCTCAGTCTCCCACATGCCGGGATTACAGATGTTCACTACCATGCCCAGCAAGGGTTTCAGTGTTTTGATCTCCATGTGTCCTTACTCTGAATGAGCCCATTTCACAGATGGAGGCTCAAGGGCCCAGCATCCCCAAACAACAGACTGAGCACTAAGCCTGGACTCGGGACCCTAGCACAGCACTTGCTATCGTTCCCAGGCTGCCCCAGCCCACTTTCAGCCAGCACTGCTGCTCCAGCCAACTCCTGCGGTGTCTGTGTAGGAGTCAGCCATGGCTCTGGCCTGGAGTCCTGCCTGATTGATGAGCTGCTTCCAGCCACCATCGCTCACTCCCAGGCTGGCCCAGCATCCGCCTTCCTGCATCCTGATTTCCCAGGCAACAAACAGGACAGGAGAAGGAGGGGGCCATTTGTGCTGCTGGGGAAGGGGAGGGTCTGGGACACATGGGGGGCCCCTGCCTGTGGGTCTCCAGGAATGCCACCCCCAACCACCCATCAAAAGCTACTGCACCATGTGACCAAGGCGCCTGCGGCACTGCCATTGAATTTCCCTTTGCTCTAAGGTGAGTCTTTAGAAGACTCTCAGCCAGGAAGCTCATTCATCAGAGGGTCACCGTTAGCCCCCCTGGAGAGGAGACAGGCTTGCTGTGCATGCAGCAGATCTCCAGGGACAGGCAGGGTAGATGGTTACCAGCCTTCCTCCTGGGTCCCAGGAAACATTTATCACTACCCTGAGGCCAGAGAGGCACACCAGAATGGCCAGTCACAGCCAGTCAGCAGGAGAGCCAGAATTGGAACCCAGGTCTGGGAGACTGCAGCTCCTGTGCCAATCTTTTCCTCTGCCATGCAGGGGGCTACACTACCTGGGTTAAAATTCTGGCTCAGCGAGTGGCAACTTTTCTGATTTCATTTCCTCCTGTGTAAAATGACATAGCCATGGTGCATGAGTCTTAGGTGGTTGTTGTAAAGTCGAGTTACTATCATTAAGATACTTACTGCACATAGTAAGTGCTTTGTGTAAATAAATGAATGAAATGTCCCAACACCGAGTGGGGAGTCTGGGATTTCATCACACAGGGGGCTGGTATTGCTACCAAGACCCCCTATCTTGGAGCCTCAGTTTCCCCACTGTAGCAGAAAGGGTTGGTCTGGGTCTCCGACAGCCAGTTCCTTCGTGGGCTCCCCAACTGAGCCAACCTGTGACCTTGGGCCAGCCCCACCCACTGTGTCCCCGTCCTGGGAGCATCATGGTCCACCAGGCCCCGGCCACTGACCAGCCCTCTCCCCCAACAGCGCCTGGACTTCGAGTCTCAGCCGGTGCACACCGTGGTGCTGGAGGCCCTCAACAAGTTCGTGGACCCGCGCTTCGCAGACCTGGGCACGTTCCGCGATCAGGCGATCGTGCGCGTGGCCGTGACCGACGTGGACGAGCCCCCCGAGTTCCGGCCGCCCTCCCGCCTCCTGGAGGTGCAGGAGGACGCGCAGGTGGGCTCCCTGGTCGGCGTGGTGACGGCGCGGGACCCCGACGCCGCCAACCGGCCCGTCCGGTGAGACCCCCGCCCGGGGCCGACGCCTGCTGCCTGCTCTCCCGCCACCCACCGGCGACAGACCGCGGGCAGAGGGGGACCGGGCGGGAGGGAGGAGGAGGGGACTGGAGGGCGGCCAAGGAGCCCAGGAGGCAGACAGGGAACAGTCACAGAGAGTAGGGGACACGCGGGACTCAGGACAAGGACAGTGAGCCAGGTGCACAGAAGAACAGAGAATTGGGCTGACCGCACCTTCCTCCCCTCTGGCCACACTCCCTTGCTCCATCCAGCCTGCCATGGCCCCACCTCTCTCTCTCTCTACAGACTCTGCAGGTCTCCATTGGACACCTCACTTAACATATTCAGAACCTGGACATATTCCAGGTCCATCTAAAGGAAAAACAGAACAAAACAAAAACAATTTTTCTTGAGTCATCTCCCTTCCCAGAATGCCACCTCCATCCTGCCAGGTGTTCAGATCAAAAGCCATGGAGCAGCGGATCCCCCTCTCTCACACCTCCTGAAGTTGCCAACACACCCTGTTGACTATGGCCCCTCCTCACTGCCAGCCGGGTCTCCCCGCTCCACTTTTTCATTCAGAATCCAGGCAGAGGCAGCCTGGTCCTGCCCAGGATGAAAGTCAAGCCTTCACCTTGACCCCACTCATCACCTCCCTGTGACCTCCAGACTTTCCCTCCCATGGGCTGGGCTTGTCCCTTCTGTCTCTCCCCAGGGCGTATCCTCTCACTTCCTTTTGCTCAGAAGTTACCCTGTCAGCAAGGCCTAACTGCTCTTCTGAAATGTCAGACCCACCCAAGCCCTACCCTTGACCTTCCTCACACACCTACTTTTCTGACACCTCTGCCTCTCCTACTAAGTGGCATGCTCCCTGAGTCCTTACTACAGGGGTTCACTTACCATCAACCTCAGGGCCTACACCAGGCCCTGTGCATCTGAACGCATGACGAATGAATGAAGTGCAAATGTAGAGAGGTGGAGAAAAGAGACAGAAACCAACTCAGATGTAAGGAGACCAGTGGTGAGCAGGAGAGGGTGGAGAGAAAGAAGAGCCCTAGAAAGAGGAAGAACTGAAAGAGGTCAAGGGGCCTCTTTGGCCATGCAAAACAGAGATGAGCCTTGGAAAGAAGCCAGAAAGGGACCAAAGCAGGCCGGTGATATGCAGAGGCAGAGCAAGGACCGGGACAGAGGCGTCCCTGGAGGGGGTTAGGAGCTGTAAGGGCTGGGGAGGCCTAGATAAAGAGGAAGGAAGAAAGGTTGTAGCAGAAACTGATCCAGAGGAGGGTCAGGGGTGGGGGGAATGTCTCTGGGGCTTCATTCTTCCTCCCTAAAACCCCTGTAGTAGTCAGCAAGTTATCTTTGAGCTGATTCTGTACCTAGTTCTGTGTTCAGTATTGCAGAGAGGGAGGGGAAAAGTTAACTCCACCTTGTACAATTCCAAGGGATGTCATTGCCATTATCATCCATCTGGATGGTCCTCTTAGAATTGTACAGTGGCCAGCCTATACAATCTTACATGACAGCCCGAAGCAATGAGAAACAAGGATTCGATCTTACTTAACTGCCCATAGTTTGTCAGGCTGGGAGGTAGCCTCAGGGGTCTGGGAAGACTTCTTGAAGGGGAAAAAAATTGAACTGATCTGGGCCTCTGGGTCTGGTCAGGTGTAAATGTGAAAAGAAAGCCATTCTGAGTGGAGGAACCACTTGTGCAGGTATATGAAAGCAGAGGTGGGGTTAGGTGTGTGCAGAAAGCAGACTGAGGGCTACAGTAGATGGAGGTAGGTGGGGCACAGTGGCCATCAAAGGGGCCTCGGGGGAAGGCTGAGGAGCTCACACTCCATGCGCAGGTAATGCTGAGTTTCTTCTGCCTCTGCACAGACCCTATCTTTGCCTCAGATCTCTACCCCTCTTCCAACAGGCACAGCCTTGAAACCACCTCAGCCTCTAGCCTGGCTCTAGTCACCCCTGTGTGTCAGGAACCTGAGGCCTAGAGCAGGGGTGGCATCTGCAGGCACCCATGGGGAGTCATATGAGTTGGCTGGGCCCTGAGCCTGGGTCAGCAACTGTCTGTATCTCTGTCCTCTGCTATGGCTCTGCACACCCCTCCCTGCCTCCCCACTCGCCTTCCTCCCCTCTGCTTTCATCTGTGCTGAAGGGAACAACTTTGAAACCTGCTTCTCACCCTCTTTCATCTCTCTTTGCTGGCCCTTCCCTGGGGCTCCTCAGATGTGGAGGCGCCTGCCCTGCCAGGAGCTTAGGACAGGTCCAATTTAACACCAGACATTTGCCCAGCTCCCCTCCTTAGTGTGGCCGTGAGCCAGGCCTGTGGATAACAGAGGTGATTCAATCAAGGGCAGAGGTGGGGATGGATCTCCCAGCCTGTGGGGTACAGATATGGAGATGAAGCCAGTGAGGGACTGCTTGTGACAGGGAAATGTCCTCAGGCCCCATACTGCCCAGAACTGTATCCTAACTTCCTGTTCTAAGGGTCATTGAGCTGTGTCTGGCACTGTTCCATGCGGTGGGGGCATGGATAGTGAGACAAGAATTCTGCCCACAGGGAGTTTTCCTTCCCCTGCGTGCGGGGAGACGGTCAGCAAATGGTTAAATGCTGGTGAGGGTGGGAAGAAAATAAAGTAATAGGGAATGGAAGGATGAGGGCCACAGAGTCCACTTTGGATTGAGTGGTCAGGCACAGGAGATATAAACTGGGAGCAACATTGCCAAGATGTGCGGAGGGTGCTCCAGGTTGCAGGAACAGCAAATGCAATGGTCCTGAAGCAGGCAGGGAGTCGTGTCTTGAGTGAAGAAATGAAGTGGGGTCCTGCACTTTGCCTGGGGAGTTCAGAAATACAGACTGGCCCAAGTGCTTTTCCTGAGCCCCTGTTCAGGGGGAGTAGAAGTTGCCCCATATTGTTCCCCTACCCCCCTCAGAAGGTATCACATTCATCATACAGATGAAGAAACTGAGGGACAGAGAGGGGAAGTGACTTGCCCAAGGCCACCAGCTAGCAAGAGGAAGGACTGGAATTTAGTCATGACAAAGAGTCATGACTCTTTGTGGTTGGTGCAGTTCCTACATTTGTGCTGTGCCGTCCCCATGCATAGGCCTCGGAGATGAGCCAGACCCGGGCCAGTGGAAGACTGGGCCTACTGCATGAGTCTCCTTTGAACATCACAACCAGGAGAGTCCACACTGGGCCAGAGAAAGCTAGCACTGCATCCCCCAACCCCCAGCCCTCCAGAGTGGGCACAGCACAAAGTGCATTGATCTGGAACCCGAGAAGATCTGCATCCAGGTGCCCAGCCCATAAGTGCTTCATTGACGGTCACTTGCCTAAACCCCACAGCCAGCCTGTACAGTAGGCATTACTATCTCCATGTTTAGGAGGTTAGGTGACTTGCCCAAGGTCACACAGCAGATAGGTATTAGATCTGTGCTTCCAACCCCCATTCCCAGACCCCCTTTGTACACATGGGCAAGCACATCTGCTCACTTGCACATGCACACACATACACACACACATTCACACTGGCCTGGCATATCCACATTCCCTCACTGTGCTTCCACCCACACCTGCCCCGGTTCCCCTTGCTACCCTCCTGGTGGTGATGACTAAATAAGAAGCAGGAGGGCAAGATGGAAGCAGAACCTCAGACCCCCAGTTGCCTCATGACCACTGGCCATGCTCTGATGTATATGCATGGTGCCACCAGTCCCCCACACTCCCAGCATGTAGTTCTGTGTTCTCCCTGGTAGACATTTCTTAGTCACAATTAGAATGACAATGGTTCCCATTGCTGGAGTCATTTTCCTGGATCCCAGCTAGCACCTTAGCTGCATCCCAACCTCCCATCTCTGCTGGATGGAAACTGAAGGCTCCACGGCTGCAAGTGACCTGACTGGGGGCAGCATGCCTTGGTGCAAGACCCTGGGCAGAATGGCTGCCCCCTGAGCTATTGCTGTTCCAACCACAACACACTGTCTTACACGTACATAGACACGCCACTCACATGTTCACGCCACACAAACACATTGCACATTCACAACATGGGACAGACTCACAATCATACATATACCTACACATGAGGGGCACAAGCTTCCCCGGTGCCTGCCAGGCCCCAGTCCATATTAACCCTTCCTACCCTTCCTCCAGCCTCCAGCTCACTCACTGGCCCTCTGAGCTGGAACAAAAACTCTTGGGTTTAGCCAGGTAGTCAGCCTCAGTGACCTGCAGCCCAAGTCTTTAGCTGGTTTAGTGGCAGCCCCTCGGCTCCCACCACATGGCCTTGGGAACAGCTGCCTCCACTTAGGTTCCAGCCCTTGCCTCCCCTCTAGGAGGGAACAAAAGAGAAAAGCAGTGAGGAGGAGGAGGAAAGGGAGGAGGTAGAAGAGCACAAGAGGGAGGAGGAGCAGCAGCTTTATCAAGGAGGCAGCAGACATCCTCCCCAGCCCCAGCCCATCATGTCCTCTGTCCTCTACCTGTAGAATCTCCAAGATTCCTTCCAGTTGAGTGACACTCATAGTCTTCTGTATTTGTTGGACCCAAACACCCGTCAGGGCCCAGCTGAGGGCAAAGGGGACCTGAGCTCCATGCACTGAAGCTTTGAATGGCTCAAAAAGCTAGAAGGAACTCTGGGCACAGCCCCAAATTTGGATAAAGATTCCAATTCTGCAGCAGTCACTGTGCTACTCTGGGCAGGGTCATTGCTAGTCCATATGACACCTTTGTGCAAATAAGGACCTCTTCTCACTTTGAGAAGCCATTCCCTGGGCTGGGACAAGAGCTTGGCAGGTAGAACACTGGCTGGAACTCACCATGCCTCCCCCTTCTGCCTGCCTCCTTATGCATGACACAGTCTGCTCTGTCCCTCCCTAACCTGCACCATGGTGCATGGGCAGGCATCATCACCTTCTCCCCATGAGCAAGGAGACCGAAGATGTCAAGGGACTGATCCAAAGTCACACAGGTAGAATAAGTGACAGGAAACTCAAACCCGGTTCCCACTGTTCCCAGAACTGTGCAGTTCCCTGTGTCATTATTCTCATTGAAGAGAAGGGGAAACTGAAGCAGAGAGGTTTGGCCATGCAGCCAAGACCCCCCCCCCCCCCGCCCAGGGAAGGGTCATAAGGTTCTCGGCATGGGGCAGGTAGTGTTTCTGGTGTTCTCACCTCCCTGGGCCTCAGTTTCCCTTTCTGAGGTTTGGGGAAAAGGCCCCTTCCTCTTGCTTGTGGGAGGGGCCGTGGCTTGGGCTGAGCTCTCCCCACCAGGCTGCTTTGTCCTGGCTGCACAATGTGCCTTTGCCTGCCATTCTGAGGGCTTTGTGTGCGGAGCAGCCCGGCTGCGCCCCCGCCCGCGTTATCTGCGCGGGGAAGCGGCGGCCGGCGCTGGCGGGGCCTCTCTGGGCCGCCGCCGCCTGAGACATGTGTTGGACACGGGCCTTTCAGGCCTGGAGCCGCCGCACAAAAGCCTGGGAAGAAGGCGGAACAAAGGGCTTTTTCACGCGGCAACTGAAAAGCCGCAGATTAGCCGGCTGGGGCTGCGCAGGCGGGAGGATCCAGCGGCCAGGCCTGGGCTCCCCCTCCCCTGGGCATGCTCAGCCCACTCTCCGGTCGGGGGCCTCCACCTGACCTCCAAGTTGTCTATGAGCCCCTCACTGTCCCTCTCCTGCTCAGATCTCCTCACTGGCTCCCCAGGGCACGTCCGACTCCTGGATCCTGTGCCCTGCTGACTGTTCTGCACCTTTAGTCATTTTCTGAAGCGTTCTCGCCTGTCTCTGCCTGCCTGCCCCGAATACCCTTCCCAGCCCTGCTCTCGAGGGTCAAGCCCAATTCCAAGGTCACCTTTTTTGGAAAGATAAGAATGGAACACCTGTGCCAGGCAGTCACCTACTAACAGCTGGGGAAACTGAGGGTCGGAAAGGCTCCAGTGCCATGGAGCTGCCAACCCAGACCCCTTCCCACTCCTCCCTGTTAGGAGTATCCGGGCAGGTGGTCCTCTCTGGGAGTGGGGTAGGGAACATGGACACGGGCTCCATCGGGCACTGGGGCACCTTCAATCAGCCCCGCCCTGCCCCCTCAGGTACGCCATTGACCGAGACTCGGATTTGGACCAGATCTTCGATATCGACGCGAACACAGGCGCCATCGTGACGGGCAAGGGGCTGGACCGTGAGACGGCCGGCTGGCATAACATCACCGTGCTGGCCATGGAGGCGGGTGAGTTGGGCGAAGTTGCTGGACACCCTAGCGGCAAATGTGGGGGCGGAGCAAAAGCTGAGGGGAGGGGCCAATGACTGGGGCGGGGCAAAGGTTGAACTGTCAGTCAAGGACCTTGAGGGCAGAGCAAAGAGTAAGAAACTGGGGAAAGAGCCCATCTGGGTGAAGGTGGGGACAAAAGGCCCACAGGAACAAAGATCCAGGGGGGGCCCCAAGCTAAGGGTATCCCCTTAGCTAGTTTTGAGACCATCTTTCTTCCCTCGTTTATTGAGTACCTAATTACAACATGCTGAGGCCCGTTCTAGGGCCTGGGAATACAGCCTCAACCAAGACAGATAAGTGTCTGTTATCCTAGGGGACAAATAGGCCGTCAACAAACTGAGAGGAAGAGTGCTCATTATGTCGGGTGGCGTGAAGTGCTGAGAAGGAGCGGGAGAGAAGAAAACGGGCAAGGGGATGGAAGGAAGAGGGGCGTCAGAGAAGAACTTTCAACAAAGACCTCAGGAAAGTAAGGGCGCCATGCTGACGGGAAAGAGCACTCCACCTGTGCAAAGGCCCTGAGGTGGTACCGACCCAATAGGTTAGAGGAACCACAAGGAAGCCAATGTGGTCGGGAGAGGTAGAGCAGGGGGTCTTTGGACGTTCCTCCACATGAGGGGGAGTCCGGGAGGAGACTGAGCAAAGTCGGGTGTTGCCTGACAGGTGCCTGTGGCGGCTTCATTGAGCATCAACAGGGGGCTGAGGGGAAAGGGGGCTCAGCTGGGGGATGATGGCCCAGCCCGGACCTGCAGCAATGGAATGAGAAGCAAGCACCTGGCTTTGAATACTTGCTGGTCACAGGCACCATCCTGACTGGCAAGGGATTGGACCACAGGACAGCACAAGGTCTCAGTGCTGGCCGGGGAAGTTTGTGAGCTGGGCAAAGTGATAAGGCAAATATGGAGGGAGGAGGAAAAGTTGAGGGGTGGGGCAAAGACTGAGCTGTCAGTCAAGGAGAGGGGAACCAGCTTGAAGGGCCATGTGAACCTGAGACATGGAGAGGGGTCATGGACCACTCCCAGGTGCTTGGCTTAAGTTTCACACGTGCCACAGGCAGCTTGCTTGACACTGCTGAGTAGAAGTTTCTGGAAGGTGTGTGTGTGTGTGTGTGTGTGTGTGTGTGTTCACAGGCAGTTTTCAACACAGGAAGTATGAGCTGGGAGAGAAAGAAGGGGATCCTGAGATACAGGGTTCAGATAAGCAAGGCTATGGAGGTGAGGAGCAGAGGGTACTGGGACTTGTGGGGCATCAGGAGAGGGCCTCTGCCTTCACCCGCTCTCCATGCATGCAGTGGGCATGCCGTACAGCACCTCTGAGGCCTCAGGAGTCAACAGAGCTGCCAGTAAGCAGTGGTGACACTAGGACCACTAGTGGTCTCTGAGCCGCAGACTGTGGGCAGCGCCCAAACTCGCCCCTGCCCGCTGGCCTAGGCTCCTCTGGCCAGCCTTACTCCTCCTCTCCCTGCTGCCCCACACGCCCATCCCAAGGCTGAGGAAGTCCCTAGGCTGAAGTTCCCTTGTCTCTTTCAACTGCGGCTTAAAGGAAAACACAAAGCCGGCTCAGCCCTCGTTGCTGCTGCTGGAGCCTTTGAATCCACTCCTTCACGGCTTGAAAGAGAGAACAAAGGTGGCTGCAGAGGAACTGGCGCTGGACTGGGAGAAGAAAGCTCCCCTCCTGCCTTTCCAAACCTACTCCCTGGCCAGCCACTGACGCTCCAGGCTGCAGACAGAGCCAGGGGGCAACAGCCGGCTGCCAGTCACAAAGACACGCTCCCACCAGCCTGTCACCTACCTGACATCTAACTACTGGCAAGTCCCTTCTTGGGTTAAGCATGCTGGTTCTAATCTGAGGGTCTCTTTGAGCAAACAGCTAGAATTGCATGCCAGTCTGTAATCCAGAATGGGAAAGAATAGGAGGGTGTACCCCTCCCCACAACAACAACAAAAAAAAACCCTACACAATTTGTTCTGAATATACCTTCCAGGCCCCATGTTTTCCTGAATATGCTTTTTTTGAAAGCTGATCAGTAGCATCATGAGCACCCATTTTACTGATGGGAGAAATCAAGGCTCCGATACGTGGGAGACTTGCGCAAGGACTGCTGTGGCAGAACTGGGATTTGGACCAGGTCTGCTTGGTCCTTCCGAAGCATCTGCTGAGTGGCCTCTCTTTCCCTGCACTCTTGGCTCTCAGAGGCCCATCACATCCCACCTCTACTCCCCACCAACTGACCTGGGGAAGGCAAGGAGAAGATCCCTTCTCTGAGCTGTGATCTCCAGCCCCTGCCCACTGCTCGCCCAGGATACTAGCCACTGGGAAAATCAGGGAAAGAACTTGGCCTAGTGGTGGGGGCTTAATAAGTGCTCAGTTAATTACCTGTATCCGATGGCCCCGACTGTGCACTTGGCATAAGCAGCCCTTTACAGCGACAAATCCAACTGACTCTTTACACCTAAGATGTCAATTCTGTTGTCCCCAGTGTGTGGATGAGTCATTTGTGCAAATCGCCAGCCCCAGCCTGTCTGACTCCAGAGCCCAGGTCTCTCCCCACTGTTCCTCCAATCATAGTTCCTTGGTTGTGACAAATAGCCCATCCATCCATTCTACCTCTTGCCATCTCTGGGAGACAAAGACACAATTACTACCCCCATTTTACAGATGAGAAAACAGGCTCAGGGAGGAACAGTCATGGCCTCAAGACCCCAAAACAAGTTCATGCAGGCCAGGGCTCAACTCCAGATCCCCCGCCCCCAAGAGCCCCAAGAGTTCTGAAAGCAAAGCCACCAGGTGTGCCCTCCTGATCCTGTGTCCTCCTGCTGAAGTGTCCATGGGGCTTCCCCAGAAATGGGATGCACAAGAGGTCACAAGGTCCTGCCTTCTCCCAGGCGTGACAAACACGAGGTGACAGGAATCAGAGGGGAAATATTTATACACAGCAGCAGAGCTCTGTGAGCACCTTGGAGAATGTTGCTCTCAGCCAGGAGCCACTGCCTGTCATCCCGGATTACCTCAAAGACTCCGGGCCCACTTAGTATGCCGGCTCCCCGCTCCCCAAACCTCTGAGTCATCCGTTCTGCCCATGCAGACGCGCCTTCCACTGACATTATCTTTAACGTTTTGTAATCATGAAATATTAATGACCGATATTGAATTTAAAGTACAATTTGTGTCTGAGTCCTTCAGTGGAAAGGGTAGTTGTAAAGGGACAGTCTTCAAAGAGACGCCAGGGCAGGGTTGCCGGGCGCGGCATCCAGCCGGCCCCTCCAGGGCTGTCAGCCTGCAAGCTGGTTTAGCTGCCTAGGACAGCAAAGAGTCAACCTGAGTAGCTAGAAGCTTCCCCATCGATCACCCCAGGGCAAGTCACGTCTCACAGCACCCTGCGTTTTCCTTCACGCCACCAAGCACACCTGAAATGCATAGATCATTTCACTGTGAGCACACAGTGGTCCCTTTTGCTCAGCAGACTGGACCTGCCACGAGGGCAGGCTCCATCTGTATCTGGACATTGACTCAGGTCAGGCACACAGTAGCCAAGCATGAGTGCTTTCTTCCAGTCAGGAAGGAGGGCCATGTGAAATGGTGCCCATTTCCATGGACTCGGACAAGTCACTCCCCTCTCAATGCCCTGATTTTCTTATCTATAAAATGCTGATTTGGATGTCTATTGGGATAATAACTTGATAATGGCAGTGTCCATTTATTAAAGGTTACAATATGCCAGACATTGTGTTGCGTGTCAACATAAAACATATATCCCCCAGAGAAATCACAAATGTCTAAGACTAGCACAGTGCCTGACATACGACAGGTGTGATTAATAGCTAGAAAAGGAATCTAAAGGAAAGAGGACCTCAGAGATGACGGTCCAGCCCTCGGCACCTCGTTTCACAGGTGGGGAAACTGAGGCCAAGGCAGGGAGACAGTTGTCATAGTCTGCCAATGAGGCTTTCTGCCTCCCAGCCAGTGCCCCTCAGAGGACCATGGGGGGATCTGCCAAGGCTGAGGGAAGCAGCAAGGTGTAAAGCGAGGGTTACCAGGGGCTCGAGTAGCAGGAGTGCAGTTTCCTCCAGGGACTGTCGCTCTCATGTCCACCCTCACCCTTGTTTTCCAAGGGTCTCTTGTCCCCAGGCAGCCTGGACTGGGCACTGGGATCTGGTGACAAACAAGCTTGGTCACTGTGTTGGGACTCACAGGAAGGCCAGGGAGAGCCAAGTCAGAAGTCAGCACCAGCACAGAGTGCAAGTTCGGGCACCTTGAGGGTTCCCAAGAAGCAGGGATGAGCTGGCCCACTGGTCGGGGCAGAGGAGAGGGTGTCTAAGGTGAGTCTCAAAGGGCAAAGAAGGTTTTGGGACAGGCAGGAGATTCATGTCTCTCAGCAGAAAGAGCCCTGTGAGCCAAGGTCTGGAGGCTTGGCAGCCCTGCCATTCTGGGGACAGAGGAACAATTATGTCCAAAGCTGAGGTGAGGGTGAAGACAGTCACGGGCTATAGAGGAAGGCCTCAGATGGCCTCCCATAGAGGAACCAGACATCTGGAGGCAGTGAGGAGCCAGCACAGGGCTTTGAGCAGAAGAGTGCCATGATCAGATGTGGAGTTCCCCTGGTTTCCTCCAGTTCTGGGGGACGGTGGCTGGAGGGAGCAGAATGGATAGGAGGCTGCAGGAGGACTCAGGCTGACCCCCTTCCTGGGGTACCAAGCACAGGGCCCAGATGGGTGGAGGGAGCCCAGCAAGACTGAGGTGGGCCATTTGAGGAAGAGGCAGGTACAGCTATGTGTGCAAGAGGTAGTGAACTCACTATCGCCAGAGGTGTGTAAGCCAGGCCTGGGCTTCTCTTGGACTGGGTGACACCTTGGATCCTGTGCAAGTTGCCAATAGGTATAGCTTCTTGATGTGCATGGAATCTCAGTGGGACAGCCCAGACATCAGGGACCACTCAGCCCCTAGGGAAGGACACTTTCTCCAGTCCCCCCCTCTCTCAAGTTCCAAGGATGCTATGATTTCATGGTCACCACTTTACCCAGAAATCCTCCCTGCTCCTGGGAGGAGTAAACCACCCCCAGCAAGGCCTCCCATATCCATGAGGGAGGCAAACAGATGGTCAAAGTCCATGAGAGAGACAGAGAAGGGTGCCCAAGCCTCCCTCTCCCACCTGAGGGGTGTGGGGACAGGGAAGGGAGGCCCTGCTGGCCTGACACCCCTTCTGCTGGAGCACCCCCACCTGCTCCCCCAACCCCTCCTCCTCCTGTTTTGGCTGCAGTAATTGGGATGATCAATCTTCCTGCCCAGCTGGCCAGCTCTAATCAGAGCCTGGGGTTCGGTTCGGATGCAATTTAATTCCCTCGGGAGGAGGGAGGCACTGGGGATGGTGGAGGAGAGGGTCCGCTCCACTCCCCTGCCCATCACTGCCAGTAGATGGGAAGGAGGAACCTTCCAACTGCTCACTCCTCCACACTCCTGCCCACTCTCCCTCACACTTCTCTCCTCCTTGGGCCTCCTTTTTTTCTGTGACAGCCAAGAAGAACTGAAGCACCCACCTCCGCTGCTCTTTAGATGGAAGGATCCTGAAGGAGTGCAGCCCCCTGGGAGTTAGGAAGACCTTGCTCTCTCTGTCCCCTCCCCAGCATCCTCCTGGAGCATGGGTCACAGAGGGATGCCACAGACAGTGAAATCCATTCACACGGCACAACTTTATTAAGCACCTACTATGTGCTGTGCATACAGCAGTAAACAAGAGAGGCAAAATTTCACTTCCATTCTCAGCAAGAAGAGAGAGGTTCAGCCAGTCCAGCATGGACACAGAGGATGCTAGGTGAAAGCTATGGCGAGAGGTGAAGCAGGGTTAAACAAGCAGCAGTTGTAAACACAGAGAAGACTTCCCGGAAAGACCTGAAGGAGGAAAATGGTAGACCCAAGGTAGAGGGCAAGAGGAAAGCCAAGACAGGGAGGCACTGGCAGGACTGTCTGTGGGGACTGTGACCAGCAGGACTGGGGGTTTTTCTCCATCTGCCCAGGGCTGAGGGCAGTCAAGAAAAGCTCCCTGGAGGATGCAGGACATGTATTTGGAGCCTTGAAGGCAGGGAGGATTCTGACAGCTGAAGAAAAGCAGAACCATTTGTTGGTCAAAAACTCTCCCCCTTTGGGACTGGAGCCCATGCTCAAATCCCTGGTCTGTCAGTTGTGCCCTGTGAGACCTCAGGCAGGTTGCTTTACCTCTCTGAGTCTGTTTCCTCATTTGTAAGAAAGCAACACTAGTTCTTGCCTCCTGCAGTAGTTGACAGAATGAAATGGGGCGTCACGGATCCTGGTCCATGGCAGGTGCTCGTATGTGTTTACTATCATCTTTTTGGGGAAGAAACACATTCCTTCTGGTAGCCAGGCCCCATGTCCTCTTCCCTTCCATTGGTGCCTGTCCATTCCCTCTTCGTGGCATTGATTCCAAGTGAGTGACTCTGTCAGGGACTGGCATCCTCTTCGGAAGAGATCTGTAGACACCCTTCCACCACAGGGCCTTTGCACATGCTGATTCCACTCCCTAGCGCCATCTCCCCACCTTTTACCTGGTTACTTCCCAGTCAGATGTCAGCAGCAATGTCACTTACCCAGAGAAAGCACCCTACCAGGGTGGGACTCCCGCTCCATCTTCTCATAGCTCCTGAACTTTTTCTCTCAACTCTTGTCACAGTCAGGAGCAGTGTCTGTCTTTGCCACTAGACCAAAGGACCATGTTGTTCTTATTCGGTGCTGTGTCCTTGGTACATGGACGATAATTGTCAGCAGAAACATAAGGAACTCTGAGACCTGCCAGGCTGCCCAGCAATTCTCCTGCCCTAATTTTGATCTCTTCCTGAGGTGCTCACTGAGCCACCCAGCCTCCTTGGACCCTTGGGGCCCCCAGGGCTCCATCTGCCATCTCCCAGATGAGTGGTGCTCTGGCTTACAGAGAAAGCACCAGGCTGGAGCATGTTTAATTTTAATTTAGGAATCCGTTAAGGCTACAGGCCTGCTCAGCTCTGGGCTGTCAGTCAGCCCTCCTCAAGACTGCATCAATTAGTTTAAAAATATTGAATGTAATTTTGCCTGACACAACATATTGCAGCTACTGCAAAATATAATTTATTTTAGAAGAAGAAATAATTAAACTAATTTGCATGTCAGTCAGCTGAACTGAGATGCCAAGGGGAGGGCCTCTGGAGGGGGCACCTGCGCTGGGCACTGGGCAAGGTCAGTCTGGGTCTGGGTCTGAGAGGAAACTGCTCCTGGATGGACACAGACCCAGGCAACAGGAGGCCCCCTGACATTGTATCTGGACCATGTTCTTGCTGTTAGGAGACTCAGGACCTGACTCCAGCCCTGGTTTTGGGGCAATTCTCACCCCTTCCTGGGCCTCAGTTCCCTCATCTGCAAAATGGGTTTGACAAGACCTCCTTCATGTGTGGTTTTGAGGCTCACATGAGGTACTAGGTCAGAAAGAGAAAATCCTGCATGGAGGTCAAGGTTAAGCACTGACAGGGGAGAGGGTGGGGGTGGGGGGCAGGGGGAAAAAATGACCCAAACAATGTATGCACATATGAATATATGAATAAAGGAAAATGAGAAAAAAAAAGCACTGACAGGTTCTTGGTTTTATAAGAGAATCACGTAAGGTGGAAAACACGTGCATTTTTATCAGTTATTATAAATACCAGTTGTGATCAGGAGGGGTTTGGAGGAGCCAATCAGAGGCAAGACATCAGTTCAAAGTCGCTCAGCTGCCAGTCACCCTAGGACAGAGTTCTTGATCCTTGGTTCACATTAGATTCTCCTGGGAAACTTTAAAAAATATCAATGGCCAAGGCTTGGGCACTGGTTTTTTTAGTTTGGTTGGTTTTTGGCGGTACTGGGCTTTGAAGTCAGAATCCTGTGCTTGCTAGGCAGGCGCTCTACCACTTGAGCCACACCCCCAGCCCTTTTTGCTTTTAAGATTATATTTCAGATAGTGTCTCCTGCTTTGGCCCATCACCCTGAGCTTTGATCTTCCTGCCTAATGCGTCCTGCGTAGCTGGGACCACAGGCATGCACCCCCACACCTAGCTTATTGATTAAGATAGAGTCTTATTAACTTTTTCCTGGGCTACCCTCAAACCTTGATCCTCCCACTCTCTGCCTCTCAAGAGGCTGGGATTACAGGTGTGAACCACCACATTTGTAGCTGTGGTATTTTTTTAAAGGCTTCCCGGGTAATTCTTGTGTATACCCAGCCCCAAGGTCAGGGGCACTGGAGATAGCCAGCCATGGGCTCTGGGATTCCAGACCAGCCCTATTTCTCTAGGATAAGCTCTGTAGGTGGCAGCTGTGGAAACTTCCAGGCAGACCTCTTCCGTAAGCCCCCTCAGCTGCCCATCTTTTAGAGCTGAGACCCTCCCTCAGGCCAGAGGGGTCAAAGCACTCGCAGGAGGTGACCTGTGACCTGTCGAAAGAAAAGGTAGAGGCCCCAGTACAACCCATAGCAGTGGTGCAGTGATAGGGGTCTCCAGCACTGGGGCCAGCACTCCAAGAGGGTGACTGCCCACTGAGCGGCCATCCTGCTCTCAGGTCCCCCTTCTGCATGGCAGCAGGCTCTCCCTCTACACCACCCCAAGGCTCCAGCCAGCTTCACCCTCCCTCTCCCTCAGCTGGGAGTCAGGCACCGAATCCTGGCTCTGGGTCTTGCCCTCCCCTCCTCCATCCTCCCGAAAGCACCCCCCATCTGTCTGTTGAGGTTCTCTGGCAACACACTCTTAAAAATAACGGCTCACCCTGCATTCCCAGTCACGACTCCCATCCCTCACCCCCGGAAGAGCCCCTCTAATTGCTGAGGAGGCGGATCTGGGTGAGCTGAGAAGATAAGGTGTCCCCAGCTGAGGGGAACTCCAGAGTGGGGTCAGGTCTGAGCTAATGAAGGACTCCCCGCTCCTTTCCCTGATCCAGGGAGGTGGCTCCACCTGCCTTCCAGTTTCCATCTCTCTCTTCAACAGCACACGAACAGCCACAGTCAGCATCCACCAGGCCCCTGAGTTCAGAGAAGGAGGCAGCTGACCAGCCCACTCTTCCCAAAATTTGTGGGGTGCCCAGCTGCCCCAAAATAGCTCCCTGCCAGCCCGGCTGGGAGCTTTGTGGTTTCCTCCCAGGGACACTCCTGAGGTCAGTGGCAGGTGAAGAAGATCCATGGTGAGCACATGGCTGAGACAGCTGAGAATGGGGAGCAGAGAGCTCTTGGAGGCCCAGGACAGGCAGCGACACTAGAAAGAGCCAACATGCAGGGCGCTGCTCAGAAACCAGCTTGGGATGAGGTATTCTATGTCTAGTCTTTTCAAGGATGTCAGTTTATTTAACAAATGCTAATATAGTACTTTTACATGTTGAATACATGACTTTAAGTGCTTTATAGATATTAGCTCAATCTGTCTCTTAACCAACCTATACTACTAGACCTTGCAGGTAAGAAAACTGAGGCCCACAAAAGCCAAGTGACCTGGGTTAGCTAAAACAGCTACTCAGTGGCAGAGTTTGGATCAGAACTACCAGGCTCGAGTCCTTCCACTTAATCACAATGCCCTGTTTATTTCTCAGATGTGGAAATTGATATCAGAGCCGGGAGGGGCTTTCCCAAGACCCAGGGTCAGGGTCTCAGCCCATGCCTAGAATCCAAGCCTCCCTCAGTCCTGATCCTTTCAGGATTCATTCATTTCTTTCTCATATGTGGTTGAACAAATAAGAAACTCATATCCCACTATGCTGGGGACCCAGTGATAATTAAGATAGGCCTTGCCATTGCCAGATGTGATAGCTCATGTCTGTAACCCTAGCTACTCAAGAGGCAAAGATCAGGAGGATTGCAGTTGGAGGCCAGCCCAGGCAAAAAGTTTTTGAGAACCACTCTCCCATCTCAACCAATATGGGTGTGGTGGCACACACCTATCATCTCAGCTTTGCAGGAAGTCTAAAATAGGAGGACCATGGTTCAGGCCTACCTGGGCAAAAAGCAAGGCCCCATCCCAAATTTAACTAAAGCGAGAAGGACTAGTTGTGTGGCTCAGTGATAAAACACCTGCCTCACAAGTGTGAAGCCCTGAGTTCAATCCTCAGTATTTCCAAAATACAAATAAAACATAAAAGGACCTTGACCGCTCAGATATCCCAGATGACGATAATAGGAGTGGTCACCTGTTGGTGGTGGTGATAGAGGGAAGGTGGTGGCAGGAGGGTGGTAACAGTGATGAGCTTAGTACTTGTGGTGGAGGGGCGATGACCCACTGGGGTGATGGTAACTATGGTTACTGATGGCAATGGTGGTGTGGATGGTGAGGGTGACACTGATAGTTGGTAGAGACAGTGATTACAAGGTTAATGGCAGCAGTCACATTGGCTTCATGATGGTGGTGGTGGTGATGCTAATGGTTGTAATGGCGTTGGTGATGGTGCTGGCACGGTACTGGTGTGTGAGGTGTTAGGAACCATGGTGGGACTGCAATGGTGCCAGTGTCAGTGGGAATGGTGGGAATGGTGACAGTGATGTTGGTTGGATGGGGGTGTTGATGATGGTGGTGGCTTGCTCACTTCAGCCCTAATGTCCCCAGTCCTGCTTCATGTATCAGCTTGGACAACCCAAAAACTCTCATCACTGTGACCCCACTGCCTAGCCCTGTCCTGGGAGCAGTGGGGCTTGTCTGGCTCCCACCCTCCATGCTCCCACCCTCCTCCTGTGCTCTTATTACAGACAACCAAGCTCAGCTTTCCCGGGCGTCCCTACAAATCCGAATCCTGGATGTGAACGACAATCCCCCAGAGCTAGCCACACCTTATGAGGCAGCTGTATGTGAGGATGCCAAGCCGGGTCAGGTACCACTGAGGGGCTAGGGACCTGGGCTGATGCCAGGCCTGGTCAGGTTACCTGGTAGCTGGGCCCAGGATGGCCTCAGCCTCAATGTCAGCCTTGCTGTCCTCACCCCGCAGCTCATCCAGACCATCAGCGTGGTGGACAGGGATGAGCCCCAGGGAGGGCATCACTTCTATTTCCGCCTGGTGCCGGAGGCACCCAGCAACCCTCATTTCTCTCTACTTGACATCCAAGGTAAGTTGCCTGTGAGCCACCAAATCCCAGGATGCATGGAGAGAGCGATTTGGCCTCCCTCTTTCTTGGTTGAGGCACCCAGAGGGCCAGTGTTGAGTCAAAGATCACAGAGTCTGGGCCCAGCCGGGGCTGTTCTTCAGCCACTGGCCAAGCCATGAAGAATGAGCAGAGGGTGGGTAGGCTGTGGAGGGGGGCATCCCACGAGTAGGCAATGGGGTGGGAAGATCCAAGGGGCTGCCAGAGTAGCGGCTGCGCCAGCACCCAAGAAGAGCTTCTATTGTAGTGAAGGTAGGAAGGGGGCTGTGTGCACACTCCCCACCCTGTGAGTTCAAAAAGGCTTTCTCCCACTCACATTTCTCCTGGCATCCTCACAGCCATGTTTCAGGGATGAAACAGTCTAAGAGGGAAAGGGTCCTGCCCAGAGTCCTGCAAGGAGTTGGTGGTGGGCTGGAGGTGATGTCCACGCCTGTTCCAGGTACAGGGGCTCCCAGACTCACCTCCCCACCATGGAAGGAAGCTGTCCATCCAGTCTGAACTGAGTTCTTAGTGAAATCCATCCTCTGAGTTCCTCGTAAAGTTGACCTTGGAACCTTTAGGGAATGGGCTGAGGGGAGGCAGGTGCCAATAGACAGGGAGTCAGGGCCCCGGGTCTGACTCAGCTTAGCTAATGGTTGTCTGTGCACCCTTGGCACACATTTACCCATCACAGAGCCTCAGTTTTACCCTCATAAAAAGGGGGCTGATCACCACCTTGAGTGGCCCAGTGGGAGGAGAGCTACCTAGGTATGTTGGCAGCACCTAGAACATGTGAGTTTCTAATTTAACAATTATTTATTGAGCACATTACCGAGCATTACAGAAACACAGTGCCTATGGGCCAGGCTCTGCTCTGGGCCCTGGAAATGCAGTGGCAGACGGAACAAAATCCCCACAGTCATGAAGTTTATATTCTAGTGAAGCAAGACAGAAATTAAACAAATAAATAATATGTTGGGGATAATAGTTGCTAGTGGAGGGAGGAATAATGTAATCTCCACAAGAGCCTGGACTTTTTGCTCATTGCTGCATCCTGTGTGCCTGTAGCACATTGTATGTGTTCAATAAAATTTGTCTCATGAAACTGAAAAATGAAGGAGGATGAGAATGGAAGCTACTTTAATTAGGTGGGAGAGGTCTGGAAGGCCTCTCCCATGGGACCCATAGTGAATAGAGATCTAGAAGAAAGTGAGGAAGTGAGCTATGCAGATAACTAGACCAAGAACCATGCAGGTGGAAGGAGCAGCAAGTGCAAAGGCCCTGAGGTGGGAACAAAGGTAAGAGAAAACAGGAGACCTGCATGGTTAGAGCAAGTGAGAGACAAGACTGGAAGGAAATGTAGTCAGAGGTCCTGGGGTCCAGCCTCTGTTAGTTCCTTTGGGCCCTGCAATTAATTGGTCTTGGGTCACCCCCAATGCTCTGCAAAGGCCTTAGTGACCTCTGAAGCCCGACCCATCTGTAGTCCCAGGAGCCCTCCTAAAACTATTTAATGACTAACATGACAGCTGAGATAACCAATCAGAAAGGATGCTGACCACAACCTGGAGGGATGCTGGCACCCCTGCTGTGCCTGGCATTAATCCCTTAGATCGTATCAAAGTTGTGAGGCTTGCAGGGAAAAGCTGAAGCTGCAGGAAGGATTTGGGGGCTCAGAGCTACAGTTATTTAAACCTTTTTGGAAGTATTTCAGTATTTTAAGAACCAGCCCAGTCCAGCCCAGTCATCACTCCAGTGGCATCCTGAGCTGGCCCCAGGAGAAGTAGATAGTCCTGGCTCACTAAGTTCATAAGTCTTTCCAACCCCAGGGCCATGAGGTTCTACCCAGTTATCTTTGATTAGAGACCCTCAGAGCTCCCTGCAGGTGTGACCACCTGGTGTAAGCTCCAGGGACAGGGTGGCAACAGCTGTGGAGGTCAGAGCAGCCACAGAAGGTCTCCTCCTCCAGTCCCTCAGCCCCTTCCTGCAACATGCCAAGCCCCTCCTCATCACTATATAAATATCCTAGGTGACAACAGCTACCCCAACCCATCTGTTTCTTTGTACAAATTTGTAGCCAGTTTGGAAATGTGATTTATAAATATTGCTTTTGCAGCCAGGGATTGACACTGATGTATGTCAGGCCAGATGGATGGATGCAGCGCTGGGCACAGATCCCACCTAGAAGGGTGGGCGGGGCCCCGGGGCAGCCAGCGGCTTCCCCAGCAATAGACAGCTGCTGCCCAGGAGGGTGGCTAAATGGGCTCAGGGATGATACCTGGGGAATCCCTTTCACAGGATGGAGGAGGAGCCGGGGCCCGAGCTCTCAGAACATATGGCTGCATGGCCAAAGACAGCCACCCTGAGAAACAAACATCTCTGTCTTGCTTGGCAATCTGAGGCTGGGCCAGGGCCAGCTGCTTATTTTTCAAATCTGTCTGCTTGTCTGAGTTGCCACTAGTGCTATTGTTCCCCACAAAACACAGACGCTTCCTACCTGTTACCACGTCCACACTTATTTTTAGTTATAATCCTCCTTGAATAGAAAACAGACTCAGCCGGGACAAACCATGTCTTATTCTCGGTCGTGTCCCCAGGGGCTAGAATAGCTTGGACATCTAAACATCTTCGATTAAGATTTGATGCCAAATGAATGAATGATAGGTCACTAGGTCACTTCTTTCCTTAAAACTCAGCAATCCGTGGCTTCCCATTGCTTTTAAGAAAATAATCTAAGAGGTGGACATGATGTTATGTGTATACCTGTAATCCCAGCTATGAGGGAGATGGAGATAGGAGGAAAATGGTCAGGCAAAAGCACGAGACCCAATTTAAAAAAACTAAAGCAAAAAAGGGCTGGAGGCAGAGCTCAAGTTATAGAGTGCTTGCCTAGCCTGAGGCTCTGAGTTCAAACCTCAGTACTGCAAAAAAAAAAAAAAAGAAAGAAAAGAACCCAAGTTCCTTACCAAAGTCAGCCTCCCAAACTTTCCATGATGGCTCCTTCCTCATCTCCAGCCTCAGCTGAACTCATTCTAGCTATTACCCTCAATTCTCCAATCATGGAGGGTTGTTTTCAGTGCCTTGATGTATCATGTCTCTTCCAACCTCAGGTCCTTTGCACAAGCTGTTCTGTTTCCCTAAACGCATTGTTCAAGGATCAGGAGTAATCTTACTTCTTCCAGGAAGCTCTCCCTTGCCCTCCAGGCTGAATCAGGTCCTCTGTTAGGTGCTTTTCCTATACTTCTCCTTCACGGCACTTCTTATGGTTTATAACTGTGCACTAAAGGCTGGGTTTATATGATCAGCATTTGCCTCTGTTTGTAATTTGAGCTCTGATCCAGGACTACAGTTGACTTAGCTCTCCATCTTTTCCAGTGACTACCATAGTGACTAGCACGTAGTGGTTAATAAAGATTTATTGGAAGGAAGAAACAGAGAAAAAGGAGGGAAAGAGGAAGGAACAAAGGGGGAGGGGGAAGGAGGAAGGAAGGAAGGAAAGAAGAAAAGAAGGAAGGAAGTAAAAGGGTCAGTAGATGGATGGGTGAGGGAGGATGAATGGATGGATGGATGGATGGATGAGTGTATGGCAGAGGGTAAATGGATGGATAATGGATAACAGGTAGGCTATGGAGGATGGATGGTTTTACTACATAAATTCAAACCAATCACTTCTCTTGGAGTCTCAATTTCTACATATATAAGAGGTAAATAATGCCCCAGCTCTTGGTTGTTGTGAGGATTAAACAGTGTTATGTATTTAAAGAACTTACGCAGACCTGATGAATAAAAAGCATCTGGTCAATGCAGATGAGACCCACACCATTCCCTCTTTTCTCCACTTGTCCTTAAGGCCCCTCTCTTCACCAGTGGAAGGCAGATGTTTTCACAGCCGGAGTTGGTTCACCCTTTGACAGGAAGGTCAGAACACGAAGAACTGACCCACGACCATCAGTTAGCCTGAAAGTCGTGGTTCATTCAAGCATAGTTCCTCAGGACTGGCTCACAGTGTCAGGACCCAGTTGGGTGGTAGTGAGAGACGGGCACACACTAGCTTAACACAAGGTGACAAGTGCTGTAACAGAACCGTGCATGGCACCTGCATTGTCAGAGCAGTGAGTGGGGAGCCATAAATCCTTCTTTCCCAGGGAAGCAGAGAAAGGAGGGCACAGAAAGGAGGTGACATTTAGCTGGAGCATGACAGATGAGGAATTTTCGTAGGCAAGAAGGTGGAGAGGATGTCCCAGACACTTCATGAGGAAAGGCAGGGATGCCCAGACAGGGAACAGGTATGGGGTGCGGCACAGGGAAAATGGGGTGGAGTCTGAAAAAAATATTAACCAGCATTTATAGATAATTTGCATGTGCTGGGAACTATTCTAAGGGTTATGTGTGATTTATACCATTTAATTCTCATACCTGCATAATGAGGAAACTAAGGTCCAAAGGACCTAAGTGAGTTACTCAAGCTAGTATATGATACACTCAGCATTATATTTTAACATTTGCATGGAAATTCTCAAATGCATATAAAAGTAGCTAGTATAATATAATGAACACTCGCATGCCCGTCATCTAATGGACAATCTTGTCTGGCCTGGACTTCCAGTCCACTTCCTAGGTGTGCCCACGGTCACAAGTCAGTCCTTCCAAGGCTCTTTTCCAGCATTATGTCCATGGTGAGGAAGGCCAGATCTGGGGCAGTGAATTGAGGGCTATTGAGGAAGGGGCTGCTGGGGAAGAGCAGAGAGAGCTGGAGGGCCCCCAGCAAGAAGACAGGTCCTCCTTTGCAGAGTTGGTTGTAAGGAATGGGACAGCAGTCACCTGGGCTCTCACCCCTTTATACCACCATGTTGTATGGAACTGAGGGTGCCATCAATGATTGAGAATCAGGGTGACCTGACTTGTACAGGGCAGGTGTGGAGAAGGCAGAAAGGGGAGAGGAAGTAGGTACCACCTAAGCCTGTGCTCCAAAACCAACCACCCCATCCATTGAGTCCTACCTGCTTTCCCCAGCACCATCCTCTCTGGCTGCCTGTGTGAAAAGGAAAGATGTGGGTAAGGGTCCCAGCCCTGTAGGCTCAGCCTCTTAATAAGAGACCCCTGAGTCAGTGCCAGGACTCTTGATTGACATGAAGGACAGAAGGTCCTTCAGCCAAAGGCAGGTGCCAGTCAGCACTCCCAGTTCTCTCTGATGACCTCAGAACCCAACAAACCATGATCCAAGGATCACAGGACTCCTAGCATCAGAATACATTGGACAACTGGAGTAGAATCTAGAACAAAAGCAGGCTGTTGAGACAAATGGCAAAAAAAAAAAAAAATTAAATAGCCAAGGCCAGGACCTTGGCCCAGCTGGGGACAGAATCTTGGAATAGCTGGGGACAAGATCTTGGCACAGTTGGGAATAAAACCTTAGAAGAGCTGAAAACAGAATCTGAGACAACTGAAAACAGTCTTGGGACAGCCAAGGATACAACTGTGGGCTATGTGGCTGATCTTTGGGGAGCTGGGAGCAGAATTTAGGGACCTCGGGAAACAGACCCATGAATCAGTTAAGAGGCAGCAATTGGGGCATGAAGATGCAAATCTTGAGGTGGAATCAGGAGGTGGCTGAGACAGGCACTGACCTGGCCCCAAGTCACATGCCACCCACTTCTTCTGGAGCAGACAACACAGCTGCGGTGCACACACAGCACGTGGGCTTCAACCGGCAGGAGCAGGACGTGTTCTTCTTGCCCATCCTCGTGGTGGACAGTGGGCCACCCACACTGAGCAGCACCGGCACACTCACCATCCGTGTCTGCGGCTGTGACAGCTCTGGTGCCATCCAGTCCTGCAACACCACGGCCTTCGTCATGGCCACCTCTCTCAGCCCTGGCGCCCTCATCGCTCTCTTGGTCTGTGTCCTCATTCTGGTTGGTGAGTCCACCGAGAGCCACCCACCTGTCCTGATTGGCCGCATTCTGGGGTTTGGATTTCCTTCCCAGCTAGCCCCCATGGGGCCTCCGTTTAACACTCCCACAACACACACAAGGATGGGCTGGCCAGAACCATCTCCAAGCCCTAACCCACAGTGTCCTAAGTGCAGAGTAGTCCCTCGTGGAACTGAGTGCCTGATGCCTACTCTACAGGATTTATATATATGTCAACACTGTCTTATGTCTAGAGTCTTTTTTTCTTTTTTGGTGATATGGGGAGTTGAACTCAGGACTTCACACTAACTAGGCTCTACCACTTAAGCCACTCCGCCAGCCACTCCATGCTCCTTTTTTTATTCTCTATAAAGAGAATGCACAGCCCAGCACCAGTGGCTCATGCCTATATTCCTAGCTACTTGGGAGGCAGAGATCAAGAGGATCGCAGTTTGAAGTCAGCAGGAACAAATAGTTTGCAGGACCCTATCTTGAAAATACCCAACACAAAAAGGGTTGGTAAAATGGTTCAAGTGGTAGAGTACCTGCCAGTAAGCATGAGGCCCTGAGTTCAAAGCCAATGTCACCAGAAAAAAAAAAAAAGAATATACGACTGTATATATGTTCAGGTATATAGTCCTATTTTTTTAGATGAAGAAACTGAGGCTCAGAGAGGTTAAGTGGCTTATGCAAGGGACAGAGGTGGCTTCTGACTTGAACTGTGGTCTTCTCCTACTGTGCCCTTGCTCCTCTAACTGTGCCCCCTATATGAATTTAAACTGGGGGCAAAACCTTGGGACATCTGGGGGAAAATCTTAAAACACTGTATTGGGGGGATTAAAATCTAAACTGATACCAATACCCCCACTTGAACCCAATGCATCCCCAGCAAAGAGATCAAGATTCAGGAGTTAACTGGGAGGCAGGTGGCCATTTGGCTTCTATCACAGCCAGTGTCACCCAAGTACAGAATGGCACTGACACCCCCACCCTGCTTCTAGGGCTTTCAGGAGGCCAGATCACAGACACCAGCTTTGCTCAGTCTCCTGGGAGACATCAGCTGCCTCCCACCCACCACTGGCATGGCTGCCCATCCTCCCAGGACCTGCTGCACCTCCTCAGGTCCAGCCCCTACCAGAGACTCCACACAGACTCCGCCTACCTGGCAGCCCAGTCCCCCTGTCCCTCCCCAGCCTGCAACTCAGAAACCCTTTTTCCAGAGGGTGCACTTTACAGCGGTTTCATTTTCCGAGGCAGTGCAAACAAATTTCTGCCTAATTGCCCACAAACGAAGAAAGTGCACATCAGTGCTCTAAAGGTGACGGGTGGAATCGCTGATCAGGCTTGGCACATCTGTCGCCCACCACCCGCAGTCCCTACCATCTGCTCTCCCGGGCATCCCCTTCCACAGCTCTGGGCCTCCAGCTCCAAAAGCTGCCCATCCATCTATCCCACTTCTCTCCTGACACCTTCCTTCCCTTGTGCCTTCCCTGTAGGCCTGTCCCAGGTCCCCCGCCCCTTCCCTGTCTTAAGCTACCTTGTTAGGTGGTGAGCCAGTACCCTGCCTCATGGCCCTAACAGCTGGCTCTGACTACTGGCATGGCTCAAACTGTTTAGAGCACAAGAGTCTAATCACTGGCATATGTGTCTGTCTGTCCATCCACCCATCTACCCACCCACCATCATTTATTTATATATCCATCCAGTGAGTCCCTTCTATGTGCTAGTGGACACCAGGATCCATCAATAAGAAAAAGAGACTTTTTTTTTTTAATGTGATACTGGGATTTGAACTGAGAGCCTCATGTTTGCCAGGCCCTCTACCACTTCAGTCACACCCCCAGCTCATTTTGCTTTAGTTGACTTTTCAGGTAGAGTCTCTTTTTTGCCTGGGGCTGACCTCAGACCTCAATCCTCCTCCCATGTAGCTGTGATTACAGGTATGAGCCACCACATCTGACTTGTTTTTCAGATACAGTCTCTGTTTTTTTTACCTGGGCTTGCCACAAACCATGATCCATCTCCACCTACCATGTAGCTGGGATTACAATTATAAACCACCATGTCCGGCCCTCAAAAGAGACTTTTAAAAGCCCTGAGTAACTGAAGAAGGTTGCTAACACTGCCATAGTGGGGACAAATGGTGGGGAAAGGGAAAAGATTATTTCAACTTTAAATGTGAGATTCTGTTGGTTAAGCAAGAAGACATGTTGAGCAGGAAACCAGAGGTACAAGGTAGATTTCAGGGAAGTGAGTGGTCCAGGCTGAAGCCAGAGATAGAGGAGGTGTCGGCTTCTAAATAGAACTCAAAAGTCAGGAGACTTCAGGAGAGGGAGTGTGGATAAAGGACCAGGTCTGAGACCTGGGATGTCTGACACTAAGTCTGAAAAGCAAGAAACCTGCTTAGAAGACTGAGAACAAGCTGTCGGCAAGGTGGGAGGGGGAGGAGGAGGAGAATGTAGAGTCCCGGAAGCCAGATGAAGAAAGACAAGAGGGGACAGACCATTCATACATTCACTTGCTCACCCATTCATTCATTCATTCATTCAATAAGTAAATTTCAAGGGCTTACTGCACACCAGGCACCAAGCTAGGGAAATGTTTCATTTCCCAGGTCCTGGTAATCTGGCGTATGTATTTGGTGGGAGGGACTGGGGACAGACATGTTAACTCAGCAGGATCTGTGATAGATCCATGGCTCTCAACTTACAAAATCAAACTGCTGGCTCCATCCAGAAGATCTGAGAATCTGCATTTCTAATAAGTTCCCAGGGGCTGCTGCTGCTGCTGGTCCAGGGGCCACAGTTTGGGAACTAGTGTGACAGTGGAAGGAACCCATCCCATGGGAGCTTGGAGGAAAAGTCCCTAGGCCTGTCCTGGTGCTGCCAAGGGACTTCTTGCAGGTCATGACTTGAGACAAAGCTCAGGACTTCTGGAGTGGACAGAGGAGGGCAAGGGTGAGAGAAAGGTCAGGGTCAAGGACATCTTTCCCACCCCCAGCTGCCCCCTTTACATCCCGGGCAGAGTGCATCTCTTCACAGGGTTGAAAGAGGAGCCCGCAGAGGTTGAATTCAGCCCTCAGCACCCACAAAATCTTTCATACTGCTCTGTTTGTCACCCCCATCCTCGGTGGTGACCTTCCTGTGTTTGCACACCTCCAGAGATGGGCAGCTCACTACTTCCCCAGACAGTCACCTCTGTTCTTAAAGATGGTTGTGAGCAGAAAGTAGGAAATTTGCATGTTGAGACTGAGCCTGCTGGGAGGCGGGGGTGGGGGGGGAGTCTCAGGAATGCCTTGGAGGGGGCGGGGGCCTCGCGACCCTCACCCTGTCCCCTTGTGTCTCCCGTGCAGTGCTGGTGCTGCTGATCCTCACCCTCAGGCGCCACCACAAGAGCCACCTGAACTCCGACGAGGACGAGGACATGCGGGACAACGTCATCAAATACAACGACGAGGGCGGCGGCGAGCAGGACACAGAGGCCTACGACATGTCGGCGCTGAGGAGCCTGTACGACTTCGGCGAGCTCAAGGGCGGCGACGCGGGCGGCGGCGGGGGCCCGGGCGGGAGCGCGGACAGCGACCCGCAGGCCCGCCTGCCCTCGGAGCGCCACTCGCTGCCGCAGGGGTCACCGAGCCCCGAGCCGGACTTCTCGGTGTTCAGGGACTTCATCAGCCGCAAGGTGGCGCTGGCGGACGGGGACCTATCGGTGCCGCCCTACGACGCCTTCCAGACCTACGCCTTCGAGGGCGCGGACTCGCCGGCCGCCTCGCTCAGCTCGCTGCACAGCGGCTCGTCCAGCTCCGAGCAGGACTTCGCCTATCTCAGCAGCTGGGGCCCGCGCTTCCGGCCCCTGGCCGCGCTCTACGCCGGCCACCGCGTGGACGACGAGGCCCCGGCCTCCTAGCCCCGCCTGCCTGCCGTCGGGGACCATCGGGGACCATCGGGGACCTCCCCACCTTCGCATCCTCCAGCGCCTCCCGGCGAGCCGGGGACTGGCCTGGGGCGGACTCTCTGACACTCCCCAGGGGAGCAGCTTTCGGGCCCAGGGTGCAAAGTTAGGACCAACGTCACTAAGTGGAGCAAGACCCAGCCCTGCGTGGGTCTGGAGCTAGGCGGGAGGATGGAGGTGGCGTTGCTGCGAAGAGAAGGGGCTTGGAGGGAAGGGAGGGAGAATACCGCTAAGATGCCCCCCCACCCAGATTTCCCGCATCAAAGATAAGAGGAAAGAAGGGCTGTGCATTTACTAAGCGCCTACTGTGTGCTGGGACGCAATACAGAGACCCAATCTAGTCGTCATAGAAACCATGAGGTGGGGTCCTGCAGGTGCCAGATGGGGAAAGCCCCTCAGAGAAGTAATTGTGACTTGTCCAAGGACACCTAGCCAGTGAATGGTGGACCGGCTAGCACTGACCAAGCTGCATGGCCTTGGGCAAGTCACCTCACTTCTCTGGGCCTCAGTTTCCTCATCTGTCAAATGAGGTTAATAACAGAACCTACCTCGAAGATTTGTGAGGATAAAAAGGGTTCATCTGTGTTGAGGGTTAGGGCAGTGCCTGGCACATGGTAGGTGGTCAATAAATGTTAGCCTTTGTTACTGTACTCATCTCTGTCTTTATTAGAAGCCCAGTGTGTCTGTTTCCCAGGTCTGAGTTCTCTCCCCAGCCCCATGAGCCCTCTGCCCTTTCCCAACATCTCTAAGGAAGGAGGACTTGGTCCCAACTGTCAGCTCCTGATCCTGCCCTGGGAGGGGGACAGAGATGCCCCCAGCAACTCTGGAGGCTTCAGGAGTCTCAGGCCACATTGAAACTAGACCCGGGCAGGGGCGTCAAGCAACAAGTTGAGAAGTTCCAAGCTTGAATGGGGAGGAAGGGCTGGGTACAGCAGGACCTTACCTGTTGTGGGAAAACAGGTCTCCCATCCATGGGCTCCAGTTTAAGAATCCCTGAGCTAAGGCAGATCCAAGTTTCCAGCTCCAAAACCATGATTACAAGATGTAAGTTTCCTGTCTTCCCTACAGCCCCGCCACCAGTGGTTCAGCCAATCCCCATTTGCCCCTGAGAATTCCAGTTCCTGCCAGCCAGGCGTTTCATCAAGGTCATCAACTGTGCAAGCCTCAGTTTCTCCTGTACAGGGTTGCTGAGGCTTGAAGGATATAATGAAAGCCCAGCTCTGATATCAGTGCCTTTCTGACAAAGTGGAATAAACGCTCGTTCGCTTTCTTTTCCATGCTCCCAGAGAGCTTTCATTCATTCCCTGCCCATCAGTCAAGGCAGCTGCAGGTCCTGAGTGCCTTGCCTCTATTAGTCCATCTAAATTAGGGACTGCCAGCCCCAACTCATGGTGAAGAACCTAAAGCTCAGAGAGTACAACCTGCGTAAAGTAGCACAGATGGTGATAGGTTCTGTCTTCCAGTAGCTCAGGACCTGCCTGTGAGTAGAAAGGGTCAGGAGCAGAGATAGCCAACAATAATGCTTTCATGGGGCAGAATTCAGCAGAACAAGGTCTTGGAAATGCTGAAGAAAGACGAATAATTCCTGGAGGGCTTCTCAGAGGAGGTGACGCCAGCTGGGTCTTGAAGAGTAAGCTTGAGATGTACGGGATGGCTGAGCAAGTACCTGCAGAGGCCTGGGTGGGGTGGGGCAGGCAGGAGCTCATGGCAACTTTGGGAAGGATGTGTGGTCCCAGAGCTGATCACGAAGTGGAGGAGCAGTGGTGATGGTGGCCAGGGGGGCAGGCAAGGCTGATTGGAGGCAGGCTGTGTTGGATGCTTTGCTCAACTTGAATACATCCACTGAGGTAGCTGACAGCTGAGATGTGGAGCTAGTGTGGTAGGCCCAAGTGGGGCACACTTGGGAACCTCAGTTCGTGCCGTGTAGGAGCCTTATGCCAGGGCTTCTATAGTCTGCATTACAAACGAGCATGGCGATTTGGGGACAGGGGACGACATGCAACCACCTCTTACCTGTTCGTGGCCCACTCTCGCAGCATGAACTCCAGCAAGGGTCTTAACACTGGTCGTTGCCATCTCCATGGGGGTGGGGCAACTAAGACCTAGGAGAATAAAGTGACTGGAACAAGGTCCCCTCGCTTGTATGGGGCCGAGCTGGGGCAGCACAGGTCCTCTGACTCCAAGTCTCTTGCTTCCATGTATACTGCTTTTCTAGACAAATTCTGACCCTGCCAAAGAGGCTGGAGGCAGGTCTCATGGCCAGAAGGGACACATGAACAAAGAGCCACGGGCCCCTTGAACATCGTTTCCAAACCCCACACATAGGGAATGACTTACTAAGACCACGAGAGGTAAGGATCTTGCCAGGAACAAAGAACCTTCTTCTCCCAGATTGACCTTCCTCCCCTCTGGCTCTACTGTTTACCCGCTGTGTGACTTTGGACAAGGTACTTATGCATTTTGTACCTTGATTGTCTTACCCATAAGGTGCACAGGCTCTAAACCTACACCACAGGGTCATAGTGAGGTTAAAATGCAGCAACAATAGATGGCACTGAGGGTGCTAAGCACCTCATGGGAACTGACTCATTTAATTCCTGATTGATAAGTGAGGAAAATGAAGCATTGAGAGATGAAGCCACTTGCCCCAAATCAAGCAACTAGTAAGTGGAGATGCTTAAGTCTGGGGACCCTGGTGGCAGCATTTCTCCAGCAGCGATAAACACAGGGCCCAGGACACACCCCTGGTCACCACCAGTGTATCTGAAAGTCATGTTCCATGCTCTGGGAGAGTGATTCCTGCTAGGTCTAGGGTGAGGCATAGAGGAACCATAGGAATATCCCTTGATCCCTTTTGCCACCAGAATCCCTGGTTGCTGTCCCACAGGGCACTGAGTCAGCCCGAGGGAACTCCCCTGAGCCCAGCTCCTCCCTAGGACACGGAGTATCCCACAGTTTTTCTGATGATTTGGGATCTTGTTGGGTGCACAGTCTTTGGACATCTGTCTCATTGGTTCTCATCAGGTTCCCCAAGAGTTCCCACCCCGCCCTCATGTGTTAGACACAGAATATGGTCATCCAGCCCAGGCGCTATGGGCAGGCCTAGCTCTATCAGGAAACCCAGAGAATGGGGGGATGTTCTGTTTACTGTGGCTCCCCTCTTCTAAAACATCTGGGAAAATCAAAGGAAAAAATCCCCTTCTTATCATCATCACCATCACTGTCATTATCACAAGAGAAAAGACAATTCATGGTCCTCAGCAAGAATTGATGACCCAGGCATATGAGTGACAATGGTGACGATGACTGCACTTACATAGCAATTGCAGCCTTCCAGGCAAAGTGCTAAACACGTACTAATACAGATAAAATTCATGGAGAATGGACTGTGTTCACTGTACTAGTACTTTACATAATGCGTCCTGTTTAATTTTAAGCAAGTACTTTTATTAGCTCTTTTTTATGAGGATCCAACTAGGAATCCAAGGCTCACAGATGACAAGACATTTGCTCAACGGCACGAAGCCTGTAGGGCCTGGGAGGTAGATCACTTGGATTCTCAGCGGATTTTTTGGGGGGCAGGCATGGGTAGGAGACAGAAGAAATGGGGAGACACTCCAGATGGATGGCAGACCCAGGGCAAGGTGATGGAGGTGTGGCCGGGCTAGCTGGCCATTGTTCCAACCTAGTTCTGTGTTTCTGGTGTGTACAAATGTGCATGTGTCCACACGTGGCTGAGGACACACACCAGGGGGGTAGGAAGCCAGCACCAGGTCAAGAAACAACCTCCCACTCCTATTCAGGCAGATCGAGAGCCAGCTGCTGTCATAGAGGGCGGCAAAGTGCCCGCATCCGTCAACCAGCCGTCATAGCCACCCACCCCTGGGTCACGAATCAGCAGCTCTACTTACCTCCTGCTAGCAAGCGTGCTCAGGCCAGCTCTGTCACTGGCCGCTGAGATTTTGGAAAATGTAACCCTGTCAGCCCTCGGTCTGAATCCAGAGGGCTCATGCTCCAGTGCCAGCACAGGATGCATGTCCACATTGTTCCAGAAGACACACTCCAACTGTGCACATAAGGCAGATACATACGCATGCACAGCGGTGCACACAGAGAATATCCCTGCGGGTATGCAATTGTGATCGCATCCAGCACTAGAGGCAAGCTCTCACGCGTACACTCATGTTTGTGCACAAGGCATATATGTGTGTTCTTTTGCTTGCATGCATGCACACACATGT
Source organism: Castor canadensis (assembly GCF_047511655.1). Lineage (NCBI taxonomy): Eukaryota > Metazoa > Chordata > Mammalia > Rodentia > Castoridae > Castor > Castor canadensis. The sequence continues at coordinate 168,449,134 of NC_133390.1, read as the reverse complement.
GCATCCCTGGGTACTCTTCAATGAGCAAGCATGTTTTCCCATTCAGGCATGCGTGCATACACATATATGCCCCCCCAGAAGCTCCCACTCAAAAGCACAGCACATGTATGTGTATACCCTCAGAAGTGGCCTGTGCATACAAAACACAGCTCCAATCATTCATTCATGCATGCACAAGGAAGCATGTGCAGTCTCAGAAAGCCAGTTACCAATTCCAGTGCACTGTGCCCAGAGCTGTGTGTGCACATGTGAGCATGTAGGTCTGTTGAGTGAGTGTCACGAATGTGATCACCTCCAAGCACTAAACAGACAGGCCTCATCCACGTTCTCAGACCTACACCAAGCATGCACACACCTGCAACAATATGCACCCCTGTGCACCCGCCTCCCTCCTGCGTGTAGTTCCACTTTCAGACCGCGTGTCCTCAGCCACCTAACCACCTCAGTCCACGCATACCTACAGTGGGCCCACCACAGTCCACCCACAGCCGCGCCACTCATGCCAGCTCCACAGACAAGCATGCCCACAAACAGGCACGTGCCACCCACACCCAACTCCCACATGTGGATGGAGTCAGAGCCCCGGCACGTGGAAACACGCCTCCTCTGTGGTGCAGCCTTCCCCAGCCCCAGATTATCAGGTGTGCTGGGGACAGCAGGGACAGTGCCCACCCACAGAAATCGCCACTCACGCAGAATCGCATCTGCCGCAAACTTCTCGTCTGCTGTGAAATGATGATTAAATGTTATTGTGCAAGAGAAATGGCAAGGAGAGATTCATTAGCTTTATTGTCAGGAGGACTCCAAGGCTGGCTTAACCCCTTGAGTTCTGCGGAGAGACAGAAACCCAAGCTCCTGACACATGTGCCATCCCAGATGTAGAGAGCACTGTGGGGGGACAGGGGAGTCGTGGTGCCCAGGAGGCTGTTCCCACCTCGCCCCTCATTTGCTTTGGACTCATAGCTTTGGACTCGTCACTCCATTCATCCCCAGGAATATAGAGACACGTGAAGGGCTGGATGTATGGCTCAGTGGTAGAGCTCCTGCCTTGCAAGTGAGAAGCCCTGAGTTCAAACCCCAGTACCTCCAAAAAAAAAAAAAATTTGAGACACAGATGCTGTGGTCCCTCTGGAGGCAGATGGAAAGAGGCCAGAGACCACTGAAACAAAGATCTGGGGGCTCCCAGATAGCAGGGGTGGGGACAGTAAGTGAGCCAGTCAGCTGGGGGACAGACCTGAAGTGCCCAGGCCACCTTATGCGAGGTGTGTGACTGGATTGACAGATTAATACGGGGCACTCAGTTAAATGTGAATTTCAATACATAATAAATAATTATTCCAGGATTGCACGGGACACACTTATGCTAAAACGCTTGCACATCATCTGAAATTCACGATGACCTGGGACTCCTGCACTTTTATTTGCTAAGTCTGGCAACTCTGTGTACAAATGGCATTTTTAGGAAGATTGCCCTGTTACTATGTCCAGGACATAGGACAGCTAAAGCTGCAAGAGCAAGGGAGGCTCAAAGAGAGTGTGAGATGCCAGAACAGAGGGGAAGAGAAAAGAGAAGGAGACCAGTGAGGATATCAGAAGAGGTATCACAGTCTTGCTTTCTTCCTTAATCAGAAAACCCCCAATTTTTAACAGGGCACAAAGCCATATATACAGTGGCTGTTGTTCTCCAGCCCCTATCATAGATATATTTTGCACAGACTGACTCCAAGAATTGGCATGTGGCAGTTTCTAGGTCATTCCTCAAAAGACTGCTGACCTATGCCTTTTGCCTCCTTTTTCTGTCCCTTTCTCCTTTTTGCTGGCTGAACACAGCTGAGATGGCTAGACCTTAAGCAACCACTTTGGTCCGTGAGGAGAAAGATCATATCTTATGAATGGCCAGACAGTGAAGTAGAAGAAGACTTGGTTCTTTTCAACTTTGTGGAGGTCAAAAGCATAACCTGTCTACCTCCAGACTTGGTTTACATGAGAGAAGAGTTTCCAACTTGTTAAAATCACTGTTACGGTCTTTTGTACCAAACTAGCTGATACAGAAAGGTGACATGGGGGGGGCATGCTTAAACTGGGTCAGCAGCGGTGCTGGCAGTTGGTGGATGTGGGAATGGCAGTCGTGGAGGTAAAAGGCCTCAGTGTTGAGAGACAAGGGCAGCAAAGGAGGTAAAGAACCAGGGAGCACAGGAGAAACCTCAGCTTTCAGTCAGGCAGACAGTTTGACTTTGGATGTGTTGAGTCTGAGGGGTCCACCAGCCATGAACAAAACCTTGGAAAACCTTGGAAACTCAGTGCAGGCTCAGGAAGAGGAGGGGACACTGGAAAGGGAAGCACTGGCCACCGTGTCCACAGGACAGCTAAAGCTGCAAGGGCAAGGGAGGCTCAAAGAGAGTGTGAGATGCCAGGATTGGAGGCCCGAGGGTGAGCTCGGAGGAGCACCAGGGCCGGGTGAGGGAGAGGTGCCCTTGGACCTTAACTGATCCAGCTCTAAAGTGGAGGCAGCTGAGACAGGCACCCAAACTGATCCCTGCACACCTTCCTGCTCTGGTATTTGAGAACCTTCAGTGTAATCAGTTCCCCTGTGAAAAATGAGTTAAAACAATGTCCAAATGGGGGACAGGTCAGCCTTGGCTGAGGCCATGGTCTGAGTGATGATTGTGTTAGGATGGGGGGAAAGGATGGGTGCAGGCGCTCGGCATGGGGTTGGTAAGTCTTCTTTCCTATCCCAAGCCCAGAAAGAGGCTAGAATCCCGGGATTCCTCAGTTCGGGTGAGACATTTTCTGGGCACCTGCTGTATGCAAGACTCAGAGCTGTACAGGGAAAGAGACATAGGGAGGAAAGTGTGCTTGCTTGTGAAGATGAGGAAGGTACCAGTCACCAGTGACTCACACCTGTAATCCCAGCTATTCAGGAGGCAGAGATCAGGAGGATCGTTAATTTGAAGCCAGCCTGGGCAAATAGTTTGTGAGGCCCTATCTCGAAAAACTCTTCACAAAAAAGGGCTGGTGGAGTGGCTCAAGGTGAAGGCCCGGAGTCCAAGCTCCAGTTAAAAAAAAAAAATGAGGAAGGTGAGCTGAGGGACATGGAGGGATAGGCATGAGGTCACCTGGATGGTCACCTAGAGGAGACTACCATGAGTGAAGTGGAGGGAAGCTAGCAGACGGATCCCCCCAGACAGAGCAAAAAAGGAGGCAGCACACACACACCTGTGACAGGGGTCTTCTGGGAGAAGGGGCTGTGTGACCGTGTCCTTACAGAAGGGGGAAACTTAGGCAAAGACACAGCGTGGAGAGGGAAGACCAGGGGAAAGGCACAGAGAGAAGGTGGTCATGTACAAGCCAAGGAGAAAAGCCCAGGGCAAGGCTGCCCTCCCAGCCTGCCAACGCCAGGTTCCAGGTGTAAGGGCCTGGACAGCTCTTTCATGGGGTAGACTGGGGCCTCTGCCCTTTGCTGGGAGCCCACACTCTCGGAGGCACACAGAAGGAGGTGGCTATGGGACTCAGACCACCTGCTGGAGTAGGGAGTATTTTCCCTCACAGTCATTGATTGACCTAGGTGCTCACATTTTACCTTCCCCCAGATGCAAATACACACAGACTACTCAGAACTTTATGCATGAAGTCACACACAGAGACACACCCACACAGACACATGTGAACTCATGTGCACAGGCCACATGCTTACCAACACAGAGACACACGCTGACACAAACCACAGCCTTCACAACATCCCCCAGACACTCCAATGTGTGCTAGCACTCCCACAGAGGCACAATAACAGCCCCGGACAGACAGGGACACATCGTGTTCCCATGATCACACAGTACACACAAACTCATGTGCCTTCTTATAGGCACACACACACACAGCTCACACAGTGGCAGGCGTCCACAGCGCTCACACCTGTACAGACTCATGAGGCCACCTGCATGCGTAGGGCTTTTAATCCCTTTGTGGTTGGCAGGCTCTGGTGTTCACGCCCCATCCCTCTGGCCTCCAAGCTCTCCATTCACTCTCTGGTAATTGGAGGCAATTTAATCCCCATCCTGCCCAGCCAATCGCAAGCCCCTCAGAGCCATCAAAATGCCCCCACCAGGGGACAGCAAGACAGAGCTCTCTCCTCACCCCCCCGTTTCCCCCCGCCCCTTTGTAGTTGGAATGGGACTAACACCCACAGTCACATATTCACAGAACCACGTACATGTAGGCACAGGAAGATGGCTCACAGCAGATGCAAAGGGCCCATGTGATAGATGGCGCGCGTATCTACACAGATAGCCCAGACTCACAGAGGGTTAGTGAGTGTGCGTGCACCTTCCAGGGGTCCTACTAATGTGTGCGAAGACTCACAGCAACACAGTGGCACCTTGAAACAGAGGACACACACGGCCACCCACACATCCCCAGCTGTGCTTATGACCACCCTCCCTGGGTGTCTGAGCACCTATGCATACGGACACACAGCCGTGACAAAGCAGATGAGAGGAGGGGAACAGACTTTGAGACACAGGAACCCCAAGGCCTGCTGCATGTCCCCACCCAGGCTGCAGGTCTTGCCTGCTGAGCCCAGCCAGGCTGATTTCCCAGGAGAGGGGCCGAGGCCCCACCTGTCAGCCCGCCATTTGTCACTCCATCATGGCCAGTGTGCTGACATTCAGAGCCGGCACTGAGACGATCGCATTTAGCTGTAATGTGCCACAGATTGCACTGACATTTGGAAAATATTCCACCTCGGGACCCATTCGACTTCCAACTTTTTTCCTGGAAGGGGAGAGGCAACAGAGAAGAGACAGTGAGGGCCTGCAATGTTCTGCAGTGTTCCCAGACCCCAGGAGCTGAAAATCCCACCTTGCCTTCCAGAAGCCCCTTTTGTACCCACCTGGTAAAGGCATTGGGAGGAGCCAAGGCAGAGATGAAGGCCTGGACTACACAGCAATTCTCCATGGAGGACTCAAAAAGAGTCTCCCACTCAGTCTGGGGCTTGGTGATATCTACCTGCTGTCTGTAGAGCACTAATTAAGCACCTTGTTTTGAGCATGTCACACACATACCCTCATTGGACAATGCCAGCAACCTCGTGAGATACGAATTACTCTCGTTCCATTTTAATAATGGAGAACCCAAAGCTCAGAGAGGTGAAGTGACTTGCCCAAAGTCACACAACCAGGGAGCACTGGAGCTGAGATTTGAACTCAAGTCTGTCTGGCTCCAGAACCTGCCCTCCTTCCACTCCAAGGTGGGTGATGGAGTCAGGCAAACACTGAACCTTGCCCTCTATGAACCTCTCTGGCCTTTCCCCTTCTCCTCCCCTTCCTTTCTCTGGCTACCTCTCTCCACCCTCTGCACCTCCTTTCTGTCTCACTAGACAGGACCCCTGCTCCCAGAATGATGGCGCAGTCCACAGCTTCCTGGGAGGGAGGCAGAGGCACTGCGCGGCACCTGGGAACTCTGAAGGGTGACTGAGTAGGGTTGATGTCTGCATCATCCACGTGCGATCTCTCACTGAAAGAAAAATGCTGCCGTTCAGTGAATGGGTTGTCGATCTTCCTATGCAACAGCTGCAGAGATCAGGGCTTGGAAGGAGAGACTCGCCTGCGGTACCCCAGCCCTCTCTGATGTGGCACCTCGCCTGGGATCCAGACAACAGCAGTCAGAAGTGTACCCACCAAAAGAGGGGCCTGCAGAGAACCCCACCGACCTGACAGATGGGACAATAATGGTGGACACACAGACAGGGCAGGAGGGAACGGGGAAAGATGTCTTAAAGCCGGGGGAAATGACACGGCCCTGACTGGTCCAAAAGGAGAGAGAAGGCTGTCTGGATCTTTTAAGAGCTGATTAATCTCCTTAAATAACTCAGAGTCCAACTTCCCAAAAGGCAAAAGAAAGTTAGGTTAATCTACTCGAAATGATTCCTGAGCTGCTCGGGTAGCAATCAATACACGCACACGCTCGCTCCTCATAAGTAATTCTCCGTAATTACAAGAAAGAGGGTTTTGTAGTGGAAAATGACATTCTAGCTTCAGAGCAAAACCCTCAGGGAAGGGGATCAATTGGCCTCCAAAGAGGAACCAGTCCTGCCAGCATGGGGTGATGGGAGAGACCATGGGGCCACACATTCACATCACGTTTTGGGTCTCAGTGTCACCCAAGGTCTGCCTGCCACAGCCACTGGGTGGGGGAAGGGAGACCAAGGGTGGAGGAGAACTGAGATCTCTAGCAACAGCAAAGGAGGGTTGCTTACCCCCCCACACCCCGTGCCCATCCCTGATGTCACCAGAGCATCACCAGCACCCAGCACCAGTGGCCTTGGGGGTAGAACAATGGCCACCCTTAGGTACCAGAGGAGCCCACCAGCAGCCATTTCCACTGTCCTGGGGGCACACAATGTGCAACACCAATGCGCTGAGGGTACCATCATTGGTGGAAATCACCAGAGGTGACTTTGGGACAACAGCCGTGTCCAGCACCAGTGTCCAGCACCAGTGTCCCGAGGGGCCCATCACCTTTATTCTCAAGGAGCACCCATCAGGGTCCAGCCCCGAAGCATGCCTCAGTCTCCTCCATGAAGCCCCCAGTATAAGGTCACTGTCCTTTTGGACATTACCGTATCGTCACCAGCTGTGGTGGCTGGCACACAACAGGGCTCAGTAAGCATCTGCTGAGTGAATGGGTAAGAAGAACAGGAAGCTCTTCTCTGACAGTCTACCACCTGGTCCTCAGGGCCTCACAGTGCCTGGCAGAGGAGTCTCCAAAACACACCTGCAGGATGGGTGCATGGCTGCATGGGCGAGAGGCAGAACATACTTGAAGCAGGACACATGCAGGGAAGAAAGGAACACTGTGGCATGCAGGTCCTGCCCATCTGCAACACCAGAGCATCGCCTCCAAGCCCGAGACTCACACAAAGTCATCCTGGAGGAGAAGGAAGGCTGCCTCCTGCCTGCCTTGGGGCTCAGGGCCCATGTGGGCTTAGTGGCTTCGACAACTCTCTCTCCTTTGCTGTGGAGTAGACGTGGAGGAGGCAGAGACAAGCAGAGCCCTTCTTCCTGACCCTGCTCTCCCCCTCCCACTCTCCACCCTGAATATAATTTTCTACAATGTCCCAGGTCCTGGAGAGAACACTGGATACCTGTTATCTGCCCATAAAAACGTCAGCAGCTGCCTGGCGTCCAGGGAGCTGGCAGCCAGCTCAGAAGGTAGCTCAGCCTGGCTGTGCCTGTGGGAGTTTGCCCAGTCCTCTGCAGCTTCGTGCAGGCCAGGGCAGGACCGCAGGGTCCCCCTCAATACACAGAATGATCAGTCTACCATGTGTCACTCTCTTCTGTGCCACCTAATCTATACCCTCAGACAATCTTGGGAATCAGGGCCAATCACTAAATAGCCCCATGTTACAGTTGAGGAGACTGAGGCTCAGAGAGGCAAGAAAAGTTCTTTCTGGTCACACAGCAAGGATATAACAGAGTCAGACCTCAAATCCAGGTGGATCTGTCCCCTCCCCCCCCACCCAATGCCTGGCTCCTGTAGCTTCTGAACCCAGGTCAGCACAAGCCACAAAGGCAGCTAGGGGTGAGAGAACCCTCTCTTTCTCTATCTTAACAACCTCTAACCTCTGTCACCTGGCTGCTCCTGGATGTCCTAGCCCTGGGGGGGCTTGTACTTCAATGGAGAAAGTCATGGTTGATCCAGGTGAGGGTCTGGTGGCCTTGCAAGACAGCCTTCACTCCCATGGTGGCAACCTCTTCCCTGAGGTTATGTCCTGCTTTTAAAGCCCCACAGCTCAGAGTTTCAGCTCTGGAAATATGACGAAATCGATCACTATCTGCCCCATTTCAGCTGTTCCAATACCGTATTTATGACCTCTGCCATTTCCACACAGCACTTAGACTATTATTTACTTACTGTTTTTCCTCTTCCAACAGCCCCCCTTTTTGTGCCTAATGTTATTTTGAAAGCAAAACTTATAGCAGTACAGAAGTGGGAAAACAGGACATTGATGGTGATGCTTAAAAATAAGTCAGCCACTAAAGAAAAACAATAGTGCTAATGTCTGGCCTGACAATGCTGCCTGCTCAAGGCTTGCGCCACAAAGGAAGGTTTGTGAGTGTCCCAGAAATGACAAGACACACCAGGGGTCAAACCCAACTTTCTCTTCCACAAAATGAGAAGGCTGAGAGGGGCTGGGAGGAGCCAGCTTTCTCAGCAGGGGACACTTCAGAGGCATTTACACTGTGGATTGCCTGAACAGGCAGACCACACCTTTGGAGGTACCGCTCTGAGGCCAACTCCGAGGGCTTCCCAGGACTGACCTGGCCACTGCGTCCCTGTAACACAGAGCCAAGAATTCTCTTCTTCATCCTTTCACTATTTGCTGCGTGTTCTTAATGAGTGCTTTCCCCTCTCTGTGCCTCAGTCCAGCAGAATATTTTCAATTTTCAGAATATTTGCTTTGAGCTCTGATATTCTGATTTAAAGGATGACGGCACTGTCTAGGACAGGGGTCAGCAAGTGTTTCCCATTCAGGGTAGATAGACTTTTTTCTGAGGCCCAGATACCCAGGATTTATTCCTTGCCTTTGTCATTGTGTGTGAACACAGCCACAAACAATATGTAAATGAGTGGATATGGCTGTGTTCTGATAAAACAGGCCAGGACCAGGCCCTGTCTGGGCCTATAAGGATGAAGGAGACCCCAGGTTTGGGGAACTTCAGTGTAATTCCAGGTGTGTGATGGGTGGCATTGGGCCCCTCCAGAAAGCCATTCTTCCCCACTGTTTCCCAGGCAGCTCTTGTCTGCCTGATCTCTCTCCCTCACAGGCAAAGGTCTAAGCCATCCTTTGAGATGAACGTGGGAACTCCTCAGAGCTGGCAGCATGCATCACTTCAGCCTGGAGTGGCCAAAGGGAACAGAGGCGCTGGTGACCCAGGGATTAGGAGTTGAAATCTCACTCCCCACCTGATCCAGCCTCTTCACCCTGGGATCTATTTCTGTGACTATAGAACAAGGGCTGATAAATACCCACCCCTGCGAGGCTGATTGTCAAGATTAAAGAGTTAATCTCTCTAAAATACTCAGCAAGTGTCTAGACCCTCACAAGCCCTCAGCGCCTCCCATATTCTTATGGAGAACAATGTCAATGGCAGCCCCTCCCGGCAGTCCTCCTGGCCTGCCGCATCCAGTGGGGCTTCACAAATCACTACCATCGATTCTCAGAAGGCAGCTTTAGGGGGTTGTGACTTTTTTTTTTTCTAGTTTGATTTTAAATCCCAGTTTATTCTTAGTGCTTTGGAAGTGGAAGTGAGATTGGGAGGCGGCTAGGTCCTTCCTGACACCTGATTTTCCTGCTCTTCCTCCCCTCCCCCATGAAGCCCACCTCCATGCAAAACTTGTCTGTCACTCCCCACCAGACCAGGTGGCACTGGGGTCTCTGCTCTGCCTGGGGCCTGGGGGAGGGGAATGGAGTCAACAAGGGTGTTTTGGAGCCCTGTCCTCTGTCCACCTGGTGACCCCCCAACCCTACTTAGGATCTTTCTGGGTATCCCTTTCCCACCCCCAGAGTTCAACTCAGGCAGCTGCTGTTGGGTCCCCAACCTCTGCCACTTTCTAGTAGGAGGTCTTGGACACCCTCTTAAGGCTCTCCAGGCCTCTGCTTCTTCTGCAAAATGGGTGCACAGACACCATCTCTCAGGGCTGCGGGAGGACGCACAGGGAGAACAGAGGCTCTTGGCTTTGCAAGTGTCCTGCACACATGGGACTGGGGGCTTGGCCATCGCTGCCTGGCCAGAGAGCATCTGACTGCCCCTCCTGGACCACGGGGTTCAGGTGGGGAGGGCAGAAAGGCCTCCCCAGTTAGCGTTTCAAACTCAGGCTCTGGAAATGTTGCAGCTGCCACTCTGCTACGACCCAGCTGGGACCCACTGACGGCATCTTAATTTCAGCCCAAGCGCTTTTCCAGACGGGCTGCTAATTAGGGCTAATGGGCAGCTCTCCGGCTGGCTCCAGCTGCTGCTCCCGCCCCCTCCATTAAAGCCAGCCACTGAGCAGAGTTGCTGGGCAGACGCTCCAGGTCCCCACCACAGGTCGGCCCCCCCCCTCACTAGGTGCAGCTCTCCAAAGTTTCTTGGAGGGCAACCTTCTTCATAACTTTCTCCCTGACAAATGAGGTAGAGAAGTGGCCACGGACCCACTTCCCATGCTACATCAGGCCTGTGAGAGGACTTACAGAAAAGTGGAACCCCAAGCCACACATTCCTGGATTGAGTCTTAGCTTAATCTTGTTCCGGCTGTGTGACTTTGGGCAAGTAACGTAACCTCTCTGAACCCAGGTCTCTGCATTTATTAAACAACCCCTACCTCACAGGGACCTTGCAAGGATGAAATGAGAAGCAGTAGGCTAAACACAAGGGCCAGTGACACATCCACAAAGCTGGCAGGGGTTGAGGGAATCTCAAGAGGCACTGAATGTCATCTCAAGAGGCTGGAACATCAGGCCAAGAGAGCCATAACTGTAACTGTTACCCTTACCCTGCCTACATCCACTCTACACCTAGGAGCTGACAGTGCAATACTAGCTAGACTTACACAGCACTCACTGTATACCAGGTGCTTTACTAAGTGCTTCACACATGCCAACTCATCGAACCCTCACAGCAGCCCCTCGAGGGCTGTCCCATTTGACAAATACAGAGGCTGAGGCACAGAAGCTGCAGGTGCTTTGCTGTGATCACTCGGTCAGTATTTAGTAATCTACTGCTGGCGAACAAATGAGTCCCAAACTTAGCCGCTCAAAACAACATGCACCGGTGTCTCGGAGTTCCTGTAGGTCAGATCTGGAACAGTCGAGCTGGGTGCCCCGGGGTCTCTGCGGACACCATTCCTCACTGCGCGGGCCTCTCCATGGGAGAACCAGAAGCTGCGACTTGGCAGCTGGCTTCCCTCAGAGCTGAGCGAGGCGCCTGGGTGGAAGCTACAGTCTTTTTATAACCGAGTCTCAGACGTGACCTCCCATGACTTGCTGGATAGCATTTACTAAAAGCAGGTTGCTCTGGAGGGGTCCGCACAAAGGCATGAATCCCCAGATGCCACCCCCCACCACCGCCACCACAGGGACCATCTTAGAGTGACGGCTACAGCCAGTGAGCTGTGCAGCTGGTGTCCAAATGCAGACAGGCAGCTCCAGAACACATTTTCCCCATCCAGAAGCTGATCCTACGCCAGATCCATGACCTCTGCCTGGACAATAGGAAACAGGTCAACATTCCTGCCCTTGAAAAACTCTCCATCCAGAAAAGGAAGCGGGAAAACCAGAGGGTGAGCTGGAAAGAGCAATGGCAGAGGAAGACAAAGCAAGCTAGGCAGGAAGGCTTCCTGGAGGAGGTAAGACGTGATTGGAGATGCAAAAGACAAGGTGGAGCTAGCCGAGCCTAGAAGGGCATGGTAGAGCTTATGGCAGCCAGGACAATCTGTGGGAGGCTCACGCGATGAGCCTTTGTGTGAAGACCAAGTGTGGGGAGGACAAGAGGACCTGGGATGGATAGAGAATGGGCTAGAGAGGAAAACAAAGCCAGGTGGTAAAAGTTCAGGAAAAGGAGCTCAGCTATTATCCAAAGAATTAGGGAACCATGGAAGGTTGGCCACAGTAGGGTTTATGATTTGAAAAGACTATTCTGCATGGGGTGGAGAAAGAGGGCAACTGAGGAACAAGAATGGCAGAGGGCTCTTCCTTTCTTTATCCTTTCATTCATGCTGTGTACTTACCCAGTCTGTGTACCGTTCCCAGCACTGGAGAGGCAGCAATAAGTAACACAGGGGCTGTGTTCTCCCTTGGAAATTACAATCTAGAGGAAGAGAAAAATTAACTTGAAAAACTAATAAATGAAAAGAAAATTATCAGAGTAACAGGTGCACTGAGAAAACACTAAAGCAGAAGGGACACTCAGCAGAGTGGTTGGGGCAGGTGACATTGACCTTAAACTTGGGTAAAAAGAAAGAGCTGGCCATGGGAACACAGAAATCTAGACAACAGCTGGTGCAAAGGTCCTGGGGTGGCATGAGCTTGTTCAGAAGCCAGTATAGCTGAGGCACACAAGCAAGAGGGACAAAGACAGGCAATGAGGCTGGAGACGCAGCTGGCAGCTGAAACAAGAGCCACCGGCCTGGAGTAAGTGAATCAGAGGAATGGCGCTGAGCTCCCTGGACCAGAAGGACCACAGCGAGTTGGGGAGAGAGAGCAGACTACAGACAGGGCCTCCTCCCTATGGGCACAGCCACAGGTGAACAGACTTTGCAGAGGCGGGCCAGGCCAAGGCAACTGGTTAGGCGGCATTTGCATAGTTGTTTAGTAAGAAATTATGGATGTACAAAGATGGATAATTAACGGCCCCCCCCAATCACTTTCCTCTGCTCCTTCTGGCTGAGTCAGCAGATTCCACCTCTGCCAGGGGGGCTCAGGCCCAGGAAGTGTGTACTTACTAAGTGTGCACGGTGGCCGTTAGCCTGCGCCAGTCGCAATCTCCTCGTTCTGCCTGACATATTTACGCAGTACCTAGGGCCACTTTAGCTATTTATTTTTGCAAAGAAATTAAATTAGATAGTTTGATAGCTTTCAGTGTAATTATGAAAGAAATTTACATGTGATGCTTATGAGAAGGGGGTCACTAGACACCCGAGCCTCAAGATTTCCATTAATGGGGCCCCTTTATACCCCCCCCCGCCCCGGCTACTACAAGGGGCAGGACTGGTGCCTCTCGGGGGAAGCCAGGAGGTTGAGGATTCAAATGGCTGAGGCTGGAGCCCCAAGGGAACAGCAGCCATGTCTGTTTCAGCAGTGGACTTGGAGCATGCCAAGTGCTCAGCAAATGAGTGGGGTGACTGGAATAAATAATGAATGAACTCAGGGATGAGTGGAAGTTAGATCCACCGCAAAGCAAGGGGATCTTTCTCCGTGCCTCAGTTTCCCCATCTGTCATAATGCCTCCTTCATCAAATTGGTGTGAGAATTGAATGAGGTCATGTAAGCAGGGTGCTCTCTAGCCAGAGGCTGCTGTCTATTGAGCCCCTGTTGCCATATTGAATCTTCAAAACACTTCAAATGGATGTCAGCCTTTCCACCTCATCCCCGGTAAGGGATGAGACAAGCGAGAGATGACCAACTGAGTTAGTTACCCAGCAACCAACCAGGTTACTCGGCCATTGGGGCTGAGAAGCTATGCAAGCACCCTAGCTTTTGGGTGGTGGGCGAAACGCTCCTTTGAGCAGCTAGGGAAATCAAGGCCCAGAAAGGAAGAACATTGCACCAGCCTTTCATTGCATCTCATCGGGCCTGGAACAAACCCGTGCCCCTCCTCAGCTGCTGTGCTGTGCTGTGCTATGCTGTGCTGTGCCATGCTGTGCTGTGCACTCCCCACGGGCAGGCGGGATAATTAGCAGGAGCTGATTAGCTCTGATTGCAGGCCCCCCCACAGGGCAGAAGAGGGAGCCCTGCCTGGGGCTGGGCCAAGGGTTGAGGATAGGAGTGACTATCCCCCTGCTGGCCCCTCTTACCTGCTCCATCCCCCTCACCTGCTAGACAAGGCTGGCTGCCAGGGGGACAGTGGTGGAGGATCTATCTCTGACACTTGGGTGAACCCCCAGGGGACCCATGGAGAATCCAGGGCCAGGTAAAACATACTTTAATCCCAAACCAGGAAACTGATGCTGAGATGAAGAGGCTTTGGCAGACAGACAACCTGAATTAGAATTCAGGCTCGGCCACTAAAACTTGCTGTATGGCCTTGGGCAAGTTACTTGGTCTCTCGGATCCTCAGTTTCTTCATCCATAAAATGGGACCACGCCATTCACTTTCTCCTGGCTTGTCATGAAAACAAAACAAGGCTGTGAAGGTAACATGACACAGAAAGGCTGTTGTTAAAGCAGGGAAGACTTTTTTAGCCAGAGCCTGGATCCCTGGTGGAGGTATGAGAGGAAATTCTACCTCCAAAGCCAATGACTAGCTGGGGAAACCCCTCCTCCCACTCTGTGGGAGCCCCCCAAATCTTGGAAGTGGGTAAAGAAGGAAGTACTGTGTACTAATCGTCTGCCAGGAGTGCTCAATCCCAGGCAAAGTCATTCAGCTGAACCCCATTTCCAGATGAGGAAAGAAGCACAGGCTAGAAATTCCACCCGGGCTGCTCTGACCACAGTGCCTCTGGGAACAGTGGGGGCCGGGTGGGGCCCCCATTCTTGCATGGGAAATCACCAGGGCCCCGGAAGCGGGAACCCAGCTCAATGGAGCACGGAGGCCTTAATGGAGTCAGCTAATCAGGGAATCCTAGAGAGGACGCCAGACACGATCCAATTAAAATGCCAGCCTCGGTGAGTTCCCCACTTTAATTTTCCACAAATTAGCTTAAAAGGGGGGATGGAAATGAAGATGTTGACTTTTTTTGTGTGTGTGTGCATCAGGAGGGAAAATCCTTTGAGGATTATATGAGTTGTTGTTTCTCTTTTAAAAATAAAATCACTCTCAGCTGGGGGACTTGGAGGATTTTGGTCTCCACCCCCCACCACCACCTTGGAGATAATTTTTAGGGCCTGTTAGGATGTGGGCATGGTAACCCCTTTATAATATAGAGCACCACTTCCTGTGTGCCTTACAGCCCTGCAGGTCAGTGTCACTTCACCTGTTTACATACACCTGAGGCTCAGAGAGGCAAAGGGATTTGCCCAAGGTCACACAGCTAACAAGTGGTAGATCCTGGTTCCAATACTCACCCCACTGCACCCAGGCTCTTATTCAGCTCCAGACCCTGGCTCAGGCCTCATCCCCACATGTGAGGACCGGGAGACAGAGGTTTCAGTCTGCTCCTGTGTCCTGCAGGACCAGCAAAGGTCATTAATATTCCAGAGGCCCTACAGACTTCCTGGACTTCACCCATCATGGGGTTGTCCCCTCCTGGCTTCTCAGGTGGCAGTGATTTCCCACACCACCACTCCCCACACTCAGGAGCCCAGGCTTGGTTTGCCCTTCAGCGCCCCAAGGCTGGGCCCTGGCCCATTCATCACTGTCTCCTGGCAAAGGCCAGCTCCTGTCCCTCCAGCCCCCAGTGACCGGCCCTGGCAGCCGGTGCCCTTGATCTCACTCCAGTGTCCTCTCCTGCCACCCACCTTCAGTCTCCTGTCTACTGGAAATAATTCATTTTGCCAGGTGGAAATGATACAAGCTTAGGTTCAGTAACAACACCCTCCTTGGCCTTCTGACCAGGCCTTAGTCCCTCTGAGCCCAGATGGCACTCTTAAGCTCTATGCCAAATCTGGGGACAAGATCCTGGCAGAGAAAAGCTCCTACCCTTCTACGCTGTGTGCCTTCGGATTAGTGACCAAACCTCTCTGTGCCTCCATTTCCTATTCTGTGGAATGGGCTTAATAAAACTCTAGCTCGAGGCTGGTGGAAGGGTACAAGTGGTAGAGCTCCTGCCTAGCAAGCGTGAGGCCCTGAGTTCAAATCCCAGTGTGGCCAAAAAAAAAAAAATACCAAAACTCTAGCTTGAAAGGTTGTGGTGAGGGTTCACAAAGCCCACAGACACACCAGGCCTGGAACACAGAGGGTGCTCAGTACATGGTACCCTCTTCTCCCAACACTGGAAAGGAAGGACCAGCAGCAGGGGGAGGGGGGGATCCAAATGAAGGAAGAAGCAAGAAAGGGCTGAAAAGACAGACGAAACTTCCCTTAATGGAGTCCGCTGAAAGGGAGCCGAGTGACAGATGACAGTACAGCTGTGTGTGGTGTAATGGTTTCAGTCGATGACAGACGGACACACAACAATGGTCCATCAGACATCTCAGCCAAAGATGCTGATGTGGCCATCTTGGTTTGTGTAAACACACTCTGTGATGCTCACAAGACCTCAAAGTCACCTGACAAAACATTTCTCAGAACACATTGCCATCACTGAGTGGCACACAGTTGTGTCTCGATGGCCTCCCAGACCCAGCAGAGAGGGCCTAGAGGGTCAGGGGTGGGCGAGGGTCAGGCAGACCTCAGACTTCCCGGGGTCAGTGGTGAGGACACAGCTTCCCTGCAGCAGGTGAGAGCCAAAGACCGGGAGAATCAGGCTCAGTGTGAGCTTGTTCAGGGGCTTCCTGGATCTGGGGTGATCCCTCTGATTCTGCTGGTAGCCAAGTCTGGGGTAGCAGGCCAGGGGTGAGGGTCTTGTTTGTCTGAATCCAGGGTTGTGTCAAATCTCTATAAACTCAAGCTTGGGAAAAATCCAAATTTGAGACAAACTCTGAAGGTGGGGTGCCTTGACAATGGGCCTAAAAATCTCGGGGCATCTGTGAGACCAAGTGGGAGGGTCATCTGAATCTGGATGTGAACCCCATGACCAAGGATGGGGTCCCCTTGGGAACTGGATCTGAGGGTCCACACTGCCATGGAGGTTGAGAAGGTGGTAAGGAACAAGTCTTGGGGGGAGGTGGGTCCTGCACAGCAAAGACCCGCCCAGTGAGTCCCCAACCTTTGTCCATCTTTGCCCCTCTTTTATGACATGCCATCCTCACATTTTTGGTCCCTCTACCCCTCCTTCTGCCCCCTCCCTCATCCCCACCCTGTCTTGTATCACTAAGTCTCTAGGAATTGCTTTTCTGGACCCCCAAGTCTCAGGCACCTCCACATTCCCTCCCTGGGGCGAAGAGGATCAAGGGGTGAGGGGAAGGGAAAGCCCATCCCCCTTTCCTCCTCCAACAGGGCAAATCCTCGCTCACCCTTCGGGGCCCTGGCAAGGTGGATCTGTTCTTGGGGAGCTGGGCGGCCTGCTGCCTTATCTAAGTTTCTGAAACAAGCATTTTGCATTTATTCCCCCAAATGTGTTGCCGAATTGCGTTCCAGCCCGTGGCTCGCAGCCATCTGCAGAGAGAAATCCAGTTAGACCTTGTATAATAAGTTCCTGACAATCTTGCTGAGGACGCTGGGTCATAAAAGTCTCCTGGTTTTATCGCCGGTAACAGACACAGAGTGAAATTAAGTTGTCTTATCAAATTTAGATAATATATATCCCTCTAGAGTAGAAGACTCTGCGTGGGGCTTTCGTGGTAGAGCCCAGGAGTGGAAGTGTGTTTCTGGGCGTGGGCAAGGGGCGGGGGCCACCCCAGAGAGCCTGACCCATTGACTGGCATCCCAGGGTTCAAGGTCAAACCCAGCTCTATCATTTCCTGCTCAGTGAACTTGGACAACCGACTTGCCTTCTGCAAGCATTGGTTTTCTTATCTGCAAAGTGGGCATGACAGAGGCCCAGAGTACCTGCTTTCTGGGTGGAATGCAATTTAAGTGAGATGGAGCTGGGCCCCCCCAGGCTGCCCAGCTGGTCCTGGGATTTCGTCTACTGTCCCAGTAGGGACTGTCCTACCAGAGACCAGTGTCTCACACACACACACACACACACACACACACACACACACACTTTGGCTTGCATACCTCCAGTGATGGAGAGATCACTATCTTACCAGGCAACCATTCCGTTTCCCCAGCCTGGACTTAAGACAACCCCAAATCCTTCTCTGGCTTCTGGGACCCAGAAATGAGCCAGACCATACAATTGGCATGGTGAGTGTTTGTTGAGTGACTATTTGCCAGTATTTGCCTCTCTCCTACCCAGTTTCACCCGCAGTCATTCTGAGCCCCAGGAGAGTGATTGGTGGAAGAGCCACCAGCTGGGTGTGATGTGGCCATGTTGCTGATGAGAGAGTTTTCAAACATAAGAGGGACAGACAGGGTCAGGCATAATTGGTAAATATTTGTCTATCTAATCAGAGGGCCTTTTAATTAGCAATTTCATCCTTGCAACTGGTTTATATTTTTTTCTTTCTGCGGGAAGTCAATTAAATGTAACAGATGGAAGAGAACATGGGGGTTTCCTTGTCTCTCACCATCTGTCCCATCCCACCACCACCCCCAGCTGCACCCACACCTCATTGGTGGAGCTGCCTGCCAGTTGCCAGAGAAGGGGCGAGGCTAGGGGGCTGATGACCAGAGAAGGGCAGGGTTTTCCAACCCCAGGAAGCACTCCCTGGAGCTCCTGATCCCCGACTCCAGCCCTCCAACCAGGCACAGCCCGGGACTCCAGGGTCCTGAGACACTTTGCCAGTTGGGCATCCCTTCTTCCTGCTTGCATAGGAACCACCACAAGGAACCTGCTCACACTGCAGGTCTGCCCAGGGCCAGGTTCAGGAGAGACTTAACTGAGTTCAACAAACCTTTCTGAGGGTCTGCTACCTGCAAGGCAATTGGGGAGGAGGGGGGCAATGGGGACAAAAATCCTGTAGTCTTGTCCTTCAGGAATTTGTAACAGGTTGAGGGAGACTTTCTTTCCTTTCTTTCTTTCTTTCTTCCTTCCCTTTCTTTCCTTCCTTCCTTTCTTCCTTTGTTCCTTTCTTCATTTCTTCTTTTTCTTTCTTTCCTCCCTCCTTCCTTTCTTCCTTTCTTTTCTTCCTTCCTTTCTTTTTTCCTTTCTTTCTTTTCCTTCCTTCCTTCCCTTTCTTTCTTTCGCAGCTCATGTATGCCAAGCTCTGTTCAAGACCTTGGGAACACAGTGATGAATCCAGCAGCCTCTGACTTTAAATAACTCAGTTAATCGGGAGAGACAAGCAGGTAAATCCATGCGTTCGATAAGTATTGAGCGTCTCCAGGAGCCAGGCACTGTTCTGGCCATTGGGGACACAGAAAGCCCATGTCCTTTCTGGTGGAGAGACAATAGCAGATGGGTGTGTAACGGCAGGGATGGGATGATGAGAGCAGAAGAAAAATGACCGGAGTGCTGGAATCGAACAGCTCTGTAGATACTGGGATGCTTTGCCACAGCTCTGAGGGTCCTGACTACCAGGCCAGGGGTCTCCAGGAACTTCCCATGCTGTCCACCTCCTAGGCTGCATTCCAACCCACTGGGCCTCCACAGGGGCTGGGACACCTTCTGTTCTTTGCCTAATAACTCCCCATGTGCAGTGTCCCTTCCTGGGGACACCTGCCTGGCCTCTCAGGCCAGGACTCTTTGCCCAACTTGATGGTCGAAGGACCCTAAGGCTGCCCCATGCTGCCTGGAAGCCGACAACAGTCAGACTAAGTTCTCTGAATCATGACTCCGAGAGCCATGCCTGGTGTCCACCCCCCTGCCAGTCCCACCTATGTTGACTGGGCTGGGTTGAACCAGGTAGAGAAAAGGGGACAGGAGTCCTAGGCAGGGGGCAAAGTCTGCAAAGGCAAGGCAGCTTGAAAGACTGGATGGCTTCAGAAAGCCGGAGGGGGTCACCCTGGCCACATGGAAGAGGCAGAACATGAAGCAAGGGTTCCAGCACAATCCTTGCCCTCCTGTTCAAGCCTGTAAGCCAGCTTCAGTCACTCACAATCCTCTTCCATGGCTTCCGAGAGATCCTTGTGTCCTTGTACAGCTCATAATTTAAAGAAAAAAAAACTTTTTTCCTTTTTTTTTTTTTTTTTTCTGAAAAAGTCTCACTATGTAGCCTAGGCCAGGCTTAAACTCTCAATCCTCCTTCCTCAGCCTTCCAAATGCTGGGATTACAGGTGTGCATCACCACACTTGGCCCTTTAAAAAATAATAGCTTTATTGATACAACTCATTCAATACAAAATTGATCCTTTAAAAGTATATAATTCAGTGGGTTTTTTACTGTGTCATGGTTTCACAACCATTACCGCTATGCAATTTCAGGACATTTTTCATCACCCCAAAAGCAATCCTGTACCCATTATCAGTCACTTCCCATTCTCCCCCACCCCACCCCCCACAACTGCTCACCTTTTTTCATTTCTGTGGATTTGCATGTTCTGTACATTTCTATAATGGAATCATATATGACCTTCTGTGACTGACTTTTCTCAGTTACCATTCATCCATGTCACACCATGTGTGACCTTTAATCCTTTTTATCATCAAAAAATACACCATCGTGTAGGGCTGGGGGTGTGGCTCAAATGGTAGAGCACCTGCCTGGCAAGCCCAAGACCCTGAGTTCAAACAACCAGTACCACCAAAAAAAAAAAAAAAAAAGAAAGAAAGAAAAAACCCGAAAAACACAATATTCTATTGTATATACATACTGCATTTTGTTCATCATCCTTTAGTCCATGGTCTTTGAATTGTGTCTACTTTTGGGCTATTTTGAATAAGGCTATGTCAATGTTTGTCTGCAAGTTTTTGTGGCTAAGTTTTCATTTCTAAAGTGGCCGCACCATTTTACAATCCCAGTTTTTCAGTTTCTCCCCATCCTCGTCAACACTTGTTATCATCTGCCTCTATTTTAGCCAGTCTAGTGAAGTGATAGTGCATGGTTTTTCTTTCTTTTTTTTTTTTTTTTTTGGTGGTACTGGGGTTTGAACTCAGGGCTTCACACTTGCAAAGCAGGCGCTCTACTGCTTGAGCCACACCTCCAGTCTGTTTTGCTCTGGTTACTTTGGTCATGGGTCTCATGAATATTTGCCCGGCTGGCCTCAAACTGGGAGTCTCCTTTCTTAGCCTCTCAAGTAGCTCGGATTACAGATGTGAGCCATGGTGCCCGACTGTATGTCTTCTTTAGAGAAATGTTAGTTCATATCAGTTACCATTTTAAGATTGTATTCATTGTTTAATTATTGAGATGTAAGAGTTCTTTACAAATTCTGGATACAAATCTTCAGATCCTTGTTCTTTTTTTTTTTTTTTTTTGACATAGCTGGCCTCAAACTGAAGATTCTCCTGCCGCCATCTTCCAAGTGCTGGGATTTTAGGTGTGTACTGCCATATTCTGCTGGCTTTATACTTCAAAAGAAACTTTGTATCATTACCTAAAATGGGAAAAAACAGTGATACTTGTCATACTAGAGGAATTATAAAAACGTACAATTCATTGTTCAATCAACAAATACTTGAGAATTGTCTCCTGTAACACAGGCACCATCCTTGGCACTGAGGATATAGCCGTGAACACAACAGGTGATATTCCTACTTACGTGGCACTTATGATTATGGAGGAAAGCAAAAAACAAAGGGGAAAAAAATAATGAAAATGTCATGCTTTGCACACAGCCAGAAGGCAGTAAGTAGATGAGTGACCATACAGCTGGATGGTCAGGAAGCACCTCTCAGAAGGGGTTGCCTCAAGCAGACAGCTAGAAGAAGAGAAGGGAGAGGAACTCTGGGCAGAAGGAGGCAGGTGAGGATGCTCCAGGACAAAAAGAGGGTGATGTGATGGGAGCAGAGTGGACAAGGGGGGCAGTCACATAAAATGAAAGAAAAAGCCCAGTCTCACGGGCTGTGTACACCACCACAAAGAGCTTAGATTTGTTGTCTGCACAAGGGAATGCCTGTTTCAAGCTTGAAACCGGAGGGACATAATCTGATTAATGCTTTTAAAAGCCCCTTGGGCTGCAGTGTGGTCAACTGCAGAGCAAGCTGCAGCCAGAAGCCCCGGGCAGCAGGGGCTGCAACGCAGGTAAGACTGCTGGCTGCGACCCGCTGCAAACAAACGGAGGCAAGGGGCTGTTCCTGAACAGGGTTTGCAGGTAAACTCACAAGGTGGCAGATAGACTGGGTGGGGAAGGCAGGAGTAAGAGAAGGGCAACTCCTGGGACCAGAATGGGTCAGGCAATGGGAGAACAGAGGTGAGAGTAACACAGGCTCCCTTTAGGACTTTTAGCTCATTTGGACATCCATGTGGGGATGTCAAGGCCACTTGAGCCAGGCAAGGTGGTTCACACCTATGATCCCAGGTACTTGGGAAGCAGAGATAGGAAGATTGTGGTTCAAAGCCAGTCTGAGCAAAAATGTTGTCAAGACTTCGAAGAATAAGCCTGGCGTGGTGGGTCATGTTTGTAATTCCAGCTAAGCAGGAGGTGGAGATAGGAGAATGGAGATCTGAGGCTATCCGGAGCAAAAGCGAGAAACTCCCTCTGAAGAATGACTAAAGCAAAAAACAGCTGGGGGTGGTGCTCAAATGGTAGAGCATTTGCCTTCCGAGTATAAGGCCCTGAGTTCAAACCCCACTACCACCAAAGGAAAAAAAAAGTTATGAGTTGAGTCTGGAGCGATGCTCTCAGGAATCGTGGGTTATGTTTAAGCCACAGGACAAGATGGAGTCCCAGACAAGAGAGGCTTGAAGCAGATATCTGATGGTGCCCCTACCTGGGGAGGGGGATAGAGACAAGTGAGCACAGCATGGAGGAGCCAAGAGAAGGGATTTTAAGAAGAAGCCAGCCATTGGAGAATCAAGTTTAGAACAAATCAGAGCTCTGACCACAGGCAGTGTGTGCTGGTGGCTCTGAGCCTGACCTGACCTCCCTTTGGCAAGAAGTGTGAAAAAGACAAATGAGCCCCAAACTGGGTTGTCCTCTGGGCAAGTTCCCAGGGAACCCCAATGATGTACCACCTGAGGTCCCCCCAGCTTCCAGAGCTTCTCTTTCAAGAACCACTTCCAAAGGCAAAGGAGAGTCATTGAAGACTGCAGATGAGGCGAGGAACATGGGTAAATTAAAGGGGGCAGAGAATGAGCTGAAGAGGGGCATCAAAGCAGGAAGAGCAGGAAGGAGGCTGGAATAGTGGTCCTGGTGAGAGACGGGAGTCTGGATGTCTTCAGGAGGTCACCTGCGCCCCGCCTCACCCCTCCAGCATCCACTGCCCCATGCCCACTCTGTTCCCTCACCATACGATGCTGGAACTGATGGAGGGCCTACCAGGTGCAAGGTGCAATTCATAGCACTTTATACAGCTTCCCCATGCAATTCTCACACACCTCCACATTACACATGAGAAAGCAAGCACAGAGAAGGCTAGCAAGTGGCCTAAGGTCACACAGTGAGAAAACACTACATCTGAGATTCAAACCTAGGGTCTCTGGTTCAAGTTCATATTACAAAGACCGGGACCGGCATTTCATCACCTCCCAAGGCAATCTGCTTTGTTGATTAAGTGGGTTTGTAAATTCCTTCTTTTTAAACCAGCAATCTATCTCCTAGGTGGCTTTTCCCACCTGGCAAGGAGGCATAAAGGTTAAAATGAGAACTTCAAAGTCAAGCAGCCCTGGATTCCTAGCTGTGTGGCCTTGGGCAAGTTGCACCACTTCTCTGGACAGCCATTCCCTCATTTGTGAGCCTGGCCAACAGAACAAGCCTCCATGTTGTGAGGACGTGCATAGTCCACTGCCAGGCCCACAGAAGGCTCTGGACAAGTGGGAGGGGAGTGCCCATTTAGGATGGACTATGCTCTGTCACCTCTCCCTCATCTCCCTCAAGGTCCTGAGGTCCTGAGTCTGATCCTCAGCCTCAGGCCCTGTTCCAGTTTGTCCCTGTCCCATTCTTGGGCTTCCCCCTCTGTCCTCTCCAGCTCCCCACTGTCTGCCCTCCTGTGGCCCAGGTAAGTCTGGCTGCACCTGCTCCCTCCTAATCAGGATGCCAGCCCCTCTTCCCCTGCCCCCCCACCCCCACACAGGGCCCCATGAGGCTCCTTGCTAATTCCTCTTCCTCAATCAGCTGCTCTTGTGGCCTCTCAGCTGATTGCTCCTTTGTTCCCTGCCAGGCTGGTACCTCTGGAAGATGCTCAGTCCCACCCACCTCCAGGACCCAGTTCAATCCGGACCACCCCAGGTGCAAGCCCTACCTGCCCTGCCCATCTGGCTCTGTCCATCAGGCGTGTCTCGGGCTGAGCGGGGCATGGACACACGAAAGTATCAGAGCATGTGAGAAAACACACATTCAAGAGAAATACCATCACACATGAGCACGAAGGCAAGCACTAGCCCATGTTCTTCTAAAGGACGGGCACACTCACCAGGAAAAACCCAAACCAGCAGGGATGGACACACACACACACACACACACACACATTCCAGCAGGTGCTCTGCCTCTCCAACACACACCCTTTTAGCTAGGTTGATGCCCAAGGCCCTCAGCCTGAGCGAGCACAGATAACAAGAAAATCTCATTTCCAGAGCATCCATGTCTGCCTCCACCCCACCCACCCCACCTAGTGAGCCTGGAGCTGCACTCAGACACAGCCACACACAGCCGAAACAACAGCAGGTGCTGATGGGTTTGGCCCTTGTCAGTCTTCAAAGCCACTGTGCTTTTCCTGGGAAGGGGCTGACTGGGAGGGGCCAGCAGGGTCTAGGGAGGACCAGTCCTGTCCAGTGGCCCCTGCAGAGCCCTGACTACTCATGGAACCTCACAGCTTCCCTGTGGCTAGGGCTGGCCTTGCTCAGGAGGCTGAGTGATCACATCTCAGCTGGCTGGCTGCTTCCACTTCCAGCTCAGTGCCCAAGAAGGAGGGGTGGGTGTCCCCTGGGAACTGCTGGGTTGGAAGGAGAGACAGAAAGGCTCTGTGCTTAGGGCCTACCAGCAACAGGGAGGGTGTCTCCTGATTTAGCAGCCTAAAGGCCAACCACCATGAGGGGTTGACAGGAGAGAGAGGAAACTCAGAGCTACAGGGGACATGTGGCCCAACCTTTGCCCTGCCTGGAAACTGGCACTCAGCTGCTACCCACCCTCCTGTTTGCTATAGAGGCCATTAAAACACAAACTACTTCCTAACCTGCTGGTTAATAGCTACTTCCTCCAGGTTCTCTGGGCAGCCTCAACTCTGGCCCTTTCCCAGGCTCTCCCCTCATTCCCAGGAAATAAAGAATTAACACTGGCCCTGCAGGAGGGGCTCTTCACCCTCTGCAGCCCACTGACTGGTTGCTCGCCTTGATTACAGGTGGGTAATTAAAGATACGAAACTTTACTCAGAACCTTGAGCCTAACTGCCCCCATCTTTCCCTGGATACAACTTTCCCTCTACTCCTCTCCTCTCCCCTGGTCCAAGTGCTCTCAAACCTGGGAGCAACTCAGGACCCCAACACAAACTGAAGGGTCCTGTGTTCAGTCCCAGAAATGAGAGTCCTGTTGAACAGGGGGCTCGAAGGAGAGTTGGGGGCATAGACAGGTGTACCCCACCAGTCTCCTCTCTGAGTCTCAGCCAGGAGAGTGTCAGTGGCCTCCCACCTGAACCCTGGCTTCCTCTGTGGCTCCCACTCCTGCTGCCCAGCCTGCCAGTGTCTCCATCAGCTGTACAGATTTATTTCATGATAATTTCATTTTATCCCTGGCTCCAGAAAGATGGATCGGCCAGTGAGGTGATTGGGGAATCAGTGTTGAGCTCATAAATTTGTTGCCCCTCTCTATGACGTTCCCATAAAGTCCCCGCACTTGAGGGGGAGGGGGACACTGGGTGACCATCTGTCTCTGTCTCTGCCACCTCCACTCGGGCAGGGGTGCAGCTTGAAAGCCTGGGAAAGGGGATTTCTCTGCTCCAGAGGTAGGGAGGGCTCTCCTCCGCCTTTGCTACTAACAAGGCTATTTGTCACTTAGTTGGCAGGATGACCGCCTTCCCCTAGCCCTCCTCAACCCCCAGCCTTGAGGACAGGCAGCCACTAGCTGAGTGGGCACTGTAGCTGGCTGGGAGGACAGGGGCAGATCTCTCCTCCCTCCTCTGACTGGTCAGCAGGAGCACTGTGCTGTGTGGGAGTGGGAGACGTGTGGACAGCCAGCTCTTCAGAAGGAAGAAACGCGCACACACACACATATGCACGCATGCACACACGCACACTCAGCAGAATAGTAGCACGCCCACATTAACACCTGCTAAGGAAGAGATCACAAATGCAATCGCAGAATCAAAGTGCTGCAGGAGGAAAGTGCATGTAATCTGGAGTGCAGGAGAACCAGAGTTGGATACTACTTCTGCTTTGTGGCTTTGGGCCACTTATTCAACTTCTCTGAGCCGACTTTGTTCAGCTGCCAGGATAACTCTTTTCCCCAAAGGCCTGTTATTAGGATCAAGTGAGATAACATGAGAGACACTCCAGGCCCAGAAACTGAAATCTAGAATCATGGTTATAACTCTATTCACTGCACCCACTACCTCCTACATCACCCCCAAGCTTGATTCACACTTTTCCACATCCGCACAATCCCCAACTGACCTGAGAGCCCCCTGCCCTCCCTACCCTCCCTCTACCCCCACCTCCCTGGATACCCAGACCTCTCCCACCCCAGTCTCCTTCCTCACAATCACAGGTAAGGCCAGAGCTTCAGGTCGTTTGGGATGGGTTGGATGAGAAGAATGGGTACCACAACCACAAATCTTCAACCAATGGTTCCCGGCCCTGGTTGAATGTTAGAATCACAGGGGAAGTTTGAAAAACTACCAAGGTCTAGACCAGCCACCACACCCCACCCCAGGGAGAGGTTTGATAGGCCAGGAGCTCTAGCTTTGCCTAGACAGAATGGAGCCGGCTCAGGCTGCCAGATCTGGGAAGAATGAGTCACTTCTCCTTCTGAGCCCCAGTCTCCTAAGATAACGGTGTGGAGTCGGAGTCGGGAGGATTACAAGTACAGGGCTGCCAGGCACAGGCACTACAAGGGGCTTCCTCCTAGAGTCAGCTTCATCCCCAGACTCTAGGTGCGACTGAGGTTGCTTGCCCCTCCCCCAACCCCTTATTCCCTCCTGCTCCGCTGGGCTCTCCTACCTCCGTCCTTATTAAACACCAGCCCCCTGCCTGCCTCCAGCCCCAGGCTCAGATTTTCATTTCCTCTGACTGCCCCCCTCCCCAGCCCATATTAACCCTTCCCTGGGGTCCTCCAATTACATTCACCCAAGGATTCAGTTCTCCAGACCCCCAACATCCGGGGTGAAGCTGGGGGCAGGGAGAGAAGTCTCTGCCTGACTATCCCATACTTCTGCCCTAATTAGTATTCCGAGGAGAGCCATCTCTGCAGGCCCCAGGATTTGCCAGCCGGCCAGTTCCTGGTCTCTCCAGTTCAGAGTGAGTAATTCTGTCCCTCCCAGGCCCATTTAAGGGAGTGAATAATTAGTTACATTCAATTAGACCTCTTGCTGCTACTGTGCCTCCTGCCTGCCTCACTTGGGGGGGACAGACTCACTAATGAGATGGCACATGGCTGACACAGGGGAGCGGGTGTTAAACACCACCAACCCCCCACCCCCACCTCTCTGCAGGGCACAGAGAGCTGGGAGGGCTGGGGAGGGCCAGCGACATCCCTTCTTCCCAGAAGGGTGGGGAGAGAGAGAGAAGAAACCAGAGATGCTGGGGATGAAGGCAGGAGAGGAGAGAGGGGTGAAAGAGATGGAGAGGAGATGGAAAATGGGAGAGGAAAGATGGGGAGAGGGGAAGGGCGAAGGCACCAGAGGAGGCTCAGGAGGGAAAAAGAGAAACTGCCTGGAAGATCCTGCACAATGGAATCAGTGCGACCATTAAGAAACACACTACCAATCTGGCATGGGGAGACGTCTGCTGTATGCTGCTAAGCAAAGAAGGCTGCTTACCAAACAGCACATGCAATAATAATCCCAAGTTTAAAAGATATTTTTGGCAGACAGCAAGTGTGGAAGGACCCATACCTTGTGATTGGCAAGGAAGTGGGAGGCCTACAGGTGGTCTTACATTCCTCTCCCTGTTTATTGTCCAGATGCTGTGTGTGTGTGTGTGTGTGTGTGTGTGTGTGTGTGTGTGTGTGTGATGTATGAGTATGACTTTTATAATTAGTCAAAACAACAACACTTGTTCGAAAGAGAACAAGGGTGAAGTGGAGGAGCTGGAAAGAAGTGGGTAGGAGCAAGCAGGAATCAGGGGTGGGGGGAGTGAGTGGAGGGCCAGGCAGACTCTGCAAGGGTGGGAGGGAGTCCTGGGGCAAGGAGGAAACTGGGAACTAGCTGGGCACCAAGGCCCAGCGGGATGTGCCAGAGTGAGAGAACACAGCAGAGGGAGGGTAGGAGAGCCCCAGGGACAGGGAGGCAGGGCATAGGAATGGAGGCCAGCCCCATCCCCTGCCCATGGGTGGGGAGAAGCTGCTGCCTGGTCTTGCTGGGCCCCTCCAGGACCCCTTTAGCCTTGCTGCTAGTGTCAGCAAGTCCCCCTACCACAACATGAGGTTTTCTTTCTATTCTCTCTCTCTCCCTCTCCAAATTAAGACTGCATCTCGCCATTCCTGCAGGTGGGTCTGTAATTTTCTATGTCAGAATCACTCTGGGGGAGAGAATTTCTCAGAGCAGCGTCTTTAATAACTTCTGCTGCCCAAGGAATCCACTGCAGCGATGCCTGAAGGCTGCAGGGCACTCCCGGCTGGAGCCTCATGGGTCACCATCCAATTAGCACAGCTGCACCAGGTGTGGCCCCTCCTGAGGCCAGCTCCCAGTCCTAAGCTTAATGTGCTGGGCCTCATCACCCTGTAGGGGGTGCCGCCTGCATCCAGGGCTCTCTCCAGCCTCTGGGATGGTTGCAGAGGAAGGAGAAACCTGCCTTAGGACACTGCTGACCTGGCTCTGGACTCACTCAGGGCCTCAATGTCCCCATATATAAAACAGAAGGCTTAGGCACAATTCGATTCCGTTGTTCACCCCCAACCCTCTGTAACATGTTCTCTCGGGCACTCACTGGAAGTTTTTAAAGTGTGGAACTGTAACATTTAAGTGCTGGGAGATTAAATGTTGGATTAAAAGTCCCGATTCTCAGCAATGTTCCCGCCGATTCCTTCCGGGCAGCCAATGAAAGGAACTGATAGACACTGCCCCCTAAAGATTCCCGTGGGCTTTGCTATCCTGGACTCCTGGCCCAGCTGGCCTCCCTCTCCAGCTCCTGGGTGAGTGTGGGTTCCAGTCCCCGCCTGCTTCCTCTAGAGGCTGGCTGCCCTGCTCGGACCTTCCTCCAGCCCGGGGCAGTCATGCCTTTTTTTGTTTGTTTGTTTGCAGTACCAGGGTTTGAACTCAGGGCCTCTCTCAGCAAGTGCTCTACCACTTGATCTACACTCCTAGCTTTTCTGTTTTTGTTTTTGAGATAGGGTCTGATTGATTGACTGCCTGACCTCAGACTCTTGATCTCTTGATCCTCCTGCCTCCACCTTCTGAAGAGCTGTGGTATTACAGGTGCATACCACCATCCCAAGCCCACCCAGCCACTCTGTCCAGATAGCCTATTAGCATGCGATCTGTTCCCTAACTCACTGAGTGCCTAAAACCACAAGCTTCTCTCAGTGAACCTGGTTAGAGCCGAGTCCTAGCTCTAACTTGTGAGACCTCAGTGAGTCATTTGGCCTCTGAACCTCGCCT
Source organism: Castor canadensis (assembly GCF_047511655.1). NCBI lineage: Eukaryota > Metazoa > Chordata > Mammalia > Rodentia > Castoridae > Castor > Castor canadensis. Next base: position 168,420,004 of record NC_133390.1, on the reverse strand, counting down.
GTGAAATGGGTATAAGAAACCACACCTTCTGCTGGTTGTCATGTGTAGTAAACCAACATGTGTAAAGTTCTTGGCCCTGTGCCTAGCATACAGTGAGCGTGAGCTCTTAAGTCCTGTCACCATGTATACAGCCCTAGCCCGGGATGAGACACACCGAGAGAAACATAGTCAATGCTAAGGAAAGGCGCTCACAGAGAGCATGAGACCTGGGAATGGGTGAGGCCGCAGAGAACAGGCTGCGGGAGGCTCCAGCCGAGAGCAGAGAGGCCTCTCACGGCTAGAGCCGGTGGGGAATCAGCTCAGCAAAGCCAGCTTCACTCAGGGAGGTCAAGTCCTGGTAGTCAGGCTCTTTGGATGTTACCTTAGCGCCACCTCCTGGCTGCTGTGTGCCTCACAGGCACCCCTCATCAGTGGCCAGGCAGGATGGACCCTAATCACAGGGAAGCATTTTCAGACCAGGCAGGACCCTTAGCATTCACAAGAACCCAGCAGCCCTTCATCACACATCTGGGACCAAAGTCCAAACCAGAGAGTAACTTTTCTGCAGCTACAGAAATTTCCTGCTAATCTACAGTTGAAGCAGAACTTGCTGGAGTCACCAAGAACACCCACCTCTACCACCTGTTGCAACACCACCAGATACAAAGTTGCACCTTCTCTCTCATGGGACTCATGGGAAACTTCTCACAGAAGCAGACCTGAGATAAGGACCAGAGATAGTGTGCTGAGGAGTTGAACCCGGGAAGTGGCACCAGGAACACAGAGGGCTCACTGTGGGCATGTGGGGTGCCGTTCCTCTAGGGAACCCAGGGAGATTTGTCCCTCAGCTTCATCCCTCCTGAGGACAAGGAGGCAGGAGTGTTTATCTTCCTGTGAACCCAAGCCATTGGGAGTACATGCTCTGCAGCTTTGACTTCCCGGCTACAAGCTTGCATCCACACCAAGCATGTCTTCAAGACCAGGAAAGCCCCAAGACCAGCCATCCAAGGTCAGCAATAGGAAACCACCTACTTATACAGTCATACAAACGCCAAGGACAGCAGCATCAGAACCATCTGGGGAACTTGCTAGAACCACACATCCCTGTCCCAGACTTGCTGAGCCAGAGACACTGGAGGCAGGTCCCAGCAATCTGGCACTTTAACAGACCTTACAGATGGTTCTGATACTGTTCCTCTGTCCTAAAGGAAGTTCAAGAACCTCTGACCTAGGAGAGAGCACAAGAGTACCCAACAGCGTCTACTGCAAGGGTGGCTGTCATTGCCAGATAAAGAAACAGTGACTCATCTGAGACCACATGGTGACAGGTGGCAGACGTGGATCGCTTTCGTCTTCCCTGCACATTGGAGTGAGCGCCACTAGCATTTAGGCTGTAGGTAGGGGAGGATGAGGTCCCAACATTCCCCCTCCTCCTCCACCACTTTGCTCCACTTCCTGAACTGAGGGCCTCCACCTGGTGCCTCCAAATGGCTCTTGAAGCTCTTCTGGGAAGCCTGCCAAGCAGGTGTCCATCTCTTGACTCCCAGCTGCCCTCACAGCTTCTATTGGGACAAGCCCTCTTCACCCCCACCCTCCAGCCAGCAGGCTCCCGGGGAGAAATCAAAGCCGTCTCACACTGGGCAAGGACAAGAGCCCCGGGTTAACCCCACATCTGAGTCTGAGGCTGAGTCCGCTGCCAGGGCTTTGTAGGGCACTTTGCATTCCTCCTCCTTCTCCCCCTTGTCCTCCAGCCTTCCTTCCCTCCCCTCTGCTCCCACTCCATCTGCTGCTCCTCCTGACGAGGCTCCCCCTCAGTTGGCACAGCAGGAAAAGAGAACAGGACGGTCTATTTTTATCCTGAGATGCTGCTGGGGGGGAAGGGGCACCATCTGACCAAGAAGCAGCAGCTCAGAGAGCAGTGGGGAGGTCAAAAGGCATTAGGAGTCCCAAGATCTTGCTGGGACATAGATTCCAGGGAGCAGGTAGGTCTTGGAAAAGCCCAGAACCAAGAATAGGGGGACTCTCAGCATGGCATCACTGCACACTGCTGTGTGGCCATAGGCAAGTCCCTTCACCTCTCTGGGACTCTGTTTCTACCTCTGTGAAAAAGGAAGGGATGCAGACTCTGCCCACCCAGGAAGGCTGTTTTGTGAACATGAGACAAGTCGGGGGAGGATGCCGTGCAAGCCTGATGCCAAATGTGCAACAGCCCTGGAAGGGCAGCAGCTTGAAGACATTCTTATCCTCAGAAAATGCCCTAATTCTGGGAGCCTGACAGAAAATTAAACAGCTCATGTCACCCAGCATGTCTACCCAGGCTTTCTTTTTACATTTGATGATCTTTTTTTAATTACATAAGCATTATATGAATTCACTCGCCTTTGGAGAAAAAATAAAGTACTATGGGAAAATCAACTTTCTCCCACCCCAGGGTTTTCAGTGTACCCTCCCAGAACCCTTTTTCCCTACAAATATAATATATATTAAATTTATCCACAGATATCCATCTACACCTACATCACACGATGCATAGCTCACTATCGTTCACTGCATGTGTGTACTATAGTGTATATATCATTTTGTTAGGGTATGTGCTTTTAAAAACTCTTCATAGCCATCACTCCACAACCTGCTTCTTTTTTCATTAGACAGTGTTTTTGAGACCTGTAGTAAAAATATATTACAATTTTATTGGGCCAGTCCCCTGACGATATACAGTTAGTGCCTTCGGCACCAAAAACAGTGGTGTCCTGGACATATGGAAATCCCGTAATATGTCTTTGGGATTCAACTGCTAGGTTGGGCTGGGCGGTTTGGTGAGCATTACTGTGCACCCACCCACACACATCAAAGTCCTTTCTTCATCTTTAAAAGCAGGTGGGGAGATTGGATGGCTCCAGGACAGGTGTGAAAGTTCTCAAAGATGAACTGAGCTCTGTGTCTGTGCTCTCAAACCTCACCAGTGCAGGCCTAGGGGGCTGGGCCCCATCAGTTCCAGTCCCTCACCCTCCTGCTGTCACCACTGCAGCAGTAGCTTCAGTCTCTCCAGCCAGGTGTCCATGCTGCCATGTCCCAAGCAAGGCCTCACTGTCTCTCTTGCACTGCAATTCGGCTCTCTTTGCCATCCTCCTGGGTGACGGGCTGGCACCCATGTAAGGTCTCCTGCACTGGAGCAGCAGGGTTGTGGCCAAGAATATCCTCCATCTCCACAGGATCTTGCCGTACAGCCTCGGGATGGAGGACCTGGAAAGCCAAGGTGTGAGGTTACCACAGCAACATGGTCAGCTATGACTCTGAGCAGCCTGAGAAGTAGACCCCCTCCCCAAATTCCTTCCTCTCCTGCAACAGTGGGTCGGTGCTGATTCCTTGGGTGCCCCCTGCCCCCTCCTGGCCACAATGAGGGTGACAAGAAGCTTCCAGAGTGGGAATGAGCAGAATCAAGGCACTGCCCCTCTGGCCTCCCTCCACCCATTGGACACAGCTACATGGTTCCAAATGCCAGGGAGGAAATAAAGAAGAACCAGTGTTAAGACTTTGCCAGTGGTGCCAAGTGCAGCTCTGTGGGGAATGGGGTGAGTGAACTGAAGGAGCCTAGGCTGGAATACAGGGGTGGATGGAGGTGACAGTAGTCAGTTCTGCTGTCCCCTCTCTGGTCACAGGGACAGACCCTGAACTAATTTTTCCTGCCCTCTATGCAACTATGAGCCAATCTTTCTTTCCAGCTTGTCAAAACTCTTGTCTTGGTCGCCAGGGGTGACATACCTTATCTTTTGGCTTCTTGATCACTTTTCCTAGAGAAAAAAAGAAGGATGGGGGGCATTGGGAAGGCCAGATCGGGATCAGGTGGCCAGTTCTGCAGTACCTCCTCCTCCCTCCCTTCCCCATCCTCTCCCCCCTTGGGGACTCACTGATAAAGACAGACACCAAGAAGATGACAAGTAGGATCCCTGTCACGATGGGAATCACCACCAGGGCTCTCGTCCGAGTCTGGAAACCTGGGGAAATCAAGACATGTGCAGGGGCTGGCAGGGTGGCTCAAAGCCATAGAGCACCTGCCTAGCAAGCATGAGGCCCTGAGTTCAAGCCCCAGTACCACACACAAAAAAAAGATGTGAGCATGCCCTGCAGTTGCTCCCACCCCCAATGCCCAAAGCTGTGGTACCTTGCAGACTCTAAAATCCTCCAGTGTCTGAGCTCATCTATGTCATGGGTTTCAAGAGGGTGGCCCTTGGGGAAGTGTGGCTGGCAGATGTCTTTAGGAAGACTAGCACATTTTTTAGTGCTTTGAGATAATGCCAACATTTTTAAGTTGGGGATTCTATATTAAAAAAAAAATCTGGACATCTAATCTCTTATCAGATGGGAAGACTGGCTCCCATAAGTCAGCAACCCCACTGGCAGTCATCAGCTAGATCTGAACAATGGCGGCCAGCTTGCCTGCTTCCCAGCACTCCCTACTCTGCTGGTGCTGATGTCCAGCTCTGCTTATGCCTGCAGTTACATTTGTAACTAGAGGGAAGTAAAATATTTCTTCTACCTATGTCTCTCTTCTAAGGGAGCAAATGAAAGAAAGACCAAGAGGTAGTGGTCTCTAACACAAGACAAAGGAGGCAAATGCTTTCAGACAAAATTTAAGGGGACACCAGAGAACTCAGTAATCAAAATAAGTATCACTTTGATGCCACATTTTGAAAGTCAGTTGGCAGGCACCAAGTGAACAAACAATAACTCACAGGTGGTCACCTGTTTTTTTAATAAGGTTGTATTGGAACCAGGGCCAAGAGTAGGGTGAAGTGAATAAGGCAAGGTTATGCAATACAAGGTTAGATCCTGTTTTTATTTAAAAGTTTGCTATTTTGTTCATCACAATTTTTGTCATTCCTTTTGATTTTTTTACTATTGCATCAAAATGTTGTTTATCTTAGTCACTGCATTTTAATGGCACTCCCTTAAATGATGTGAAGTCAAGTTCCTCTGTCACCTCATTCTAGTCCTAGCCCTGCCAAGAGGAAAATAAATCTTGAGAAAAAGCAAAGAGAATGTTTTCTTCTTCCCCCTGATCTTTTTCACTCACTAAATGACCCACCTAGTCCCTGTAGCTATCTGAGTTTGTGATCTGTGCTACAAGCCAACCTTCTCATTCTTAAATCAAACCTGAGACCAACAGAAGACAATGTCACAACATACTAGAACCTAAAGTATGTGGTGGCAGAAGAGCAATCATGAATGCTTCCAAACTGCAAAAGAAAAAAACAACCCATGCCAGGCACCTACACCATGGAAGATGCTGTGCTCATTCCATTTTACAGATGAAGAAATTGAATCTCAGAAAGGGGGAGCAATTTAGCCAGGCTCCCAAGAGAAATGGCAGAGCTGGAATACCACACCCCAATCTGCCTCCTCCTCTCACTTCATCTCCACTTCCTCTTTCCCTCTTGGAGTCTCTATGTGCCTCAGTCCCTCCCTACAGTTTTACCTTCCTTGACTGTTGCCCGGACCCATTATCCCAGACTTACCACAGACAGCATCAGTGAGCTTGGTTCCTTCCTGAAGTACCACCAGGTCTTTGGCCTCACAGCTGTGCAAAGACACATGTGCATATGGGTATGTGTGTGTGTGTGTGTGTGTGTGTGTGTGTGTGTATGCTCGTGCACTCACACAAACAAACAAACAAACGAAATATTAAGGCTTCCAACCACAAGATTTCCAACCTGAGGGAGGCAGTCAACAAGCAGCAAGTTCAAGTTCACTGACCACACATTATAGGCAGCATCCTATGTTGGTTATTATGGGTATGACAGGAACTCATAGCGCAGAGAAAAGGTCATTGCACATCTTAAAGAGTAATAAACAGGAGAGTGGATAATGAGTGCCAAGCCCTGTGATACAGGCTAAAGTGAAATAGGCATTGTTCAGATCCACAAAGGCTGGAACAGGGAGGTGATGAGTTCAGTGTACTCTCAGCCTCAACACAGTGGGCAAGTCTGTGTTTGGGGGGAGGGGAGCTTTCCTGAGGATTGTAGGATGTTTACCAGCATCACTGGCCAGTATCCCACTTCCCAGTTGTGACAACAGAAAATGTCCAGACGTTGCTAATGTCTCACAGGAAGCAAAATTGGCCCGAACTGAGAAGCTGTGGTTTAAGTCTTCAGAAAACTTCTCTGAGGAAGAAAGATCTGAGCAGGCCCAGAAGGATGTGAAAGTTTGAGCAGCAGTGCACTTCAGCTAAGTGGAACACAGGGGAGTCAAGAGGCTGACATGCAGGAACAAAAACCAGGTGACTGACAACTAGGCATGAAGGTTTTAACTGACGAGTCCGTCAGCATCCAGCCAGATGACCTAACCAACGAGAGCACCAGCTGGCAAGCTCAGGGCAGGAGAAGTTGCAGAAAAGTAGCCAGCCAGGAGCCTTGACCTGGAGTGAGGGAGACCTAGTTCCAGGTACTCCCAGAGGGAGTGGCAGGAGTGGACAGAGAAGGACATGACAAAGGGAAAACCACTGAAGGTAGGAGGAAACTTCAGAGAAGGCATGTACTTTAACCTTATGTGAGAAAAGTGCTTACGAGTTTACAAAAACACCTTATGTGTCTTCATCTTGTGAAAGGAAGGTCATTCCCATTTTCCAGATAAGGTTACCAAGGCTTGGAGGCATGAGGATCACAGGCTAACTGAGCTGCAGGTAAATTGGAGGCCAATGTACAGATTCAACTCCAGCCTGGGAACCTCCAGCCACCAGCCAATGCTCACCAGTAAAGACTGATCAAGCACATACTATGCTGCAGGCACTATTCCAGGTACAGAAAAAGGATCAGTGGAAGAAAAAAAAAAGCTGTATCTCAGGCAGGGTACAGTGGCTCATACCTGTAATCTCAGCTACTTAGAATGCTGAAACAGGAGGACTGTAGTTCGAGGTTAGCACAGGCAAAAAATAAAAAAGTTAGGAAAGAACAAGCCTGCCATGATGGCATATGTTTATAATCCCAACTATGCAGGAGGTGTAAGGAGAAGAATTGTGGTCCAAGGCCAGTCCAAGAGTTTTGTGCAAGACCCCATCTGAGAAATAAAGCAAAAAAGGAACGGGGGTGTGGTTCAGGTGATAGAGCACCTGCCTAGCAAGTGTGAGGCCCTGAGTTCAAACTCTAGTATAGGAAAAAAAAAAAAAAAAGCTACAGTCTCTCTCCATTTAAGGAGTTACAATTCACTGGGGAAAGGCAGACAGTAAACAAAGTATATATGGTATATATGGTAAGTAATTGTGTACAAAATAAAAGGAGAAAGAATATGGGTGTGGGAGTGTGTATTTACTCATTTGTTTGCATGTAGAATCTCTGGAAGAACACACAGGGACAGTGGCTGCAGGCAGAAGAATTTGAGACAAAAGAGAATGAACAGTGTGCTGGGGGATTTTGAGTAGCAGTAGCGAGAGGCGGTGTGATGCAGGGGAAGAGACTGGGAAATGAGACAGGAAGACCCAAGGCCATGCGAAGAAGTCTAGGCTTCCTTCTGAAGGCAGAGGAGAGTCATGAAGCCCTTTAAATGGTGACCTGAAAGGAAGTGTGAAGTTCACTGTGGTAAGTGGATGGGGAAGTAGCCAAAAGGGACACCTTGGAGGAGGGTGATGAGGCAGTCTTCACCAGACTCCAGTGATGAGGCCCAAACCAAAGTGACAATTCTGGAGATAGTGAGAAGGCTAGATTCCCAGAGCACTCAAGCCAGATGGACCTGGTGCCTGAACTGGAGGTGCAGGTAAAGGAGGGAAGTCCATGACGTGACTGTCCAGAGCCAAAGCCTTTCACATCAATCAGGCAAGGGGAGCAGGCAGGTGGGCCTGTCCTGGATGCACAGAGCTTGAGGTGTCACCACGTAAAGGTGAATACTCAGTAGTTGAGCGTGACAGTCTGGGACGCAGGAGACAGATGCATATAGGAACTGCTGCTCAGAGCAGCTGAGGAGATGAGACCATGGATGTGGATGAGATGGCCCAGAGGACGGTAAAGTGATAGGACAGCCCAGAATGAAGCCTGAGAAAACCAGTGAAGGAGCAGGAAAGAGGTGGAACAGGGAGGAAGAGAAAGAGGAGCACAGGGGCAGCACGATTACCAAAGAAAAGATACGTCAAGAAAACTGGGAGTTCAAAATGTCTACTCCGCTAAGAGAGAGCAGGCAAGGACAGTGTGGAAAGTGGCATGAGGTCACTCTGCAGACTTTCACAAGTGCATGAGTTTGTGTGGCTGTGGGTGAGCAGGGACTGAAGGGCAGGTGGCTAGAGAGATTAAGCAGGACTACCCTTAGGGGCAAGTCTTTATACCTCGTCCAAGGGCGACACTTTTCAAAAGCAGATGACACATTGGAGAAGAAGCCGACAGGGCAGGGTTCACAGATGGTATCAGAAGTCCCTGTAGCTGGGAATGGGTGGGAGGGCACATTAACCATCAAGTGGACCATGTGTCCAGCTCTCCAGGGAGCCAGTGGACAGGCAGGGCAGGAAGATTTTCTGCCTGGAGCTCCAGCCCCTGAGGGCTGCCGCCCAGTGGGACTCCTCCCACCCCATACCCTTGGCTTAAGCTAGAATGCAAAAGGTCTCATTTCCTGCTCACTTTAGCTAGACTGCCATCCCAAAGTCTCCAGTCCCTCTGTCTCTGGGGCTAAGTGCCCACTGCCAGCCTCGCCAGTCTCCTGTCTCCCGCTCCCACAGCTGACTCAGACAGGCCACTTACCCATCTGCTTGACTCCTGAGCCAGGACTGCATTCGGTGTGTAGGGCACAGCTCTCACAAGCATGGCTGGTACAGTGTTGGCCTTCCTCACAGGTGCAGGTGGTATCTGTCTCTAAGGTGCCCTCCATCAGGACCCGGAGCCCTAGGTCTGAGCAGAGATGGGTGAGGCTGGGAGCCCTGCTTCTGACATAGCCTGCTCTGTTTTTCTTAGAGCCTCTTTCTAGTAGAGATGATCAATTATTTAAGAAATAGTTCTGCCTAGAAAGTGTGAGACCCTGGGTCTAATCCCCAGTACCAAATAAACAAAACAATGACAACAAAAGAGGAAGCAGTTCAGCTCAGACTCCAAGCAACCAATCAGAACAGATACTGACTACTAAAATCAGAGTGATTGCACTATCAGGAATAATCAGCCCGAATATTAGTCCAGCTCCCAAGTGTCTCTTCCCCAGCAGCCCACGCACTGGGATCGCAGTATTTGTGCTGGTGACAGCGTGTCTCTCTATTCCAGGTGTTCAAGAATTCGCCTTTTCTGCAAGGAACACATTGTGTCTTGGGGTGCTCAGTGCAGTCATTCACCATCTTCTTTCCTGGAAAACATCAGGATATGTGGCAGCTCTGGCCAACTCAATGAATCAGATCCTTGTCACAACACGACCAACTGGGCTTGAGGGCAGGGGACTCGAGGATGAATGTCTCCAACCCTTCATAGTCTGGTGGGGAAGATGGAAGAGATAGGACCCCAGATGAGAGAAGGCAGAGGTTTACCTGGCAGAGAAGGGGCCCAGAACATTCTGACAGCAGGGTAGAGAGGGGAAATGGGTCATTTCATACTTGAGTTCCCAGTTAATACATGGGGTTTGCATTTGCCTGCAAACCAAGAGAGGTCTCATCATGGGGCTAGAGAGTTGGCATCTCACCTGGCTGGCACAAATCACAGCACTGACTGTTTACTAGGTACTGATTTTCTCTGCATGCTGTAGATGGTTCTGCGTGGACCTAAAAACAGAATTGAGTAATTGGAAGGGATCTCGAAGTCTCTGCTGTCGTTTCCTTGGCAGGAAGGCTGAAAGTCAAACAGGACAAATGCTGCCACTGATGTGGATCTCAAACGCAGAGAATGGAGGCTGCATAGAACTGAGTGTGTTTGGTTTTGGCTAAACTGTCCAATGATTTGATTATGAAAGTGCCCAAAGAATCATTCTGAGCAGGGTGCGGTCGCCCAAGTCTGTAATTGTAACTACTTGGGAAGCTGAGATTGGGAGATCAGGGTTCAAAGTCAGCCTGGGCATGGGAGACCCCATCTCCACAAAAATAAAGCTGGGTGTGAAGGCGTGTGCCTGTCATCCCGTGAAGCTCTGAGTTTGTCTGGCTTCAAGTGGCCCCAGTCCTGGGTGGGGTCATAGTTAGCTCAAGGACTCCTCCTCCCATTCTTGTGCACCTCTTCCTTCCTCTCCCATAATGGTTTCTCCTTCCAACCCCATATCATCTGTTCACCCAGCCCTCCCTCTTAAGAAGCTAAGATTATAGCCAGGCAACACGCCTGTAATCCTAGCTATTTGGAAGGCAGGAAGATGGAGGTTTGAAGTCAGCCTGGGCAAATACTTCTTGAGACCCTACCTCAAAAAAAACCCAACATAAAACAGGGCTGGTGGAGTGGCTCAAATGGTAGAGCACCTGCCTAACAAGCATGAGGCCCTGACTCCAAACCCCAGTACTGCCAAAAAAAAAAAGAAAGATTATGAAGGTGGAAGGATAAAACCCACCTCTTTCATTTCACAGATGGTAACACTGAACACCACAGAGGCTGGATCACTTGCTCAGTGTCCCACAGGGACAGAAGCTGAAGACCTCAACATACCCTCTTGTTTCCATCAACTTGGTTTTGCCATCACTATGATGGGACACCACCCATGCTATTAATTGCTTCTTGCTAATTTAAATATATTTCTTTTAAATGTAAACCTTTTATCATTGCCACGGGAGACAAGCACAGTATCACTTCCCATAAACAAAAGGAAGCCCTTAAAATAAATTCAACAGAAACAAAACAATGTTATTAAATCTCAGTTGGTTGCTTCACTTGCTGAAAGCCCTCCACCTCAGGCAGGCTCTTGTTTTTAGTTTAAAAAATTGGATTAGCCAGGTTGCCGGTGGCTCATGCCTGTAATCCTAACTACTGGGGAGGCTGAGATTGGGAAGATTGAGGTTCAAGACCAGCCCAGGCAAACAGTTCTCAAGAGACCCCAATCTCCAAAATAACCAGAGCAAAATGGACTGGAGGCGTGGCTCAAGCCATGGAGTGCCTGCTTTGCAAGTGTGAAGCCCTGAGTTCAACCTCCAGCCCCACCAAAAGAGGATTAGAAAGCCTTTGAGAGGTATCACTATGTTCTAGCTCCAAAGACCTCCTCCTGGAAAAAATGACAAGGATTATTTATTTATTTATTTATTTATTTATTTATTCTGGGGCTTGAACTCAGGATCTCATGCTTGCTAGGCAGGCTCTCTACCACTTGAGCCATTCCCCCAGCTGACAGATTTTTTTTTAAAGAATGTAAAGCTCTAAATGAATCTAATACAATCTTATTTTAGTTCTACATCCATTTCTCCTTAAAATCATCAGACACTTTGGGAACAGCCAGGGAAAAGAGCACAGGTTTGAGAATCAGACAACTTTGGACTCCAGACTTTGTAATACATACTAGATATTTTGCTTCTCTTAACCTCACTTTCTTTATCTTTAAAATGGAAGTAATAACACCTGCCCTGCAGGTTGGATTGTGAAGATGAGAAAGAATATATATGCATAGCCTGGCACAGGGTCTAGACCATAGGAGGTGCTCATAAATGACAGCTTTAACCATCATCCACGGATGAGAACCTCCTTGGATGCCCAACACCACAGCGCCCCAGCTACCTGGCTGGCTGTCCGGAATCCAGCTAATTGGTAGCTCTCGTTGACCTATGTATCTGAGCAAACTACTTAATGAAATGAATCTTACCCCAAATGGGGAAGGAAATAGAAAAGGTTACTGTCCCCAACAGAGCATCCCAAGGCACCACCCTATGAACATGAACCTTCCCATCACCCTGTCAGAGCAGTGAAGTCCTTGATACTATCGTTGAACACAAGGGGAAAATGGCTCCTCCTCTAACAGCTCCTCCTCCGACAGCTTGTCATTCCCTAGTTTCTACTCCCCATAGTTCTGGTCTTTCTATCAGAAAAGATTTTGGAACCAGGGCTTGGAGATTCTCACTATGTGAGAGGCAGACTCAGGAATCAGGCAGATGTAGGTTCATATCAGGTTCTACCATTATGTAGCTATGAGGCTTTGGGCAAGACAATTCCCCATTCTGAGCCTCAGTTTGCTCATCTGTACAATGAAGGACCTGGGAGAAATCAGACGGAGAATATATCCAGTGTTTTGCTCAGAGCAATGCACAGAAGACTTCAATAAATAGCACCTGCTACTCTTGTCACAGCCCATCCTCTACCTGGAGCCCAAATTGAGGGATGTGAGGGCAGACTCTATGCTTAAGAAGTCCACACCATGTTTTACCACGCCTTCTCCCACAAGGCACTCTTCTGCCTCTCTCCCTAAGCTCATTGCCTAGAGTGAAAATGAAAGCTTGGGACCAAAGTGCTTCCCACTCACTCTCTTTCCACTTGCTCTCTTCCCTTGCTAGGGACTTCCTACACCATGGGCCATTCCTGCCCAGGCCTCTTGCCAGACTCTACAGTCCCTGAAAGTAGGGGGAGACCAGAGGGGCTGGGATGAGAAAGCCAAGTAGTTGGGGGATTCCGAGCCTCCAGAATGAGGAACTACAAAAATACATTTAAGCCAAAAGTGAGTCAAGTGTGAGCTTCTGAAAATCCCGGAGATATGCTTGGTTGGATCTCAGCCATTGTGGTGCCTGGAGAAATTCCTCCTAACCCTTTCTTGGGTCTCATGGACTAGTCATCTCCCCACGGGTCTCCTATGTCATCTGAAAATTCAACAGGCAGAGGCATAACCTTGGGGACTCCTCCTAGTGAAAATTACCATTCCTTCTCAAAAAAGTACCTGGGCCTCTGCACACATCTCTTGCTCCCACTAGATGCCCTGGAAGAAAGCAGCCCAAGCTGGCAAGAAGATGATAACCACTAAAGGCTGGCCTCTGTCCACAATGGGAAAGGCACGGGGAAAGGGACAGGAAACAGGCGAGACCCGCCCCTTCCCTTGGCCATCCTCTTTTCCTGCCTTCTTGAAACCACTTCCAGTCTTGGTGGACAAACCCAGAGGCTGTCCCACACCCCAGGCTTCTGATCAGGTAAAGGTGGAGGCTCCCTGAACTCCAAACCGTGCACACAGCCCAGGCACGGCTATGCTGGCAGTGCCCTTCCTAAGCGCCTAGGTTCCTAAGTGGACTTCCGGGAATCCCAACCCTCTGGAAGAAAAGAGAGGCAGCTCACCTCATTTTTACCCAGGATCAGGGGTACCTTGCCCCTCTTCCTCGGACTCTCCCAAATCAGCTAGAAAGTTCTCTTCCCTGAAGACTTGCTTCTTCTTCCTTCCCATTCCCCACACTTAAATCCCAAACCGTTGTCGGGTCGGGATAGAAGCTACTCACCGCAGTCAGCAAGCAGCCCCAGAGCACGCACTGCAGAGGCAGCCCAACCATAGCGGGGTGAAACCCGGGCGGCGAGAGCTCAGGGTGGCGGGGGCGGAGCCTCTAGTAACTCCCAGGCCCCAGTCTGTGGCCCCGCCCAGGAAGGGGGCGGGGTCTTAGGGAGCCAATCCTGGCCGGCCCCGGGGTATTAGCTATTCAGGGATTTCCCCAGGACATTTCCCGGAGTTTAATTCTCCGCAGGAATTTAGGGACGTGCGATGAGCGGGGTAGGGGAGGAAGTGAGGGACCTTGCCCCAGGACCTCAAAGGCCACAGACGTGGGCTAGGAGCTAACCTGCTTCCAAGGGGGCGGAGGGAAGAAAGTGGGATCCCTGTAGGTGCTGGAAGGGTCGGGGGAGCTTACAAGGATCTCCATGCTTCTCCCCCGCCGCTGCCTCTGGGAATCCCGGCAGAATCGAAAGCGTCCGCACCTGGGATTGAATGGCCTGAGGAAGTCCCCACCACTACCCCTAAAAAACCGGAAAGGCCACAGCTGAAGTGCGGGGAGGCGTCTCAAGGAAACGGGTGTCCCAACTCAAGAGTTTCACTCTCTTGCAAAGGAAATTCCCTCGCGTGGGCTCAGCGTCCCAGCCTCCGCATCCACCCATCCATGCATCTATGCGTCCCCGCCGGATTCTATCCCATTCCCATCCAGCTCCTGGAGACAGGCAGGAATTGAGCACACCAGCCTTTTGTGGAATTATAGGCACCCTTGGAAAATGTCAGGACACTCGAGGCCCTCCTTGTGCCTTCATTTCCTCGGTTCCTGTCCCTTCCCCCTCAAGCCATTCCTAAAACAGTGCTTACTCTGCTTTGCAGCATGGATCGTCTGGGTTCTGGTCCAGGCTCTGCCACTGATGCAGAGTTCCCTTGAGACTCAATTCCCAATCCATCTCCTCAAGAAACCCAAGGAGCTTGAACTAAACAGCAACTTGGGATGATAACCCTCTAAGCTCTGAATTTCGAGGCTAGGCCAAGAAGCCAGGCCACACAGATCAGGGAAGCAGAAGGAAAGGGGATGCCTAACCCATTCTTGGAGCCTTTTCTGTAATGGGCACATTTGCAGCTCTTGTAGATTCTACCTCTGAAATCATCCCGTCTTCCATCGCCTCTGCCACTGTCCAATTCAGGAGCTCACATCTTTCATCTGGACTGTGCCAACAGCCTCATTCATAAAAGAAGGAATTAGGGGTGGGCACACAAAGTTGGCAGTCTCAACACAGACCTCAAGCTTCAGTGGCCCCTTGGATGGAAGAGATGATGGTCAGATACAAAAAGGCCAGAAACAGGGGTCTTCATTAAAGCCACACAAATATGACCAGGATAAAGAGAAAATTAAAATACTTTTTCCCTTTCTCAATCCCCTTTGAAAAAACAAGCAGTGCTCGCTTTGGCAGCACATATACTAAAATTGGAACGATACAGAGAAGATTAACATGGCCCCTGTGCAAGGATGACACGCAAATTAATGAAGCATTTGATGTTCTCAATGCAAAAGAGCTAATGCAAAAACTTTAAAGTGACAGAGGCCAATAGGAAAAGGGGACCAGGAACTAAAGAAAAGCTAGTTGAGAAGAATCAATTTAGAATGTAATACATATGTACAGGAAAGCAATACGAGGAATCCCCCTGTATAGCTATCCTTATCTCAACTAGCAAAGACCCCTGGTCCTCTTATTAATGTTGATACTGTCTCTTCAACAAAATTTGAGGTAAGGACAAAGCAGTTTCTGCTCGGAAATGAAGGGGTGTGGGCGGGAGGGGGAAGGGGGGAGGGGTGGGAAGAAGGGGGGAGAAATGACCCAAACAGTGTATGCACATATGAATAAAAGAAATTTTTAAAAACTGCAAAAAAAAAAAAAGAAAAGTAAAAACAAGCACAGTTTTAATTCCTTTGGGAAGGGGGGCATTACTGTAATCACTTCAGTTATTACTTATTCCTTATTTGCTTGATTCCAAAATTGGGCCCTTCACAAAACTGCCTGGGGAAGCAAATACACTGAATTAAAACATTAATTATATTATATGAAACATATCATAGCAGCAATTAAAGCATCTTAATGTGTGAAAGAATAAATAGTAGCCTTCGTGTTGCCCCATGGGGCGCAGACCAGAGAAGATAAAACGAAGATATTTCTGTACATGCACATCCCAGGAGAAATGTGCTGGCAGCGAGGCCCAGGGGAAGTGGGCTGAGAAAAGTGTGAAGGAGGAGGGTAGCCAGGAGATGAATTTGAGGAGGTGGTGGTACTCAGAGTCCCATGAAAGAGGGGATCCATGATGGCGTATGCAATAGAAACAGAGCAAAGGACATTCAAAAGAACAGGAACTGGATTTTGGAAATGGTCTTTGGCGTGGCCACAGGGCCAGGTGAATAGGTGAAGAGCATGCCTGGAGGTCATGTCCATGGTGTTGCCAGAATCTGGTAAACGGGGGTCCTAAGCAAACCCAATGGTGTCCTCCCCCAGTCTGCACTGGCTTCTCAGGACCCTCACTTCCTGACATGGCCTGCATCTCTACCCAGCCTTCCAGCCCTGCTCCCTGGCTGTACCATGCTGCCACCACTGCCTGACAGCCTTCTCCCACTCTTCTTTCATCTCATGCTTCAAGACTTGGCTTAAAGCCAGTGCTGGTGGCTCACGCCTGTAATCCTAGCTACTCATTAGGCAGAGATCAGGAGGCTCATTGTTGGGAGCCAACCTGGGCAAATAGTTCACGAGACGCTATCTTGAAAATATCCAACACAAAAAAAGGGCTGAAGGAGTGGCTCAAGTGGTAGAATGCATGCCTAGCAAGCATGAGGCCATGAGTTCAAACCCCAGTTACTCCCTATTCCCCAAGAAAAAGACTTGGTTCAGGTGCCCCTCCTCTAGAATCTCCCCACCCCTGCAGCCAACTAGGATGTGGACAACTTCTTCCCCAGGCTCCCTCTGACCCCTGTGGCTGCTTACCTGAGTGAGACTACAGCTCCTCCACACCGTACTTCAATTTTCCTGTTTATTTGTGGAACCGGTGTATTGAAGCAACTCAACTCCGTGGGACATAGTAATGAAGCTTTTTCTCCTAATCTCTGACTTCAGCCATGCTGGGCTGAATTTCCTTTTCTTTTCTTGGGCAGATGGCATTGCTATTGGATCACTTTCTGTTGTTAAACATCCATCCATTGACGCTTTATTCTCAAACTCAATTTAAATCTCATTTTATCTTCTCCCCTACTCATCCAAGGGTTAACTTGACCAAGGACCCAGTATCCAGCCTTCTGGAAGAAAAGGAAAGTAGCCTAGTTGGAGACACACTAGCACCCATTCCCTTGTTGAAATGGGGAGAAATGACAAGGAACGTGCAAATATCACTGCCCATGCCACCCCAGCAAGAGCCTTCTCTCTGTTGGTTGGCCCTCCTTGTCTGGGCTTATGGTTCCTCATGGGACACATTAGTAATTTCATGGGGGCTCCTGCACTACATAGTCCTCTGGCAGGGGGCATCTGACTCAGGCCTGACCCCTCCTACCTTGCTGCCTCATCACCTGGTCCTGTCACTGATAAGACCATTCTGCCCAGCAGTCAGCCTGGTTGGGTGAGACATCAGAAAGGTGCTCCAGCCTGGCTAATTACCACGGCGTCCACTTGACCCACAGGGACACCCACACTCTGGCCAGCTGCTCCACAGTGCCCCCTCTTTCCTCCTCTCTTCTCCCCTGCTCAGATAGGTATGGTCTCCTGCCAAGTAGATCCTGTGCAGGAATACCATCCCTTATCCTCTTCTTGCAGTCACCCTCAACCTCCATGAGTGACTCCCTCTGAGCTTCCCCCTCCCCACACCCCTTTACTTGGAAGGGAAGGGAATTGCCTCCCATTAAACACTATATTACTCAATAAAAATCAAAGACCCTGGGATTATTATATGGACAAGGAAGAAGAAATTGAGTTTTGGCTAGTGGGCCAGTTCTGCCTCCTATAGTAAACCTTGAAGGGAACATCTCTGGCTCTCTAGAATGCAGGGTGGCTGGGGCCTGCTGGCTTTGGCATTTGTCGTATTACCAATTTCTAAGTGACAGAGGACTCTTGCTCCATAACCTTTGGGCTGGCTCTTCCTCACATTTAACTCGATTCCTGGAGAGCAGGAACTATGTTATAATCATCTTTGTAGCCTAACGCTCACCCAGAGCCCAGGCACAGGCCAGATGCTGACCAAGTATTTCCTGAGTGAGTGTGGGACTATAAAGTTATGAGACTGAAGGACCAATCAAGACATGTCTGCTTGTTCCCTCACTGTCCTGGTTGCTGTCCATTTCCATCAGAGGACCAGCCTCTCTAACTGGAATCCCCAGTCCTAAGTGCAGACAAAAATATTTCCCCTTATTTCAACAGAGTTGAGCTGGAATTTGTCAAAAGGAACTAAGAAACTTAAAAAAGAACCCAACCAAAAATTTGAAAAACCCAAGAGCCAACAAAACAGAAGTTTTGTTTGGATTTGAAAGTGTAGGGTTTTTTTTTTTTTTTTTTGTAATGGTGTATAATATCAAAGTCAACTGTAATGACTTAGCTGATTGTGCTTTCCAGACAAGGAGAACCAGATCTGGTCCCCAGACTCTAATCTCTGAAATAAGAGATGCCTTTGATTGCAGGAGAGCAGACCCAGATCCCTTACTGTGGCCTCATGGTCCTCAGAGACTTGGTTTCTGCTGACCTCTTCCACTGTCTACTGCCAGCCATCTCAGCTCTTATCTCAAAGCTTTGTCTGTGCCCTTCTATCACTCTTCTTCCACTGGCATCTTCCCCAGTCAGATGTGGGGCAAAGGCACTTTCTCAATGAGGCCTTCCCTGGCCACCTCATCTAAAGGGAGCTCCTTCCACTGTCAACCGCTTCCCCAACCGCTGCCCTCTCTTAAGAGAATACAAAGCTTAAATAGAAGAAAATACTATTGGAAGAGCTCATGGGATTGACAGGAAGACTGAAGACCCAAACTCAAGCCAGAACCTTGGGAGGCAAAGCATAGATAACACTAATATAGATAAGACTGCCACAGAAAAGTTCCTAAAACCATCTCCATTTTGGTCAACTTCCAAGACATTCCCCAACCCCCGTGATCCCCACCTGCTGGTTCACACCCCTATCTAGGTCCTCTTCCTCACTGTACCAGGGCTGATAGGTGTGGCCAATAGAAACCAGCAGGAGTGATAGTAGGTCACTGAGTTCAGGCTATCAGTCTCTCTCTCTTTCTCTCTCTCTCTCTCTCTCTCTCTCTCTCTTTCTCTCTCACCCTCCCACGTTCCCTCCCTCCCTCTCTCTTCACCAGCTGTTCACCATGTCATGAAGACACTCAGGCAGCCTATGCAGAAGTCCATGGGGAAAGGAACAAAACTTCCAGCCATCAGCCACATAGGATCCTCAATCCCTAGGCGAGCCCCATATGACTTCAGCCCCAGCAGAAACCTTGACTATAACCTCACGTGAAACCCTGGCCAGACCCACCCCACTAAGCTACTTCTGGATTTCTGACTCACAAAAGCTCTGAGATAATTGATGTTTGCTGCTTCAAGCTAGTAAGTTTTTAGTAATTACCCAGCAATGGATATAACCAGTACAATTTTTAACTTACCCTGAACTTGACCATCACTTCTCCAAGGCTCAAATTCTTGAGAAGAGATTCAGAGTGGCTTTGACTTTTACCCCACATTCTGACTGCCAGAAGGTGGGAAGAACTATCTGTATGTTTTGGCTTCTTTAGTGAATGCTCTGTCCTTTCCCTTCTAACAAGAAGGATGCAATGATGCTGAGAGGCCAAAACCAGTCCATTTGCCCTCCAGAGTACCTCTAGATTGCTTGTATGTCCTTCTCTATTCAGGATGGCCTTTTTCTCCTTTCCCTACTGCCTCCTAAGTCTAGGCATACACCAGGCCCTAAACCTAAAGGACGCAGATGCTTCCTTGACCCAATTATGTGGTAGAAATATCTTCAAAAGTCAAAAGTCTGATAGCTTTAAAAATGCCAAACCCTAAGCAAGCATGGTGGCACATTCCTTAATCCCAGCACTTGGGAGGCTGGGGCAAGAGGACTGAGAGTTCCAAACCAGCCTGGGTTATATAAAGCTATATAGCAAGACCCTGTCTCAAAAATAATAAAAAACAGTAAAATATAATAAAAATTTAAACGTCACACCCTCAAGAAAGACCTATGAGCTGGCAAGTTCTTTCAGTGAATTAGTGGAGGGGGGATTTTGGGAATCAGAATTGAGAGACACAATTCTGTCTTTTCTTATACCTATAGCCCATTGAATAAACAAGTCTTTCCCACTCAAGATAAATATATGAAACAGATGCTTTATTACAGGCGAAAAATAACCCCTGGTGCTATCCCAAAATTAAGTCGAGGTTTTCATTTATACATTTATATGACTCCTGGTCCATCGGTTCCTTTATTGTGTCCTTTCATATACAGACTTCCTGTTTTATGTTTTCCTATAACACTATGCTATGTGTATTTATTTCCACTTTTTTGCAAACAGGTACCTTTTTTTTTCTTTATCTACCTTTATATTATCCTCTTTATAACAACCTGGTAGGGGGGGCCAAGGGGGAGAAATGACCCAAGCCTTATATGCACATACGAATAATAAAACAATAAAAAAAAGAAAACAGAAAAAGACCAGCAAAGTCAACTCAAAGAAAGAAGAGGAAGAAAACAATAAAAAATAGAAATTAATGAAATAAAAAAAAACCTGGTAGGTATCCTTGATGTGTTTAAGAATGTATTTGTTCATTTCAGAAGAAAAGGAATCTTTATAATTTTTCTGAAATCACTTTTCTCATTTAGCAATATATCCTGGAAATAATTCCAAGTCAATAGATTCTGGCACATTCCTGTTTAAAATAATTGTGCAATATTCCAAGGCATGGGCTCATCACAACTGATTCTACCACACTCCTGTTGATGTATATATCCAGGGTGCATCCAGGATTTCACTCTGCAAAACACACTGCAGTAACACAGCACCTTGCTTAGGAACTTGTATGTTTATGTCTGCAGAACAGATTTCTAGAAGGATAACAGATATTTTCAAAACACTTTTCAAAAAGAAAAAACTGGGGCAATTCATGTCAAAGGGACCTTTGCTTGGCAGTTTCTCCATCACTAAATATTATCATTCTATTTTGGGGTGGGGATTGAACTCAGGGCCTCACCTACCACTTGAGCCACATCCCCAGTTTATCATTTATTTTAATAATTGACAACTTGGTGGGTGAAGGGTACCCCATTAATGCTTTAATTTATATTTCCCAGTTATTATTGAAGTTGAACAGCTTATCAAATGTTCATCAGCCTTTTGTATTTCCTTTTCTATGAATTAATTTTATATAACCTTTGCCTGACAGCCTATGGGATTTTTTTCATAACAATCTCATTCAATCATGTATTCATTCAACTAATATTCACTGAGTATTTAGTATGTATCATATGTTGGGGTTATAGTATTGAACTAGATAAAGACCCAACTCTAATGAAGCACTCTTTCTATAATATGGTTATTAACATTTTCCTCTTTCATCCATGTTGAAAGAGAAAATGCCTCAAATCTAATTATACCCCTAGGTTCCCTCTATAGACATCCTCTGGCTGACTGAAATCATTATGGTTTCACGTTTTATGATGTAAAAAAAATTAGCACCAGGTGCCACTCATTAATTTGTTAAAACAAAAAGATCAGTTTGTCCAATCCTCTGTGTAGCACCCTGTTGGCACCCCACTTCCTGGCTGTCTATATTCACTGTTCAGTTCTCTACCTTGAGCACTTGTGATCTTCTGCCCAGGTCTTTTATGCTTTCAAGAACATGTTTAGCCCTTGACAGGGGCAGGCCAAAAATGCCAGAGTAATACCCCTGAGATTAGTCTTCTAGCAATGTCAGAGGAGGAGTTGTGGATAAATGCCCCAGATTCCACAGCTAGAAGCTGTGTTCCACACCATCTCCCCATTCAAGATGAAGCCCCAGTGGCCCACAGCATAACCTGCTCATTACCTCACCCTGTGAGGACTTCCTTTCTCTCTCTGTTTCACTTCCCCATGTTCCCTTCAGGGCTTCCTGGGGTCATCTTCCAAATAAATTAAAATCCTTGTTTCCGTTTCTGTTTCTGGGAGACTGCAATCAAGACCCTTTGATTTACAAATGAGGAACTAGCATCAGGAGGCAGTGTAGCTTGGTAGGTATCTGGTATCAGAGATCTGAGTCCAAAACCTGGTTGTGCTACTGACTGTGTGGCCTTGAGCACAATCCTAACCTCCAGTTTCTCCTCTGTGGACTGGACATGAGAGCTCACATGGTTTTTAGAAGGACTAAATTAATGATGTCATTTCTTATCATAACACCTAGTAAAAATGGTATCGATCATTAATATTAGAAAAACTGAGTTCCAGAGTGTACAAGTAGCTCATCTATGGTGACATAGCACCTGGAACTCTTATGTCTCGTTGCAGAAGATTCTATTGTTGTCTCCCCATGGACCAGAGGTATTACAATCATGGGGTTCCCCTTGTCCTGGGCTTTGAATACTCCTAGACGTATTGGTAGATTACGATGTCCAACAGAACTTTCTTACTTCTACCATTCAACGTGGAAGCCACTAGCTCCATATGCCTGGTAGTCACTTAGAATGTGGCTAGTACAACCAAGGATGTTCATTTGGTTTTATACTTTTAAATACAAATAGCCACATATAGCTAGCAGTCACCATATTAAACAGCACAGGGCTACAGAAAGGGGGTTGGGCAATGGTGGAAAGAATCTTTCTTAGTTCTTTTCTTCTCCCCTATTCTCTCTTGCCTCCTGTCTCCTCTCTCAGCCTGTGCTGTTCACTCCCTTTCTCAGCACTCTCTGCCTCCCCCGCACTTTGTGTGTGCTACGTCCCATGGCAGGGAGCAGCAAGGGCTATGACAACTGTCGTATTTTCATTCACCCAGAAAGGTGAAACAATCTTCTTTGTGATCCCTGAGCTGAAAGGCAAGATGAATACCTGCTATAAATATAGCTGAATAAAGATCTTTTTCCAGATGCTTCCATTGTTCCCTCTTCCCTTATAGTATTCATGCTGAGATAATTCCCAGCTTCTCAAATCCTCCATAGTTATAAAACATACCATTACCTCATTTTCATCTCATTAGATTTACAGGTCACAGACTACTTTGATCCTTACCAAGTTCATCATTAATGGTTTCAAAATAATGGTTCTTTCTGTTTCAGCATAAGCCCCACACAGAACTTCCTGCTTATGAATTCTTTTATCTCCTGCTTCCTAATTTTGACTCTCTAGTCTAGACACAGGGGTAATGGAGCTTTCCAAGTGCTCATGTGTATTTCACATCCTCCAGGATGCTCCCTGATTAGTTCTCTAACTCCACAGCAAAAGCAGTAGTTTCTTTCCAAACCATCTAATCCTGATGGATGGCATGGAAACATTTGCCTGAGTCCTATATGAGATCACAACCATCAGCTCCCCCAGATTTCGTTTTCAGGGTATCTTTCATTAACTCTGCAGGGTACAACAGAACACATGTGGGTTTCAGAGTCTCAGTCATGGGATTGGATCCTATGTCAACTGAGTCTCAGTTTCCTCATCTGTAAAATGGAGGAAAGAGCGCTTAGCCTTCAGGATAATGGCAAGATATGGAAGTCATTAAGAACAAGTACATCACCACTAGTACACTGCTCTGTGACCTGGGGTAAAATTACCTCAGGTAATTTAAGCAACTTGCAGCGAGGCTGTTCAGAATCTCAGAACCTCACTGTTCTTATCTATAAATTGAGGATAATAATACTTGTACTTAAGGGATTGGGAGGATGAAGTAGGTTATGTTTAACGTTCTCAGCACAGTGCGTGACTTGAGGAAAGTACTCATTGCTTCATATTCCCTGAGAAAGGCTTCTCATCCAAGCCATTGGCTGTATTTTTGTTTTTTGCAGGAGGGGCAGGTGGGTACTGGGGTTTGAACTCAGAGTCTCAGGTTTGTTAGGCAGGCACTCTACCACTTGAGCCACTCTACGAGCCATTTTTGTGTTGGGTATTTTCTCGTGTGTGTGTGTGTGTGTGTGTGTGTGTGTGTGTTGTGTGTGCGTGTGCTGGGTGTTTTCGAGATGGGGTCTCTCAAATTATTTGCCTGGGATGGCTTCAACCCTTAATACTCCTGATCTCTGCCTCCTGAGTGGCTAAGATTACAGGCGTGAGCCACCAGTGCACAGCTGTTGACTACTTTCCTTAGAGCAGGTTTCAGTGTTTTGTGTGTTGTGGATTCCTCTGGCTGTCTAGAGAATTCTACCGTATCCTTCTCAAAAAAATTTGTTAGTGCATAAACTATGATAGTTACAAAGAGAACCAATTATATTGAAAGACAAAACATTAAGACAAATGTGTGATACAGCACTCTATGTGCCTCTTTATTAATGGATTAAATAACAGGATGTAGTGGCAAATCTAAAACCTCCATCATCTCAAAGTCGTGATGAGTGCAAATAGTAATTCAAGACACCCACGACAACTGTAATATGATATGAAGTAGTAATATCCGTGAGTTCTAATGTAGCAGGCCCTGCTAGTTTTATGGTATTTACTGCTCCCATTCATAATCAAAATAAATGCTCACTTTCAGTTATTGAAAATATGGAAGTCAGTTTTTCCATCCAAGTTCATGAGCCCCAGGTAAAGGGCCCCTGCTTTATAACATATTTAGCACCCCTTTGTCCTTAGTGGTGTCTCCAAAGTCATAGATTAGGAGGTAACAGGAACAATCCCTTCACATCCCACTACCTGGTCTCTAACTGGACAAAATATTAGGAAGGTGATATAGAAAGTCCTATAAGAGGGGGAGACAGACTGACAAACTACTGCCAGCTAAACTTACTGAGCACAGTGTGTTTTACCTATATTAACACATCAATGATCCCCTCAATTCTTTGAGATGGGTACTATTACTATCCCTGTTTTACAGAGGAGGAAACTGAGACACGGGGAGGTTAGGTAACAGGCCCATGATCACACAGTTAGCAAATGAGAAAGACAGGACTTGGACCTGGGTAATCTGAATCCATAGTCTGTACTCCTGGTTATCACGTCATGCTGCCTCTCTGCTCAGGGTGCCAGAAGTGAAATCAAGCTAAAATCTTCAGGATGTGTTGGAGTTGGTCAGAGAGTAGAAAGAGAAGGAGGCTGGAGAAGGAGAGGTAGGAAAGGGATTGGGGGAATTTTTTAAACAAAGAGAATAAGAGACACAAAGGTCTTGAGGTAGAAAGAGTGGATAGTCTAATTTGGAAGCAATTGAAGTGGTCCAAGCTAAGGGTGCTGATGGGTTGAACTAGGTGTTGGCCAGGGCTACATAAAGAAGTAGAGAGAACCTGGAAAGATTTGGGGAAAAGAATCTGGGCAAGAATCTGGGTGTAGGAATGAGGGGTGGTTCCCCTGCAGCAGATTGAATTTCCCAAAGATGGCCACAACTGGATCTCCGTTCCCACACGCTTTTTTAGAGAGACCTTGACACTCCTTCCATTCAGAAATAGTCTCTGTCTTTTCCCTTGAGTCTGGCCAGGCTTGTGTGATTCCTATGGCTCTGTTCTAGAAGGCAGGGCTGCTTCTACCAGCTTCTTTAGCCACGCTCTCCTGTCTTGGATTC
Source organism: Castor canadensis (assembly GCF_047511655.1). NCBI lineage: Eukaryota > Metazoa > Chordata > Mammalia > Rodentia > Castoridae > Castor > Castor canadensis. The sequence goes on along the minus strand of NC_133390.1, from coordinate 168,395,004 downwards.
CTGAGCTTCCAGTAAGCAACAAGACTGCCACGAAGCCCAAATGAGGCATGCAGAGAGACCACATGCAGAAACCTAACCAGCCTCCTGCTGCTCCTGCCCTATGCAGTCCATGAGGCGAGTCTAACTCAAGCTAGAACTGCCCATCCAAGCCCTTCCTGAAATCCTGATTCCCAGAAACTGTGAACGAAAATAAAATGGTGGCTCTACACCACTAAATTTGGAATCTGGAACACTCTTCCTTCAGATTCAGTCTCTACGGCCTCGGCCAGTTTAGCTAGTCATGACTTTCACAAGAGACATTTAACATTCTCAGCTCGGGTCCCTTGTGAAGGACCCCGAAAATTGGTGACAAGTGGCAAATAGCATTTTTGGTATGTTACCTCTGCAATTTTAATTACCCAGCCCAGTGGTTTGCAAAACTGAGCTGAGAGAGCATTTTTTCTTGGGGGGGCGGTGAGGGGAACACAATGGATTCTTGCCGGATGTTGTGGTACACATCTGTAATCCCACACTTAGAAGGAAAGGCTAGCCTGGGCTACATAGCAAGACCCTATCTCAAAAATACAAAGCTAAACAGCAACAAAAAGTACAGATCTCTAGTTCTGTCCTGGACTCACTGAATCAGAACCCTCAGAAACAATTAACTACTGACTTGCCAACCTTTCTCTCTAATGTTATCCTGTACCTTTTTGTATGATTATTACACTTATATTCTATTTAGGTAGCCCAACACTTAGAGACAAACTAGGAGATAGATCTTTTGAGAATTTCAAATGAATGGGGGATGGGGAGGCATTAATCAGATTGACCTGGTCATCATAAATATTTGTTAAAGATAATTCTTGGGCTGGGCACGTGGTAGAGCGCCTATCTAAAAAGCACAAGGCCCTGAGTTCAAACCTTAGTACCACCAGAAAGAAAGAAAAAAGATAATTCTCTTTAAGTGTTTTCACAAGTAATTTCACAAGGCTTTAGAAATAGAAAGGCTAAATATGTCCCGTCAAATGTAATAATAATCCAAACTGTGAATTGCCTCAAAGACACAAAGATTGTATGGCATTCAAATTTGAAAAGAAGAAAAGATGGAGATATTATGGATATAGTGGTTAGCCCTTGTCTAAGCAGAGTGTTGTATGATAATGAAGCGATATAACAATGGTTTGGGAGATGTTACTTGGTATTGAGAGAGCTTACAGAGAATCTAAGTACACCTACCCATGACATCATACATTGAAATCAATTTTAATTAAAGACTTAATTTCTAAAGGAGGGAATAAGTCCTGCTAAAACTTGAAAAGGAAAAAAAATATATTCATTGCTTTCCTGCAGAGAAGGAAGTCCAAAGTCAAATGTGGGTCTGAAGGTTTGTGTCCCTTCTAGGGGTCTCTAGGGAGCTTTTGTTTTCTTGTCTTTTTCAGCTTCTAGAGGCTGCCTGCTTTCTATGGCTTGACATCCCATTCCCATCTTCAAAGTTATGAAGTTCCTCCTCTTCCTCCTCCTCATCCTCCTCCTTCTTTACTCTCTCTCTCTCCCTGCTTCCCTCACTTTCTCTTCTTCCCTCTACCCCTTCCTCCCCTTGTACCGTATCTCCTTCCCCGACTCTGAGCCTCCTACCTCCCTCTTATAAAGACCCTTGTAATTACATTGGGTCCACTTGGATAATCTAGGGATATCTTCCCATATCAAGATCTATGTTATCTGCAAATTCCTGGTTACAATTTACAATGTAAGGTGACATACTGACAAGTTCTGTTATAACAGATGGGTGTCTTCAGAAGGCCCTGGTCCAGAAGATGTCAGGCTCTTGCGTCTCTCAAAGACAGAACTGAACAGAGTAGCAGATTGCAATGCCATAGTAGAGTTTTATTGAAAGGAAAAGGAAAGTATAGGCACTGCTAAAGAAAGGAAAAGGAAAGTATAGGCCATGTGGGACATTCCCTTTTACTGGACATGCGCCATTTTCCAGTCTGAACTGGCCAAGAGGCTCCCTTGTCTTTTGGGACACTTATGGTGCGAAGGAATTTACAGCTCATGGGATGTCCCAGGATGGTACTGGGTGGGAAGAAGGAATTCAGCATGTAGTGATCTTTTGGTGAAGAGGATGGCGTTCCATGGTGGATTACTTTCCCTGTCAGTAGCCTGCCTCAGTTCCACAATTTAGAAAAATGGACATCTTTGGAGGTCATTATTCTTATCACCACAATTGTATAGAACTATACTGACCTAGGTGGACATGACCAAGGGCTAGGCTCCTAACCAGATGTCTCTGCAAAAGGGTCGGGCTTGCTAAATGGCTTGGGCTGGGGAGGGGAGGGTGATCATTCAATAGTTTATTGAGTCATCCCTTTCAACACACAACAGAGACTGCCAGGGAGATAGTCCCATTCTGATCCACTTTTTTTGTTTTTCCGAATCTTCCATCAAAGGGCTATTAGCTCTGTTGGGGCTAGCCAAGAACCTTGTATCATCACAATAAGGTCCCCTCCACCCCACTCCAGTGTCCTGGGGGACCAGGACTTAGTGATCAGTTTCCAGTGAACAGACTAGTCCATGAAAACCCAAGAACCTCTGCTTTCTAGGAATGGTCTAAAAAAATAGCCCAAACAAATCTGTAGAAAATTTATAAACTATGATGTCATAAAATGAACCATTTTTACTTAATCTACACTATTCATAAGAAGAAAAACTTTACCCTGTGGGGTCTGAGGAGTTTCCTGACCTGATTCATACAGCGACTGGTGTGATTAATGGAGTGTATTTAGGGCTGTGTGAGCAAATTCCATTCCCTGTGACAAATACACTCGAGATTAAATGAAGAATTCATCGTTTCACATGCTTCACGGTTGACAAGCTACATTCTGGGAAATTTGTTTTTTTGACACTGAATGGCTGTTCCAGGAAGAAATAAATAACTCTAGAAGAAATTGTGACTGTATCTCTAGAAGCCTTTTGCCTCTTGTCAGTGAAACTAACAGGGTACACAACCTATTAAAATGTAAATTTTAAATACAGCTTTTTCTCTGCCTCTCTGCTCTCTTTGCTCCCTGCTATCCCGCAGTTGCAAGACTATGTACATACATTATTCTCCAGTACACACGTGTACAGGTGCTTGGATTTGAGGGGTTTGTTTGTAGTTTTACGTGACTAAACCAAAGTATTTGGGGATGTGAATGTTCTATTTCCACATTTAACGAGGAGGGAACGCGCTCCGGAAACAGAAGAAGGCTGTACTGAAGTCCTTTGAGGCGCAGGCTTGGGGCCCACAGTCAAACCCGGACGCCGTCACTAGGCAACCCCTTGCGTTCTCAACCGCCGCCACAGAGCCACTCCCTCCTCCTGCGTAGCCAAGGAGATCGACGCCCCGACTCAGTCCTGCCGTAAACCCGCGCGCTCTTGCGACACCGCCGCGCCAGCCGCTGCGTGCGCGCCCTCTGCCCCCACCTCCACTCTCCGCCCCGGCCGCCATTGCCTCGTGCCCGCGCCGGTCGGTTGGTGGCGCCTTTGTCCTACGGCGGGCAGGTGGGCTGAGGCGCAAGCGACAGCGGCGGGCCTGAGGCGAAGGAGCGGAAGGGAGCCCGCCGCGCTGGTAGCGGTGAGTGCCGGGAAGCGGTGGCGGTCCGCCGAGGTGTAGGACTGACGGGCAGGCAGTTAAGGGGAGGATGAAGCGGGAGGGCCGTTCGACGCGCGGCCGCGGCCTCTCTCCTTCCCGGGTGCGCGCGGGGCTGCGCATGCCCGGTGCGGGGCGCGGCCGCCTCCGGCTCCCATCAGGCCCAGGCCCAGACCAGCGCGGGCGGCCGGCACTGGGCTGAGGTCGGCGGCACGGCTCCCGCGGCCGCCGGTCCGTGCGTGAACGGTCGGTGCGAGCCCCCGAGGCTTCTCCGTTAGGGCAGGGCCACACACCCTGCGTCCCTTTTCGGATCGGTGAGGTCGCTGTCCTGCGGGACCTCTGCGAGGCGGTGGCGCAGTCGGGATTCGAACCCTGGCCGTCTCGGCGGCGTTCTCGGGGCGGGCGGAGCTCTGTACCCTGGCGTCGCCCCCTGACCGCATCCTCTAGGCGCCTCCTTGTGTGACACCCCGCCCATTTGATAGCCGCGGACCCCGGGTGCTGAGAACCGGTGGGAAAACCTGTGTCGGAACCTGCCGGCTTTCCAGGGTCCGGACGCGCGCGGGGCACTTTCCGCTCCTCGGTAACGGGCCGGGGCTTTTTCTAGCACGGCGTTTCCCCAATGTTAGTTCCTCGCGTTCACCTTGATGTCCGTGTACCATCTATACTCTTTACCACGTGTTGTTTATTTATTTACTTACTTTAAACTGACTTTTTTTTTTCTCTTTCTTAAATACATTTGTCGAAGGCGGAAACTTCAATCACAAACCATACAATGGAAAGCCAGTTATTTTTCTGATGCTCATAAAAAAAATAAATAAATACCTATCTATTAAAGTAAACAGTGCGTCCTTGTTCCTCCTGAAGTTATTCTGCGTTCCACACTTTGGGAAACGCTGCCCTAGGAATACGGGGTTAATTGTCTTTCTGGCTTTCTGTGCACAGAATTTTTTCTCTGCGGCATAGCAAATCCCATGAAATGCCCCGGGATCTTCCGGCATGGTAATTAATATCATAAGCTTTCTCGTTGTAAGCTGTTGTCGTTATTGACTTAGAATTGTTAGTCCCAGGGAACGGGAAGAACTGCCCACTCAAATGCACCCGGTGTGCCTCCTCTGTTTTCTTACAGCGTGGTGATGTCGTAGCCACCTGACAGCTCATTAAAAGATAGCTCTGCAAACGCTGATGGAGCTTTTTTGGATTTTGACAGCTCTAGATTTAATGTTTTCTGTATGAGTCAGTCTGAATGTGAAAACTAACTTTGTGTAACTTTTTGGAACCAGTATAGGCCAAGCTGTGCATTGTGGGGAGTGGAGATCACTGGGCTATTTGTCATCATCAGTTTCTTCCTGCATTCTGCTTTCTTTGCTTTTCCTTTAGCTCATCTGTCACCCTCTGATATTTTTTGGATCCTCTGACTCATACTCCTTAACCTAAAACACAGAGACACCTGATTTTCTTTGTAGAATATGCTAAAGAAACCATATTGCAAGGCTCAGTGAGTTTTTCCTACTGCAGGCTGCTCCATGTTACATGCCTGTGAACATGATATGTTTAAAGGAGGCATTGACAGGTTAACTTATTTGTAAGTTAATAGTCTGTTCATAATCTTGTTTTTTATGAGTGTGAGAGTAGATTTAATTCAATAAAGGGAACTCAAAACTCAGGCCATTCAAGCTCCCCCAACACCACCACCACCACCACCACCACCAAAGGCTGTGTTTTAAAAAAAAAAAAACATTCTTTATGGATTATCTTGGTATGATCACAATGTAGAACTTGCATATGAGTAAGGTACTTTTCTTCAGATTTCTAAGCAGCAGTCCTGTGCAGAGAAGAAAGGGAAATTTGATTTTACTCAGGAGCCCATTTCAAAACTTCAGCAAATGGAACCTCACCTACTAGTGCTCAGAGCTAAAAATAAACATCTTTTGGAAAGGCTTTATAAGTCTCATGAGAAAAGATTTGATATGAAACTTCATTTTAAATAACCATTGCAAGCATGCCATGTCTATGGCCTGCAGATGGCAGTGCCTTTGTAAGTGTGCTACTGCTGTGAGAACTGGAATTTAATTGTGCTTTAAAGAGTGAAAACCCTGCTGAGTGCCAGTGGCTCCACCTGTAATCCTAGTTACTCAGGAGGCAGAGATGAAGAGGATCCTGGTTCAAAGCCAGCCTTGGCAAATAGTTCGCGAGCCCCTATCTCGAAAAAACCCATCACAAAAAAGGGCTGATGGAGTGGCTTAAGGTGTAAGCCCTGAGTTCAAGCCCCATTACCCGCCCCCCCAAAAGGCAAATGTTCTTTCTTACCTTGGTTTACATTGTTTTCTCGCTCTCTCTCTCTCTCTCTCTCTCTCTCTCTCTCTGGAGGGGGTACTTGGGCTTTAACTCAGGGCCTGCACTTGGAGCCACTCCACCAGCCCCTTTTGGTGATGGATTTTTTTCAAAAGATAGCATCTTGCAGACTATTTGCCCAGGCTGGCTTCAAACCATGATCCTCCCGATCTCCGCCTCCTGAGTAGCTAGGATTATAGGCGTGAGTTTATAATCCTTCCCACATGAAGAATGTTATTTCTGTTCCTAAACTCATGTTGATCTTAGTTGTAATGGTAACATACGGCTAGCAGTGCAGATAGTAAATACCAATTCATTTGTTCCTGCCAATCATCTTGTGGGATAGCTAGACTGGTATTACTATTATTACTATGTTTTTTGCCTGTAAAGAAGCAATAACTCAAAGAGGTTAGATTTCTTGCCCAAGATCACATATTTAGTAGAACATATTCAAGATAATACTGTTGGAGATAAAAGATTTTGTGGTCAAGCAAAATTGGAAAATAGTGAAGTATAGTAGTGTCCTTCCTTACTCCAGAACTTCTCAGAGACTTTTACATGCTAAACATGCAAGGTGGATATCCAAGGCATCTCATTATGTCTTTCTCCCACTCTCCATCCGTGAACATCTTGAGGTAATAGTGTCCCCTAAACTGATTACTCTTGTCTACTACACTGTTTCCTCTTTATACCTTGTGGTTTATTAATGATTACCATTATCTTTGAGACAAGTGCTTTTAAAGCTCAGTGTCATCATTTTTTGTGCCAAAACATTTGTACTGTGTACATCATACACTTTTGTCTAAACTATTCTGCTTAAACAGAGTTAAACTGTCAAGGCGTTGAAAGGACAGTGCCCAATAGAAGAAAATTACACTCGTGTTAACTCTCACTAATGAGATGTATTAATGAAAGGGTAAGGGAAGGCTAAAGCAGCAACATATTAGGAAAATATGATGTATACTGACAGCTACATATATAATACCAACAAGCCTGCTGCTTTTGAAATGGTTTTATTACAACCACATATGAATATTTATAGGGTGGTCATTTTCGTTCTTTATCCTTTCACTACAATAAGAACTAATAGGTCAGCTGAACCAATTACTTTTTCCCCTCCTACTGGGGTTTGTACTAGGGCCACCTGAGCCATGCCTGCAGCCCATGGACCAATTACTTTTATATTTAAAAAAAAAATCCCCTCATAAGAGTCAGAACTTTGCCGCTGGACTCTTCTCTTTGTTTATTTCATGCACAGAACACTGCGGATCTATAGAGACCAGGCAACTTTAGAGTCAGTTGTGCTTAGTTGCATTGGAGAACTGAGGTCTTATATCTCTGGTAGTCTCTGGTTTGACTCTGGAGTGATTGAATTACTGAATATTAGATTGGTCCTTTAGCTAGTGGGCAAAATATTGAGAATTTTGAATTATAAGTAATTTGACTTAGAGTACACTTAATTATGCAACTAGAGACGGAGATAGTAGTAACAAGTATTTACGGTGAGAGATGATACAAGAGTTGTTTTTAATCTTCCACAATTATTTTTCATATCCAAAAGAAAGAAGTTGTAATAAAAACTTAAAACAATTATAAATGCATTACTGAACCCTCTTGTAGACTTTGGGAAACTAACCTTAGGGACAGCCCTTGCCAAAATCTGATCCCTGGGCTGGGAATGTAAGTGAGTGGTAGAGCACATGCCTGCATGCATAAGGCCCTGGATTCCATCCCCAGCACAAGGAGAAAAAAAGAGAAGAGGGAGGGAGGGGAAGGGAAAAAAGAGAAAGGGAGAAAATCTGGTGCCAAAAAAACTGTATCAGTTACCAAAACAGTGATTCTGAACTGACCAGTCTCTGGAGGTGCAGTTCAGGGAATCCACCTTTCCCACCAAAGGGGAAGTGTACACATGTATTGAAGTTGCAGATAGTGTACTTTTTATTTTTATTTTATTTATTTATTTATTTAGCAGCACTGGGGTTTGAACTTAGGGCCTCATGTTTGCTAAGTAGGCACTGTTTCACTTGAGGCATTCCACCAGCCCAGTTTTGTATTGGGTATTTTCAAGATAGGGTCTCAAGAACTATTTGCCCAGGCTGACTTCATCCGGCAGTCCTCCTGATCTCTGCCTCATAAGTAGCTAGGATTACAGTTGTGAGCCACCAGTGCCCAGCTGATAGTGTACTTTTTAAAAATAAATTTTCACTGGAAATAAGTTGAAGCAGATTCTAGAACTAATCTAGTCATATCTCAGGTTGTTAATACAATTCTGGATTATGGTTGGGTTTGTTTTTTGCAAGATCTTAATTTGGACTTCATAGTTTGAAGTTGGTTAGCTCTTGACTTTTTGGCCAGTCTGAACTAGAGATGATAGGAATGTTTAGAATAGTTACAGACTTTTCAGTATTTTGAATGTTTTCACTTTTTTTCAGAACAAAGAAAGTATATGTACCAAGATCCCATGGTCTGCTTAGTAACTTTAGATCTACCCCACTTTGCTTTTAGTAGTGTGGATGTGAAAGTACATGTACGGCCACCTTTCTCTTTTTGCACAAAGTTCCATTAGGTATGAATACAAAATGCCTCCAAGAAGAGGTAGGACTTCTATTCCCCATGAGCGAAACAATTCTTCACCTATGGTTTGTAGAATTCAGAGAGAACTTTAGTTGACAGTTTGCCTTTCATTAGCCAAAGAAGTGGATAACATGCTATCAAAAAGTAACAGGCTCAATAGTTAGTATTTTTCCTGCCTTTTTATAACTAGGTAATTGGAAGAAGTTTAGCAGTTCAGGTTATGTTTTAAGTGATTAGATGAAATTAAAGTAGTGGATTGCATGCTCCTGCGAAAGGGGAACACAGATTATTATGAACTAGCACTCTGGAAATGTGGGTTGATGATTCCATTTTCTTTGGTGGTAGTAGTGTGCTTATACTTTTTTACACTATTTTCAGGGATTATAGATTTAGAATTTTTTTTTTTTTTTTGTGGTGCTGGGGTTTGAACTCAGAGCCTACACTTTGAGCCACTCCACCAGCCCTTTTTTGTGACGGTTTTTTCGAGAGATGGTCTTGAAAACTACTTGCCTGGGCTGGCTTTGTACCAGCCTTGATCGTACCTCCTGAATAGCTGGGATTACAGGAATGAGCCACTGGCATCCGGCTTATATATAGAAATTTTAATGATTATCATGACATTTCCTGTGTAGCAGATTCTGTTTGTGCATTATTTCCCCCTTGAACACGGGTTTAAGGCAATTTCTACTTGGAGGACCTAACTGTATGTTACCATGTATAAACTAAAGAAATAAATAGATGACAGAGTAGAGTTCCCAGATATGCCAAGAATCACCTAAGAAATTTATTAAACTACAGATTCCTAGGCTGAGTCCTCAGATTCTGTAAGTTTGAAACTGGATCTGGGAATTTGATTTTTTAACTTTCTTTCTAGTTATAGATATATGGAAATTATACATATATGTGGAAGAATGGAAAATCTTTTAATGGATATAGTTTCTGTTTTATAAGATGGAAAAGTTGTGGAACTCTCTTGCATAGCAGTGTGAAATGCTTGTTACTGCTGAAGTGTACGTTTAAAAATAGTTAAGATGGCAGGGCTGTAGCTCAGTGGTAGACCACTTGTCCAGCATGCATGAGGCCCTGGGTTCCATCCCCAGCGCTGAAAGAAAAAAAAAATGCTAAGAAGCTTTTTTAATGTTATTTTTTGTTACGTGTTCTTTACTACAATTAAAAGATGTTAAGAAAACAAAGAGAAGTTTGATTTGTTGCATATTTTCTTCCTGAACAGTACATTGAAGTAATAGATTGGTGGCTGTTAATTACTGACTCTTGACCGTCAGACCATTTTATATCTCTTTATTGAAGATAAATTGGTGCTCTTTTATAATTTCCTGCCTGTTCCCTTCAGTGTGAAACCCATGGTCCTTGAATAACGTTACTATATTGATCAGTATTTTGAGTAGCTTAGGTTTAAGTACTCTTTCCTACCTTTTTAGGGTAATAGATATACAGTAAAGCTTCATTAGTTTAGTTTCACCAAGTGTTTATTTATGGTAGTCCAGTTTGTAGCCTTTTAACATGTCCCATTACCACCATTTCTTCCTTTTCTATAGCAAATTGTTTTTGCAATGTAGATTTAGTCTAACACTTCATCTGTCATTTCTGTTTTCTTCCTCTTATCCCCACACTCCCAACTTCAAACTTACCATAGATTTCTAGTTTATTATATCCTTTGCACCATTCCTTTACCCTTGCATCTGCTGGGATGACTTTTTCGAATAAACTACTCATCCCTCAAATTCCAATTTATATGTTACTTTTAGGTCTTCCCTGCCTCCTCCATTTCCCCCCACCCTCGGTTCACACATTCTTTCAGTCTCCTTTCCACCCTGCTCCTCTCCCTTGCCAGATATAAACACAAAATTAGCCCTCTATTATTTTTAACATAAACCCACTTTATATTGTAATTATCCATGTGCATGTACCTCTCTCCTTTATTAAACATGAACTGCTTTAAACTAAGGACATAAGCTTTGTCATTCCACATATCTGAGGCCTAGTACAGTGTGTGACACATAGTAGGCATTTGGCAACGGGTGAATCAATGAAGTATTTAATGTACTAATTGTAGCCCATCCTTTTCAAATTTGTTAACTTAGTTTTCTAAGGAGAACTAAGTTTTCTTCTTGTACAGTTAGTTAAATTGAGATTTCACCTATTTTAAACACGTATTTTTCTGATTTTTTCCCAGTACTGAGGTTTGAACTCAGGGCTTTGCACTGTACTGCTTGAGCCATGCCTACAGCCCTAAATCTATACTTTAAAATTATTGTAGTTTGCTATTATTTTACTAGTTTAGATTAGCTTAACATTTGTGAATCCCAATTAGTGAGCTTTCTTTTAGCTAATTTTCTCCTTGAATCAACATAGCTAACATAGGTAGAATATCCATTTTATCAAGAAAGAAGTATAGGCTCAGAGAAATCAAATGACTTGACAAAAGTAAAGCTACAGCTCAGATTTGCTGATCCCTAGCCAAGTGCTCTTTCCTTAAAAGAAGAAAAAGGGACATTCTGTTAAGTGGAATAAGCCAGGCACAGAAAAATAAAAACTGCATGTCCTGACTTATAAGTGGAATCTGAAACAAGCTCATAGAAGCAGAGAGTAAAATGGTGGTTACTGCAGGCTGGGGATTGGGGAGATGACAGTCACAATGTAGAAGTTGCAGTTAGGAGGAATAAATGACAAGTATTTGAAGTGATAAATGGTAACTTTAGATTTTGGTTATTCCATATTTTGTGTGTGTATGTATATATATATATATATATATATATATATATATATATATATATATACTTCACATATATATATATATATATGTCAAAAATTATGATGTACCCCATGATTATAATTCGTCATAAGATAAAAAGTTGAATTCCCCCCAAAAATACTACGACAATGATGATGAAGGGCTGGGGTACAGCTCAGTGGTAGAGTACTTGCCTGGTTGCACAAGTAGGGCTTAGGTTGAATCCCCAGCACCACACACACACACACACACACACACACACACACACACACACAAAAAAAAACGAGTCTGGAAAGAGCCAGGTGCTGTGGCTCATGCCTGTAATCCTAACTACTCAGGAAGCAGAGATTAGGAGGATCACAGTTCGAAGCCACCCTTGGCAAATAGTTCTGGAGACCCTATCTCAAAGATACCTAACACAAGAAACAGCTGGTGGAGTACCTCAAGGTGTAGGTCCTGGGTTCAAACGCCAGTATTGCCAAAAAAAAAAAAATCAGAAAAGGGCAGCAAGTTAATGTTAATAAAGAATTTTCAGCCTGTAATCATTCCTAGCTACTGAGAAGGCAGACATCAGGAGGATCACAGTTCGAAGCTAGCTTAGGCAAATAGTTTGTGAGGGACCCTATCTTGAAAAAACCCCATCACAAAAAAGAATTGGTAGAGTACATCAAGGTGTAGGCCCTGAGTTCAAACCTTAGTACTGGTTAAAAAAGAATTTTCAGAGCATGGTGGTATACATCTATAATCCCAGTACTTGGGAGGCTGAGGCAGAAAGATTTCCAGTTAAAGGCCAACCTGGGCCACATAGCAAGATCCTCTCTAAGAAAAGGAAAGAAAAAATTTGTCTCAAGAGTTGAAGTGAATAGAATGTCAGTAGCAAAACCCAGAAACATTGTACTCTGAGATGATAGAAATTGGAGTGGTAATTAAATAAGCAGTCCTACTTACTCAGTGTGAGACATTTAAACATTCAAAATGTTGCACATAGACTGGGCCTTTTCCAGGTTCATCAGAATTTGATCAGGAAGAAACCATGTCTTTCCGCTCCCTGTTGGAGGCAGTATAACATCATGTTTAAATATTGGTGTTAGACTTGGGTCTGGGGCCTGTCTTTGCCTTCTGATAATAGTGTGGCCTCAGACAAGTCAGTTTACTTAACCCTCACTTTCCCTCATTTGCAACAGTAGAAGCCATAATAATACTTAACTCTTAAGAGTTATAAAAGGATTGGAAGAAATAGTGCACATAATGTACTTAGTATAAACCTGAGAACAGAGTAAGGATTTTGTAAATAATCAGTTACTGTTTGCTACAGCCCTGTTCCCAGAAATGTTATGCTAATACAGTTAAAGATATAGTAATTATTTTAATTAGGGAATGAAGAAGATAATCAAAGATGAGGGAATATATGGTATTCAGAGTGCTCTAGTTTAAAGGGCTGATTTAGAAACCGGAAACAGCATTTTCTTATCCCAGACTTCTAACAGTATAACTCATTACAATATCCCTAATGTTACAGTATGTCATCAAAGTCATCTTCATAAATATAGTTTAAATGAGAAGTCCTGTCATTTTCCTTCCAAATTCAGTGAATTTAATGTGTAATATCTGCTGTCTTGTCAGTATGATTTTCCATGTGGCATTATTTTTGTCTTCATATAATTCCAATTTAGTTACTCCTGAGTGTTAGTTTTCAGTTATGCCTTTTGGGGAGTTTTATTTCATTTGTAAACAGTTATTGAATTGTATAGGCTTCTGGGTTTTTTCAGCAGTCAGTGGTAGTACTGTCACTTAAGCATTGTGGTTCATAACTGCTCTTATTTCTCATCCTCATTGTTCTCTGTTGCTATAGCCTGTTTAGTATAAAATTTGGTTTTAAGATGAAAAGAGTTGTTATGATGGTATAGTTAAAAAATTGAGTAGAGCAGAGGGCTGGGGCTGAGGGGGAGAGGGAGCATGTCTCAAGCAGTAGAGTTCCTGTCTAGCAAGCACACGGTCTTGCGTTCAAACCCCAGTACCACCAAAAATAAATAAATAATAACTAGAGCAAAGCAGTTCATGGTGCCATGAATAAACATGCATTTATATTTGCAGCGCTACTCAAGGACCATTGTGTGAGCCCTATCTGGCATGTTAATCTAAAATAAAATTGTAGATTAGGTATATTGTGTCATTCTTTGGGTGTTCTTTGCCCTTTTTTTGTATGGTTTAAAATGGCTCTGCCACTTCTATGTAATACCATGTTTTCTACATTATACTCCCAGTTTTTTCCTTTCATGTAAATCCATTGAGTTGGTGTTATTTTTCTTGACTTAAAAGTTCTTAACTGAAAAGTGCTTTTTACTTAAAGTTTTCAGAAGATCACTTGGCAATTATAGCTATTCAGGCCAAGGTTTTGGATCTTGTGGTGATTGTGATGATTTTAAATGACAGATTGCCAATATAATTATTAAAGTATATACCTCCCATGCTAACATGGAAAAAACACTGAGAGACTGACTTTGGGTCTTAGAGGCAGTTGACTAGGATAAAGTGTAGCAGAAATGGAAAGTTCCCTTTTTCTGTTCATAGCAGGCATTCCACCTTTCCTTGGAAAGTCTCCCCAGTTGCCACTGCCTTCTTGTTGATTAGTGTCTCTTCAGTCTTAGTTCTCCATCAAATGTACAAAAAGACCTCCAAATTGTCTTTCCACCTTTTTCCCCTTTTCCTTTACATTTACATTTCTATTTCCTTGATGTTGATTATATAGCTCTAAGGATTTAAGAAGAAAATAATCCAATTAATTAGTTCAAAAGTCCTTTTACCAGTAAAAACATTTGCATTTTCAAAGAAAGACTTGTTTAAATGAACTTCCTACCTGCAATTGACAGGAACTCAAAGGTTTTCCAAAAGTTCTGTGTGTGTTTGGGTTAGGATTTTTTGTGTATGGAGGTTGGTGGTAATGGTGGTGGTTGCATTTTCACAACTGTCACTGAAAACCCCCCTACCTTCGGTCCTCCAGGATAGAGAAAAAATTCTTACTAAAAATTTCTAGGTCTCTTTTTCTCCAAATCTCAGCCAAGATGGAAGTTTAAGAAGCACTTAAATGAAGGTGAAAAGTCAAATACATTACATAACCACATTAAAAGTGTGCTAAATTCTAAAGTAGTTTGCATTAGGGATGTAGCTCATTGGTATGGTGCATGTGCAAGACCCTGGCTTCAGTCCCCACCACTGCAAGAGAGGAAGAGAGAGACAGAGAGGTCAAAAGTTCTTTTTTTTTTTTTTCCAGAAGAAACATAACCCATACTGTTCACATATATAATTGTTTTGGACTACTGTATGGAAATAGATGCTAGGAAGTAAATTATAATAAAAATGACTTACATATATGGTCTTGAATGTTTTTTAAATATCCTTTTAAGTAATTGCAAAAAAAAAAAAACTTTACCAACTTGAAAGTAAATATTTATTTCTTTCATTGTATCTGGAATCAGTTTTGCCTCAGAGGTATATAATATATGACCACTTTGGTCTCGTAAGTCCTATATGTAAGTGCTCACAGATCTAGATACAGTGTAATGCTCCTTTTCATATGCAGAAGTCAAGTTGTAGCATTAATATACACTTATCAATGAAAGTAGTACCATGTGGAGCTAGGCATGGTGACACATATCTATAATCCTAACACTTGGAAGACTGAGACGGGATTGCCTGTTCAAAGCCAGCCTGGGATACATTAAGACCCTGTCTAAAAAAAAAAAACCAGGAATACTATATATTCTGTATTCTTAACCCAAATGTCTAGTCAATGTTTAGAGGAACTTTTTTTTTTATTCACCAGACCATTTAGTAAAATATGGAATCCTGCTGATGATACAATTATTTAAAAGAATTCTTTATACACATAAACCCACAGTTTTCCAGTGATACTTTGAAAAATACTTAGACAATCAAAGACATTACATTTCTCTCTGACTCATGGCTATCCTATATTAGAAAGTGGTACAAGTAAGCCCTTCCAAACTGAATTGGTATTCTTCACAATTACACAAGGCTTGCCATTATATAGTAATTTGGACATTTGTGAACTTTTAAGAAAGTTGTACATTATAAAAGCACCATGTGCAGTACCAAGGCTATGGTCAGATATTACTGGCCAACTCATATAGAAAATATTTCCTGATTTTTTTCCCCCTTTACTTTGTAGAGGGATTTACATACTGTGTCTGCCTAATTGGAAAGGTTTGAGAAGCAATTTAGCTAGAATATACTTCTCTGGCTATTTAGATTTATGTTACCTTCAATTTTGTAAAAGCCTTCCTTATCTTAGGCATAAAGAGACTTCTGATTTAAAATAAAATTGTAGATCATTCTCACTTAGACAGGAACTCAAAAGTTGGCAACATAGCAGGGTGAAGTCTGTATCAGACTTCTAAATTTCTTACTATTGCTGTGGTCTTTAACATGATAGGAAACTGCTTGGGATTTTTTAAATACATAATTACTACTTTAAAGCACCCTAATTATGTGTGTGTTTAATAGCATTTGAGTCATTAGATATGCTATTAATTGCTTAATACAGATCAAGAAGAGCAAAGCTACACTGCAGTAGGAAACAGTTCGTTTCTCCATTCATCTGAAGTATGCAAGTTTTAATGCATTTATTTATTTGTTAGTTATGTAAAATTTTGGGGCATTGATTAGTGTATTTCTTTAAATACCTCTTTTTTGGGTGGGGGGGTGGGACTGGGGTTTGAACTCAGGCCTTTGTGCTAGCAAAGCAGTCACTCTACTGCTTGAGCCACACTTCCATTTTGCTCTGGTTGTTTTGGAGAGGGGATCTCACAAACTATTTGCCTAGTCTGGCTTCGAACTGCCATCCTCCCAACCTCAGCTTCCCCCAGTAGCTAGGATTACAGGCTACTTGGAATCCTGGAATCCAGCCTTACCATGTTTTGAAACATGGCTTTTATTAACCACTTTCATTTTATAAAGTACATACGTTTTATTTTTTAGCAAAGCAGATGTTAACTGCATATATTGGCATTCCTATAAACTTACAAGATTCTACAAATTCCCTTAGCTAGTTGTGTCTGCCAGCCTTCTGTAATGAAAACTTGTCATGAGGAGCATTTCATTACATAACCCTGCTGTACCAAACGCTAGTTCTTGTTCTTAGGTACTTATCTATGAAAGCTGTAGATGTTAACAGGTCGTATTCGTGGATTACAAAAAACATGATTTTCTTCTTTCCTGCATTTCATTCTGGAAGATTATATTCAAAGGAATGCAACAAGGCACACTAAAAGGAGGCCCTGCTTTGTGAAATACTAGGAGTTTTAAGATGATGGATTCCAGCTATTCTTTGTAACATAAAATAGAATTTTTTTTTTTAAAAAAACTTTTTTTTAAACTCTCCAGTAGTTTAAAAAAAATAACCTTTTCCTCCCTTTGGAGAGGCAGTGTTAGGTTTAAGGCTTGGCGCAGGGTATTAAAGCATTGACATAATCAGTATGTGTTAGCTAGAAAACTGAGGGACATTCTTTACCTACCAAGCCATGACAATGTAACGTCTTACCTTAATAATAAAAACTGCTTAAGTGACAGTGTGTCTCTGTGGAATGAATTTTCTTACACCATCTGGTTGTCATTGTAGGGTTTTTTTTTTGCTGTTGCTTTCATTTAAAATGTGCTGATGATCTTGTTTTTATTCCGTAGCATTGAACAGATGGGTTGATTATTCTTTTCAGATATTAATAAGGCAGCGGAAAGAAGAAATATGAATACGGCTCCATCAAGACCCAGCCCCACACGAAGGTAAAGTACCCTGAAGCAGTGAGTTACCTTGGGAGAGTTGGGCTATGGGGAGTTAAGCCCAACTTCATACATCAAGGGTCTTTTCTTCCCCCAACAATTCAGAAACGCTCAAGCAAACAATAAGAACATGAACCTGTGTGAAGGGCCTTGCTGCTTTTATTAAACATACATCAGGAGATGCAGAGGAAGCTGTGTGTTTTCGGTGGCAAACCCAGCAAGTTCAGCTTGCAACATGAGTTGCAGGCAGTTGGAAGAGGAGAAACCTCTGTCTTTCCCCAGCTCACATGTCAATGGGAGCCTCCAAAGCAGGAGGAGTGCCCCAGGGTCGCTGGTATGTGCCACGCTGCATTGCAGCAGGCAGCAGAGATTCGACTCTTCATTCCAAATGGCTGCCGGTCCAGATGTTAACCCGGGTTTATTGGAAAGAGCTGCTTGAGAGATTGCTTCTGTGCCTGTGCTGCAGATACCTTGTTTTCTCACATGCTTGGGTTACCTGTTTGAGGGGAAATAAAAAGGGCAAAACACTCCATCTCTCAAAAGTCTCCCTTTTTCTTAGCTTTCTTGGAAATTGGGACCATTTTCCCAATATATTCTTTCCAATATATACAAAATAGATAGTGCCGATGTGTGCCCTAAAGATATAAATTAAATTAATTCCTTTTCCCAAGAAAGAACTTTACTCATGTTACTGTTTGTACAAAAAATAAGTATGTTAAATCCAAACTTTGTGGTCCCATAACAGCACACAAGGGGATGCAGTGTGTGCAGTTGTGTGTGAAATGCAGATAGGCATATATTTCATATCTGGTATCTCTTCAAGACTCACTGGATATTCAGTGTGGACTTTCTTTGCCTTTACCCCTAGGTAAAATGCCACTTTTCCTCAGAAACTACATCCCACAGTAAACTACATTTCCTATAGTGATCTGAACCCTGCCAAGCACAATGAATCTTGTTCTGTACTGGTAACTTCACAGGACTTGGGTATAGACCTATGTAAATGGGTAATTACACATAGCATATAGCTGTCCTGATTTTGGATAAAAACATCTACTTCTAGGAAAAAATGACTGCTGAATGCTACATATCCTACCTGGATATGAAGAGAGGTATTTTTCTAGCTGCTGGCAATAGACTATATGTATATGCTCTGCAGAGTTCATGCAGATCCTAGGGGCAAGGTAATGCTGCTGATTTTAGTTGGATTGCGTGTTCATTCTACCCATGCAGAGAAGTTGAATCCAACACCACAACTACAGTTGCACTCCAGCTGTCAGGTGGATGCCCTGGCCATCCTTGGTTTCACTGCAAAGGTGGAAATATACATTGGTATTCTGTCTGCCCTCTTTAATGCCACAAAGAATGCCTGCAGCTTGTAGGTGAATACTGTGCTAGATGATTTGTGGGTAGCCTGGAGAGCAGTTCATATAATGTCTACTTCCATTAGGCTGCATCTAACTGTGCTGCACATTTGGGACAGTCCCATCTGTATTCCTCACTGTCCCAATAAACATGTAAAGGGGTAGCTAAGAGTTTGCATCAGAAATATGGGGCTGCTATTGGAAGCTGTGGTTGCCAAATGATTGAAAGGCAACATGATGTGTGTCTGATTTCCAAAGAGCTCCAATGTGTATTTTTCTCAACAAGGAGGCTTAGCAGAAGTATGGAATTTGTAACTAAAAAGACAATGACTCCTAGTAAAATCTTCCCCCCTCTCTATTATTCCCATGATTCCTGTAATCTCTGATTAATGTTATCTTTGTTTTTGAAGACATGCACACACACATTCAAAATAAAGTACTTCTTGATTCTGTTATAGATTGCAAGGGTATTTTATATCCAATAATGATATTTAACCAGATGCTTCCAACACTTCTGGTTGATTGTAGTTACTGAACAAACATTGCAGTTTTGGGAAAATTATCAACTCCCCTGGTTGGAATCCAATATGCCATTGCCAGGGCATTAAATTAAAGAGACTAATTTCTTCCCAGCCTAAAATGCAATTTCATAATTTCATCTGTAAGGGAAGAAATAGCTTTATTTCTTTCTTAACAGTAGCCTTTCCATAAGCAAACAAACATATAAAGAACATTGGAGAGGGTCTTTTCAAATGAGCTCCTTACCACATAAATATAAAGTCACCTTTTTACCTCTTTAAAATAATGTCACCTTCCTCAGAACTAAGTTATAAAATGAAGTCGTTTGAATTTGGATAGGGCAGTGGCTTCCTGCTTTGTTAGCAGTCAGTAGGAAGGTTGGCTAGGCTAACAGAATTGATTAACAGTTTTCCCTTTTGGTAACACTCGTCTGATTGGACTCATCAGTATGTCATTTAACATGATGACGTTCCAGACGATCATTCATGTCTGTTGCTTCAGGGAAGGATAGTCACATTTAGTAAAAATTGTTCCAAGCAAGGAGTCCTAGATTGTTACTTTCAAAAACAACAACAACAACAAAATCCAGGTATGGATTAAGCATTAGAGCACCTGCCTAGTAAGTGCAAAGCCCTGAGTTCAAACTGTAGTACTACAAAAAATAAGCAAAAAAGCAGTCTCAGTGTGGTGGTACACGCCTGTAATCCCAGCTACTTAAGAGGCAGAGGCAAGAGGATCACACGTTTGATGTCAGCCACAGAAAAGTTAGTGAGGCCCTATTTTAAAAACAAAAGGGCTGGAGGCGTAGTTTAAGTGGCAGAGTGCCTAGTATGCGTGAGTTCAATCCCTAGTACCAGGAAAAAAAAAAAACAAACATCATATTCAAAATAAATAGTAACATTTTGGTCATTATTATATTCATACATTATCTCTTAAGATATACTAGTAAAACACAAGTAAAATGCAAAAAATAGGCAAAATGGGTGAGTGGTTAACCTGGAAGGGACTAATTTCTCTGGGGGTGGATATTGGGTATCTCTCTCTTTGGGTCATGTTTCCAATCAGTGCCTTGAGGTGATTCCAAATGTGCCAGTATGTTGACAACAATCCGCTGCCTTCATTTGGCAGCCCCAAGGATTCTACATGCCCCCAGCCATAGGCAGTGCATTGTTCACAAGGAGAAAAACAAACTGAAAATGTTGTGCCTATAACAGATACTTTCTTAAACTGTGCCTTTATGCCTCAGTGCTTCCAGCTTTTAATTAAACAAAAAACAAAAAAACCTGTGGGCTGGTGGAATGGCTCAGTGGTAGAGTACCTGCCTAGCGAGCCTAGCAAGTGTGGGGCCCAGAGTTCCAACCCCACTGCCACAAAAAAAAAAAAATGTTTTTAAGCATGCTGGCAAGACCTTCCTAACACTTTGTTTTGCTGGATTTTAACCTTGAGTGTCAAAACACCTAGGTATCTTTGGGAGTTTTCTCAGGATTATCACCTCTTCAAATGTCTCCATAAACCACTGTTCTGCTGGCTTTGTTCTGTGTTTAGTAATGTGCCGCCCTAATGACTCCAGCTGTCAAAGGTATAATTCTGACAGTATTGGCTCAGCCAGACACACAACTCTGCGTGAGGGATCCCTAATCTGGATCACATTACCCTTGGGCCATTTCATTGGACTTCTTTAAGTGGTTGCCATACAAGTTGTCTTAACACTGATATAGGCATTAGAATCATCCTAATAATGATGAATCTTCATTAAATGAATTATTCTGATTATACCTAGACATTCTCAGTTGTCATCTTCAGTATAACAAACTAAGTCTTGGAGCATATCCCCATGCAGATTTGGCTTTCAAGTATTATAAGTAAGAATATATTTCCTAAACTTTCCTTTATGACCTAGACAAGAATAAATATAATGTACTTGTCTACATCAAAAGTTCTGCAGGGGATTTCACCCAAATACTGTGAAGGATGTTAACCACGGTTTGTATGTCTTTGATGAAAGTCAGTGGGGATTGGCTCATCAGAAATAACCTGGCTATGGACAAGTTTGCTGTATGACCTGACGTGCCTTATATTTGTCCACCAGGGCTTTAATTCCTTCATTGTAACTGTTTGCCCCTTGGGTGCGAGACAGCCAAGGTCCCAGGCTATGATTACTTCTACTCTAACATTTGAAGAAGAATCAGCAGTTCTCAGCAAATGCCATCTCTTCCACCAGAAAAGTCACATTTGTGCTTGGGAAAAGTATGGTTACTTAGAAAATTTGGATCTGTGAGGTGTGAATCTCACTGTACCCCATATCCTATATGCATCTAATAGCAGAATCCTGCACAACTCTTTTACCTCTATTTCTGTCAGCATGGAGCCATCGTGGTGGGGGTTCAACATCACACAGCAGCCAGCCATTTAGATAACGTTTGTGAATAGTATCTGTGACAGAAGCTTGAAGAGTTGATGAATGATTTTTCTCAGTGTCAGAAGAAGGCTGGCCTTCCAAAGGAAAATATTGCAGTGAATAGAAAGGAAGAAAGAAAATGCTGACCTCTTCAGAAAAAAAAAGAAAAAGATGGGGACATTTCTCCCTGACCTATACAGCCAAGGCCAAAGAACATCATCCCGGATCTGTGGTTTTAGTCTTGCTGCAGGGCAGCTCAAGGACCACCACCATCTTCTAAGATGACCGGCTGTCTGTCCTCAGTCTATAGGCTCTCAAAGGCCTAGTGCTCCACATGTTTCTTTAGTCCCCAGCAAAAGAAGCACATTACTGTTATCTGAGCCATGGTTTTTCTCTTCATCTGCCCCTCCCTTACCTCTAAAATGTTTCCTAATGATATGACTGTATTTCTCTCAAAGTGAAGAGCATTTGCCTCTTTTCCCCTTGCTGAGCAATAGGAACTCACAGAAGAATTTTAGCTGTGCTTGCCACCTGCTTCAGGTTATGGACTCTACTGCTGAAATTTATTTAACTACTGTTCAGTTTCTTTTTAGCCTCTAGTGACTTGGTACATGAGAGTATGCTGCTCTGGTTTCCCTTAGTGAAGCACCTCTGGTGTCAGGAGATGATACTGTGAATCCTTTATTACACTCCAGAAACCCACTTAGAACCCGCTTATCATCTGAGGTCACACTTCTCATGCAGGAGGCTTTGTCCTCTTGGCACTCAGAATCCTGAGCACTCTTCCACCTTTTTGTTAACTGTGTTCTTATTTGAAGAGATGGTAGGGTCAGCACAGGAGTCTTATTCTGAGGAGTTATTTCTTCGGGTCCTAAAGTGACCCTAAAGGGTTTTTTGCTTTGTTTTTGTCTCCAGAAGAAGGAAACCTGCCATAGTGCTCATCTTTTGGAGAAAGGAAAAATGCTTTGTTTTTGCATTTTAGAGAATTATCTTTTCTATCCCTATTTCCACTACTCCTTTGGTTCTTTCCACTTGTGAATATCGTGGTTTTTTTACATTTTTACCCAGAAAGCAGTTCAGAGAGAATTAGTAGTTTTGTCACACATGGACTTTGGCTACTTTGAGGGTATGGGAGGGGCTTGCTGCATCATACTGGAAGCATGGACCCAGACTTTGTGAAAACAGGGATAGTCAATCTACAGGGATAGACTCTGACAGGTAAGTAAGATTTTTTTTCAATGAATTCAAAAGAATGAGAACCATGGGGTTGTGAGAGTAGCTCAGTGGTAGAGCACTTGCCTACCCTGTGTGTGGCCCTGGGCTCAGTCCCCAGTACCACACACACACAACAAATGATAATACAAATGAGAACCTAATATGACATTTATAATTGTCCTAAGGCTGTGAGTAGCATATTGTGACTTGGTGTTCTTACCTGAATTTCCACTGGCTGAAGGCTTTGTATATGTGGCCTGTGGTCTGTTGGGTTCATGATATTTTGGTCCTGATTGCCAAGAACACTTGAAATCTGATCCTACTTCCAGTGACTACTTCTAACCACTTCCCAAGGCATGTTTATCTGCCATTCGTTAATAATCCAAAAATACTTTGAAGTTGTCACTTTCTATTGGTTACTGAATGTTTACCCATATTGTACACTCCATCAGATGTTACATATGTTAGGAGGATTATTTGACACAGTAGGGAAAACTGAAATTATCTTTGTTAGTCAGTGCTTGATCTGATAACTAATGGCTAGCTGTCTTCATTTAAATTCCCTCATCTACCATATGTTTGGCCCCACAAATCAAGAGTACTAGTGTACCTTAAAATATATGACAAAAGTGTGTGCCTATAGTCCCAGCTACTCAGGAGGTTGAGACAGAAGGACCACTTGGACCCAGGAATGCAAGACAAGCCTGGACAACATAACAAGATCTCCACCTCATAAATTGTGAAACAAGAACTTTTTGTAGAAGTGAAATTGGCATTTAAATTGTTTTTCTGTACCTGTGAGGATGAAGTGAAACTGTGTTTTCCACCAAGCTTGATGGCATTGTGATGACTGCTTAGTCTGTATAATCATGGTAAATGACAGAAGTATAAACAAAACATAACATAGTGCTGCTTTTGAGTGGTATACAATTTAGTAGAATAAGTCATTCATTAACATTTACTAAACTGTGTTGTGACCTAAAATTTCAAAGCCTTCAAGAGAGCTCACTGGTGGGGAAACCATGTAAACAAGTACAGTTGTGCACTGCTTAATGAAGGGGGTATGTTCTGAGAAATGTGGTGGTAGGTGATTTTGCTGTTGTGTGAACATCATAAGGTATACAAACTAAGATGGCCGTAACATAACTATGTAATACAATATTATGGAACCTATGTTGTTGACTAAAACTTTATACAGCGCGTGACTTAATTTCAGGGACAGTTTGGTAAGTGCAGTAATAGAAGTATGTACAGGAGCGAGTTCCATTCAGCATATTTATAGAGCATCTGCTGTGTGTCAGGTATAGTTCTGTGTAGTAGGTATATAGTGTAGAAATAGTCCTTCTAGAGCTTACAATCTAGTAAAGCAGATCGACATTAAATATATAATGTCAATTTGTGATAAATGACAAAAATAATTACAAAGTACTTAGGGAGCTGGGGATGTAGCTCAGTGGTAAAGTACCTGTTCAGCATGCACAGGTCCATAGGTTCAATCCCCAGCGCCACAAAAAATAAAGAAAAAAAATGCTTGAAAATTTAGGGGCAGAAGGTATACTTTTAAACTAACAGAATTAGGGAGTAAAAGATATTTCTATGCTGAGACCTGGGAAAAGTGTTGATCTGTTTCTGCTGCTCAAGTAAAGGAACCCAGAAGAATTGGGCTAGTTGGAGATAGGAACCAAGAACATGCAGGACCTTCCCAGCCTTGGTAGAGATTTTGGATTGAATTCTAAATACTGTGGGAAATCGGTGAAGGGTTTTATGTATTTAAATGATCATTTTAAAGTGACCTTTCCAGAGGAAAATTAGAAAAGAGACAAGAATGGGAAGGCTACTTTAGAAGGTTCTTGCTTTGGATTGCCCTTACCAATGGAGATAAAGTAAGCAGAACTGACACCAATTTCAGAGGAAAAAATTAACAGAATTTGGAAAAGCAAATGGGGCTTGAAGGATGACATACAGTTTCCTGGCTTGAGCAACTGAGTAAGATGTGCCATTTGCTGAAGTAGTAAGGATGGAAGGAGGAGCCTGTTGAAGAAGATCAAGAGTTCAGGGCAGGTTTTATGGAGGAGGTAATCCTTTAAGTGGGTCAGACATAAGGCATTGTACAAAGATATATATCACATCAAGATGAGTAATAGAGATAGGAATGCTCTGGGAGTTAAGCAGAGAGAGATCAGCCTTACTAGAAAGGGTTGGGAAGGTTGCCTGGAAGACATGGGACATGTACTTACCTGTGAGGATTGGATGGTTCTTGGGTTAATTTAGGAAAAATAGTGAAAAATAATGAAGTCATAAGAACAGCCTAAGTAGAATTGAGGACGTTGAACCAGGAAACTGGAAGGGGATAATAGAAAGGGGCTGGGTTTGTTAAAAAGGGTTCCCAGGGGTAGGAAAGCCACACTGAAATTGGTAACAGGATGGTTAGTTTGATATGTGTTGAATGAATTGGAATCCAGAAGATTGGTTTTTGTTTGATACTGTTTTTTGGTAATTCTTATTGGTGCCAGCATAGAGATTGGACTTGAATTGGACTTACAAATCTAAAGGAAATTTGAAGAAAAAAATGAACAGGACTCAAGTGACTTAATGGGAAAAAGGAATCAAAGCTAACTTTCAAAGACTTAAACTTGGTAACTCGAGATGATTTTTGGCACAAGTGAAAGAGTTGGGAATGAGACTGATTGAGTTGAAATAGGACAGTTTTAACTTTAAATGTTTTAGGATAAGTTTCTAGTGGGCTGAAAGGTCTCATGAAAAACATTGAGTCAGAGCAGGGCAAGCATCTCTCTGACTTCAAACACTGTTTAAAAAACAAAACAAAAGCTTGGGCAGAAAGGAACCAGATTCTCTATAAACCGCAGCTCAATAGCTTTTTAAGACAGGAACTAATTGTTCTTGATCCTTTACTGTGTATTATACTTGCTTTCTTATTTCCTCAATTTGATTATCCTGCTAGATATTTTTAAGTGGTTTTCAAAGAATTACTCTTGATCGCTTTGTATGATTGTGCCATTTGCTCTTTTTTCCTTCATGAGCCTTGGGCCTTACTGTGTGACTTCCACTTCAGACAAAGTCTGGTGAGAGAAAATAGACTTGAAGGGAAAGGCACTTTCACTTTGAAAACTTGTTGAAATTGAGATGATAGTTTAGCCTGTATAAGGGATACTGAATTACTCCCTGAAGCCTGATTAGTACTCTTACCACATTCAAAACCTTTGGCTTGTGGTCATGCATTCTTCCTTTAATGTCATATTCTTTTGCGATTCTGGAGCCTTCTAGACCTTATTTGCTGACCAGATGAGTAACTTTTCTTAAAGTGTTAGTCATGTTCTCAATGTCTGAGTGCCATGTTTTATAGAAAAATACTTGGAGGGTGGGGCTTTCTCTTATAAAGAGCTGAAGGGTTGACTACTTTCAGTTTCGTTGTCTTAGAATCTTGCTGCCTTCCACAGGGATCCATATGGCTTTGGAGACAGTCGAGATACAAGACGTGATCGATCTCCAATTCGAGGAAGTCCAAGAAGAGAGCCCAGGGATGGCAGAAATGGCCGGGATGCCCGGGATAGAGACATTCGAGATCCCCGAGACTTGCGGGAGCACAGAGACAGCAGGGACATTCGGGATCACAGAGACAGCAGAAGTATGCGCGATGCTCGGGACATGAGGGATCTTAGAGACTTTCGTGACCTAAGAGACTCTAGAGATTTTCGAGATCACCGGGACCCCATGTATGATCGATACAGAGACATGAGGGATTCTCGGGACCCCATGTACAGGTATGTAAACAGCCGTCCTGCTTGCTTATTTGTTAGCAGCCTTGTGTGTGTGGCTGAACTAAGTGAAAACACTGTAAGGGCAATCAGTGAGTTTATCAGCCTTGTTTTCCAGTGTCTGTCAAGTACCAAGTGTGACACTCAATAAATTTTCCTGAATGTGTGAATGATTGATGAGTTATGCTTAGTGACTGTACCTGCGTCTCTCTTTGGCCTTTGAAAGACAACATTTTACAAATGAAAACAGAAGCAGAGTACAAATTGAGTTGCCAGTACCAAACACAGAGAGATTCACAAATAGCCAGTAAATAGCGGGAAAGACGCTGAGCGTTGTTAGTCATCAGGGCAGTGTATATGAAACCTACAGTGAGGTACCACTCATGCGAATGGTTAGCGTTCTTTCAAAAGTCACAGAAAATAACTAGTATTAGCAGGATGTGTACAAATCGAAACCCTCATACATTGTAAAGTGGGATATAGCCACCGTGGAAAACAGATTTGCAGTTTGTCAAAGATTGAAAAGAGGGACTCAGTTACACATGAATGTGCACAGCAGTACTATATATACAAGCCACAAGGTAGACAATGCAATCATCAACAGGTGGAATGGAGTTCTGTGGTACATAAAAATATGATGGACCTTGAAAACATTAAGTGAAATAAATCAAACACTGAAAAACAGAGTGTACAATTCCACTCATAGGGGATGTTTAGAATGGGCAAGTTCATAAAGACAGAAGATAAGATATTACCAGGGTGCAATAGAAAAGGGAGAGTAGAATTTCTGTTTGAAGTGATGAAAAATTTTGCAAATAGATAGTGGTGATGGTTGTAATGCCAATAAATTATACACTTAAAAATGGTTAAGCTGGGCAGTGTAGCTCAAAAATGTAATTCTAGCTACTTGGGAGGAGGAGATAGGATCACGGTCTGAGTCAGTCCCCCCCCCCCCAAAAAACATGAAAGACCCAACCTGAAAAATAAAAAAGCAAAAAAATCCCTGGGGGGTGTGGCTGAAGTGGTAAAGCAACTGCCTAGCAAGGGTGAGGCCCTGAGTTCAAATCCCAGTACTGCAAAAAAGAAAAAGTTAAAATGGTAAATTATTGTTACACATACTTTACTACAATTTTTTAAATGCACAAGGAAGAGCTGGGCATCACACCTATAACCTTAGCTACTCAGGAGACAGAGGTCAGGAGGATCACAGTTCGAAGCCAGCCTGGGCAAATAGTTCGAGAGACCCTCCCTCGAAAATACCCAGCACAATAAAAAGGCTGACAGAGTGTCTCAAGTGGCAGAACACCTGCCTAGCAAGTATGAGGCCCTGAGTTCAAACCTTAGTGCTGCAAAAAAGTAAATAAATAACAACAACAAAAAAAAGCGCAGAAGGAAGAGATGGCATGAAATGGTTCCTTAAAATGAATATATTTTGCATTTGCTTTATGTCAAAGACTACGCTGAGTACTTTCTGTACACCATATCTTACTGTCCACCCCATCATCACAGCCATAGAGGTGATAAACAGTGAATCCCATCTACAAGCCTCATTTGTGTAACCTCAAAATCCTGTGCCTGAGTCAGAGGTACCTGGGTCTTTAAAAATTCTCTACATCTGTTTTTTTCAGGATAGGACAGAGTTTTTTAACTGTGTGAAAATTTCCTTAACTTTTCAGAAGAGAAGGCTCTTACGACCGATACCTGCGGATGGATGACTATTGCAGGAGAAAGGATGACTCTTACTTTGACCGTTACAGAGACAGCTTTGATGGACGAGGACCTCCTGGCCCGGAAAGTCAGTCTCGTGCAAAAGGTAAAGTAACGGAAATATTCTATTTTTATTACTTGTAGAACACTGTACAAAAGAAAGAGAACACTAATAACCAATAGCCCAAACGAAAAGAGGCTAATGACTTTTTTGTCCAGGCAGTTCATAAAAAGAAAAACTACAAACAGCCTGTTAATATTTAGAGAACATTTAACTGAAAATAATTTTTTAAATGTAAATTAGCACCATCATGAGGTTCAGTTACCCAATAAAAAAATAATTTCAGCAGTGAGAAGTGAACAAAAGATTGGAGCTGGTGACATTATTTGCTTTTTTGCCCACTGACCAGATAGTTATGGACCGTACATGCTCTGTACAGCATGGATTTTTATTTGTTTGTTCTTTATCATTTTTACCTTACAGCATATCTATTTTAGATAAAAACAAACTTTTTTTTTTTTTAAAGCCTGGTTTTTCTTACTACATCATTAAAAGTTTTAATACTGTTTCATACCTGGTCAAATACAGATGTTTTTGAGAACCTCATTTTTAATTTGTTATAAAAATTCAACACTATTTGATCTTTTAGCTAAGTAGCAAAGGTACTATAAAACTTTGCTACTTAATTTTTTGAAAAAGTCTACAAAAATTCACATTAGAATAATATTGAACCTGTCAAATTGTCAGAAACTAAAAGAATGACAGTACCCAGTGTTGATCAAAGTGTAGAGAAATGTGCACTGGATGATCTACCTTTTTTGAAGTATAAATTCGTAACAGCTTTTCTAGATGTCAGTTTGGTAGTATGTGTCAGTTAAAGCTTTTAAAATGACCATGCCAGCCAGACACTGGTGGCTCACACCTGTAATCCTAGCTACTTGGGAGGCAGAGATCAGGAGGATCATGGTTCAAGGCCAGCCCAGGCAAATAGTTCATGAGACCTCATCTCTAAAAAATAACCAGAGAAAAATGGACTAGAGGCATAGCTTAAGCAGTGGAGCACCTGCTTTGCAAGCATGAATCCCTGAGTTCAAACCCCAGCCCCCAAAACTCCCCCTACACCCCTAAAATGACCATGCCCTTTCATCTAGCAGTTTCATTTTGATGAATTTATAATAGTAAAGATAATAATAGTTACTTTTATGAGGTAGATTTGAGGATTAATTCAGAGAGTCCTATCGCTTGTTTTTACAGAAAGATAGTCCTTATTTCAGTTTTCTCTGCTGGTATCTTGCAGAGCGTTTGAAACGTGAGGAACGACGTAGAGAAGAGCTTTATCGTCAATATTTTGAGGAAATCCAGAGACGCTTCGATGCAGAGAGACCTGTGGATTGTTCTGTGATTGTAGTCAACAAGCAGACAAAGTAAGCACCCTTTGCATATTTCTGTCTCGTAAGGAGAAAGGTCAGAAGAGAACTTCAGATTTCTACTTACCAAACCTGGGCTTATTCTGGTATTGCTAATGATAAGTTAGAATTCTTTGAGCTGTAGGTGGCAGAAAACCCAATTCAAACTGACCTTGCCCTATAAAAGGTTATTTTTAGTTTGCTTAACGGGAAAATTCAGGCATAGCTACATCCAAAGTTAAAGTGTATCATCAAAACTTGGTTTCTGTGTTGGTGTCATAGTACTGCTTTCCTTGGTACTGCCCTCATTCTCATGCAGGTTTTCTATTTGAAAAGACAGAATGGCTTGTGTCTTTTTAGCTCTGTAACTAAAAGCCCTAGAATTGTTTTCATTGAACTGACCTGGCTCATCCTTGAGCCTGTCACTTTGGCCAGAGGTGCCAGGATGGTCTTAACTGGCCAGGACTAGGTCATGTGCCCATACCTAGAGCTAAGGGTGGGATTTGCCCTGTTGAACCATGTGAACTGAAGTAAGAATGGAATAAATGCTGGTCAAGGATAGCAGTAGATCCTCCCTTCATGGAACAACCTTGAATCCCTAATGCTTTGTAAAGCATACATCTCTCTGCATTTGTCAACCAAGAATGAAGCTCACTTTGTGAAAGGCCTTGCTGGTTGGCCTTGCAAGTGTTAGATGACCATGCTGACCATGCCAGAGTGCATAGTGCCATTATATTCCACCTCTGATTACGTTCTGTCCCAGAAGAGGCAAGCAGAGAAGCAGAAAGGGCATAGCAGCTTGCAGGCTTGGCAGGAGCTGTGTTCCATTTCCCCAGGTAGTTAGTAAATAAATTCATGTATTTTCTAGCAGTTTGAGGTTAAAGAGCTAATTTCAAGGCAATGACTCGGGAAATGGTATTGAAACACCAAGCAGCAGGCAGAGTTCATAGGCTTTGGTTGCCTTGTTCAGAGACAAATGCTACTTTAATTCTAGTTAATTTTTTCTGGGCACATGATAATAGTATCATTTTCTGAGCACTTTGTACTTTGTACTACCCTGTGCTAAGTGCTTTACATAAATTATTTTTATCCTTCATAGTAATTACATGTGTATTCATTCAGCAAGGGGTGTGTGTGTGTGTGTTATAGGTGATGGGTTCTGTGAGAGGAGAATACAAGAGATCCAGTTCAGATTGGAAAGAAGGTCAAGGATGTAGCAGATGGGCCATGTTGTTATTGTTTTATTGGTTTAAAAATAAGTAACCAGCCAACCAACCCTGAGGTTGGTAAGAGGTAAAAGGACTTCTGTAAAGCTTCACAATTTTGCAAACAGATGTTAAGGCTGGGATCAAATCTGTCTTTCTAGCATTGGAGCCCATGTTTTTTCACTGTATTATGCAGCCTCCCCAGGGATGGGTAAGTGCCACAAGTCTTAGGCAGTAGGTTGGTGTTAAGGAAGGATCACTGGGCTAGAGAATCAAAAGAAGGGTATCAAATACTGTGCTACTGGCCACCTCTTCTTTGACCACAGGCAAGTCACATCTGTTCCAGAAGCCTAGAACTCTTGGAACCTGAAGAAGGTACTGGAGCAAGCTACAGTTTGAGCTTTCTGTAGGAGCACATGCATTTGGCTGAGGCACACCGAGAGCTGGTCAGGGAGTTCTCACCTGCATCCTATTTGTTCTTACAGAGATTATGCTGAGTCTGTTGGAAGGAAGGTGCGAGACCTAGGCATGGTTGTGGACTTGATCTTCCTCAACACAGAGGTGTCACTGTCACAAGCCTTGGAGGATGTTAGCAGGGGAGGGTCTCCTTTTGCTATTGTCATCACCCAGCAACACCAGATTCATCGTTCCTGTACAGTCAACATCATGTTTGGAACTCCACAAGGTATGGAGGCCCAAGTAGGCCAAAATCACAGTGGTAATCACTAGCACGTTCATGCCATATTCATAAGAAGTAGGTTTTGGGCAACTGACTCATGTATTTTGCTTCAAATACAGTAGGGCCCTTTGTATGTGCAACTCAAGGAGACTTGCATAGTCACAGATTTGTCTGATATTCTCTGTGATACAGTTTTGGTCCTACTATCTATTTAGTCATTAAGTGTGTACAGTAAGTATCCTGGCAAATGTTTAACAGCCAGTTCTGGTATGAGGGGGAAAGGCTTGTAGCATTTGCCAATATCCATGATGTAAATACTCCCATTGTATCCAGTTTCAAACCACCAACACAAAATCACTGAAGGGAGAGTTGGAAAGTAATGCGCACAGGTTCTGGCACACCTGTGGCAAACTGCACTGAATGCAGTAGAATCCTTTCACACAGCTCTATGAGTGACAGAATATCAAAGACAGTTACAATACCATTTGTCAGTCTGCTGGAGAAGTGAGCAGAAGGGCTGTGAGTGTAAGGAGGAGGCCAGGACAGATTCCTTCAAGTCCTTTTCTGAAGTAACTTTCAGTGCTTTGAGCACCCAGCATTGAGACTCAACCATCTGATGATGCCGTGCTGTGGCTTGCAGCCCAGACTTTCCCTTTCCCACCATGCCCAGTATCATTACTGGCCTGACCATTAGACTCATGCTGTAGAATTCACAGGAATCTCCAGCGAGCCAGCTGCCTCTGAGGAATAGTCCTCAAGAAAAGTTGTGAGAAGTGTCATCACCCTGCAAGACCAATGAGAAGTGGAGGTTATTTCTGCCTACCAGTGAGAAGAGGTTATTTAGGGCCACAATTTGATATTAATCCATGACTTTTGAACTGATGAATTAAAAAAACAGTAAGCCAGCTCTGTCCTGAGGAGCACAGTGGAGAGCGAGTCTTTACAGAGAGCTTTTTGGCCTCCTGCTGCTGGTCTAGAGGCTTCCGGGCCTGCCTCCCACAGTTATTCCCCACATGGTCCGTTTGAATCTGTGGGAGGCTGTCATGTTTCTTTGGTTTTTACTACAAGTCTGTGATCTAGGAATTTCCCCAAAAAAAATAACTCTATACAAAGGTGTGTGTTCCCCGCCAAAGATACCCATTCACCTTTCACCTCCCTCCCGACCCCACCTCATTCCCAGTCTCAAGGCTTTTTTGTCACAAATAATTTTCTTGTTCGAGGTTAGGAAAGGCTTCTCGGAGTGCAGCAGGTGGGCACTTAGATTTGTCATGAGAGAAAATAACTCATGTCATTCCCTCCTGCAGAGCATCGCAACATGCCGCAGGCAGATGCCATGGTGCTAGTGGCCAGAAATTATGAGCGCT
Organism: Castor canadensis; assembly: GCF_047511655.1. Taxonomy (NCBI): domain Eukaryota; kingdom Metazoa; phylum Chordata; class Mammalia; order Rodentia; family Castoridae; genus Castor; species Castor canadensis. The sequence goes on along the minus strand of NC_133390.1, from coordinate 168,362,310 downwards.
ACAAGAATGAGTGCCGCGAGAAGGAACGTGAGGAGATTGCCAGACAGGCAGCCAAGATGGCCGATGAAGCCATCCTACAGGAAAGAGAGCGAGGAGGCCCCGAGGAGGGAGTGCGTGGGGGGCACCCTCCAGCTATTCAGAGCCTCATCAACCTGCTGGCAGACAACAGATACCTCACTGCTGAAGAGACTGACAAGATCATCAACTACCTGCGAGAGCGGAAGGAGCGGCTTATGAGGAGCAGCACCGACTCTCTGCCTGGTGAGCTACGTGGCAGGGCCGAGGTGAAGTTCTGACTCTGCATTTCTCTAATCCCCAGGGCTCTTTGGGGTGGGTAACGGAGATGAGCCCCTCCTTTGGGTTCTCTCATGGGCCATCCATGCGATGTAATTAATGATAATAACTTTAGATTCAGGCCCTGAATTCTCATCCCTATAGTTAACTGTGGTGATGGGTGGACTAGTATCGCTGGCTGTCTGATGGCCAAGATGGATCCCCCCTATTTGTTTGTTTATTTATTTATAGCCGTTCTCTTAGGGAACTAGGCTGCTTTCTGTAAACAGTACATACAATGAAGCGACCCCTTTTGGAAATTGATGTTATTGTCTGTGTATTGTGTGGTTGATGTGACTCCGTGATTGTTGTTCTTCCCTTGGCTGCTAGGCCTCCTGCCCTTGGGGGTACTTTCAACCAGATGCCTTCCTCTTCTATCTTCCAGGCCCGATTTCCCGCCAACCACTCGGGGCGACCTCGGGTGCCTCGCTGAAGACACAGCCAAGCTCCCAACAGCTCCAAAGCGGTCAAGTGCTCCCCTCTGCTACACCCACTCCAACTGCACCCCCCACCTCCCAGCAAGAGCTTCAGGCCAAAATCCTCAGCCTCTTCAATAGTGGTACGGTTGTGGCCAGCAGCAGCTCTGCATCCCCCTCAGTTGCTGCCGGAAGCACCCAGAACCAGAATTTTTCCACAGCAGCCAACAACCAGCCTCAGCCAAGATCACAGGCCTCTGGCAATCAGCCTCCAAACATTTTGGGACAGGCAGGATCTGCTCGGAACATGGGCCCCAGGCCTGGGGCTCCTTCCCAAGGGCTCTTTGGCCAGCCTTCCAGCCGCCTGGCACCTGCCAGCAACATGGTTGGCCAGAGGCCTGTGTCTTCCACAGGTATTAACTTTGACAATCCAAGTGTACAGAAGGCTCTGGACACCCTGATCCAGAGTGGCCCTGCTCTATCCCACCTGGTTAGCCAAACTGCAGTACAGGTGGGGCGGCCCCAGGCCCCCATGGGATCTTACCAGAGGCATTACTGAGGCTCAATCGTTCCACTATCCCCAGCCCCCTCCTCTCCTGGCCTCCTCCCACTTCATTCTAAGTAGAGTTGTTTGGAGGATGTTCTTTGAGCTTTCCAGGTCTACATCAAATGTCCTAAGTTTCTACCACCTGCTCTATCTTCTACCCAAGGCTGTGTTGCTTATTAACAGAATCAATTTACACCGCATTTGGGGGTATATCGTTTCGGTAGAAAATAAATGTCTGGGGTTGCTTGGGCAGTATGGGTGTCTGGGCTCAGTTTGCAAGTGATGGCGTTTCTCTGGTCCCTGTCTGCTGGATTTGAAAGGAAGAAGCCAAGCCCCAGCTGGCTGAGTTTGGAGATGCCATTTGTCCTGTCAGTAGCCACCACCTTTCTTCATTTTGAACCTACCAAGGCTTTCCACCTCATACACATCACCCAGAGCTGAGTTCCTGTCTAGGTTTGCAGAGGAGCAGATCAGGCCTGGCAGGCACAGTGTCATTGTGCCCCATCCCACGTTCTCAAGGACTCAGATCAGCTGCCCTAGAAGCCACAGAAAGAGGAGTTCTGCCTCTGTCAGGGTGATGGTTTTTTGGGAGTCATTTTGGTTATCCATTTTTTTGTTTCATTTTCATTTTGTTGGAGATCTCCAGAGGACTGAACAGCTCAGCTCACCAGCAGTTTGACACAAACTGTGAACCTGAACCCCACCACTCTTCCTCCATATTTCTGTCAGCACCTGTGAGTCAGCTCTGAGAAGGAAGCTCTAGTCTGGCAGTGGACACTTCATCTTTTCAGTGATTTGTTTTGAGCTTTTGGTTCAAACACCCCAGGTGTTTTGTTTTCTTCTACACTCTTGTTCTGTTTTGTGAGCAGCAGGAGGTAGGGACCATTTTGATGTCAGACTTTTGGTTACCTGGATGTGTTCTTGATACAGACGGCGTTCATAACTTTTGAGCCAGAATGAGATTGTTAGAGGGAGGGCAGCTGGCTGCTGCTCTGAATGGAGCCAAAGGAAGCTGCCCTCTCCCTGGGGATTGTGCTGTAGAGAGCCCTGTGGATCAAGTCTTTGGGGGGGGCCCTGGCAGGGTGAGGGAGAGCAGTGACTGCAGCTGAGTCCCCGCCAGTGGCTGAGCAAACAATGGTTTTAAAACTCAAGGTCCCCAAATGGCAGCAGTTAATGTTCTGATCTGTTTGTGTTATATAGTGTTTTGTTTTGTTTTGTTTTTTCCCTCTTTGGAACTCTTGTGTTGTTTAAAAAAAAATGAAATGATTACTTTTTAATTAAAATGAAAAAGCCAGAGCTGTGTTCATCTTACTTGGGTGTGAATATCTATAGCACCTCTTTGCAGGGCACATTCCTCAGGATCAGAAGGTGAGGGTCCCTGCCTTGATGTCTGTTTCCTACCCCTTGTCTTAAACCTGGGGTCAGGCCTCAAAACCTCTTCACCCCACCTGAGCGTTCATGTGCAGCTCACCTAGTGAGAAGTATTAACAGTTCAGAGCACAAGCCTGCTGGCTAATTGTAATGCCACTCAGCGTCCTGCTTCTGGTGGGCCTGCAGCATGTCAGCAGGTAGGTTCTCTTGTTCTGGGAAAGGAAGAGGATTGTGAGGGGCCTTTTCTGGATGATGGCTGGGGGTAGGGAAACTTCTATTTTCCTTTCATCTCCATTGCTCCTCTCTATTCTATCGTGCAGGCAATTGGCAGAATCTACAGTCAGAGCCCTGGAGAGCCCTTAATATAAAGTTGGACTGAGCAGCACCAACCTGGCAGCAAGGCTGAGCTTCCCCTAGTGCGGACTCTGCCTTCTAGGGGATGTCAGTGTGGCCTGATAGCTAGGAAGTGCTTCCCCACTAACCTCAGGAGCTGTTCTGAATGCAGTGCTCTGTAGTACAGTACACCGGGGGCAGCTGTACACAAACCAGACCAGACCTGGGGCATCTGTGCACCTTTCCTGTCAGCAGAGTTGAGCATTCTGACGGGATCTGGGTTCCTCCCACAGGTCCCCTGAAGTGTCCAACAGCACACCTCAGCCCGTGAAGGGTATAATAAAATTATTTTTATTGCATTTTGTGCAGACGGGAATCTAAAAAATAAATACAATAAAAGCCTTAAAGCATTAAATGAGAGCATTCAACAATAAAGGAAAGAACCAACCCTCTCTTTTTCATATTGGCACAAAGAACACAAGATCAATACTAAGGCCGGATGCGGAATACTAAAACACACTGAAATTAAAGGCAGGCCTAATAATAATAGTAATAATAGTAATAAATACTCTTGATTTGGCTTGCAACCTCTCCTATTTACAAGGGTTTTCAACTTCATTGCATTGCCCTGCACAGAGATCGTCTAAAACAAAAGCAACACTAGTTTTCACTACAAGGCTATTGAAATATTGCACTCAGAATAAAAGTCACTTGAATGGACATGAAACATCTAGCTACAGTGATTATAAAGATAGTTTGATGAGTGACGCAGTAACATTCATAACAAATATTGCGCATGTAGCACAGAAAACTTGGGTTTTGTTGTGGGAGGTTTGTTTCATCAACGGAAAACTCTGCTCTTGCCAACCAGACAGTTTGGGTCCAGATAGTGCAACTTTGGTTCCCTAAATTGGTGATAACAGCCCCCTTCCCCTTCTGCCCAGCCCACCACTTCAGCCCAGAAGGCTCAGGCCTCAGAAGGCAGAACCAAGGGAGGTGTTCAGAAGGATGCAGGGGACTCCTATGTCTAACACAACTTTCTGACTAATACTTAGAATATCCAATCCCCCATTTAAGTCCCAGAGGGGCCCTGGGCTAAGCGGCAGACCTCCAGATCTGCCCCAGGCCACACCTGGCCCTGTCTCGATGGCACCAGCTGCAGCGCTCTGCTTGGGCTCAAAGGAAAGAAGGTGGTGAGGTCAGGAGTACCCAGTTGCCCCAGCTCTGGGAGGTGGGCAGGATGTCTAACTACGTGTGCAAGTCAGGGCCCTGGGGCTAAAGGTTACTGTACCAAGTCCCAGAGGGCGCTGGAACGAGCATGCAGTGCCTGTCCCCCTTAGTAAAGTGCCCTTGGGGAAAGGGCAGAAGGCGCCTCCCCGACAGATGGGGCTGGTGGAGCGGAGAAGCGCCAAGGACTGGAAGCCAAGGCCTTGGGTCTTAGATGAGGGCAGAGAGGCGCTAAGAACCAAGCACACGTGACTCCAGCCCTCCCCCCAGGCCTGGTGCCTGGGAGACGTAGCTGGAGGCTGCTGCTAGGCAGCGAGGCCCAGCCCCACAACAGGGAGTAGGCAGCTGGGTCCCCGAGGCCCGAGCTGCGGCTGGGAACCTGGGGAGGGAACATCAGGGGCGGTGCCGGGGCCTCCCAGCGGGTCTGGCCCTTAAACCAGAATTGCCCCCTCCTCCCTCACCTGTCCCAGGAAACTGGGGAGGGGGCGCCCTCCAGCTCCGGGATTTCAGTCTTTGGCGAGGAGCCATGGGATAAGGGGAGCAGGCGACTAGCCAACAGAGGAGAGACGCCTGCTCCCCAGCGAAGGCACCGGGGCGGGGCTTCCTCAGGGGGGCGCGGGCCTCTCTGGGTTTCTCCGGGTCGAGGAGCGCCCCTCCCCTATCCTGGCCCCAACTTGCATAGGAGCCGGCGAGACAGGTTGCGCACGCGTTTCTGCAGCCGCTGAGGAAGCTCGCGTCCGCCGAGGCGAATCCAGCGAAAGCTGGACCCTTGTCTCACCTCATCTCCGAAAAGAACAGGAGGGAAGGGACGGAAGCCAGGGGCGCGCGGAAAGGACGAGGAGCAGAGAGCGAGGCGGGGGTGTCGAGGGGCCAGGACCACGACCCCCGCCAGGGCCTAAAGCACTTTAGCTCTCAAACTCTGGGATGTCAAGGAAAACCCAGCTTCCCGAGGCCTCGCCTCCCCTGGGCGCCCCGGCGGGAGAGCTCGGCCGTGGCGAGAAGTCCGATGCGCTTCTAGTTACATAAATATGGGGGCGTTAAAAATACACGCGATGTCTCCTGTACACTATGTATAGGCTCGGCCGGCCCGCGCCCCGCGGCTCGGGAGAACGGGCGCGGGGACGGCGAGCGTGGCCTCCCCACCCCTCGCCTCCGGGCGCCGGGAGCTGGGCAGCCGCGCGGAGGGGCGCAGAGCGAGGCCGCGGCGGGGCGTGGGGAGGGGGAAGGGGCCGCGTGGACTACCGGGGGTGCTCAAGACCCCAGCTCCTCTCCTCCACGCCTCCTCCCGACCTTTATTGCAACGTCTCCTCGGCCGGGCGAGGCCGGGCTTAGAAAAAGGGCAGCACAGCCGGGGCCGACAGACCCGCGGGCCGTGGGGGGCGCCCGGGGCTCCCGTCTCCGCGCTCCCGGCGCCCTCTCGAGTCAGCCCCGACGGGCGTGGCCTCCGGGCTTCAGGCAGCAGGGAAAGGGGCCAGGGCACGGGCACAGGGTCTGTATGTAAACGGTGACAGCGGCGGGGGGCGTGGCGAGGGCTCCAGGGCCGCGGGGCCGGACGCGCTCGGCCCGGGTGGCAGGTCCTGGCCCTCAGGAGTAGATGGTGATGACCTCGCGTCCGCCGCCGCGGACCAGCATCACCCGGTCCAAGTGCTCTGTGAGGACCTCGAGGAACTCCATGTCTGAGAGCTGGTCAAGGAGAAATACTGCAACTTCCCTCCCCACGGAATGGGGGTCACGCAGCTCGCCTCCGGGGCACGCCTGAGCCCGCGTCCCTGTCCGAGGTGCTGATCCTGACGCAGGCCCTGCTCAGCCTTTTCATCCCAGGGATAGGCCCCAGCTTCCCTAATGTCCACCTCCCTCTTCCCCAACTTAAATCCAGGATACAGTTTTCGTCGCCATTGCGGTTGCGGGGAGGGCCAGGCATGTTGAGCAAAACAAGCTTGGCATCCCGGGATTTCTCCACGATGACCTCGTTCAGCCGCACAGCTGTGTGCATGCGCCGCACGTTGGATTGGTTCCTGCGGGAGGAAGGAGCGGAAGGAAGCGTGTGAGCCTGGGAGGAGGGTGGGGGCAGGAAGAGTTGGAGTCAGTCGTCCTCCCAAGCCGGAATTGGGCTGCTGGGGCCTGGTCCTTGAAAAAAACCCCAGACCACCGACCCCAGTCCTCCTCGAGCTGGGCTATTCAGAGACCCCAGAGGTCAGGGACACCCCTTGAGGGTTCATGAAAGAAAGCGAGGAAAGCGGGGACCCTGGTCATGACGCCTAAGACAGAAAATGAAAACAAAAAAAATGCTGAAGCACTTACAAGTTCTCCCACTCCCTTCAGGAAACACAAGAGAAGCAAAGAGAAAGAAAAAAGAGGGGTCAGAAAAAGAGAAAGAAGCGGGGCATGAGCCACTATCACCTGGCTGCCCTCCCAGCCTCCACATCCTCCGCCTTTGCACCACGTGAGCCTCAGCCTGCAGACCCTCAGCAATCAGGCACTGGCCCCTGAGCCTTCAGATGTGGAAGCCAAGGCTAGGACTGTGTGGGGTCCTTAGACTCCTAAACCAGGACCCCTTCTGCTCACTGGTTCACCCCAGCCCAGCTCTTAGCCCACAGGCCCGTACGGCTTCATGCTGAAGAAGTCTTTGATGCCCTCTGAGGAAACAGGACTGGGGCCCTTATTCTTCTCTGCCACCGACTTGTCCTTGGTCCAGGTGAGATGCACCTTCTCAGGATCTGTGCCCCCCTCCCCCTCAGGCTCCTCCCCTGGGGACGGTGAGCTGCTGGGGCAGCTGGGAGCACTCTGATCATGGATAAGCTGCACCTGAGGGATGAAAGAAGCGATAGCAGGTGACTCTTGATGGCCAAAAGTTCTGCTCCCGCTGGCTAAAGTAAAACCTCCCCAGCTGCGCACCTCCTCCTCTGGCTTCTCCTCGCTGTCACCAGCTGTCTCTTCTGGGACATTGAGGCGGAGCCGAGTGTTGGCTGGATTCTTTCTCCGGATGGAGCCTCGAGACTCATCTGTGATACTCTGGATCTAGGGAGTGACAGAGGTTGGCATCAGATCTGCTGAGAGTCACCACCTACGCCCTGCCAAGAGCCACCACTAGTGTTCCTCCAGGATGCACATCCTGTGTGAGTTGGTGAAATAGTGCAGTGCTTTAAGACCAGATAGCTACAGCACCCTGATCTGGCCACTCCTCTCCAGGGCCCCACACCTCCTCACCATCAGCAAGCACAGGCTTAATACCTGGCACAGCAAGGCGCTAGCCTAACACTATGGTCTCATGTCAGTTCTGGAAGTCAGAATACATGCCATTTCTTGCCATTTTTACTATCACCCTGCATAACACCCTCGTCTTTGGAGGGCCCATCCTTCCCAGCTCAAACAGATCCCTGCCACTCATTTCCCATCCATCACATTCTGAAAAATATATTATCCACACTTGGGAGACTCATTGCCCATGATGGTCACCCTTGCCTCTTTGATTTGCCACTCATTCCCCATGCGCCTACCTCCCAGAGCTCTTCTATCCCCAGCCCCAAGGTACTGTCGCTCATTTCCCCCAAGGACCCCACTCCCTGGGGTGGGTCTTTCACCTATGCGCTAGGAGACCAGTGATCAACACGAGGGAGATCTTACCCCACGGGGTCTCATCACCATTAGCCCTGAGAGCCCCGCAATCATACCATCTGTTACCCACTCTGAATCTATTCCATGAACCCTTGTTGCCCACACTGACAGTCCACACCCCTAAGGACTCATTGCCCATGTGCAGTTAGCATGCAATATTCTCCCTCGGGCCCCAGAAGTCACATATAGAGAGGAAAATCTGTCCCACATGCCAAGTTCCCTCTGTAGTGGTTAGCGAACCGGGCAGCAGCAGTATCACCCTGGACCATCCCATACCTATGCAGACCCAGAGCTGGCAAGCAGCCTGAGGCTCTGAGAGCCCTGCCAGGGCGACCTCACCTCCCGCTCTCGCTCATTCTTGGTTAAATGCATCTGTTTGAGGATCTGGGAACGCTGCTCCATCACCAGTGTCTTCTCATAGGTGTAAGCGGAGATGTCACTCTCATGCTGTAGCAGACACGGGGTGGGGGTGAGAGGGGAAGGGATAGGAGGCAGGCCCCCTTGTTCCTGCCAGCCTGAGCCTCCCAATCCCACACCCTAACATCCCAAGGGTTGTGGGGGGCAGGAGGGAGCAACTGGTTCCCTGCTTGCCCAGCACAGAACCAGGGCTGTGAATGGATGAACTAATGAATGGGTAGATTAATTAATTACTGGAGTGAATGAAGAAGGGGAAGAAATTTAAAAAGCTGAATGAATCCATACGCAGATGAATGGAGCAGAAAGTGAGTGAGTGAATGCATCAATGAATGTATGGGTATGTTAACGAGTACACAGAGGAACAGGTGGACAGATAAGAACGAAGAGATGGATAGTGTAAACACCAGGAGCTCAGACTCTAGAGCCAGCCACCTGGGTTTGAATCCTGGCTCTGCCACTACCTGTGGTTGTGGACCCAATTATTTAATCTCTCTGCACTTCAGCATTCTGATCTGTAAATGGAAATTCTAATTATATCTATCTCGTTCGTTGTGAGAATTACTATATACGAAGTGCACAGAACAGTGTCTGGCATAGAATGAGCACTATTGGGCATAACTGTTCTTTTTCTTTTTTTCTTTTTTGATGTTTTGGAGACAGGCTCTCACTTTGTAGCCTACGTTGGCCTTAAATGCACTTTGTAGCCCTGGTTAGCCTTGAATTCACCATCCTTCTGCCTCCACCTCTCAAGTGCTGGAGTTAAAGGCATGTACCAACACACCCGGCTGGATATGACTGTTCTTGTAAGAGAGCAATGGATAGATGAATTCTTGGGTGAATCTATGAGAGGCAGAGAGGTAGCCAGGGGTAAGGTATGCAGCCTCATCCGCTGTTGGGTATTGAGGTTGCCCTGTGTGGTGCTGGGCTAAGACAAAAGAAGCCCAGCTGGAACTGCAGAACTGGTGGGTCCCTTGGGAACTCACCATCTCCACCACCTCCACCTCTGCAGTAATACGTAAATGGTACAGAAATGTGGTTAGGTCCTTCTTCATCTGGATGCTGTTGTCATCCATCTGAGCCACGGTGAAGATCCGCATCTTACACTTCCGCCAGACCTGCAAGGATTGAAGAGGATCCAGAAAGGCCCCACTCACCCTTCCCATGCGCTCCTCACACACATGCAGACATGAAAGCCTCTCTCGGGGGGGCTACTCCCTCCAGAGGCTCCCCTGCTTAGGTCTGAAGTCCCCCTCCCCATTAAAGTGCCACTTTGTGTAAGTTCAGCTTTGCCGTCCCATCAGCATTGCACCTGTCAGTTCCTGACACCCTGGAATAAAGATGATCAGAGCTCATGGGAGGATGTACATGGAGCCAGCCCTGGCCAGAACTCTGAGCCCTGCCCACAGCACGCACACGCACACACACACGCACACGTGTGCACACACTCCCAGCGTGCATGTCACCTTGTGGTGGCGAAGCAGGAAGGGCAGCAGCATCAGCATGCCTCCATCGTGCACGATCCACCAGACGTCGATGCTGCCCTCAGAGAAGCGCTCAGGGTTCCCAGGAAACATGGAGACATTCTTGGTGACCAGTAGGGCCAGATGGCCAGCTGTAGTTTCCCGGACCAGTTCTGGGGGAGGTCAAAAAGTGTACCAGAGGGGGAATGGTGGCTCTGGTCCCCTTAGCACCTAGCAGCAGCCATAAGGCCTCTACCCCACTCCATCTGAAAATCAGCATCTGCCTGGGCCTCATCATGTATCTGTAGACGTGGACAAGTCCCTCAGCCTCTCTGGGCATCAGTTTTTCCCATCTGTCAAATAGCAATACATCACCTGGCCTTTCTGATTATTAAGAATCCACCATGTACCAGGCATGGTGGCTCAAGCCTATTAATCCCAGCTACTTGGGAGGTAAAGATCAGGCAAATCAGGTTCCCAGGCAGCCTGGGCAAAAAGTTCTCGAGACCCCCATCTCAACCAATAAAAAGCCGGGTGTGGTAGTACACACCTGTCATCCCAACTACACAGGAAGAATAAGTAAGAAGAGTGTGGTCCAGGCTGGCCTGAGCCTAAAAGGAGACCCTATTTCAAAAATAACCAATGCAAAACAGTCTCAAGGGGTAGAGCACCTGTCTCACAAGTCAAGAACCTGAGTTCGACCTCCAGTACTACCAAAATAAAAGGAACCCACCAGGTGTGGCCTCACTCAAGCCTTAAAGGATACAGGACTGCTTGGAGTTAACAGTGCAGCCTCTGGGCTGACTCAAATCTGGCTACGAGGATGTGTGACCTAGACAAATCCCTTCATCTCTCTGTGCTTCAGTCTCACACCAATGACAATGCCTAGCCCTCAGAGGCCCAATGAGAAAAGCAGAGGATGCTCAACTTGTCTGGCACACAGAACACATTCTATTGATGTTGGTTATCATAGTGCTATCTCTGATTATTCCCAATGAGTCTGATGCTCAGAGAGGGTGACTCACTCGGGCACAATCACACAGCTAGGATAGACCAGAGTTAAGATGCAGACCCTGACTGTGATTCTGAAGTTGTGTCTCTTCCTCCTGCCCTGCCCCAGGGTCTTTGGACCACACGGGAGCCAAAACTGTCCCATTCAACACCTGAGTGCCCTTAGCACGTTGCATAGTAGCTGGCACATGGCCAGCCCTGAGCACATGCCAAGTCCACCGTCTGGTGTGCTGTGAGTGGGAAAATACTCAGCCTCAAAGAAGCCCACTGCTGCCCAGCCCCACCCCAGCCCACCACGTTACCAATGAAGTTCCTCCACGTCTGGTGATCCTCCTTCTGCCGCCAGTTGCGGGGCCAGCCGACCAGCACCGTGTTGTGCTGCAGTCCCCCGAGACCTCCAGACTGGATCAGGTGGGACACACCATCGCGCAGGTTGGAGGAGATGACCACCTGGCAGAAGCCCTTCACTTTCTCTGCCTCCATCAGGCGCCGGATAGACTGGTGGTGGTGGCAGGGGGTGGGGTGTAGACAAGGACCAAACTCAGGCTTCCCTGTGCTGGCTGGGCGCCTTGTAGCCTCCCTCCCTCCCATCTCCCCTCCATCCATCCTCATCTTCCTGAAGCTCAGCTCTGTCCATGTCAGGCTTTCAACCTGACTCATACATGGCTCCCCGTCACATATGGTCCCCGTGTTCTGCCCTCTCCCATCCCACCATCCTGCTGTGGCTCACACAGCTCCCTTGTGCGACATGCTCTCCACACCACCTAGCAAGACCCTCACCCACCCCAGCTGCAATTGCACCCTGCTTTACCTGACTAGAATGGCACCCTCCACCCATACCAGAATTAAACTGGATGGTCAGACAACTGAGCAATTTTATTTTAGTGATAATGATAAACGCTAAGAGCACACTACGAGTGTTCTTATTACTCCCATGTTTATCAGTGAGGAAACTGAGGCTCAGAGAAATTAAGGAGGTGCAGCTAATATCACCATGGCAACTCAGGTTCCGGAAGTCTCACTCCACCCACCCCCTCAACCATTGCCTTGATGTCCATCTCTGCCACCTCCCAGTCATGACCTTGATCAAGTCATCTAGCCTCTATTCTTAGCTGCCAAATGGGAGTCATTCAGGAACAGGGCGAACTACGACACCATGCGTATAAGGGCTTAGTACGCTGCCTGGCGTGTTGTAACACTAACTCGCTGTACGGCTCCACGTCATCAACCCTAAGTGCACTCATCACAGCAGAGGGGTTGAAGCCTGCCTACGCTCCATCCTCCCCACCAGCCACCTTCAGGGCTGGTACTTGCCCTTAAACATCTCCATCTGCCCCATGCCTAGCTCAGTGCCCAGTACACAGCATGTTCTCAGCCACCGCAGAGTGAATTGTACTGGCCAGTCGAGGCCTCCAGCTCTGGTCCTGACAGATTGGTGTGAACAGCTCAGTGAGGCAGGGACAACAACTGTCACAAGACATTACGGGTGCCCCTCCCCTGTCTCACTTTGCTTCCCTCAGGACCCTTTTTCTCTCCACTCCTAGCCATGGCCCTGAGGGGAGAAAGGCCTGAACTGCCGATGGAGCTGACTTCTACTACTCACTGGGTTCCAAATGCATCTCAAAACACACAGGCTGGGCTGGTGGAGTAGGTAAGAATGCCTCCCAAGCAAACCTGAGACCCTGAGTTCAAACCCCAGTGCTGCCAAAACAAAAACAAAAACCACACCGGCTGCCCCAGTCCACAGTGGCTCCATGTGCTGTTCTGTGGGTAGGGTCTGGTGGACAGAGACAAGAGAAGGTGACATGCAGCCAGGCTCCTGGTCCTGAAAAGGTTTCCAGCCAGTTTTGTGCCTTCCCTCTCTGGGCCTGTTTCTTCCATATCAAATGTAAGTACTCAGCCTGTCGACATCATGCAATATAGAGATCCATGAATGAGAAAACATTTTGAAAGATTTCTACTTTGGCAGAAAGGAGTCTACAGTAGGAGTCAAACAGTCCTAATTTGAGTCTCAGGCTTCTGTCCTTAGACAGTTCTCTAAGCCTCAGTCTCCTTATCTATAAAATGGACCCTTCTGGCTCTGACAGTCTTTAGTTCTATGGGTTGAATTCTAAGGCGCTCACTCCCTGGGCCCTAGGACTTCTCATCTGAAGAAGAAGAAGACAGGGAATCCTAGACCCTTCTTATCCCAAAGGTGTAAGAAAGGGAAGGACAAAGGGGCAAAGACTTCCCTGACTGTCCTGTCCTCTCCCATCCTTCCAGAGCTCTGCTCACCTCCTCCGCCCGCTGGGCCTGGGGATGGTTGTCCAGAAAGGTGCCCTCGAGGACAGAACCCACAATGGTCAGGCCCTTCCCTGCTTTGAGCTGGGAGGTCAGGGAGAGCAGCTGCGGATGTACCACATTCTGGTCCTGGTCCACGCGCACCAGCACCAGCAGCTGGGGCCTGAAGAGGATGTAGAATCATGTGACCCATCTACCACCTCCCGACCAGGTGCCCACCACACTCTCACCACCAATTCACCTGGGCACTGTGCCCCACCCACCTAGGCCCATTACCCAATCATCTGCCTGAACCTTCCCCATCCATGTCCCTAGGTAACAAGCCCTCCAGCATCTTCTCACATATCCACACCCCACCATCTACCTGTCCATCCAACCACCCAATCACACATGCTGTCCTCCACCATCCACTCATATTTCTGTTTATTTGCCACAATGCATTATTTACTCAGTTATCTGGGTTGTTTGTTTGGTGGGACTAGGTTTGAACTCAGGGCTTTGTGCTTGGAAAGCACAAACTCTACTGCTTGAGCCACACTTCCAGTCCATTTTGCTCTGGTTATTTTGGAGATGGAGTCTTGTGAATTATTTGCCTGGGCTGGCCTTAAACTGTGATCCTCTTGATCTCATCCTCCCAAGTAGCTAGGATTACATGCGTGAGCCACTGGCACCTGTACTGGCAGTACTGGGATTTGAACTCAAGGCCTCACACTTGCTAGGCAGGCACTCTACCACTTGAGCCACTCCACCAGCCCTTATTCACTCAATTATCCACATATCTACCTACCCGCTACCCATTCACATATCATATATTCTCAACTACCCTCCCACCTATATATGTTCTTATCCTTTCTTCCACACAGTAATCCAGTCATTTCCTTACTCATTTTATCATCACATTCCTCAACCCTCCATCAACTTAATAGTATTCTAAAAGCGCATACCCTGGACCAGACCCTGTGCTGCTCATTTGGGAATTCAGACACAAAATGCAAAACACAATGTCTGGAAGCCCCAGTTTAGTCAACATCAGAAGCACAGGCACCGATGTTCAAGTATAATCCAGAGTTCCACCTTGCTTTTGGCAAAGTGGAACCTAGAGAGATGGATGTGAGGCTGCGTGTGCAGAGCAGACAGTTAGGAAACACCCGGGTGGGGCGGGAGGGGAAGTTGCTGGGCCCTTTCTGGTCCCTGGTGAATAAAATGGAGAGGTTGTTATTAATCTAGAGACTCCTAAAAGGTCTTAAATTACCCTCAAAGAGAGAGAGCAAATTCTACGTGATGTGGAATTTATCTATCTCTGGGCACAGATCTATGAGCTTACTATATTACTAGAGACAGGAAGGGGCTTGCCATATATCATCAATTTGCAAATTTTTTGAACAACTGATGGATGGACAAACAGATGGAACACGGTCAGGAGGCTGGCATAGTGAATAGGTTTGGAGAACAAATGCCTAGAACTCAGTTCAGCCTGGATGCTGCAAAAGGAGGGGGTCAGGCGAGGCTGGGGTTGTATGGCACCATGCAGCAAAACAAAGCCAGTGGGATGAATCTCATTCCTGCTTCCTTCCCATCCCTTCCAAAGCCCCATCACTGTGCCTTCACCACTTGCCTCCAGTTCTTGGTGTGTGGGGGCCCTTCCTCCAGGCGTAACAGGGCATAGCGAGCAGCACTAAGAGACAGGCCTCTGATCCCATCGCCCCACTCCTTCTCTGCCCTGGGCACCAGGAAGGAGATCACATGAAGTCAGAAAGTCAGGGAGTGACAGGTAACACCAGCCCCACAGAACTGGACACCCCAGGGCAGAGCCATCTCTCTCACAAAGGATGGGCATGTTGCTTCTACTACCTGATTCAACCAAGCTTTGGCTGTTTCCTTGGAAAGAACACCTTTAAATTTATTCTCTTACCCTTTCTGTCCATTTCTCAAGGCCTCTGCCTCCCTCTCCCATCCCTTAACCCACCCTCTATCACCTATTCGCTCCTCTGTACTCTCCTCTCCTTACCTTACCCCACACCCACCACCCCAATCACCTGCCACCCTTTTCGAATCCTCACCCCTCTTTCCCTTCAGCCTCCCAGCCCCAACCCCACACCTACCCGCGGTACTCGATGTACTTGTAGATGAGTCCAGCAATAAGCATGGCCACCAGCGCATAGTACCAGGAGCAGATGAACATGAGGGCCAGACACAGGCTCATTCCCAGGAAGGAGAGTGTCCTGTGCACAGAGAGACCGGCCTCTGAGCCCAGCAGGGTGGCCGCTAGAGCCAGGGTTGGGCAACAAGGTGGGGTTGAGGCAGGACAAGACCTGGGCAACTACAGTCACATCTAGGAGCTCTCACACGACTGTCATCGTGAGTACCACAGAGACATGGGACCTTCTGGATGAGCAAGCATGCCCCACCCAACTCCTGAGTCACCATGCTACCCTGTTCCTGCCTTAGACCCTGCAAGTCAGTCAGGTGGGTTCCAAGATAAGTATCTTGGAGGAACAGGAGGCACCCCTTGGAAGAAGCCGCCACCAAAGGTGGAGCACTGAGAAGAGTCAGGCAGCCCTGGTGCTGGTTCCATTATCCCAGTCTTGTTGGGTGACCTTGGGCCTGTCCCTTCCCCCAACTGAGGCCAGTGTTCTCTGTGTAGAATGGGCATAGCCATTCCTGCAGTCCTACTGTGAGTACAAAAAACCCATAAAGTAAAATGGTAAGGGGACTGGTGCCAGTGGCCCACGCCTACAATCCTAGTTATTTGGGAGGCTGAGATCAGGAGGATCATGGTTCAAGGCCATCCCAGGCAAACAGTTCACAAGACCCCATCTCCAAAATAACCAGAACAAAATGGTGGGGAGGTGTGGCTCAACTGGTAGAGCGCTTGCTTTGCGAGCATGAAGCTCTGAGTTCAAACTTCAGTCCCACCAAAAAAAATAATAATAATAACAATAAAATAAAATGGTAAGAACTGCAGCCCCCTTGAAATGAGCATCTTCCCTGCATCTGGCACTGTGGTGCTCACCAAACCACAAGAGAGGGGTGCAACTATCAAGCCATTTCACAGCTGAGGAAACTGAGGTTCAGAGGTAACTGAAGTTCAGAGGTGCTACATCATCAGCCCAAGGTCTCATAGCCATGAAGTGGAGTCATGTTTTGAATTTGGGTCAGGCCAACTCCTATCTCCATGCCACATTGTAAGATGTTGAGCACTGTGGGTAGGAGTGGCTGTTTCTGATTGTGTTATAATATTATTTATGATCAAAGAGACCCTCTCCTGGATCTTTCCTGGAGAGGGTGAAAATGGTATGTCCTATTTAGGTTCAGGGTCTTTAGACCTAGAGGCTATGGTCTAGGTAGGGATTGGGGTGGAAGTAAGAAATGGTTCAGTGGCAGGTGGCAGGGACAGGGACCTACCAGTGGTAATACCGAAAGCGTGGCCTCCAGTTGGGTGTCCTCAGCAGCGTCTGCACTGCACAGGCCAGGTTCACAAACATGTAGCACATTAGAAAGAACCTAGAACACAGAAAGACCTCAGTAGAGACAGAGACGCAAAGAGGGTGCCAAAACAGGATAGAGACATTAGGAGAGTGGGGAAAGGGGGCAAAGAAACTGGGGTAGTGTCCAAATCATGCTCCAGTGCTTAGGAGGAGTTCAAAGGCTGTCTCCTTACAACACACCCTGATGTATGTGGGGGGAGAATCTCTACATAACAAAGGATGGGTTTCTATGACCAGTGAGGAACTGCCTGGAGTTGCTGAAACATTTGGTTGGGTTGTCGTGGAGGACCAGGGAGAGAGGCACACAGAGCAGATGGGAGGCACGAGGCCAGACACGCACATGGAAAGGATGGGAGCCACCTCGTCCAGGGAGGCGATGAGGATGCCGATCTCACAAATGCAGGCAGTCAGAAGCAGCGCCCAGGTTGGTTCTCCATTGGCTTTGCCATGGCCAAAGACCTGGAGACAGAGCAACCATCATGGGGACTGGGACCATAAGCACCTCTCATCTCTCTCCCCCGCACTTGGAAGCCAGGGAAGTAGTGAGAGGAAGCTGTATTTCTCATCCTCCAGGGAACTTAAGAGTATAGCAGGGTTTTGGTATGTGTCTTGTCCACCCTGGCGCTGGTACTCCAGCACGATGACATTCTATGACCCCTGAAAGGGAAAGATGCTGTAGCAGGGCAGATGGAGAGGTTCTAGCTGGAGGCCAGCAAGCAACCATGACTGTATGTCATAAATTTTTTAAGCATCATGGACAAAGTCACCCTTTTTTTGCCCTTTGACTGCCTCTCAGAGTCTCAGACTAACCACTGGGACCAAGAGGGACTATTTTTTTCCAGTAAAAATGGACAATGCTCAAAGAGATGGCATTGACCATGGGCCAAATCCCAAATAAGATCCACCCATTCCTCTTAGTGTAGTGCTGAGCAGAAGTGCCCAGGAAGGGACACAAGGCTGGCAGGGGCCCTGGTTCTCTGTGTGACTTCTGGGCAGGGACCTGGCTGGCTGGTCTCCTGAACAGGGTTGTTCTCCTGCCCATACTGACCTGCAGGAAGGGCACTATACCATCCCGGGAGATGGCCTGCAGCAGGCGTGGGGCCCCCGTGAGGCTTTGGAGTCCAGCCCCACAGGTGGAGAAGAAGGATCCAATGACAATGACCCAGGGAGATGGCCAGGCCAGTGTTCCTACTACCAGGTTACCATTCACAGCTTCACCAAACCTGGAATAAAGCAATAAGGGGACAGGGACACTGAGTGGGCCATTGCTGCAGGACTCCAAGAGCCAGATGGAGCTGGAGTGGATGTCTGCTGGATCCCTGCAGTCTCATGGGAGGTCAATGATTGAATGAGATAAATGGAGGTCAAACTGCCCTAAAATTAGCAGGTGCAATCTATGCAAATTGCCCATTTTGCTAGGCCACTCCCCTGCTAAAAACCTTTCAGAGTTTTCTCCATTTTTTAAAAAATTAAGTAAAGGGCCGGGTGCCGGTGGCTCACACCTGAAATCCTAGCTACTCAGGAGGACTGTGGTTCGAAACCAGTCCAGGCAAATAGTTCATGAGACCCTATCTTGATAAAAACCATCACCAAAAAAAGGGCTGGTGTAGTTGCTCAAGGTGTAGGCCCTGAGTTGAAACCCCAGTACCACAAAAGAATAATAAAAAAAAAAAGCTTAAATTTCCTGTATGAAAGCCAGGCCCCTGTGTAGGTCTCCAGTCCCATGTCCATCATTATGTTACCTTACAGAGGCTAAGATGCCAGTGCGAAGTGATCCCGTGATAGGACCTCTTCCCTCCCTGGGCACACACTCCTTGCAGAAGTGAGTGCTCCAGGGGCACTGAACAGCTTACAGCCACAGGTATGCACACAAGCACACATACACATGCACAATGTGCACACACAGCCATTTCTTCTCACCCTTGTTCATGTCTCCACTGTCTAAAATGCACTTCCCCCTCCTAGCCACCTAATCTCTCCTCAACACTGAAGTGGGGAGGATGAGTGAGATACTCTTATTACTCATCAATTAGAATTTGCAGAGTTTTCGTTCCAGGACCCACAGCCCCCAGGATGCCAAAATCTGTGATGCCCAAGTCTCTTACAGAACATAGCATTGGGGCTGGGATGTAGCTCAGTGGTAGAATACTTGCCTAGCATGAGGGAGCCCCTGGGTACAATCCCCAGCACCAAAAAAGAAAAGACAAAAAAAGTGTAGTATTTACACAGTCTATGCACATTCTTCTGTCTACTTTTAAATAATCTCTAGATTACTTGTTATATCTAAAACAATGTAAGTGCTACAGAAATAGTTGTCCTGCTATGTTGTTTAGGGAATAATGACAAGGAAAAGAAGTCTGTGCGTGTTCAGTAGAAATAGAATTTTTTGAAGTATGTTCCATCTGGGGTTAGTGGAAGACTGACCGTAATGTTCCTAAGACACCTCCAGCCCCACTTCCTCCAGGAAGCCTCCTCAGTGCCCTGAGGACTGGATTGCAGCCCCCTGTGCCCCTGTATTTTCCTTTACAGTCACTTCTGCTCTGTTTCAAGTATGATCACCACCCCCAGAGGGTTCCTTCAGGACAAAAACTATGTGGTATTTATCTTTGTTCCCACCAGAACCAACAGTAACCAACACATAGAGATCTAGCAAGTGTTAGATGAATGAACTAATAGAGCTTAAATATAAGAAAAGGAAAGTATCATTATCCCAAAGGAAATAAGACATCATTCAAGCTTCTTGAACTGGAGTGACATGAGAAAGAAAAACTATAATAAGAAGGTGAGTTTGACCAGGCATCAGTGACTCACATCTATAATCCTAGGTACTCAGGAGGCAGAAATCAGGAGGCTCGCAGTTTGAGGCCAGCCTGGGCAAACAGTTCAAGAGACTGTATCTCAAAAATACCCAACAACAAAAAAAGAGTGGCTTAAGTGACTGCCTGGCGAGTGTGAGGCCCTGAGTTTGAATTTTAGTACCACCAAAAAGAAAAGAAGGTGAGTTTTCCAGGGACCCCAGTAGCCTCCCTCCCGCAGGCCCCTTGCAAGGGTCCCAACCCCCACCCCCAGGTCTATTTCTCAGAACCCAGCCTCCTGTGCTCACCCTGGCCCAGAACAGCACGACCCCTAATTCTCTTACTTACTTGTCCCGTAAGACAACCCCCTCAATGCAGGCCCCAAACAGAACAACAGAGCTGATGTCTGCAGCAGAGGATGAAGGAGAATCCCCAAAAGTAGAAGGTCCCCCCACACCCTTCCTGAGCCAGCCAGGTAATGCAGAAACCTCAGTGGTCTCCCTCCATCTCTTCCCACCCAGGATAGTCCAGGTCCAACAGTGCAGGATACAGACAGCAGAGGTGGTGGCAATGGCAAGGATGGTGCCAGTAGGGATGGACTTCTGGGCATCCCTCAGGTCCCCAGAGCGGTTAGAACCAGCCATGATTCCTGCGAACAGAAGAGCAGCTCAGACAGGAGCTAGGGCCATGGAACACCAGACGGACTGAGAGAAAAAGGACACAGCTAGGAGTCAGGGAGCCTGGGACCTAGTCATGACTCATAGAAGATCTTAGGCATGTTCCTCTGATTCTTCTGGCCTTAATTCCCTCATCTGTTCAACTGGGACTGAACTGTTGGCTCCTGCTAGCGTGGTGCTGTTTTTGGACTAAGAATTCCCATCCTCATCACTGACTCTCTCCTACCCATCCACTCCCAGGCAAAGGCCTCCCTCTCCAAGCTCCCCTTCACCTGTGACTGAAGGGAAGTAGATGCCAACCAGCAGGGTGAAGTAAGAGGTCATATCGCTGAAGACATAGGGGTGGTCCATGTTGACAGGAGTGCCATCTGCCACACCCACTGAGGGCATCCCACGCCGCTCCACGATCACCCCTTTGGTCAGGTAGGAGCTCCACAGGTTCTCTGTGGGGAGATGGAATGCTCAGGGGGAGTCAGAGGTCAGAGAACCAGAGCTCTAGGGCCAGAGGCAGGGTGGGAAAAAGTAGGTCAAGCCCAACCAATCTCACTCTCCCCAGCCTTGGTTGTGGTTCTTTCCACCAACATCTCCTAGGTGTCTGCTTTGAGCCAGGCCATGTGTCAAGACTTCACAGATGAATACTCCAATCTAGAGACTGGACACATAAAGACCTATCTCTGAGTGACTCAATAAATCCACAGTTGACCTCATCACGTCCCCAAACCATTCCTATATCTCTTATCTCAGTAATGACACGAGCATCAATTCAGACACCTTGGCATTACCCTCAACTGCTCCTGCCCCCTTTCCACTACTTCAAAACATGTCCAACTTCTGCCCATAGCCCCTCCGTGATATTTCTCAACTATGCCCCTTCTCTCCATTCCAGGATTCCTCCATCTGGGCACAGGTAACATGCTGGGTCAGATGGTTCTTTGCTGTGGCTGGTCTGTCTGAGAGCACTGTAGGTTTAACAGCAGCCAGGTCACTATTCACTAAATTTCTGTAGCAACCTTCCAATTTTAGTGACCAAAAATATCTCCACCTGGCCAAATGCCTCCTGGGTAGAAAACAACCCTGGTTAAGAGCTCTTATTTCATTTCCGCTGAAACTCCCCCATCACTGAAGCTCAGAATACTCTTCTCTCTCCTGGGCTCACAGCATCAGTGTCCTCCTGGACCCCCACTGCTTGGGGATATACCCTAAAATCTTCAACATGGCTTCCAGGGCCTGTCACAATCTGACTCATGTCAGCCTCTACAACATCATTTCTTGCCCTCCTTCCTTTGCACTTTATGCCCCAGTCATACCAAATTACTTGTGGTTGAGAGGACACGATATGCTCTTTTGTGTCTGCATGCGTTAAGCAAGCTGTTGTTTGGTTTGCAATACCCTTATTCCCTCAGTATCACTGCCAATCTCTTATTTGTCCTTCAAAGCCCTCCTAGGAAGCCTAATCTTGTCACCTGATACGTGTGAACACTCCCTCCCTGGAGAGTTCTCCATTCATTGAATACACATCTATGTGAATCATAATTTCTTTGCTAATACATCTATCTCTGTCATCAGACTCCTTGAGGCCAAGGGCTGTGACTTACACATTGTGTTCCTGATGCTTAACACAACTTAGTAGGTTTTCAGTGATTGCTTATTAAATCAGTGGCTTTCTTTCCTACTAGTGGTGAGATCCTTGCCTCCTTTCCATCTCTACCCTTCTATAATGCTGGCAACAGAACATGGCCCAGAGTAGGTGCCCAATTAAAACTGATTGAATTTAACTGAATTCCAAAGAGGGCCCCTTAATCCTGACTGCTTAACCTACAATCGGTACAGTGTTCCCTGGATACCAGCCCTCTTCCCTCTCCCAGACCTTTGATGAGGCCACTGGCAGCGCCAGGAATGCCCTGGATCTCTGTGACATTGTTTCGGGTGAAGTACTCATCACAGGTGGCATTGAGAAAGCGAGAGGAGCAGAAAAGGCCCCAGAGCCGTGTGGTCACCGTCTCATTTCCTTCCCAAGCCAGCTTGGCACAGACATCAAAGCCATGGCGAGACAGTGTGCGGTTTCCCAGGAGGCAGATCCTAGGGAGAGAAACAAGCGAGGAAGATGGAGAGGGACGTGACCTCGCCCTGGCTTCACAACAGAACCGCCGGGGAGCTTTAAAAAACATGGTGTCAGGGTCTCACATTCAGAGGTTCTGATTTAGTTTGGATGGAACCTGGCCATCAGGGTGTTCTTAAAACTCCCTAGGTGATTGAATAAGCCGCCGCGGTGAAGAGCCACAGAGCAATGCTGTGTTTCAGCACCATGGACAGCAGTCTCTGGGTGTGGTCCTCTTGGCCAATGGGATGAAGGGGGGGGCCTCTGTTTTAGGGAGTGGCAGAACCAACAGGGAGCTGAGCTCTGGGCCCTCTCTTCTGTGTCCTTTCCCGTCCTCAAGAGTATGTTCAACACTAAGAGTTTGTCCCATTCTGGGAATATGTCCCATCCAGGACAGTTTCCCCTACTACAGTGAGGGCTCACTCCTTTAGAAGTCATTTTTATTTAGTTCTTCCTAAGTCAAGCAGCAAACAGTTGACCCTCACAAGGGAAAGTGTTCCCACCTTCAAAAAAGTTATCCCTCCCTGAAGAAACTTCTCCCTGCTCAGGAGAAACTGCCCCCTACTCAGGAGAGGTTTTCCCTCCCAGGTTGCTCCCAACCTGCGCTGTCCTGGTTGTGAGAGGTGCGGAGAGGGGACTTGGCAGAGACAAGTTAAAGACCCTGAAACAGGGTCAGAGAAGGACAATGCCTTAGGCCCAGAGAGGATGCACTCACGGAAAGTTGGGCGGGTCGAAGGCAGACTTGATGACACCAGCATAGATGGCCAGGATGGAGAGGATGACACAGCCCAGGAAGACCAGGGCAAACTTGTTGACATACTTGACTCCCACAAACACCACGGTAGCCATGCAGGTGAGCACACAGGTGCCATACACACGCATGTTGTTCAACATGGCTGCTGCCTCCCCACTAGCATCTTCTGCCTTGAAGATGGCCATAGCTGGGAACAGATAAGCCTGCAGGAAAGGGCAAAGAAGGCCAGGCAAGTGACACAGGGAAGACCAGCTGAGAATCAGCCCAGGGAACTGATCTGAAGTACAGGTGAGACTTTGTGGAAAGGGATGCCATCACAGCAGTTAGAGTAGAGCAAAATGGCAATGGACAGCTAGTAAGGGATATTGGCTACAGAGGGCATGACCTAGCCTGCAAGGAACATGATGCCGCCACTAAAAAGCGGCATTGCAAAGATGTTAGGAATGACTAGCTATTTCTATTATTAATTGTATTAATAATTACTATTTTATTATTTTGAATAGGAAAGTGGAAAAATTAGTTGTTCTTCACTGGAGGTTGAGTATATAAATCATGATATTCCCATATAAACTATAGAGTTGCTAAAAAAAAAAAAAGATGCCACAGGACTGGAGACATACTTCAATGGTAGAAGTATTTGCCTAGCTTGCACACAGGCTGGGCTAAATCCCAGCATCCCTCCAAGAAAATGACATGGATTTATATGGACTGACTCAAAAACTATCCATGTTAACTTAGGTGATCACAATCAAGTTTTAAAAAAAAGAATGTGTCTATGATCTCACTTTTATAAATTTATATGAGGCTATATTTACATATATGTGTATACATGACTTGTGTATATTTATAGATACATCAAAATGTCAAATGTAGTTTTCCCTGAATTATTAAAACATGAATAATATTTATGTTTACACACAAAGTTTTTATTTTGTTTACTTATCCATTTATATATTTATTTTTGCAGTGCTGGGGATCTAAATCAGGACCTTACGTGTACCAGGTCAACACTCTACCACTGAGCCACACCCCCAGCCCAAAATAGAGATAATACTTATTCTTTTTGCACATCTATATTTTCTAAAATTTGTATAGTAAACAATATGTTTATGTTCTTACAAAAGTTATTTTCCCTTCTAAGTGAATTTATAAAGAGAGTTTTTCTTTATTTAGGAAAATGTTTATGACATGGAGTTATATTTTACAAAGACAATACAATTTCATATACAAAAACAAAAACTAGAAGGGAATACATTAAAATGTTTGTGGTGATTTTCTTTGGATGATTGCTTTATTGTTCCTTATGGTTTTTTTCCTTTGATATTATCCCCACTTTACGCAATGAGTCAAATTGCTTTTATAACATGTTTTAAGACATTTATGTTTTTAAGTCACAGAGGTCTATTCTTCTCTCGCCATGTGCCTCTTGGCTTTTCATTCCCTACTCAATCTCTCCATCCCTGATCTCTTCTGTCCTGCCCCCAAACCAGAAGGTCTGACACCTTTAGTTTTAGTTCTCCAAGGCTGTGTGGTACAACAAACAAGGACAGGCTTTGAAAGTCAGACAGACACAGGTTCACATCCGTCCACATGGCCCTTCAACTCTCTGAGACTTGCTTCCATCATCTGTAAAGTAACTGTCTTGTATCCATGAGGGACTCATGAGGATAAAATTAAATGATAGGCTATAAGCCTTGGGGCCTGCAGAGGGTAGGGACTTGGGAAATGTCAGTTCAACTTTCTATAAACAAGGGACCCCTCATCAGCATCCAGCCCTATGGAGAGAGCAGGAAAAACAGAGGCCTATGTCAGCATCCCTGTCCTTCAAACACAGTCCAGCGACCTGGTTTCTTCCCACTGGCCACTATTCCTAACAGATCTCTACACCACTATTCTTTTGCAATCCAGGAGCTGTCAGGGCTCTATGATTAATATTTGTAGAGTACTTAGCAAGTCCCTGGCACGTGGCAGATGATCACAAAACAGTAACTACTGTGTTGCATTACTGTCATTATTCCTACCATTATTTTAACTCTTATCAACCCACCTCTGCCACCTCCTTGGCAGCTGAGTGACCTTGAACGAGTAATTTGAGTTCCTCATTTGTAAAATGGGCACCAGAATATTTAAGCCTCTAAGGATTCAAGATAACGACCGTAAAGCACTTGAAACTGTGCTGAGAGCTCAGTGGATGCCTGATAAACCACAGCTGTTTGTGTTACACAATTATTGTATCTTGTCTCCCCAACTAAACCGGGAACTCTTTCAAGACATAGCACGCCTGATTTCTCTCTGGCCTTAGGGAGTGGCGTGGCCTCTTAGGAGGCATCTAGGGAACATCAGTTAACTGGCCAACAGCCTGGGACCCCATGCTTCCTCCTTAGCCCCTCTCACCAGCAAGATCTCGATGGTGCCCAGGATGTACATGGCCCCAGCAAAGGTAGTGCCCAGGTAGAAGCAGAGGCCCACGGCGCCCCCAAACTCTGGGCCCAGAGACCTGGAAATCATGTAGTAGGAGCCACCAGCTGCAGAGAAAATCTAGTATCAGCCATTGGGTTGAGGGGCCCTGGGGTATTCTAGGGGTTGAGAGCAGTTCAATGACAGAGGGCTGAGGGGGCTGCTCTGGGCAGCAGCAGAAAGGAGACTACAGGAGACTCAGCCAACCACTCTGCTTGGATTTTGCAGCACTAATTACCATGATGCTAATTACCCCTATAAGGAGGTCATGGCTCAGAAAATAGGATGGGGGAGAGAAGGGTCTCCGGAGGAGGGGGGTAGGGCAAGAGCAACTGTCTCCCTTCCCTTCCCATGGTGCTGCTCCTACCTACCCCCATAAACAGCAATAGCCCAACCCCCAGTCTGCAATATTGTCTCTCTTGGGTCCTGATGGCCCCCACAGCCTGTGGCACTATTCCTCCTTGTGACCATCAGGTTCCTTCCCTCTCCCCAGGAGCCCCAGTCACATACCAGGCACAACACCATTGGTTGCGATCGCGCTCATCGAAATGGCAGTGAGCATTGTCTGCAAGGAAAGAGGTCATCAGAGTGGCGGCTGCTGGGGGCCGCAGTGGCCTGGGTGGAGGCCAAACCATATACCCCATAAATAGCAGCCAAACCCACAGGTTCTCTTCTGCTCAGTTTCTCCCTGGGCCTGTTCCAACTTCTACACATGCCAACTCCTTTTTCTCAAGAAAACCTCTTATTCACCATGTGAATGAAAGAAACAGAAGTTACACCAGAGAGCTCTGGAAACCCCAGCTTGACCCCAAAGCAGCTGTATAACCCGAGACAGCTCACTTCACTTCTGGAGCCTTGGTTTCATCATCTATAAAATAGGTGGTATAGCTTCAGCACTGGCACCCTGTAGGCAGAGCTGTCTCGAGCCTATGTGCAAGGACATGTAACGTGTCAGGAATTTGGTGTTCAGTGGATATTTGATTTTTTAGAGGGGGAGGAAGAATCCAGTTACAATGCTATTTGTGAGACATAATCTCATTTTTTGTAAGTAGGAACCTTCCAAAATGTTAACTACTATTGGATTACAGGTGAATTTTAGTTTCTTCTCTGCATTTATCATTTTCATCAATGAATCTGCAGTACTTGTGTAATTACACACACACACACACACACACACACACACAGAGCCAGTTGAAACTTGGTTAATAGGCATCAGGGACAAGCCTATGAGATGCAGGAAGGGCCAGTCAGACCTAATTTACTCTCAAAAATCATAAGCAGTGGTTCCTATAAAAAGCTCAGGTCTCATGCTTCCACTCTCCCTACTCCCCGGCCTTTGCCAAGCCCAGCTGCCAGGGTGGGCAGGGGAGGGGTGTCACTCACACATGAGCAGCAGATGAAGACCATGCAGAAGGACTCCATGATGCCTGCAATGCCCACCACCCACGTGAGCCGCAGGAAGAGGATGACACCAAAGATGTTCTGCAGGCATGGGAGGTACACGCCCATGAAGGTGCCCATGCGTGGGGCCTGCAAGGAAAGTCAGCGTCAGCTCTGCAGCCCCTGCTCATGACCAACACCCCAGCCCATTCTCCTTTTCTCCTTCCCATCCCTTCATCATCATGCTCCCTTCTGATTCCTATACCCTTCTCCTCCAACCCCCAGCCTCCAACTCCCATCCCTTGACCTCCACTATTTGTCCTCCAAACCATCTCCTCCCTCCTCCCCTTCATCTCCATCCTTCATATTCCATGCCTTCACCTCCCCCAGCCCCCAACTCCCATATCTCTGCCTCTATCATACATCCCTCCATAGGAACCCATTTTTCCTCCCCATCCTCCATCCCCCATCCCTTCTCCCCCAAGGCCCCACCTGCACAGGTTTCTTTTTTCCACCCTCATTGTTTTCTGCCTCTTCATGCTCCCTACTTCCCTGGGGCAGGTTGGTGTAGTTGGCCAGGCCACTGAGCAGGGAGGATACCATGGGGCTGGTGTCCATCTCCTCCTATGGAGGAAAGGTATCAGTGTTAGGAAGCTGGGAGTGGTGCAGAGAAGAAGGTAGGGTGAGCTGGATGGTAGGGAGATGGAGACAAAGGGCCAAATCACTGAGGTTGGGATGAGATGGGAAAGGAAGAGGAATAGGCAAGGGGAACAGGGAAAGGGGATGGTTTGATAAGGAGAGGGGAGCATGGAGAGCAGAGGGGGGATGGGGAGGCCAAGGGATAGACCTGAGGGAGGGATGAAGAGGAGGTTACTTTCCCCAAGGGAGGGAGGGAGCAGCTGATGAACCAGGGTGACTATCTGCAGGTGGGGGGTCCAGCAGCCCAATCAGCCCACCTCAAACAGGGCCATGTTCTTGCCATCGTACTCCTTTCCCTTCTCTGTGTCGGTGCTGTTGATGAAGGGACTGCTTTCCTTGGGGTTGCCATCACCTGAGAAGGCAGATAAGTCAGGGGTCAGGCACCCGTTGTTTATCCTGTACCTACCCAGGCATACAGTTGTGTGGCCACTTTAACTTGGAGCTTCGGTTCATACATTGGTGAAACGGGGTTCATGCTACCTTCTTCATAGGGTTTCAGTTGACAACATGTACAAAGAGCCCAGGGTATTCATGGAATATGTGAATGCTTCCCTGCTCTTGGAAGTCCTGCTTCATTCATCAGGGCACCCCAAGACTCTCCAGAGTTCCTTTCTTGAACATAACTGGGCCTCTCCTGGTGTTTTGGAGTGGACACATGTTCTCTCTTGGAGAGGAAGGCAGCAATCACTGCAGCCTAAGGCCCCAATGACGCACCACCTCTTTGAGAAGTGGCCCCTTTTGGCATGTTCTATACCCCTTTCACTGTCAGTTAACTAGATGTCCACCATGTGCCAACATAGGAATGGATAAAGAGGGAGCAGAACACAGAATAGGACACTGTCACTGCCCTTAGGAAACCAACTCAAAGCTGGGAAAGATGAAGGAGATTTCCAATCCAGAATGGTAAAGTCTACTGAGAGAAAATAACAAGAGACTGGAACACAGGAGGGCACTCAGCCCAGCCTGGGAGGTCACGGAAGGCTTCCCAGAGGAAGTGATGTGCTGGCTGAGAATTAAAGAATGAGTAAGAGCTAGTCTGGGAGGGAGGCAGGAGGGTGTTCCAGGCAGAGAGACCAGCAGAACAGTATGTTTGAAGCCCAGAAGTGAGAGCAAACAGAGTGGGTTAGAGGAGCCGAACAAAATATGATCTGGTTGGAAGAAGGGGCATTGGAAGGATAGGGCTAAAGAACAAGTAGTAGCATGTGAAAAGACAAGCCTTGGATGCTTAAACAATTAGCATCCTAAATTAAAGAATTCAAGCCTCATCCAGAGGACAAGAGACAGTCACTGAAGAGTTTCAAGCCAAGCAGTGCCATGAACAGACTTCTGTTTTAGAGCAAAACATAAACAGAGAGGATACAGAAACTGGAGAGTTTCAGTAATCCAGACAAGGACTGATAATGACACAGATGAGAGAATGTGGGGCAGTGCACAGACTGAGGCATTACTGGCACTATCTATGCCAGCTGTTGGGGATGGTGGGGGAGAACACAGGGTAATGCCTGGGGTTTCTAGCCTGGGTAAATGGGCGGGTGGTGCTGGTGCTACATTAACTGAACACTAGAAGAGGCGTCTGGGGGTGGGGAAGACACTGAATTTAGTTGAGGGTGAGGCACTGTAGGGTGCTCAAGCGGCTCCACCTGGATATATATGGAGCAGGCTATATACCCAGGAAAGAAACTTCACAGAGGGAAGAGGGGTTGAAAGCCGCGTGAACGTGTGTGGGAAGTGTGCCAAGCCAAGTGCCTGAATGAGATCACTCAGAGACAACTCAGCCACATGAGAAGGGTTCTTTCAGAAAGCTATGAGGCCTCCGTGGGCACAGTCCTTTGGCCTCAGTCATCAATCTTCCTCAGTTACAGGGCTGAATCACAGCAGCAGACACCTCTCTGGACCCTGGAGAGACTTCGCACTTACTAAATCCCAAGTGAGGCTGAGGCCTATGGCTCCTGAATCTTCTATCCTCTCATGGCATTCCTTTTTGCCCATCCCCATCTGTCAAATCCTCTGCATCCCTCTTCTTCCTACCTCCTGGAATCCTTCTCCAGTCGCCCAGCCAGGGCCCATCTCCAGAGCACGTCCCTGCTTTAAATCTGATCCCATCGTCAAAAACTGGGGCATGGGGAGGAACTAACGCCTCACCTAGTCCAGGAAATCCCACCACCACTCAATCTCCGGCCACTACTCCACCTCACCTTTGGAGGCAGAAATCCCTGGTTGCCTAACAGGGACAGGCACCAGCTCTTTCTTCTCATGTGAATTCCTGGGAACAACAGACTCATCCTTCCCATGGGAGCCCAGCATATAATGGATGCAGGAAATAGTCTTTAGAGGCAAATTCTCCAGGGGTCCCCCTTCCAGACTCCAGGGTCTCAAAAGAGTTGTCTGGGCCCAGAGAACAGAGGAAAGAAGAGTGACGTTGAGTTCCCTCTCTTTTTAAAATGCGGAGAAAGGCTTCCTGTCCCTACCACACCACAGTGGGGACTGGAGAAGTTTCATCACAAGATGAGAGGAAATTTCCTAACGGTTAAGAGGAAAGGGCTGGAGTCCAGGGAATCTAGGCTCCTGCCCACCTTCGCTGGCTGTGTCTTCACCTCCCTTTGCAAATGGATGCTAGCCGAGTTTAATTCATAGGGTAGTTAGAGGATTAACTGAAATAACCCCCCCAAGAGTAGCTATTGCTGCTACTATTACAATTATCATTATTAGCATACCTGGTGCCCATCCAGCCCGTGCTCCTCATCACCCACCACTCCCTCGGCCGCAAGATATAGGGGTTGCTCTGTCTCCTGTAGGGTTGGATCATTCTACCAGAAGGGTCCCTCCTGGGTCCAGGACCATCAGGAGAGCCCCTCCCCTCCGCCTTTCACGCCGCGTCTCAAACACTTCTCCTTTGTGGGGGTGGGGGGCGTGTAGGGGGCCGGAAGGGTAGCATTCTGGCCCAAGACCCCGTAACTAGGCGGACTAGCGCTGGTCTCCATGGTGACCGCGCGGACCCAGAGCGCAGCGCGGAGCCGAGCCGGCCACGCGCCCGCAGTTGCTTATGTAACGCAGCGCGCAGCGCAGAGCCCCACTACAGGCCAGATCCCGGCCTGGAGAAGAGGGTAGGGAAGGGGGCAGCTAGATAGGCTCTTTCTGGATCCTGCCTTTCCACCCGCTGTGTAGGCGGGTCGCCAGGCTCCGGGCCTTGTAATGCAAGGGCTGATTTCGTCCCCTCCCTGGAAGGCGGGGTGCACTAGTTGAGGGGGATGGGGAGTGAGCTTCTGACTTCTCAAAGGAACAGGACAGCAAAGGGAAAACTCGTCCTGATTCCCCAGAGCCAGGAGTCAGGGTGATGGGAGAGCGCCGAGTGGCGCGCGCGAGAGAGGCAGGGCCAGACCAAGGCTGAGCCCTCCCCGCCCCCGCCCCCTGGGAGCTCTCAGCCCGAATCGGCTTTCAATTAAGCTGCGGCGGCCAGAGCTCCCGGGGAGGAAACTGGCGAGCAGCACGGGCTAAGGAGCCTCCCCCGGGGCCTAGGGCTGGGCCTGGGGGAATCCCCAGGCCAGCTTGGGGAGGGAGTGGGGGCGTCAGAATCCAAGGGGTAAGGCGATCTTACCCGTTGGGCTCTTCTTTAGCCCGGAGAAGCCCTCTTACTCGGGACATTCCCACCTCCCTAAGGTCAGCATCTAGGTCCTTCCTTACAGCTCCAAGGATCTAGACTCAGAAACGCCAGGGGCTCTTAGTCCCTCTTTCCTTAAGCCCAGAAAGTCTTTAGCAACGCCTACCATCTTCTCCCGGCATCCCTGGAGGCCTTCTCCCTCTGGGACCCAGAATGCCTGACCACTCTACTTCCAGGTCTGGACCCTATATATAGAAAGAAGGCCTCCAGATGGGCCCGCTACACTTAGTGTCCAGAAACGAATGGGGAGGGGCAAGAACTATAAAGAGTTCCTTGCTGGATTCCTCTTTCAAACACATGGATACTTCTTTACTAGACCTCCCGATCCCCTATGGAAACCCGGAGAAGGCCCAGTGAAGCTTTGGTAGAGAAATCAAGTGCTGGGAAATTCGGCCATACTTCGTGTCCAGGATTGCAGAGATTACTTTTCAGGCTGAGCCCCTGTCTCAGAGTGGAGGCATCTGAAGGGAATCGCGGATGGAAATCACACCTCCTTGCTCTCTGGGCACCACGTTGGGATGTCTGGAGCTGCCGCAGACGCGACTTTGCCAACCCCCTCCCCCTACAGCCAAAGCCTAGGGGGGCAAGTGGCAGCTGCTAATGAGGTGACCCAAGGGTCACTGGAGAAATGGATGAGTTGGCCAGCCGGTAGTTCTGGCTCCTGAATAGGACTCAGCTCCCAGGGAAGAATGGGGAGGGGGGTATCTCAGGAAAAGGATCTGAGACTCTGGTGTCCCCAACCTTCCCAAGCCACCACTTGGCCCTGACTGGGATCAGAATCAAGAGCTTCAGAGTCCAGCTGTCTGGAAGACCATGCTCTTTCGACCCTTAGGGCCCTTCAGTCATCCCCCAGAGAGGTCTGAGAGTGTCTGGGCCCTGAGGGTCAAGCAATGCCCAGGGGAGCGTTTAAAGGCACTGAGCGCAGACAGCAGGCGCAGGAGGCGCACTAGTGCGCAGGGAACGCAGCGCTGCTGGAGGGTGGGGGCTGGGGGTGGCTGACAGCCGTGATGGATGGCTGAGACCGCTGGGGGCGGCGGGGGGCCTGGGAACCCGAGGGGGTGGCTGGCCCCAAGACCTCGGAGCAAGAAACCGCGGAGGAGGGCGGGGGAGCGCAGGAGCAGCAAAAGCATTTGCTAGGAGCCCCTCAGCTACTGGCAAGTCTCCGCACCCACCGCAGCGCGTCCGCAGTGTCCATGCCGCGGCGCTGGGGATTCAGCCTTTGGGACCCCGTTTCTGAGGCCTCACTACGAAAGCTAGGAGAGCTAACTAGAAAACCTCCCCCCTGCCCCGCCCTGGAAACCACACTGCCTCCTCAGGGTACCAAGAGAAGGGAAAAGAGGAAAGAAAGGAGGGTGATCTTGCTTCCCGTCCTGTGTAAGGAACACACAGGGACGCGACAGGGTGAGGGAGATTCCGCAAAGTAAAGCTGAAAAATCTACAGCGGAGGTAGCTTCAGACTGAGGTCGAACCTCGAACCTCGGGAGCCTTGGGGGAGGGGGTCCGGATTGCACCAAGTGTCTCCTTAAGGATACACTGCAGCCCGGGCGAGGGCTGTCGTATACCTCCAAGCCTCGTAGCCACCTCTACCCCCATCTTCCAGCTGGAAGTCTCAGAGCAAGGGACTGCAGCAGACTGCGCCCCCAGGCGCTGCTGGTCCCCGCTCGGCGCCAGGACGCCCAGGTCCCCTCTTGGGGAAAGGAACCATCCTCCCGTCTGTCGAGCTGTACGTCAGCCCATTCTGGATATTCCATCCCCTTCCCACCGCTTCCTCACTCAAGTCTGCCCCCAGGCCGTGGGTAATGACAAGCCCTGTGGCCCCAGTTCTGCCCCCGGGCGCGGCGCATTCCAGCACCTCGGACAGTGCCTAGAGCATTCCAATAGAGCGAGGCTCCAGGCCGCCGCAGGCGTCCACCGCCGGGGTCAGTCCTAGGCTCTTTCTGAAGAAGGCGGCCCCCGATCCTCCTCTTATCCCAGAGCTTCCTCCTCTCCTCGCCGCCCCCTCTCCCACCGCCCCCGGACCACTGCTTACCGGGGTTGGCTCCCCCATCGCCGTCCTCGCAGTCGGTCAGATTGTTTAGCATGGTGGCGGCTCGGCTCCGGGCCGGGGATGGCTGTGCCTCTTCGCCCGCACCCCTCTGCCCGCCTTCGCTGCTCTCTCGCTCGCTCTCCGCTCCACGGAGGAAGAAGCTGCAGTGCCCGCCCGCCCGGCGCACACACACTCGCACACGGACACACGCTCACACCCGCGCGCGCCCCCTCTCAGCAGCGGCGCTGCTCACCTCATCCCGTATGCAGGAGGCGTGAGCCACTGGCGGGGTTTTGGGGGGGAGAGCCTGAGGGAGGGAGGAGAGGACAAGGGGCGGGCAGAGCGCGCCTGGTGGCCCCCTCACAGGAAAACTGGGGGCTTGCGCGGGTGGGATGAAGGGGATGCTGCGGGGGACCCGGCCCTCGCCTCCGTTGAGCAGACGCAGCTCCCCGCCCCACTCCCAACCTTCTCCAGCGCAGGCGGGGCCCGGCACGTGGGCAGGTGCCATCCCGCGCCCTAAAAATAACGGCAGGGAACTAGGTCGCGGCCGCGGGGAGGCGGCCCCGCAGCGGCTGCCTGACTTGGGGTCTGGGGTGACCCCCAGAGGGAAGATGAGGACTGAGGCGGCGATGGTGTGGGGGGGCTGCCGTGGAATATGAGGTCCTAGGGAGTCTGTCTGCAAAGCTGGAAAGGCCAGCCCTGAAGGGAGAAGAACCAGACTTTCCTATATGGCTGTTCAAGAGGTTGGAGCGCTGGAGGTATGCAGAGCCCAGGGCCCATAAGTGAAGCATGTGCCGCACCCCCCCCCCATGGAAGCCCAGGTTACTGGGCTGTCTGGTCCCTCTTGTTTTTAAATGGGTGGGGTGGAGCCTGACCAGTTACAGAGAATCTCATCATGCTTAGACTGATAGGGGTCTCAATATTCCACCCCAAATACAAGTCG
Organism: Castor canadensis; assembly: GCF_047511655.1. Taxonomy (NCBI): domain Eukaryota; kingdom Metazoa; phylum Chordata; class Mammalia; order Rodentia; family Castoridae; genus Castor; species Castor canadensis. The sequence goes on along the minus strand of NC_133390.1, from coordinate 168,328,325 downwards.
CTGGAGTCCACAGACTTCAGACTTTCTGACAGTAGAATGATCCAGGGATGTGATGCGGTGAGAAAGGAGGCAGCAATAAGATTCCAGGGAGCGTTTACTTTCCACCAGGGATGGTGCAGCCTCTAGGGAGGGCATGCTGGCCAGAGGCAGGCCAGGAACAAGGTGGGGGAGGGGGGAATGAGGCCGCCTGTTGGTTGGGGACCAGATTTTCTCCTGGGGTGGAGTGTCTAATCCCCTAATCCAGATTGCTTTCTGAGGTTTCCAGAGCTGACATGCTCTCTGTGTTCCTTCCCCTCCCCTAAGACCAGTCCCCCAGAAGTTTGACCATCCTGGAACCCCTCAGTACCCCTAGCAAATCCAGACTTTAACCAGCAGTGGAGACATCTTAGGAAGTGGCATCAGAGGTTTGGACTCTTTAAGTCTCTGGAGTCTAAACATGTGAGGAGAGGAGTAAATTACGAGGAAATACATTCACAGTCAACTTAGCGCCAGATGCTAGCCCTCTAAATTCCAGGAGAGGTACAGGATGGAAAAGGACCAGTCTTATCTAATGCATAGTTTTCATTTTTTGAAAAAAAACTAAAGACCAAAAAGGAGAGACGACTGCCTATAGACATAAAGCTAGTGAGTGACAGAATTCAGTCTAGAACCCAATTTTACTCCAATCTAGGACTCTCCTTCTCAACAGCACCTCTTTTTAAACTGGCCTGGTGTCCCATAAAACAAACAAGATGTCTTTGGCACGTGCTTATAATCTCAGCAGCATCTGGGAAGCTGAGGCAGGAGGATCCCAATTTAGAGGCCAGCCTAGGCTACATAGTGAATTTGAGAGCTATTGAGACTGTCTCAAAAAATAAAAATAGATTGGGGGAGAAAGAGGATGGGGGCAGGGGGGGATATAGTCTTATCTAACCTACTCAGAAACCTCTGATTCTCTGGCTCCTAAAAAAATAATGACTGTGTATGAAGTGAGCTTTCCCCTCAGGCTTCAGAGATGCAGAGATAGGCCTTTTGGCTTGCAACTGAAGGCATACCCAGAAAACCAACAAGGGTCTTAAAGAGCCATCCATATCTACAGAGACCCAGGCGACATGACTTTTCAGAACCATGGACAGTGCCCACACTTATTCCTTTACACAAATTTGTCTGTGGCTTCAGATTGGGTCAACCATGGAGTCTTCCACAGCTGGCTCAAGATACTTCTGCAGGGGTCCATCAACAAGGCATCAGTGCCACTTGGTTTTGTGGACACCCAACCGACTGTTTAGGGTGGGGTGTTAGCTATTCAGATAAGGTGTGAGCATTGGTATTCCTGGCTCTCCCAGAGAGAAAAAGCACAGACACACACACACACTCACTCACAGGTGAGATGATTTGGATTAGTGACAGGCATTACAATGAGAGCAGTGGGAAGGCCACTGTCCAAAAATTTCTCAGCACCCACTACACACATACACCACCAACAGCAGCATGATAATCTGTTACACTGCAAAGACGGCTAACATTGTAAAATATGTGAAGTATGTTTATCTGAGAAATGCTGTGAGACCAGCAAATGCTGAAGTTAGCAATTCCAGGTCTTGGATGTTCCCCTGTGGGTACTTCCCTTTATTTGTGGCCTGGAGCTAGGACAGCTCTGACCACTCAGGGAATGAACCCACCCATGGGAAAACTTAGGTCCCTAGAGAGTGAATATAGAAGTGATTCTTCTTCCCCTGGCTGCCCCATCTGTTTACCCTCACTAGAGTTCTGATCTCAAGAGCCATCTGGGCTGGTGGAGTAGCTCAAGTGGTAGAGCGCATGCCTAGCAAGCATGAGGTCCTGAGTTCAAAACCCAGGACTGCCAAAAAAATCAAATCAAGAACTATCTGGATTCGGGAATCATGGTTCTATCCTGTCCTCTGCCTCAAAATTCCATATATCCCTGGGCAAAACTAAGTTCCTCTCTCCAGACCTCAGTATCCCAATTTGTATAGTGAAAGGGTTAGGCTGTATAATCCTGTACCTTCCTGCCCTCTATAAGCTCAGACTAAAGCCCCAGAACTCTTCCTGAGGATCCAAGACAAAGTGAGGATCCAGTCCCAGGGGAGATTTCAGCACTTCAATTGACTCCTCTCACCTCTCAAGGAGAATGAGCTCTAGCATCCTCTGTGGTAAGGCTTTGAGAACTCATTGCAAGCACCTCCTACACTGCCTGCCTGGCCTTGGCCAGTAAGAGGTGGCCCTCAGCTCTGAGACTGGGAAGTCAGCTGCCCACTCAGAACCCTCCCCAGCCAGAGCCTGGGGTTCAGAGCCCTAGGAAGATGTAATGCTAGAGGAACCCTCTCATTAAAGCAGCACAAGATGCAGAGCTGGGCAGGGTCCTATTTTTGAACTCTGAATCTCTAAAATTTATACCCCACTCCCACCTTATGTTTCTCAGAGAGAAAAAAAGCTGAGAGAAGCTGCCTCCCTTGATCAGGATTTGGGAACTGGAAGAGACTTGATAAATTACTTTTTTTTCTACTCACCACTTATGGTGAAATTGGAGTCTAGAAAAGGAAATGGAACAGAAGGAATTTTCTTCATAGGGTGAACTTGTGACACTGAGGACTAGAATCCAGCTCCCTGACCTCTATTCCAGGGCTCCATCCACTGAATCAGAACAGAAGGCCATCCAGAGGAGGCTAGAGTCACTGACTGTGTCCTTTTTTTTTCACAGAAAGTATAGTGTTCTTCCTTATGGCTCAATCCCTACCCATCCTTATCTCATGACATACCCACGACCTACCCACCTACCCTCAGCTATGATGTCACAGAGCCAAGGCCCTGAGCCTGGTCCTTTACTCATCTTCCCCCCATCCGCATGCCCCATCCATCAGACCTAAAATCCTTGCAGTGAATTGATGAGTCCAGCGAATGGCTACACACACACACACACACACACACACACACACACACACACATACACAGGCTCACTGCAGAGCACGTCAACCACCACCGTATCCGTAGCAACCGGGGGCTTAATTAACAGGCTGCAGTCCTGTCGCCATGGCAACAGTACCCCAACAGCCCCCCATTCCTTTGCAGACTCAGCCTGTCTTCCCCTTTTCCCAATCCAGACCCTTCTCTCTGTCTCCCCACCTCTACCCCTACCCCACCTGGAGAGCTAGGGCCTGCAGATCACTCTGGTTCATTGAGAAGAGAGGAGGAGAGAGGAGGGGATGAGAGAGTGAGTGAGAAAGAGAGACCTGTCACCATGGCAACTGCAGCCCCGTTCATAACCAGTTTGTTGCCATGGAAATTCCTAGGGCTCACCTTGGGCTGAGGTACTGGGCAGTGAGGTTCTGAGTCCTGGCTTGAGGATGGATGAACTAGAGAATGCCTTGGACAGAGGAGATCTTCAGATTAGATAGACAGATAGATAGATAAACAGACAGATAGATACCAGTAGCACCATCATTCTTCCCAATTTATAGATGGAGAGACTAAGATACGAGGTTTCTACATGTTTGCAGGGGGAAATGTATAGCTCCACCCTTCTAGATCCTCAAAAACTCTTAGCATTTTTATGGCTAGGAGTACCCTTCTTGTCAATTCCTTTATATTACATATGGGTAAACTGAGGCCCAGAGAAGGGAAGCGAAATGCCCAAGGCAACAACACAGAGTCTGAGCTAGAGTATGGGTGGGCTACCTTGTGGTGTTGCCCCATCTCCCTAGCATAAGTTAGCTCCCTCTCTCATTGGGACGTGCTCCAACTTGTTAGGCCCAGGACTCTCTTCAGTATCTGCCTCCTCCCTGAGAAACTGAGGCACAGTGTGGGGTGAAACTCAGCATTGTAACAATTGGTCCCAGGCTCACTTCTATCCAACCAGGTCATCATCAGTCTTACCACAGGATATGTGAGACAACTGAGGCATGTGGACTACACTAGGGTTAATGGGCGATCCAATGTTTAGCCTTAGTAGGTCATATTCTCACTGATAACTGACCTCTTGGCAACAGGAGGCACCCCAAAGGGCAAATCCCATTCCCTAGACTGAGAGTAAAAGCCAGCACTCATACACATGTGCCCTGCAAAGTCTCTCCCCAACCCCTCCCAATCTTATACATTCTGCCATCCTTCCTTTGGCCTGGGAACAGAAGATAGGGAGACCAGAGGGCTGACACAAAAACAGCTGTGAACAAGACATCATTGGATGCTGAGCTCCCTCAGGAGCCCTGTCTAATTCCCCATGCAGTCACCTTCAGGAGGAAGGGCTTCAAGCTGTCTTAGGGCTTAAGAGGTTAGAAGTCATCTGAATCATTCCCAAGATGGAACTTTGAATAAACTCAAGCACACAGGTGCCCACTCCACAGATAGACACAGAAATGTACCCGCCAACATGCCAATCAACACACTGGCAATACAGTGACACACAGCACTGACTCACTGAGCACCCCACCGGTCATCAGAGCTAGTGTGGGATGCTCTCTCCTCAGACTCACACACATAGCCTCAGCCACAAGCACACAGCATTAAGGACTCACATCCATCTTGCACACACACACATGCACACCCAAAGCCTGGGACCATGTCTTACTTCAGTTGCTTGGGAGTATGAATGGAGACACAGAACAATCACCTTGAGACATAAGGCATGGCCATCTCATTTTCAGGCCAGAGAATGGGCAAGGGGAGGAGAAAAGGTAGGGGGAAAAAGAAGGAGCCTAAAACCAGACTTTCTCATTTGGTGAGCACTGAGCACCTACTAAATATCAGGCTCTAGGCCTGGAACTCAGAACACAAAGATAAAAGAACATGGTTCCTGTCCTTGAGATGTTTCAATGGTCTTGCATTGGAACACAAGTAAATGACTGCCAAACACTGGGACATGTGCTCCAGTGGGTGGGCTGAAGAGGAATGGCTACCTCTGCCTGGGAGTGAGGGACAGTGGAAAGGATTTTCAGAAGAGGTGAAAAGATCTGTAATTTACAGAATGAGTAGTTTTCCTGGCATATGGAGGCAGGGCATGAAAGGGGGCAGATATACCAGGAGCAAATGAGAAAAGAATTTGAATGAAGACCAAGGGGATTAGAGGCTTTTATCCTATGGTGATGGGCCCCTGTGGATGGGATGCTTACAACAGACCTGGAGGTAGGGAGGCCAGTGAGGAGAATGTGGTTGGGGCTACGTGAGAAACATTGGAGGCTTGGACCAGGGTGATGGTGACAGACAGGGGAGAAATGTAGTCAGATTCCCGATCAGTTTTGGAGGTCAGTGGCCAAGTCATGAGGACCAATTAGATTTGGTGAGAAGAGAAAATTCGGCGTTGAGAATAGCTCCAAATTGCAGACTTTTTTGAATATGAGAGGCTGACAGGCCATTCATGAAAATGAGAAAAAGGGGCAAATTACAGGATAGAGAGTGGAAGGAGCCCGAGAGATCGGAGTGTCCACATCCAGGAAGCGGTAGGTTCACCTGGCTGGAACCCTGCGGAAGTCCAGGCCTCTACTTGTCCGTCTATACCATGAGAAGGTTTGCCAAAGAACGCCCTAAGGACCACTCTAGGGGTTTTGGCGCTCGTTTGCTCTGGTCAGGTCGAGCTCACCGGCGGCTCAGCAGCGACCCCTGGCTGCCAGAGGTGGCTCTTTTTCCTCCCAGCGCTGGGGCCACTCCAAGCTCATTAGGCTCGTTCCTTTCAGACCTGAAGGGCACAGAGCTAGGGAGAAGACCCCTGATAAGTGACCCCCTGCAGGGGAGATTCCGTATGCAGCTAAGATGATACTTATTTATGGAAGGCCAGAAAGATGCTTCTCCTCCTCTCTCCCCTGTATGCATTCCGTGACAAGACCACTGCACTGGCCTCATGAGGAAGACGTCCCCAACCCCGCCTGTGCTGGCTCCTTCCTACTTCTGGAGCTACAGTCTAAAGGAAGCTGTGTTCCCAAGAATCGGGATCAGAGCCCCTTGGGATCGTCCCAGGTTCTAGCTGCCCGGGATTCAGATTAACTTCACCATCTCCCTCCCATCTCTTAGGGATCCCCAGACATCCTCAACGCGTCCAGGGACGTAGAAGATTGGAAGATTCACCAGACACCAACCCGCTGACTCGGCACCTCCCTCGGCATCCCTGATTCATTTTTCCCTCCCGCCCTCGACCCCAGTCCCCCACCCTAGCCCCACTCCCATTTTCCTGGCCCAACCCCTTCCCTCTAGTCCCTCTCTTTCCTGTTCGCAAATAGACCACCCCACCTCCTCCCCTCCACTCTGGACCCACCCCTCAATCACACAGCTGCCCTTTCCTCTAGTCCCATCTCCCCCTCTGGTTTCTCCCCCTACTCCAGGTACCCCGCCTCTTTAGTGCCCTCGACCCCAGCCCCCTCCATCACATGATCCTCCCTTCTTCCCCCTCCTCCCAACATTTTCCCTGGCCCCACCTTCTTTCCTTGTGGCCCCACCCACATCGGATCTGGCCCCACCCCCTCACACTTCACGCTCGGGCGCCCCAAGTCCCTTGGTCCGCACTGGTCTCGCGTCTCAGAGGGACCCCCTCGTCACAAGCTGGCCCCTCCCCCCAGCTGCTGGCCCGCCCCGCCCCCTCTGCCGGCCCCGCCTCCTGCGGCCTCTACCTTTGACGTCTTCCCCCGGGAGGTGGCGGGGGTACGCCACCGAATGCCGGCGGGACTCAGGGTCAGGGGCTCCGGCCGGCGCCGTGGGGGGCAGCGAGGTGACGGTGAACCTGCGGCTCATGGCGCGGAACGGGGCCGGGCGGCGGTGCGGCCCGGATCGCACAAGTGGCGGCAGCCGGGCTCCCGGAGCGAGAAAGAGCGGTTCCCCGCCTGCCCGCCCGCCGCCCGCCGCCCGCCCCCCGCCGCCCCCCGCCCGCCGCGCGCCACGCAGGGTCCTAGTGCCCGCTGCGCCCAGCTCCCCGAATCTGGCCACCTTCGCTGGAGGCTCTGGACTCCCGCTTCCACCTGAAGCGCCGGAGGAACACACCCACCTGTGAGTCATCCCTCACGGGGCGTGGGGGGGGCAGTGTGTGGCTCCTGCAGCTAAGGTCTACCTCTTCTGGGGGGGTCTCCTAACTACCTGGGGCTCATTCACTTACCTCTTCAGCACATGTTGATGGCTCTCCCGTGTTTCAGGCGGCTGGGCCACTTGGGGATACAGTTGAATGAGATCAGCTGGCTTCTTGTCCTCCTGTGGCTTGTGTTCTAATGAGAAGAGAGAGGAGCAAGTGTAAGAGAGCAAACACACAGAGGAGATCGTTTGAGACTGAGGTATATGGTAAGAAGAAAAATTAGGGCCTTGTGATAATGGCTAGGAGGAAGAATTACTTTAAGCCCGAGAAAGGCTCCTAGAAGATGTGATGTGTGAGCTGAGACCTCACTGGTGAGAATAGCCAGCTATGCAAATATCTGGGGGAAGAATTGTCTGGCAGAAGTAGTAAGTGCAAAGGCCATGGGGGTGAGGAGGCACCTAGTCTGTTTAAGAAGCAGCAAGATAGCCATTGTGTCAGGAACCGAGTGAGTGGTGAAGATGATGACCTAGATGTGGGAGGACAGGAAGGCCAATCAAATGGTCTTTTGAAGTCTTTGGGGAGGAGCCTAGATTCTTTTCTAATCCACAATGGAAGCTACTGGAAGTTTTGAGCAGGGAAATGATGTGATCATACACACACACACACACACACACACACACACACACACAGGGGTTTGAATTCAGGGCTTTATGCTTGCTAGGCAGGTGGTTTACCACTTGAGCACACTCCAGCCCTTTTTGCTTTATTTTTTGAGTAGAGTTTAGTGGGATTTGTCCACTCTGACCTGAACCCTGATCCTCCTAATTATACCTCCTACATACCTGGAATGACAAACACATGCCACCAAGCCCAGCTTATTGGTCCAAATGTGGTCTCAGTAACTTTTTGCCCAGACTGACTAGCTTCTAAGATCCTCCAGATCTTGCCTTCCGCATAGCTGGGATTTCAGGCACAAGCTACCAATGTCTCTGGCTGCTGAGTGAACACTGAACTAGAGAAGAGCAGTCGTGAAGGCTGGGAATCCCAGAGGAAGCTTCTGCAGACTTCCACGTGGGAGATGATGGTAACCAGGTTACCAAGGTGGCAGCCATCTGATTCCAGAGAGGTCATGGAGGCAGCAGAGCCTGCTGATGGACTGGGAGTGGCATGTGACATGAAGAGTGGAGTCAAAGAGGAAACCTGGAAACTCTCTACACTGTGGTGGGAGTGTAGACAGGCAAAACCACTTCAGAAGATAGTTTGGTCATGTCTGGTAAAGCCGAACATATCTTTTGGCCCAGAAGTTTTATTCCTAGGTGTCTACCCAGAAGAAATGACTGCCCTTGTTCTACAAAAGACATTTACAAGAATCTTCAGAGCAGCGTTATTTGTAAGAGCCCCAAATTGGAATCTACCCAAATGTCTACCAATGGTAAAATAGATCACTGTAGAACGTTCTCACAAGGGAATACTCATAAAGAATAAACAATATACCATTTACAGAACAATGGGGGTGAATCGCTCAAACATAACATTGAAACAAAGAATTCAGACACAAAAGACTACTTACCTTACAACACTGTTTAAATAAAGTAAAAAAAATTAAAGTCTATCTAAACTGTTAGAGGCAAAGACAGTGGTGACTGTCGGGGAGAAGTACTGACATAAGGGAGCACGAGGGGCTTCTTGGGTGCGGAGAATGTTTTGTTTTTCGATCTAAGTGCTGCTCACACATTTGTGTTCAGTTTGTGAAGTTGTATTGAAGTGTACGTTTCTAATAGACGCACTTGTCTGTGTGTTTATTATAGTCAAACAATGGTTCTTAACTGGGTGTCTTGTTGCCCACCAGGAGATATTTGGCTATGTTTGGGAAGATTTTTTTAGTTGTCACAATGGGAGGGGCGATGGTACTGGTATCTGGTGGCCAAAAGCTCCTGGGGTCATTTGGCTTGCCCAGCCATGAGTCACAGGTTCTCCATCACCTCACTGCACCCCACCTCCACACTGGGACCTGTGGTAGGGGAAGGGACTGATCCCAAATGGACCTGGCATCTGGCCATGAATCCTGCCACCTCCTAGAGGAAGACACCAAACATCCTACAATGTATGGGACAGTCCCCCCCAACAAAGAATTATCTGGACTCAAATGTCAGTTGTGCTGAATTTGAGAAACCCTGTACTAGATTAAGGAGTCTAAGTAACCAGCTCCTGTATTTTAGGATGATCAGGTTTTAAGCTTGGGGGTGGGGATGCTGTTTTTTTTATTGTTGTTTGTTTGTATATTTTGGTGATATGTGTGATTTGAACTCAGGGCTAGACTGGTGCTCTACCACTTGAGCCATCACTGTCCCCAGCCGTTGGTTGAGATGAGGTCTTAAGAACTTTTTGCCTAAGCTGTATTCAAACCTCGATTCTTCTGGTCTCTTCCTTCCCAGTATATAGGATTATAGGTTTGAGTCACAGTACTCAGTGACTTTTTATTAAGATGGGGGTGACTAGAGGAGGAACAGGTTTGGAAGATGAAGCCCAGGAGTTAGGTTTGGACCTGTTAGGTGGAAAAGTCCAATAGGCCAAGGGGAAGTGTGGGGCAGGCAGCTGAGCAATGAGTTGGTGCTCAGGGGAAAGGTTAAGGCTGGGGGTATAAATTTCAGTCGTTAGTACAAAGATGCTATCCAAAGCTGAGGGCTAGACAAGATCATAGGGAGTGAGTGTACACAGAGGAGAGAAGAATCCAAGGATTGAACACAAGGGTGTGCTACCATTTAGAGGTCAGAAAGAGGAAGCTCCAACCACTGAGGTGAGATAAGGACCAGAAGTCAGGGCATCCCAGAGACCAGGTGAGAAAGAATAGCAGAGGAAGAGCAGGATCAATTGTGTCACACATGCAGATGTTGATGTGCAGAGCAGTGCCCGCTGACTGGTTGCAGGAGGTTGTAGGGGGCTTAGAAAATGGTGATTCAGTGGTACAGCAAGGGTGGGAGCCAGGCTGAATGGTTGAGGAGAGAGTGGAGGTTGAGGAAGTGGAGACAGTAGACCACACTTGGGGAAGTTTGTGAATGAGGTGGTGCAGGAAGACAGGACTTAGTAAAGAAAGCTTTGTATGCCAGTGGAGGTGGGTCATTCCTAGGCAAGAAACAGATGAACTAGGAGAGAGGGGCTGTCCCAGATGAAGCTCGGAGAACAGTTCTCTGAGCTCTTTAAACTCCCACTTGGGCTCCAGGTCTAAAAGTCCATCAGATCTGCTCAAGCCCATCGCCTCTGCTCACCCACCCCAACCCTTCAATCGAGTCCCACTTTCGGCCTGTGAGGTTAAATCTGTCCTCCTTTGCCTGGCATTTGGACCTTCTCTCATCTCACCCTGTCCTTCACTCCTAATTCACCCATTCCATTCTTATCCACCTACTACCACCACGCACTCGGGTTCTGAGCCACTCACATTTCCCCAAACACCCTCTCTGCTTTTTCTCTTCTCCCACCGCTTGCACCAAGAGCCCACATCAGATCTCACGGTCAGCACTCACTCACACTGGGTGAGTGTGTCATCTGAAAAACAGGAGGTTGGTGATGACCGTAATGACAGTACCCGTGAGCTGAGATTGGTGGCACCCACTCAGGAGGCTGAGGCAGGATGATTATGAGTTTGAGGCCAGTCTGGAGTACACAGTGAGACCCTGTCTCAAAAAAAAGGCAGGGGGAAATTGGGCATGACTCAAGCAGTAGAGCACCTGCCTAGCATGCATGAGACCCTGAGTTCAAACTCTAATACTGCAAAAAAAAAAATTTATAAGGTAATTGTATTACCTGCCTCACAGGATTGTTTTAAGTCACGTAAAGCACATGAAACAGGGCCTAGCACACAGTGCTGTACAAGGGGTGGCTACCACCATAACAAGTATATTTCATTTATTTTACCCATATTTTTTTTCTCCACTGCCCTACTCCAGGGCATTGAGTTTGTTACCACTTTCTTCCTGTATGAAAAAATGTGGCACTCAACATCCTGGTATATGGTGCTTGGTGCACACATGCGTGCACAAAGGGTTAGAGGGTGTGTGCATTTTTAAGTTGAAGGTTTTAGTAGGTTGCCTGCTAAGACCATCCCGCTAGCACAGGAAGACGTTCTTGCTTATACTTCCCGAGTGAGTTGACAGGTCATCGTGACTAGGAAATGTTCTCCAAACTCTGTGTGTGTGTGTGTCTCTCACACACACACTCACATACACACTATTTGAGAATAAAGTATTACACACTTTGAACTCTCCGATTATGATGCCACTGCTACCAGCCACAGAATCACCCCATAACTGAGTTGGACCCTCGGAGTGGCGCCTGTGTAAGCTCTCAGGTCACTGTTATGTACTCTGGTATTTGAGGACCGCTATCAGACCGTAGCCCAAATTCATTGCTCTCTTCCCAGTGCCTAGCAAAAAGCCTGGCTCCATGGAGGGGGCTTAATGAATGAATACCTTGGCCATATCCTCAGCTGTAAAAGAGAAAAATCACATAATACCTTCCCAATAGAAAGGACTGCCTGTGTTAATGTTTATGAAAACCCTGGAGTACTGCTTACAGTAAGCACTTTTCAGTTAAATATCCACATACATATGAACATGCATGTATACAGAAACAAAAAATAAAAGCTGCTCCTACAGCTTAGAGAATCCAAGTTTATTAGAAACAGTCTAACAAAAAAGGAAGGAGCGAAGCGAGGACCCAGCCCACCTCCACTCCTCCCCATCCTCCAGAACAGACCACCAGTTTGTATCCGGCAAACTGGCTCCTTCCCCATGAAGATGGTCCCCGTGGTGATCCGTACTGCACTGCTGAGGCATCATGGGAGCCCTAGTCCTCAGGGCACCCCAGTATGTCAAAGGTCACATATCCCACTTGGTCCACCTGGTTCACCTCATTCCGGGAACTCACGCGCCAGTAGAAGCGGTCCTCACAGAAGTAGGCTTTCTCTGCAAGGAAAGAGGCAGATACAAGAAGGATGATTCTCACCCTCCAGTGCATCCAGACAGGAGCAAGTACATTCATTGCTCCTGGCCTTTCTAGATCTTTCCAAGGTTTTCACATGGCACCTCTAGTTCCTCTGCCTGCCTGTGAGATATGAGGGGCACAGACCCTGATGCTCAAAGCAGTAGCACAGAGCCTGGCACATAGTAGGTGCTCTGTACACATTTTGTGAATGAACCAGCAGACAATGCTCAGAATAATTCAATCAACATTCGTTCAGTGAACAAATCCATTCATTAATTCAACAAATGTTTACAGAGTACCTGCTATGTGCCAGGCACTGTTGGAGGTGCTAGGGATACATCAGAGAAAAACACAAGATCAATCCCAATTCTTTTGGTGCTTACACTCTAGTGGAGCAAGACAAATGATTAACAAGCAAACCCTAAAATAAATGAGATTGGTTTTGATGATGTAGACCGCTACAAAGGAAATAAAAACAAGTGGGTAGATAATGAAGGCCAGGGACCACCTCTCTGAAATGGTGGCCTTAGTACTGTGACCCAAAGGATGACAGAGAAGCAGCCTGGTAACAATTTTGGGAAAAAGCCTTCCAGATAGAGGGAACAACTGGCACAGAGGCCCTAAGCTAAGAATGACCTTGATTTGTTCAAAGAACAGCCAGTGTAGGTGGAGCAAAGTGAATGCCAGGAAGGGGGGGGTGGAGATGAGAACACCGAGGTATGGAGGGGAAGGGGAAATCAGATAGTTTCTTTGACCTTTCTTGGTTGGAGTCATTCCAGAACCACTGCCCTCCACTCCTAACACCTTCCTACTCTCAGGGAATACATTAAAAGTTATTGGGCATGTAGCATGTTTCTTTACAAAAGAGATGGTAAAAATGATACACTGAAAAAAGATTTGGGGGCCTGTAATCCTGGTACTTGGGAGGCTAAAATCAGGAGGATTGCAGTTCAATCCTCCAAATAACCAGAGCCAAATGGACTGGAGGTGTGGGTCAAGCAGTGGAGTGCCTGCTTTGCAAGCACAAAGCCCTGGGTTCAAACCCAGTCCCATCAAAAAAAAGAAAAAGAGAAAAAGATTTTGTTAGTAGAATCAATAGACCTCATTAACTGATGGGTTGTGATCATGAAAAAGGGAAAACAAGTATCACTTCAGCTATCCTCTGCATTTTACAGGTAGGAGAACCAAGGCTCTAAGAGTAGCAGTGGACTTGCCTAAAGACACAGCTATGAGTTATCCAATCTCTCATTGTATTGCCGGTGGCATCCCAGAGCCTGGCACATTATAGGTACTTGATAACTATTGCCTAATAAAGGAATGAGCCTCCTTACAAACCACAGATCCTGTGGTCCAGACAAGAAATCTGGGTCCTCGTCCTGGCTGTACCCCTGACTCCCCGTATGACCCAGGGAAGGTCTCTACAGGGATCCTGTCTATGCCCAGGCATTTGCTTCAGTCTCCAAGGGCGTTTTCTTTCTTGCTGAGAATTTGGCCCATTACTAAGGCTGGGGAACCCAACAGGGGAGGAATCACAAGAAGGGACCCTCCCCAGCCCGCTTCTTCAGCCCTCACCTCGGTACTGGAAGATGTCGTGCGTGTTCCAGGGCACCCCGGGGAACATCGTGTCCAAGGCCGTGCTGCTCCCCGAGTCCACCTTCTGAGTCTTCGGGTCGAACCTGCAAGAACACAGCCCGCAGACGGGTGCTGAGCCCGCGGGCGAGCGGACGGCGCCGGGCTCCCCCTGCCGGCGGCCGCGGTGGCGCTCACCTCCAGAAGCGCTCCCCGCTGAAGAGCAGCGCCTTGCCCCCGCCATGCGGGAGGACCCCGGTGACGCGCGTCACCTCCGAGCCCAGGCCCAGCTTGTCCAGACGCCTCGGGCCCAGTATCGACGCGCCTGTGTCCACCCACACTTGGCGCCCTGCAGGGGAAAGGGGTCGCATAAGTCGGGGGCGTGCCAGTGGGGGTACATGCTCCTTTGGATGTCAAGATGGAGAAGCCAGTGAAGCCTGTCCTAGTCCCTTGTGTGCCCAGCGGTCTCTGTGCCCAAGGGGCAGAGCCTTTGGGTACCAAGGTGTAAGGCGTGGCAGCGAGCACCACCGAAATCCAACCCCCCATAAATGTGTTAGATTGAGCCCCCCAGGATCGGGCGTCCTCTTCTAGTTGTGCGTCTCATAGGTTACACTGAGTCTCTGGATTCTCCCTGACCGACAGGGATTGAGGGCCTCAGGAAAGAGAGAAAGGAGGAAACTAACCAGAGAAGAAGAAAATCTTCTTGGACAACGGATCTTCAAATGCAGAATCCAGCTTTGCGGGCAGTGCGGGCCACGTGTCCGCAATAAGGAAGGGGCCCTGTATCTGGCGCCTTTTGCCCTCAATTAACCGCCAGTACCGCCTGAGAGCGAGAACAGAAAAAGCAGGGCACTGAACCTTGGACGGGGAGGTTGAAGGACCAAGCTCCTTCCCTCATCCATTCATCCCTTCTGCTCACCCCTCCTTGAAGAAATGCAGAGTATTCCGGATTTCCACGATGGCGTCGAAAATGTTCACGTTGCAGGGATTATCCGCTGGATCCGAAGACACTGTAGGGTCCTGAGAAGGTCCAGCAGAGGGGGGGGCTGTAGGGCCAGCTGAGGGGGGACCTGTAGGGCCAGCTGTGGGGTAGGCATTGGAAGGTATGGTGGGGCAGACTGTCGCAGGAGCCGTGGGTTGTGGTGCAGATGTGGTGGTGGTTGGAGGCTTTGGGTCAGGTTTAGGGCCAGGACCTAAAAAAAGACACTGGGTAAGACACTCCTATTCTGCCTATCTCTGTCCCCAAGCCTTCCAGTGATCCCTGGCTCACTCTACTTAGATGTTGGAGCCTGCCTTCTTCCAGCCAGGAAGAGTCAGCTTCCCATACACTTGGGCCTCCATTCAAGCTGTATTTATCCAGCTCTGGGCAGAGTTAGGCTTTGGGCTATGCCTTATGGTTAGAAGTCAGGCAGAATCCCTCTCTCCCAGGCCAGGGACAGAGGACTCTTTTGAGTGCTCATGGTGCCAAACAGTGCTGACAGCTTTATAAGCTCACATGATTGGCTCATTTGATCTTCAACAAAAGACTATAATATAATATCTCCATTTTTTTAAATAAGGAACTAATACCAAGTCATGACAAGTGGTAACAGTAAAAATCTTAAGTACTTACACAGTGACTACATATGCCAGGCATCACTAATCACCACCCAAGGAGGCAGGTACCCCACTTTAGAGATTAGGAAATTGAGGGATGCATTGACATACTCAAGGTCATCTAGTTATGAAATGGCTGGACTGGTCTCTCTCTCTCTCTCTCTGTGTGTGTGTGTGTGTGTGTGTGTGTGTCTGCACGCCCCCCCATGTTTATCTTTCTCTGGAGTCTTGGTTCTTTAGCATCTCTTTAAGCACTCACCTGGCAGTCACTGAACTCAGGCCGTATCCCAGATGGATGTGGTCTCCTCCACCACCCCCCATTCTCCAGCCCTATGGCTGAGCCACACCCTTCCCTCTGCTCCTTCCATCCTTGTCCCACAGCCTCACCATAGAGATGCTGGATGCCCCTCACGTCATCCTCATGCAGTGGGGAGCCCTCCAGGAAACGGTACATGGGGTACATGAGCGCCTCTGGCACAGAAGAGTGATCTAAGCCCAGCGCGTGGCCAAACTCATGTGCGGCCACAAGGAACAGGCTGTATCCTGGAAGGAAGAGAGAGCTTGATACTTGAGCGCACAGCCCTCACTTCTCCACCACCACCACTGTGGGGGTTGGGGCTTCCAACCCGCAGCCTCATAACCCCGCCCACCTTGGTCAGGGCAGAAACCCCACTTCTTGTCGCTGTCGAAGTTTGAAGTGGTGGCACACCAGAGGCGCCCATCGCTGCGACCCTCCCTGGTACAGGTCGTGTATTCCTTTCCCAGGAAGACGAAGGGGAAGACGCATAGCTCGCCTGCCGAGTTGCCCCCAATCACCGTGGAGTCGGCTAGAGAAAGGGTCCAATAAGATGCCAGGCAGGGAAAACCAAGAGCTAGAGAATCTCGGTGGTCTTTTCTTTTCTTTTTCTGAGAGCAATGGGAGATGGGAGAGCAGGGCTGAATCTGATAGGCGGGCGGAGGTACCTCGGGTGGGGCAGAAGCCATAGAGCTTGTCTTGGTCGTAGTTGGCGGTGGTGGCGCACCAGCGGTAGCCATCGGAGCGACCTTGGGTGGTGCAGGCGGAGTAGGAGCGGCCCTCGAAGATGAAGGGAAACACGCAGGGCTTGCCGTCCGCATTGCCATGCTCGGTGTAGAGTCCTGAGGAGGCCCACACTCTTAACCCCCAAGTGCGAGAGGTTTCATGACCCAAGGACCGTCTGTCTACAGTCCATCCCTTCTCTCCTAATTTCCCACATGAGGAAACTGGATACAGAGAGGGAGAGTGCCTTGCAGGCCACACGGCACTATTGGCAAAGATGGAATCAGAACCTAAGATTCTGGACCCTCAAGGGTAATGGCGCCTGCACCCTTCGCCGCAACCCCACACTCACTCTCGCTGGGGCAGAAACCGAACCGGCGGTCCGTGTCGTAGTCGGCTGTGGTGCTGCACCAAGGCGTGCCATCGGTGCGGCCGTCGGTGGTGCAGGCCAAGTAGGAGCGGCCCTCAAAGGTGAAGGGGAAGTGACAGGGCGCACCATTTGCGTTTCCAAAGTAGGTTGGAACCACTGTGGGAAGAAGGGAACCAAAGTCAAGGCGGCTGAGAGGGGTATTGGAGGAGAGGAGAATGGGGGAAGGAAGGAGTGGGGGCATCGGGGTGGCTTAGAATCTCACCGACGCCCTTGCCCAGGGTCCACAACTCTTCGTCGTCGAAATGGGCGTCTCCCTGAATGCCGGGGCCAGGAGGAAAAGCGTGTGCCAGAAGCCCGTCCTTCCCGTCGAAGGGATACCCATCTCCGTGCTCTGAAGAAGCAGGTGGCGAGGAAGGGAGTTAACCGAGCACTGTTGCGCAGCTTGCGCGCGATCCAAGGGCGCGCGAGTGAGCGCAAGCTGAAATCCCCGCTGCGTGCAGCGCTGCCAGCGGTGCACCCAGGCGCTGTACCCTTGTCGCCCAGGAGGGGACGCATAAGAACGAACAGCAGCCAAGGCTGCAGGGGCAGGCACAGGAAAGCTGGTTCACTGCGCCTTTTACACTCTCCGGGTCCCATGTCCCGGTCCAGGAGTTCTCACCAGCGACACCAAACTGGATGACGATGTCTGCGTCCCAGCTGTAGACGCGAGTGAAGGTGAGCGGTGTCACCGCGCTCCACACCGCGAAGGCGCGCGCAAAGGCGTCGTCGATCACGTCGCGTGGCAAGTCTTCCGAGTAGTTTTGGATCCTGTAGGGAAACAGCAGGAGGAAAGCGGTCAAAAATGAGAGGCTGGGACCCGGCGCCACGACATCCCACATTTCAGTGTCTTCAACATACACAATGTCCCCTATGGTCTACACTTTCATCTATAACGTACTTTCAGATGCTACACACACACACACACACACACACACACACACAAACACACACGCTTTTTTTGTGGGGGCGGGAGGCGCTCACAGTGGCCCTAACAGGATGATTTGGATTGCAACGATTATTCAGAGGCCCAGAGGTGGATTCATTCACTCCAGACTCTACATTAAGGAACGCAATACGGGTGTATGTTCTGCTCAACCCAGCACAGGTGCAGACACGCCTCCACGGCCCACCCGAGCCACTCCCTCTGAGCCCAATCGCTCACCAGTATGTGATGTTGTGGTGGTGCCACTTGAGATCGCCCTCAAAGGTTTGGAATTTGCCCAGGTCTGGGACACCACAGCGTGGGGTGCGCATGGCCTCCAGGGTCTTGCTGTCCAGCTCACCCGTCTGGGGCAAAGACAGCTGCTTCTGGAGCAGCAGCAGCGCAGGACGCAGGGACAGCTTTTCCCCTTGCATCTCAGCCACCCGAGTGTAGCCATACCGGTACAGGTACTCCTGTGGATGAGGAGCGAGCAGAGACATCCAAGAGTCCTGACCCCCTTTCTCGGCCCTTCTGAGCCAGAACTGTCCCTCCAGATGCTTAGGGATTACCAATAAAGTAGTAGCCCAAGGCACAGTGCTTTCTGAGCACCCAAGAATTGCACTCATTTCTTGCAGACACCCTCAGCTCCTTCCCCTCTGGGTGATGTGGCCCTGTCACCCCGAAAGATCTCCCCTAGGATTTACCCCTGTTCACTACCAACCCCCTTATATCCAGAACTCCCCATCATTTCCGGTTGCTCTGGGAGACCCCCATTGCCTTAGGAAACCCCCATTGCCCATTCCTGGCCATCACTGTCCAGAGCCTCCTCAGACCCCTAGTGTGTAACCCTGGACCCTCTGTTCCCCAAGACATGCCCACACCTCCAACACTCCTTAAAGCACCTCTGAGGCCCCATGCACCCTCAGGGATAGTGCACATCTTCCTAGCCAACCTTCCCTGGCTTTCTACTGGGGTATTTTTGTACCTGTGCCAGCTGCATGTCAGTGAGATTGGTGGTTCTCAGGTCTCTGGGGAAGACCACAAAGGTAGGCTGGCGCTGGTGAGGGGCAGCCAAGCAGCAGCCCAGCACCAGGAGCGCCAGAACCACAGGCTGCCAGGGACTCATGGTGAGGGTGGCGGTGTCTGGCTGCAGCTGCCCTTGCAGGGGGCTTTAAGGAAGCACTAGGACTGAATCAGTGACCCCGCCCCTCCCCACCAGGTGCTGACTCAGGGTGTGTGTGTGTGTGTGTGTGTGTGTGTGTGTGTGTGTGTGTGGGTGGGTGGGTGTTGTGTGTTGGCCAGCCCTAGATGAGAAGGCAAAGGAAAAAAAAGGGCTTACACCACCTCCTCCTCGCTCCCTTGCCCACAGTCCCTACTGCCAAGTCAGGCAGGACCCCAGACCTGCAGGAAACCGCAGCACTCAGGGGAGGGACTGGGTTTTGCAAATTGCAGAGTTTGTGGGAAACAGAAGGAGGGGTACAAAGCTGGAGGATTCCCCCAACCCTCAGTCTGAAGGCCCCCATTGGCCAGCTCAGGGAACAGCTGGAAGACTCCCTGAGATGTCTGCGCCCATCCTTGTTCTTCTGTGATACCCCCTCCCTGGCCAGAGCTCTGTCTTGAGCCTCCCACCCACCCCCAGGCTCTCTCCTCTCCCCTCCTCCCTGAAAGCCTTCCTGACTCAGCTTCCTCTCCCCACTCCATATGGGGGTGGAAGGAGTAAACTCCTCCAGGCAGAAATTGGGGAATTCCACTGGGTAACTCCTGTGTTTGCAGGCTGACTCTTCAGGGCAGTAAAGAAGAGAGGCAACAGCGCCTGTAAAGCGGCAGATGAGGCTTCACTCTCTTTGTTCCGCCCTGTGGCAAATGTCCTCCCCACTCTGGATTTGACTCCTCAACTGTAAAAAATGGGCCTTTTGTCCCTAATTGATGTGAAGATAAAATGAGATCAACACAAAATGCTTCACAGTGTATGTAAACACTCGATAGATGGCAGCGATTGCTTTTAACCTCTGAGGCCAAGGGGGGCTGTGACCTAGAATGGGGAGACTGGCGTCTTGGGCTCTAAGCCCCTGGATGACCTGGAGCAGATGCCTTCCTCTTTCTGGGTTTCATATTCTTCACCTGCCCTTCCTCTTCTCCAGCCCTGCTCCACCAGTTCTCACCATTCCTGCCAATAGCCAGCTGCTTCATTCCCTCCCACCCACCCACCTGGCCAGTGGCAGGGCCCATTGCCTTCTGCAAGTTAAAAACAAATAAACAAACAAACACAAAACCCCAAAAAAAAGGGTAACAATTCAAGCTGTGTTTCCAGGGCCTGCTATGCACCAGGCACTTTCCCTGATCATTGAGTTCAGGAGATAGAAAAAATTACAAGAAAACAGGAGAGACTCTGGAGATCCCTAGTTAATGAGCACCTGCTTC
This sequence comes from Castor canadensis, assembly GCF_047511655.1. NCBI lineage: Eukaryota > Metazoa > Chordata > Mammalia > Rodentia > Castoridae > Castor > Castor canadensis. The sequence continues at coordinate 168,308,425 of NC_133390.1, read as the reverse complement.
AGAGTTACAAACACTGGTCTTCAACTATGTGACCTTGGACAAGTCACTTCACCTCCAAGCCATAATAATAATGCAATCGTTTGAGATTTACTGTGTTGCACACTGTGCTAAATTCACTGTTTCCTTCTCCCTCAGACCCCCCTGCCCCCCACAAATGTTGGGGATGGAACCCAGGACCTTGTGCATGCCAGACAAGTGCTCTGTCAGCTACATTCCCCAGCCCTTCGTTTTTTGAGATGGTCTCACCATGTAGCTCAGGCTGGCCTGGAACTCACGATCCTCCTGCCTTTACCTCCCCAGTGCTGGGATTACAGGCATGCCACCACACTCAGGTTATATTATGACATAGGTTTGATGAGTAACCCTCTCTTTTTCAGAGGAGGAAACTGAGGCTCACAGCAGTTAAGAGATACGCCTGTGATCACACAGTGAGTTTACACAAAACCAGGATTCCAGCCTTGAGGCTGTTCAATTTTGTTATCATTTCCAAGGAACTGAGAGAACCAGAGTGTAGATGGGGGGTAGGGAGTGGGCTATGGTAGTGGGTACTTAAAGCCTGGACCCTTCTCCTCTGATCCTTATCTACCTAAGAGAAGGCTCAGGCCTTTGGGGGATCAGATGCTAAGACAGGGGACCCAGAGGAACTATATTCCAGACTTGGAAGTATGGACTCAAAGGGAAACAAAGCAAAAGCTCCTCTAATCCGGGGATCTTCAGTCTGGGTGGCAGACAGGGGCTTTAAAGAATCCAAGAAGTACCCCCAACTTGCCATCAAGTTTACAGAATATGTCACGTCTATGTACAGATATACAGATGTTATATTTCTCAAACTTAGCACTTTTCATATATGGAGTTGAATCATTCCTTGTTTTAAGACACTGTCCTGGGCAAAATCCCCAGCCCCTCTTCTCAGTAGCTGCCAGGAGCACCTCCCCCTGCCAGTTGTGACAACCCAAAATGTTGCCAAACATTGCCAAATGTCCTCTGGGTGAATGGTTGGGGGGAGGGGAATAGAACCACCCTTTTCAGCAAAGGGTCCGAAGCTTTCCTCAGTTTTCGAACCACTAGTGATGACCCTCCAGAATACTTGTTGAGTTTTGTGGGCCAAACATTGTGCTAAGAAGTGGGGCCACAGTGTAACCAATATAGCCTCTGTCCTCTTACTCATGGACCTAAGGATGCAGTAGGGGAGAAATTGAATCAGTAGTTATCAGAGAGACAAATGCCACCCAAGGGAGGTATACTTAGCTTCTCTAACTACCTCCCCTGTGCAGATGAGGAAACTGAGGTCCAAAGTGGTCACAGAGGGACACTTGGGACACTGTCAATAAGGAACAGTGGCTAAGAGCTCCCATCCTAGAACGAGGTAGTTTAAGTTCAAATTTCAGTTCTGCCACTCATTTACTTTGTGGCCTGAGCAACTGACCTTAACCATCGGTGCCTCATTTTCCCTATCTGTAAAATGGGGGTAGTAACAGTGGTTCCCTCGCTGGCCTGTCATTAGGGCCAAGGGTTAACAGATCAAAAGAGCCTAAGTGTGGGCTGCTATCTGAATTTGATTGCCTTCTAGACAGCTGCTGTTCTTAGGAGCTGGGGAGCAGGGAGACCACCCACCAAGAACCCTAGGGCTTGATTCCTGGAGTCAATCCAAGCAAGAACCTTCCTCTCCCCAACTCCAACTTCCTCCTCAACTCCTCCACTTCCCAACCCTCATCTGAGGAACTTGGGGGAGCTTGACTTTCAACAGGGCAGGGGCAGGAAGTGGTTCTGGTTACCACATCCCCTTCCCCACTTCCCCAGCCCCTCCTCCCAATACCACAACAAAGTTCAGTCAAAGAACCAGGAGGGGATGTCAGAGCAGGACATACCTATCCATGGTGGGTCCTCCACAACCCTGACCTCTTAACCAGAGACATAGTGTGGACTCTAAACCCCTCACTCAGGTGGAGGCTCCAGCAGGATGGGGAGGGGGCTGACCCTGGAGCCCCGAGTCACCAGCTGGGTGATGCACCCCTGCATGCTGCCATTAATATCTCCAGGTCCCCGCACCAGGGTCCGCCTCAGGAAATGAGAAATCACTCCCTCTTAGAAAGGGGGAACTCCAAGCCTTTTCTCCAAACCTGCCAGAGAAGGCAGGATGTGGGGGAGACATTGCCCACATCTGGGATGAAGCAAAAGATGTGTATACAAGACATGGCCCCAGGGAAGAGCATCACTAAGTACGCACTTCCCACCACAAACACACGCACCATCCTTAGCCCGGGGTGACAGCAGTTCCCACACTGACTCTTAGAGGCCCTACTGATACCAAGCCATGACTCCCACTTAGCTGTGTTGAGCACTTTCAATTGACAAGTCAGTACAGACTCTGGAATCAGATGTCTTGGGTTCAAATTCCAGCTTCTACCACTTACTGGCAAGTCACTTTTCTCTCTGGCCCTCCGTTTCCTCATCTGTACAATGAGGGAAAGGCTGGAGAGACAGCTCAGTGGTAGAGTGCGCCTAGCATTCACAAAACCCTGGGTTCGATCCCTAGCACAAAAAAAAAAAAAAAAAATAGTAGATTTTTTGCCATGCTGGGGATAGAACCCAAGACCATTCAAAAGTGCTCTGCCTCTTCCTTCCTTCCTTCCTTCCTTTTTCTCTCTCTCCTTTTTAAATACAATAAGTATATTAGGAGTTTCATTGTGATATTTCCATACATACATATAATGTACTTTGATCAACTCACTTCCTCTATTACTCTTTCTTATCCTCCCCACCCCCTTTTTCACCTTTTATTGTCAGCACTGGAGTTTGAACTCAGGGGCTCCCACTTGCTGAGCAAGCGCTCTACCACTTGAGCCACACCCCCAGCCCTTTTTGCTTTAGTTATTTTTCAGATAGGATCTCAAGGCTGGCCTTACACCATGATCCTCCTACCTATTATCTTCCTCATAGCTGGGATTACAGGTGTGCCCCACTATGCCCAGCTTGTTGATTGAGATGAAGTCTCACTAACTTTTTGCTTAGGCCTTGAACCTTGATCCTCCCAAGTCATTTGGATTTTAGAAGTGAACTACCATGCCCATCTTTTTAAAAAGTTTTTAATGGGGTTCATTACTTTGTATTTATGCATGCATTTGAAGTACTCTGATCAATTCACTCCCCTCTCCTTTCACCCTCTCCCCTCCTGTTGGTTCTCAGCCCCAAACAGTCCCTACCTGTATTAGTCTTTCTCAGTCTGACTTAGTTCACTTAACATGATAATATACAGGATAGTCTTCATTTCAAAGGCTTGTAGGTTTTCTGCAGTACTGGGGATTGAACCTGGGGCTTCTTGCAAGTGATCTATCTTTTGAGCCACATCCCCAGCCACTTTGTTTATGAGATAGGGTCTCACTAACTTTGCTCAGGCTGCCCTCAAACTCTCTATCCTGCCTCGAAATCCCAGGTAGCTTGGACTACAGCTGTGTACCACCACACCCAACTTCAAAGGGTTGTCGGCTAAGTGAAATTACACATTGCAGGATTTTAGCACAGTGCCTGACACATAGTAGACGTGCAAAAAGAAAGCAAGTTAGCATGATGGTTCTGTTACCCTAATATTCTCACGTCAACGTTACAAATTAGCATTCATGACCCCATTTTACAGGTGAGGAAACTGAGGCTCAGGGAAATGCCTAAATTCACACATCTAGCAAGGGATACACCTAGGGCTCAACTCAGAGGTGACTCTAGCATCCTGACCTTTCTACCACAGATTCTGTGTGTCCCGGCTACCTCACTGTGCAGGAATTTTAAATCAATGCATGGGAAGGAGTTTGACACTGTTTCTCGTGCCTTATTGCATCTGATTTGGCCCATATGGTGGGTTCTTGTAAGGCCCTATTTGAACCTGAGCTCTCAGAATACCTGAGCAGAGATTGTTACCATTTTCAAGGTAACGGACTTGAAACCCCAGACAAGTCCTTCTTTGTTTTATTTTTGTTTTTTGAGGCAGTGTCTCATGATGTAGTCCAGGCTGATCTGCTTCAGGATTCCTGGGATTACAAACATATACCACCACACCTGGCCCAGAGAAGTGCTTTAAGTTGCTCACAGTCACACAGCTGGCGAGTCACAAAGGTCCTGTCTAGGACTTCTGACTCCAAATCTCGTGCTAAGATCAGGTCACTGTCTCAGCAAGAAGGAAGTCAGTGGGGGAAGCTGTCTGGGGTAGGGAGGGTGGTTGCTCCAAAGCAGACTGGAGTTCTGGAGTTAAGAAGAACCACCATACGGCATTTGGCTGGGCTCTGTAGAAAAAAGGAAAACAGGATGGGAGAGATAAAAAGGAAAATGAACAGTAGGTAGGGAAGGGGCACAGGAACAGTGGCGTTTCCTTTAAGGCCAGAGGGTTTTATCTCCAGGAAGGGATGGTACACGAAGAGAAGTTTTTGATGGTAGGAATATGCTTGTGGTCCCAGCCAAGCAGGTGCAGGCCCAAAATACACATTTATTTATTTATTTATTTTTTTTTTTTAAAAGCTTTTATTGTAACCTTTTTTATTCCCCCCAGTGCTGGGGTGGAACCCAGAGCCTTGTGAATGCTAGGCAGGTGCTCTACCACTGAGCCACGTCTCTGGCCCCCAAAATACACATTTAAAAAGGTTGCTTTTGATATTTGGGAGCAGGGGAAGTTCGCCAAGTGGCCAGCGTTGGAAAAACCAGCCTTCAGTGGGACTTCCTTATATGGTCAGGTCAGGGTCTAGTGGTATTGTTTTACTTTGAATGACCTTCTGGGAAGGGCACCGTGTTTTCACTGATCCCAGCCCCTGAAGATCTAAGTCTGACCTCGGTTGCAGCAGAAAGGAGGTGAGTGAGGCCTTAATCCTGGAAAATGCGAGGTTAAACATTCAGTGGGGCTCAGCCCTTGCTGACCCTGGAGACTGACTCAGGAGGGAGGGACGCACACAGGGTGACTAGAAGCATTTTGCCCCAACTCTGAGCCCCGACTGAGTGGGCACGCTTTCCTATTCTTCTTGCTGCTCAGTGATTCTCCAAGGGCGGTCCCTGAACTCCAGAAGCACTGCAGAACTTGTTAGAAATGAAAATCTTAGCTGGGCGCTGGTGACCCACTCCTGTAATCCTAGCTACTCAGGAGGCAGAGATCAGAGGGACCATGGTTCAAAGCCAGCCTGGGCATTAATTCTCAAGAATGGCTCAAGTGGTAAGAACATCTGCCTAGCAAGCCTGAGGCCCTGAGTTCAAATCCCAGTCCCAGAATCACTACATGAGCAGTTCGGAGTGGGGACCAGCAATCTTTGTCTAAGGCTGCCAGAGGATTCTGGATTCTGCTGCAGGAAACCTCTGCTTTTAGTGTCACCTCATCCCTAGCCAGAGATGGAGGGATGTGCCCCCTTTGTTGACTCCATTTCCAGAAGAGAAACCAAGACTCAGAGAGATGAAGTTGCTTACCCAAAGTCACACAGCTACTATGAAAATCGGGTGGCAATCTGGGCCTTTGTGACAATAAAGCTGACACTTTTTTTTTTAATTTGGTACTGGGGCTTGAACTTAGGGCCTACACCTTAAACCACTCCACCAGCCTATTTTTCCTGAAGGGTTTTCTCGAGATAAGTTCTCAAGAACTATTTGCCCAGGGTGGCTTTGGACATCAATCCTCCTCATCTCTGCCTCCTGAATATAGGCATAAGCCATTGGTGCCCGGCAAAGCTTATACTCTTCACCACAATGCTATAGCTGGGGATGACATTCAAATATTTGACACTTAGGAGCCTTGGCCACTCAGAGCTGATTCTCATAGGTCCAGGAGTCTGGGGATGGGAGTGGTACTAGCACCTGGGCACTTAGAAAATTCAAAGCAGCGCCTGTTACAAACAGGGAGACAGCTTCTGTATTTTCACTGATGCCTCTGTAGTGGTGCATATTGGCTGTACGCTGATGCTGGCTACAGGAGACTCTGAAGGCTGCACCGGAGACAGGCCTGGGCTAAATATAGCCCTAAGGAGAAGACAGCGATAGCAGGTGTGTTGTGGGAATATCTGCTTAGCAATGCTTCTGAAATCTGAAATTACCTGGAATTTCCTTTTCTTTTCTTAGTGGTGCTGGGCCATGCACACATGCCAGACAAGCACTGTACCACTGAGTTACACCATCAGCCCCCCTACCTGGGATTTTCTTTATTCTTTCCTTTCCTTTCCTTTTCTTTCTATTGGCAGTCCTGGAGTTTGATCTCAGAGCCTCATGCTTGCTAGGCAGGCACTCTACCACTTGTGTCACTCCACCAGCCCTGGGATTTTCTTTTGACTAGTCTCACTACCACCATCACCATCCCTTTTAGATTCTGACTTAATTAGTCTGGGGAGCAACCTGAGCATTTGGGATGTTTTTCTTTTAAAAAAAGTTCCAATGATTCTAGCATACTGTCAGGGCTGAGAACACAGCCATACAGCTCCCCAGTAAAAGACTCTAGATTAAGAACTCTTGGTTTGGATCAGTGTTTGCCAAAGCTGGGGGTTTTTTAAAAAGAGAAATTCTCAAAAAATTCTGATTCAGTAATCAGTGGAGTCCGGAAGTGGGTGTTAGCAAGATCCCCTGGTTTAGAAATCACAACAGTGACAGCTCCCCTTCCTCCTGAGGCTGAGGTAACGAGGAAAGATTCAGAGATTCTATGCCCTCTCCCCTACTCCACCCCCAACATAGCTGAAGCAATTGAGAACATTTGCCCAGGAAGTATCCAGAACCAATTTCCGTAGCTCTTCCTTCCCCTGTGCTGCAGAGACATTGCTTCAAAGGACATGCTCTGAAAGAAAGCCCAAGACACCCTCCCGGGGGAGCCATTTCCCACTGCAGTGCTGCAAAACCCTGGGCTGCAATCGGCTGGGCCTGCTCTGATTGCCTGTTCTGCCCATTAATCCTGGGACACCCTCATTTAGATGCAATCTGCATACATTTGCATATTGACTTCCAGCACCCCTCCCCCACCCCTGTAACATTGGGGGAACTAAAACTAATCTATTCACAAAGTCTGCTGAAATGTGCTCTAACCTGAACATCACACAGTGCTGGGACCTGAAGCTGGGTGCTGGAATGAAGGAAAGATGATGTGTGGATATGGAGGCACAAGAAGACTCCTGGGGTGTGGAAGCAGTGGTTCCAGCCCTGCTCCTGCTGAGGGGTGATGTGGGATTTCTCCACTAGGAAAAGATTGGGAACCCCAGTAGAGAAGCTTGGGGCTTCCCCTTTCAGGGGCCTGGGTGAGGTTCCTGGCTTGGAAACCACACAGGCTCTTTCAGCTCCAGGTGAGCTCCATGTGGAAGCCAGCCAGGGGACAGCTAGGACAGAGGAAGGGGCTAGCACCTGGACTTGAACTGGGTGACAGTAGGTCAACAAAGAGCCTCAGTTTCTCCATGTTTATAAGGGGCTAACAAGCCTTTAGAGAGGGGAGTTGTCTTTGTGTGGTTATCCAGTAATGAAAGATCTGCCCCAGACCTCTCTGAGGCTGGGAAGGAACTAGCTATGTAACAAATGGCCTCAAACTTAATCCTTCCAGATGGTGGCACAGTAGTCCCAGCATGCTGGGAGGCTGAGGCAGGAAGATCACTTGAGCCAAGGAGTTCATAGGAAGATCCTATCTCAAAAAAAAAAACAAAAACAGAAAAGCAACAACAGGAATTTATTGTGATTGTATCTCACCATCCTAAGAGTCAGGAATTTGGATAGAACATGGCAGGCCTGCTCCTCTCTGCTCCATGATTAAGGGCCTCGCTGGAGAGTCAGCTGGTAGCTGAGGGTAGACCGGTAGGTGTAACATGGTTTTATTCACATTCCTGTATGTATTAATCACATTTTTATTTCTGTATTTTGGGATGCCTTGACATGTTGGGTCCCATAAAGGGACTGCCCCTTCTTTCCTAGAGAGAGTGAACCGCTAGCCAGTGAGTACCCTTGGGTATACAAGCCAGCCAACCCACCCTGAGCCCACACCCTCCAGCCTCCTGAATGCTACTATTCTATCCTCCACCCAAAATCATCCAGGCCTAGGCACTGGACAACTAGGACCACTCCTATAACCAAAATCTCAGCGACGGTATTCAAACTAGCTAATCCTGCACTGGGCGAGCAGCTCAGTGGTCGACCACTTGCTAGCATTGCCTTGCATGTACAAGGCGCTGGATTCCATCCCCAGCACCTGCAAAAAAAAAAAAAAAAAACCCAAAACAATAATAATTAAATTAAAAGTCTTCAATCTAGCCAATCCTAAGCTTGCTCAGATGATCTGCCTTGGCTCATCTGTTATTTTCCACCAAAACCACAACCAAGGCTTAGGCCTCTGCCCCTCTCACCCGCTACCTCCTGATTGGCCCCTGGTGCTCCCCAATCAGGTCCTAAGTGCCCTCCCCTCTTAAGAACTATGAGGAATTAACTCTGTTTTCAATAGCAGTTGCCTCTTGGTCTGTTGGCCTCATAATACTTTAATAAAATGAAAATCCCAGGTACCTTTTTTAAGACACTGGGGTCTTGGCAAAGCCAGCTAGAAGGTGGGGCTCACCTGGGCTCTCCTCCTTTTCCATGTGCTCTCAGGCCCTCTTCAAGAGGTCTCTCCAGCCAGTCTTCTTGCAGAGTGGCTCAGGGGAGCTAGAACTTGTCATTTTCACTGTATTCGGTGGACCACAGTGTAGCAAGAAAGGGGAGGCCAGAAAAGAAACAGACAGGCTGTGTTCTGACAATGAGACAGGGGGAGGGGATGGCAAAGCAGAGAGAGAAAACTTAAAGAATTGAAACATGAAGGTCACATAGCACTGGGGAAATTAAATAGCCAATGAAGTCACATGTAGTCATATGTGGGTTGAGCTTTGCTTTTTGCTTCTGTAACCTGTTTGCAAGGGTATATAAGGTGAGACCCCTTTGTTCTTGGGTCTCAGCCTTTGGACACAAGTCCGCTGGGTCTCTGCTAGCACAATGTGCTAATCTGCCTCAGAGACTCCTATCTCAGCTCATAATTTCCCATAACAATAGCAGTCACAGGCAACAGGAGAGGAAAGCTCAACTCTTCATGGAAAGGGCACCCCAGGGTCTGCAGCCTCCCATGGGACATCTCCCTTGGGCCTCTAAGGTGCAGATGTATGGCTTCACTGGGCCATAGGACACCCCTACCCAGTTTTGATTCCTAAGAGATTGCTGCCTTGCTTTGGGGAGCAGGTGGTGGTGAGAGCCTGGCAGCTCCGAGTCCTGAAAAGCTATCCCCACCCATGTTCCCAACCATGCTCACTGCTGAGCAATCTGCCTGGCCTCCAGCCTTCATGTTGCTGCTGGGAGCCTCTGAAAGCCTTTTCAGTACTTTCCTTTTGCTTAAGTTACTGGAACCAGTTTTCATGACCTAATCAAAATCCACTTGTCCCCAGTCCTGCTCCTCCCTCTGGATCCCCCTCCTGCTTTCTGTCCACTGCACCTTCTTCTCCAAGGTCTTCCCATACCAGCTGTATAAAGCCCCCACAGTTCCCTTCTCCCTCCATTCATCCAATAATCAACAGAATGGACAATCCCCTTAAATCCATCCCTTCTGAATTTATGAGTCTGCTAGGGCAGAACCACAGCCTAGGGGAAAACAGAAATTTATTTCCTCACAGTTCTACAGGCCAGGAGTCCAGAATCAATGTGCTGATTGGTTGGTTTCTTTCTTTCTTTCTTTCTTTTTGCAGTACTGGGATTTGAACTCGGGGCTTCATGCTTGCTAGCCAGGTACTCTACCACTTGAGCCACTCCGTCAGCCTTGGTTGGTTTCTTTTGAAGCCTCCCTCTTGTCTGTAGATAGCTGTCTTCTCCCTGGGTCTTCAGCTGGTCCTCCTTTGGTACATCTGTATGTGTCTTAATTTCCTCTTCTTAAGGACATCAGTCACAGTGGATTAGTGACCAGCCTAGTGACCTCATTTTGACTTAATTACCTTTTTAAAGACTGTCTCCAAATGCAGTCCCATTCTGAGGTGCTGGGGATTGACATTAATATATGAACTTGGAGGGAACACACTTTAGGCATGACACCCCTTCCCCTAGTCTCATGGCCTCCGCCTCGACTTTTACTCCTTTCTCCTGTTACTACAGCAGCTCAGCCCATCTAATACCCAGAGGCACCTACATTCCCAGGTTCATTTTCTTGGTCAGAGCTCCCTGACCATTCTCTGAGAGCTTCTATAGTTCCCTAGTGCTTCCAGAAAAAAGGCTGAACTCCTTGGTCTGCTATCCAAAGCCCTTCAGAACCTGGCTCCCACCTGCTTTTGCAATCGTCGTAGCCAGTAAGGCCAGGAAAAAGACAAGGGAGTCTGGCGCATTGCTGCTCAGAGTGAAGCTCATGCACTAGCAGGATCAGCGTCACCTGGGCATCTGTTAGACAATCAGAATCCCAAGCCAAGCCCCAGGCTACTGAATCAGAGTCTGCATGGCACAAAGTCGCCGGGTGATGGGTGCCCATGTGTAAGGTTGAAAGTTTGCAGGGATCTGGGAGAGTGGCTCACAGATATGGTGGGCATACACAAGACACACACACACACAAAATCAATAGAAAAACGAACAGAAGAGAACACTGGCAGACACCAGTGGTGTCCAGAGAGGGACTCCAAGGAAGAGGACTCACCTGGCTGGGCCAGAAACTTGACTTTGCCCTGAAGGAACCACTGATCCCCAGGGGCCAAGAGTGCACAGCAGGTAACAATTCTGAACTCATAGACTTGACTTCCCCTGGCTACTAAGAAGTCTCACAGGCATAAGTAAATGCAAAGATTGCCCGAGATGGCTCCCTGACAGGAAAGACAAGGCTCTCATTTCTCATTCAGGGAGCCCTGCTGGGTGCCAGGCTGGAACCAGCTGCTGGTGGACAGAATGAAAAGAGATGGGAGCTTTGTCCTGACTGAGCTCACAAGTTGGGAAAGGACGCAGACCACAAGATACTGTGTTGAATACCACCCTCCATTCGCCTGGGAGCATACCTTGCCTTTGGCTGCTGAGCACTGGAATTCCATCTTCCCACGCCTACCCTCTCCTGTCCCCTGTCCAGCTGAAACAGAGATTTCCTCTTTAGATTTCAGCTGAGACATCATTTCTTCCAGGAAAATCCTGCTGAGCACCCCCACCTGGGAAGGGGGCCTCTTGTGGGCTCCCATGACTCCCCTCAACACACCACTTCCCTTATTGTGGCATTTTCATAATTCAGAGCAAATTTTCTGTTTATTTGTCTGTCTCACCATGGGGATGAGAACATCATCAGGGAAGGAACTCTACTGTATTCACATATTCTCAGGTATTGTTTAAATATAGAGTAATTGTAATAAAGTATAAATATAGTAGTAATTGTAATCACCTTTTTTTTTTAAGCTCATACTACATGCCAGGCACCATCCTAAGAATTTATATGTAATAACTCAATTAATCCTCGCAACTAGCCAGTGAGACAAGTACTGTTATTTTTTCCTACTCCCCAGATATGGAAATAGAGGCACAGAGAAGTAACTTGTCCAAGGTCACACAGCTAGTAAATGGACCCAGGCAGTCCGGCTTCAGAGTACACTGGGAGAGGCGGTGATTAACTCCATAGAGGAGAGGTCAGAGGTCAGGAGCAACACCTGAGCCAGGTTTTGAAGTGTGAATAGGAGTTGGCCATGTGCAAAAGAAAGAGCAGAGATTTGTTAATTGAACAACCTTCATCTGGGTCCCATCTGTCAGAGCCATAGCATTTTCCTGAAGGGCAAATGGAAGGCCACTGACAAAACTCCAGACACTGGCAGACAAGGCTTAGACAGGGCAAATACCAGAGCCCTGTTAGCCTGAGTCACCCACAGCAGAGCAGGGCAGGGTGCACACACCCTGGGGTAAGTACATCGTCCTCCTGCCTTACCCACGATTTAGGCTCATTCCTGAACTGCCACTCCTTCCTTAGAGGGAATGTCACCTCCAAAAGGCACACCTTCAGTCAGGTAGGTGTTCACAACAGACCTGCAGCCAGGAAGGATAGCCGGGATTGTCTCTCTGCTTTACAAAGCCCTCAGGTCACTCAAACTACCCTGAGTCTGACTCTGGGAGCCCCTCCAGCATCTAACATCCCAGAACCCCTTCTAGAAGCAGCTGGATTAGAAGGGAACCTCAGACTGTGAATAAACCAGATTTGGAAGAGCTGTTGGCTCCCTGTCCCTGAGAGAGGCCCTGGAACCCTGGTGTAGCCAGCCACCCATCTTACCACTGGAAAGGTGAAGTTTAGAGGAGGAAATGTGCCAGCAAGAACACCCAGACACAGAGGAGGGGGAGGGAGGGGTGGCCCAAATAATGTATACACATGTAAGTAAATATAGAAACAATAAAATAAAAAAGAATACAGAGCGAGTTAGGGCTACACCCAACAGGACTCTTTCCCTAATCAGACCCTCTGACAACCAGCCCTGTCTCTCCTACCCCTCCATCCTGCCCTCATCTTTTTTCCTTCCTTCCTTCCCTTTTTTCCTTCCTTCCTTCCTTCCTTCCTTTCCTTCCTTTCCGCCCTCCCTCCCTCCCTATCTCTCTCAATCAGCAAACATGTACTAGACTCCTCTAAGCATCAGGTACCTCACTGGGCCCCTGACCTCAGAGGATGGCACACTGCGTGTAAGACAAACATAGTCACAGACATTTCCAATCCTCTCTGACCAAGATAGCAGAGACCAGGTCTGTTTCGTCCATCACCACCCCGGAACTGTGGTGCACTGAGGAGGGATGTGGATGGCTTACAGACTGGGGGGAGGCCCATGCCAGACTTGGACTCTCCCTAACTTCTTCCCTTCTGTAGCACTCAGCACTCCTCATCAGCTCCAACTCTGTCCCAGCTCCCTGCTCTGTGCTCTGAATGATCCACACCTAGGCAGTGGGACTCAGTGGTCATGAGACTAGAGTGACTATTTCAGTTTAGATTAAAAATAAGAGTTAAAAGGGCTGGCAGAGTGGCTCAAATGGTAGAGTGCCTGAGTTCAAACCCCAGTACTGCTAGAAAAAAAAGTAATTTAAGCCAGGTACTGGTGGCTCACACCTGTAATCCTAGCTACTCAAGAGGCAGAGACCAGGAGGATTGAAGCTAGCAAATAGTTAACAAGACCCGATCTTGGAAAAAAAAAAAGTCACAAAAAAAAGGGCTGGTGGAGTAACTCAAAGTGTAGATCCTGAGTTCAAGCCCCAATACCACAAAATAAATAAATAAATGAATAAAATTGGGCAGGGGGGTGTGACTCAAACAGTAGAGCACTTGCCTAGCAAGTGAGAGGCCCTAAGTTCAAACCCCAGTATTGCCAAAAGAAATGTATGTAAAATTAAAAATCAATTTCCTAGTCTCCCTAGCCACATTTCAAGTGCTCAAAAAATGCACATGGCTAGTGATGCTCCACTGAATGACACGGGTGGCAGAACACCTGCATCTGGACAGTGCTGCTTTTTTCAAGCAGCAACACCCATGTGTGGGATTTCCAAGACCAGTGCATTTTCAAAAGTATGCAGGAACTGATTTAAGTTTGTCAACTGTTCATTTTGCAGAAAAAAAAAAATTTACCTTGAGACAAAAGTCTCGCTGTATAGCTTGGGCAACCTCAAACTTGAGATCTTCTTGCTTCAGCTTCTCAAGGATTATAGGTGTGTACCACCATGCCTGGTTGCCATGAAATTTTAAAGATGTAAAAATGAAAGAAGGAGGGGAGGGAAGAAAGGGGAAGGGAGGGGAGGGAAGAACACAAACACTAAAAGTATGTGGATTTTTTGTTTTTGAAGTGCTGAAGATGGAACCCAGGGCCTCACTCATGCTAGGCAAATACTCTGCACTCAGCTACACCCACAGCTCAATATGATATTAAACCCATGGGCCCTGGGTTTAAAACATATACAGTCCTCATTACGGGATAGTGATTGGAGAAATGTGGATATAGCTTGCACATTGGGGAGTTGTCCTGTGGCTATGTGGAGAGTGCCCTTGATCTTCAAAGGCTTATGGGTGGAGGCTCAATGACTGATTGTGACAATGTCTGCAACCAACTCCCTTGTGTTGAGGAAAAATATTATATGTATAATTATAAATATATATATATATAAAGTAGTCAAGGTATGCATTGCTCAGTAAGACATCCAACTGGGACCTGTAAACGTGACCTTATTTGGAAAAAAGACTTTTACAGATCCTTTAGATAGAGAAGTCAGACTAAGGACTGGATCCTAAATCCCAGGACTGATTGAATTTTTTTTTTTTGGTGGGCCTGGAGTTTGAACTTAGGTCTTCATGCATGAGTCACACCTCCAGTCCATTTTGCTCTGGTTATTTTGGAGATGGGGTCTTGTTAACTCTTTGCCTAGGCTAGTCTTGAACCTTGATCCTCTCGATCTCAGTTTCCCAAGTGTGAGCCACCAGCATCCTGCCCAATTATCCTTATTTATTAAAAAAAAGAAAAGGCAGGGGGAAGGTTTAAGATACACACAGAGACAAAGCAAAGAAGGCCATGTGAAGATGGCGTTGAAGAAACCAGCCTAGCTCCTCCAGTTGAGGAGGCCCTGGAGCCTCCGCATGTGCACTTCAGAAGGTTCTTTCTTGGAGCCTTCAGGGGTAGCACTGTCTTGCTGACACCATGATCTTGGACATTTGTGCTCTAAATGATGAGAGAATAAATTTGTTGTTTTAAGCCACCAAGTTTATAGTGATTTGTTATAGCAGCCCCAGGAAATTAATGCAGGTGTTCAATTAGTGAAAATTCATTAAACTGTACACATTTCTCTATGTGTGTTATACTCCTTTGAAAAGATACTAAAATAAACTAGAATAACCATCTACTAGTAATGTTAATTTAGCTGAAACTTTTAAAGAAAAAGTATAGCAAGTATATAATTTCATCATAAAAGATGGGCCCTGGAAATGAAATGTAACTTTATGGTGCTCTTTCTTTTTCCCTTCACTGCTAAGAATTTACAAAAATATCTCATCATAGATAAGCACCATCTGCAGACTGGCTGCATTCGAGTCACCTGGGGAGCTCTAAAAAACACTGAAGCCCAGACAGAGAGATCACCAGGACAGGACAGGGAATCCAGAAATAAATCTGATACACTTGGGAATTTGGTATCCGCTAAAGGTGGCACTTGGAATCTGTGGGGAGAGGAGAGATTATTCAATATGGTATTGGTCCAACTGGCCAGCCACTTGAAAAAAAATAAAGCTGTGGTCTCTACCTCATTGCAATCGCCAAAACAAATTCCAGATGATGAGAAATACAACTAAGAAATAAAATACACTCCTAAAGGATGACAAGAGAATACGAGGGGTTTTTTTTGGCAGTACTGGGGTTTGAACTCAGGGCCTTGCCTTGCACTTGCTAAACAGGTGCTCTACCATTTGAGCTTAACCCCATTCTTTTTTTGTTTTTGTTTTTGTTTTGCTGTATTTTTGGGGGGATAGGGTCTAACTCTTTGCCCAGGCTGGGCTGGACCAGGATCCTTCTATTTATATGTCCTGCATAGCTAGGATGGCAGGTGCACAGTTTGCCCAGGCTTATCTCCACCTCCCAAGTAGGTAGAATTACATGCATGAGCCCCCTGACCTGGCCGAGATGTTTTTCTTTTATAATCTTGAGGTAGGAACTGCTTTGGGGCAATGTGTACTAAATGCTTACCTCCTCTCTCTCTAACTGTGCTGGGACTATAAATGGGGATGACTGGAGATCCCTGCCTTCCATGGACTCATCCTAGAGTGGCTGATCTAGAGCACTGGTTCCCAGGTTTTAAGATTTCATTGACTATTTGGTCGGATGCCAGTGACTCATGCCTGCAATCCTAGCTACTTGGGAGACTGATATCTGGAGGATCGAGGTTTAAGGCCAACCTGGGAAAAGTTTGTGAGACCCCTGCGCATTTTTCTATTGACTCCCCTTCCCCTTCCCTATCTGAATTTGATATTCTCCAACATCCATGTTTTTATTCCCATGCATTTAAAACACTGTATCACTCCACGTGTAGCAATAAACATCATACTGGTTTCGCATGTTTTACCCCTTATATGAATAGTACTGGACTCTACATTATAGAGTGGGCAGAGCTTTAATGGAATCTTTCTCTGGCCCTCTGCTGTCTGTGCCCTCTCCATAGGACAAGGAGTCCAGGGGGAGGCAAGGAATGTTCACAGCTGGAGTCTGTGGAACTCTTAGAGACCACACTCAGGGTACCTGGACCACGGAACTCCAGCCACCATACAGGGCATTCCCAGGGTCCATTCTCCTGAAGGTGGAGAAGTGACCAAAGGGCTACTGTTTATGCAAAGTGGGGTAGCATAAACGGAGCTGAAGCTGGGCTGCAGTGTTCACACAAAGGAGGGAACTGGCCCTCGTTTTGCATTCTGTCCTTGCCCTATCCCCCTCCACGTTAAAATTGTTCATTTGACAACTTTTTGTTCCATTCGACATTACATCTTTTCCAACATTACATCTTTTAGCGCTATGTTAGTATCTTTACCTCTAGTTTATTGATTTTCACCCCTTTACGGTATTTCATTGAAGTTTTAAAGTTTCTGATTCCTGACCCATATTCAAGGTTGTGATGACGGGGAGAGGCTAGTAGGGGCTGTGCACCTGCCTCCTTAGGAAGGCCTGTGCAGCCCGTTTGGGAGAACACGGGGAGATAAGCCCCTGGCTTGGCACGGGCTGCTGCTGTCACTCTCTGCTGCGACACACACCGTGGACCCAGGTGGGCGTGGCTTTGCATTGCATGGGGCTCCGATCCTGCCGCCTGACTCGGGTCTGGAGGAAGCACCGGCGCCCCCTGCCGGAAGCCGTCTGCTTTGGGGCACGTTTAACACCTACTCCACTTACATAGGAGTAACTGCCACCTCTCCCGGTTCTAAAAATGTTCCCACCTAACACAGATACTCTAATAGCTCCCATTGACGGAGCCTTCATTAGGGATGAAGGAGTGACTGGGAGTCTGCTGGACTCTGCTCATCACTGTGTGACCTCTGGCAAGACACTGGACCTGACTCAGTTCCTGAGGATCAAAATGGGGACAGTGCATCACCTACTTGAAGGACTGCTTTGAGAGTGAAAGTGTTTAAAGAGGTGCCCAGCAGGCAGCCAGAACTAGTTACCATTAGGTGCCAGATCCAGGGCTAATGAGTCCTCAGAGACAGTGAGCTTAGGTGCAGTGCACCACAGGCTAGGCCACATTCTCTGTTGATTATAAATCATTTAACATCACAAGTCCACGAGGCGAGTGCACTTATGTTCACCCCACTTTACAGGAGGGGAAACTAAGACATGGAGAGACCAAGCTACTTGTAACGGAGTATGATTAGAGCCCAGAAAAACACACTTTAGGGGCCTGACTTTAATAGCCCATCCTCACAGCGGTCTGGTGAGACAGGTACTATTCCTGTACTATAGATGGGGAGACCAAGGCTCAGAGAGGTGAAGTGACTTGCCTTAGGTCGTACAGCTCATTAGTACTGGAGTCTGGCCCAGACTTGACCCAGTTCTGTCTCCCTACATTGTCTCATGCAACATCATGACAACCCAGCAGGACTGGTGACTCTGTGTGACAAGTGAGGACACTGAACTGAGATGGTGGAGTAACTTCCTCAAGGTCATGGAGCAAGTAAGGAAGGTGTTTTTGTTGGGGGTCCTCCCTTGGGGCCTGGCACCTTCTTAGTGCTCTGCAGCAGCTCCTGGCCCTGGCTTGTCTTTATGATCATGGCTTTTCTTCTTCCCTCATCTTCTCTGGGTTTAGTGCCACTTGCTTCCAGGCCATCCTCAGCACAGCTGTCAAAGTCCTGAGCTCAGGCTGTCACTCAGCTGGAGCCTGGCCCCAGCATTGGCTCTGGGCTCAACTTCCACTCCCCTGCCCTCTGGGGGGCAGCAGGGACAGTGGGAAGAACAGGGGGTTGGAGTTCATATCTAGCCATGCTTCTTTATTTCTGCACCACCTTGGGTGAGTTTCCCAACTTCCCAGAACTCCCATACATCGCCTCTAAAACAGCGATGCTCTGTGCCTACAGGCAGCTGTGAGGATGGGAGGGTGGAATGCAGTGTAATGTATTCAGTGCCTGGCACACAGCAGGTGCTGCAGACCCTGGTCTCCCACTATGCGTACCCCCACAAGCCCAGGAGTCCCCACCTTTCCTTCAAGGTGGTCCCTGAGCTGTAAGAAATGTCTCAGTGCCAGGGTAAAGCTGGTGTTGTAGACACACATCCTCTGTGGTGCCTGGGACAGAGGGGATGGTCACAAAGCACTGGGCTTAAAGGCAGAATAACATTTTCATGCATCAGTTATTGGTCTGTGGCCCAACAATGATGGATGCCAGCGAGCATGTGTGATAATGCAGCTACCATAGCTTGCAGCATAGCACTGAGAGCTTCCCTGTCCAGTGTTCAGGCCCTGGGCCAGGCAGAGTACCTAATGATTCTGCGCTGCTTCCCACATTGTTTCATTTCATCCTCTCAGATGCCGTGTGAAGCACTGATATCATCTCTCCCTTACGAGTGAGGGAAGAGGCATCGACAGTCAAGTACCTCCACATGGAGCCAGGGTGGACTGCAAGTTGTTCCCGAGCTTATAGCTTAGATGAACTCACACACTTTCTTCTTAGTGTCCTCTGGGGGTACTATTAACATTTCATGGATGAAGATACTAAGATCCGCAGGCAATGGAGCCTGTCCAAGGTCAGACGGTGTGTAAATGTAGATGCTGGGACCCTTCGTTTGGCCTGCCTCTAAGAGGTCTTTGTTCCATGTCATTCTACCAAGAGCTGATTCATTCAACAACCAGTTTCTGCCCAGCAGAAAAATAAGTCAGACCCAGGTCTGGCTTCTGGAGGCTCAGTCTGCTGAGGAGGTTAGGGGAAACTGGCAGCATGGTGCTATGGCATGTGTCATGTCAGAGTCACGGAGAACACATAAGCGGAGCTCACCATATGGAGCTACTAGGAAGGAATCTCAGGAAGCTTCCTGGAGGTGGTGATGCCTCTGCTAGACAAAGAAAGTAGAAAGAGCACAAGGACTTGGGGGAGGGGCACTGCCTGACAAAGCATACATCATGTAGCCCCTTCCTAGGTAAGGGATTTTTTGGGCCAGTTAATTTTCCTGTTTATCTCAAGTCCACATTTGCCCTTCTGTTCCATTCTGTAGGGTAGAGGCTGACCTGTGGGAAAAAACACATTTCCTGGGCTCCCTCACCACCTGGTTTTTGGCTAGGTTTGGCCAATGGGAAACCCTGGTAAGAGATTCCAAGGCAAGAGGTGGGAGAAACCCAGGGTACTGATCCAGGTGCAGTGGCTCATGCCTGTAATCCTAGCTACTAGCTACTTTGGAGACAGAGATGGGAGGATTGACGTTAAAGGCCAGCCCAAGCAAAAAGTTTGAGAGACCCCATGTCAACCCATAAAAAGCTGGGTGTGGTGGTACATGCCTGCCATCCCAGCTACTCACAAAGTGTAAATAGGAGGATCTCACTCCAGGCTGACCTGGGCATAAATATGAGATCCTATTTGAAAAGTAACTAAAGCAGGCTGGTGGAGTGGTTCAAGCAATAACAGCCCCTATGTCACCAGCACAAGCCTCTGAGTTTAAACCCTGGTGCCATCAAAAAATAAATAAATAAATAAATAAAATTTAAAAAGAATAGAAAAGTAACTAAAGCAAAAAGGGCTGGGGGAGGGGAGGATGCGCAAGTGTAAAATGCCTGCCTAACAAGCACGCAAGCACAGAGACCTGAGTTCAACCTCGTACCATAAAAATAAAAAAATAAAACAGGAATGAGTATACACCTGTAATTTCAGTACTCAGGAGGCCAAGGCAGGAGGATCTTGAGATCCTGGGTCCAAAGCCAGCTTAGGCTACACCGCAAGTTCAAGGCCAGCCTGTGCTGCATGGCAAGATCCTGTATCCTAAAAAATAAATAGAGCTGGGGGGCGTGGCTCAAGTGATAGAGTGCTTCCCAGCAAATGCAAGGCCCTGAGGTCAAATCCAGATGGGATGGATGGTACTTCTGCAGCTGCTCCTGCTAGACAGGTCCTATGGTTCTAGTTTCCATCTGGGGAGCCCAGGTCCTAGTGTCTAGTAATACTCTCCCCCTCCCTTTTGTTTTCTTTTTGGTGATACTGAGGGTTGAAATCAGAGCCTCACGCTTGCTAGGTAAGTGCTGGCCTCAAACCTCAATCCTGATCTCTGCCTCACAAGTAACTAGGATTAACAGGCTTGAGCCACCATTCCTGGCCTCTTTCATTCTATACCTCCTACCTAGGCAAGGTTGTGGCTTCTTGAAATTGCCAATCTCAGGTTGCCTCTACCTCCCCTGGTTGCTATTTTTGCCCTCAAGTGACTTTTAAACCACCTGGCATTGGTCTTGTTTTCTTGGCCAGACCCCTATAGTGTCTCTTTTTCTCTGTCTATAAAATGAGGGATGGACAGGCAAGGTAGCCATGACAATAAGCCCAGTACTCAGGAGGCAAGAGGATCATGAATTCGAGTCCAGTCTGGGATACATAGAAAGGCCTTGTCTCAAAAAATAATACAATGAGGGATCATTTGTTCATTCACACAACAAATAAGTATCTAGTATCTGCAAAACTGTAGTAAATATCAGGGGTATCATAAGACAGAGAGTAAAGGAGACAAAAGTCCAGGCCCTGCTCAGGCCCTGAGTCTCCTTAATATTAGAGGAGATGTTTGCATATGTGTCACCTGCCACCTGTGTCAGTAGTACCATCATATACAAACAGATAAACACTATTTGGACCTCAGTCTATTTTCTGTATCCAACGTTCTGATCCTAGGGCCTTTCTCACTTGCCCCCACCCCCAATCCTGAAAGATTTAGGACAAATAAAAGGAAGACTTAATTTACACCACAGGAGATCAAGTTAAAGGGCTCATTATCCCAAGTGGTGGTGTAGTTTTAAGCTATCAATAGGTCTTTAAAATCAGGTTAGCTAAATACATAGCTGGTGGTGGCATGAACACGGAGATGAGCAGCAGAGCACTCATCTCAAGTTCTCCTGGGCAATGGAAGAAGCCAACTTTCAATCTCAGAGATGCTGGCCACCAGTGCATGACCTTGGCCAAGTCACTCTTGAGCCTGTCTCCTCATCAACTCAGGAGTACCAAGAGTATCCGTGGCTGCTGTGGTTGGTTTAGAGCACGGAGGGCAGCACCTGGTATGTGGTATGTTCTTAATAGACACTCATTATTACAACTACTATCTGTTGCAGATTGGGCCTCAATTCACAGCCTTTTCCATTAGATCAGGAAACTCTGCCATGTGACGCTGAGCAAGTCGCTTCCTCTCTCTCTGCTTCAGTTTCCTCATCTATAAAATGAGAAAGTACCTGAGGAAAAGATACCGTATCCTCTAAGAACAGGTATTACAATTAGCACATGAGAAATACGACAGCTTGTTTTCCAACCCTAGCTCTACTCCTTCCTCAGGTGTATTCCTTTACTGTTCTATGCTTCAGTTTCTTCATAAAACTGATAATGACAACTACCTCATAGGGTAACTGGGAGGATTAAATAATGTAGTTAAAGTGCTTAAAGGTGGGCGTGATACATATAATCCCAGCACTCAGGAGGCTGAGGCTGGAAGACCAAGTGTTTGAGCAAGACCTGCCTCAGCTACATACCCAGTTCAAGACCAGCCTGGGCTCCATAGCAAGACTGTCTCAAAAAAAAAAAAAAAAGGAATAAAACACTTAGAACAGTGACTGGCACAGGATATTTTAAGTGTCAGGATTACTTCACGTGGTACCTAAATTCCACATGGCTTTAAAATTAAGATATGGGACCTCATCCTAGCTCCACTCTCTTGGCTGTGTGACATTGGACAAATCACTTCCTCTCTCAGCCTCAGCTTTCTCCTCTCTGTAGGAAAGACAAGAACCCCTTGTTATGGGTTGACTATGAAGTGTCCCCCAAAATGGCTCGTGTTGAAGGCTTGGTCTGTAGCTGGTGGCACCACTGAAGAGTGACTGAGAAGTCACTAACTTCATCCCTCACCAGTTCATAACTGAATGGGAGTAGGGGGGGCCTTGCTGGAAGAAGGGAGGCACTGGAGAGTGCCTTTGAAGAGAGTATCTTGTCCCTAGACCGTCTCTGTCTCTCCACCTCCTTGCCTGCCAAGTGGTGAGCAGTCTTCTCTGCCATACCTTCTCTCCATACTTCTGCCTTGCCACAGGCCTCAAAGCAGTGAAGCCAGACAACCATGGACTGAAACCTCTGAAACTGTGAGCCAAAATAAATCCTTCCTCCCTTCAGTTGTTACCTCAGGTATTTCGTCACTGCAATGAAAAACTGACTACCATACTTCTCTTCCTTAAGACACCATGATACAATGAAGCATACATTCGGTCTCTGGCACATCTCCATTTCCTCTCCTCCGCATTTTTCTCAATGATCCTTCTGATTCAGAGTCCCTTCCTTCACTACTTCCAGAATTCTTCCCTATGGCTCTAGAGGGAAGAACCCCAGATCAGCAGTCAGAAAATCAGGATTTGCTTGCCTGTCTTTGAATAGGAGGATTATGATACGGTGTCTCTAAGGAGCCAAGAGTTCTTGACCCTCTTTCCCTTTCTGGGCCCTGGTCTCCTCTGTTCCCTGATAAGGCTACCACCTTCAGCACCACAACATTGTGCAATCCTGGGATATGGTGGCAAAGGCCAAGGGTAGAGTAGGAGCTCAGTTGGGCTGGGGATGGGAATGTGTGCTGTGAGGCTACTCTTATATAACTTGACCTTTTGGGGGAGGGTGACTTGATCAGAAGTAGTATGCATCCTATAGGCTTGGGGCAGGGAAGCCTCTGTAGGGCTGAGAAATCAGGTCCACATGGACCAGATTGCCTGAGGAGTGCAAAACCAACCTAGTGTCCTGTCATGCCAGCACAGATACAGCTCTCCAGGGCTACTCTGGGGGCCTGGTCCTGCTGGGTAGGAGGGAGCCGGGATAAGGAATCTTCTTTCCACCAACAAAGGGAACCCTAAAAAAGGAGAACTTGCCAGGTGCCAGTGGCTAACACCTGTAATCCTAGGTATTCAGGAAGCAGAGATCAGGAGCATCAAGGTTCAAAGCTAGCCCGGCGCAAACAGTTCATGCCCATCACACACACAAAAAAAGGGCAGGTGGAGTGGCTCAAGTGGTAAAAGCATCTACCTTGCAAATGTGAGGCCCTGAGTACAAACCCTAGTGCTGCCAAAGGGGGGGTGGGGCTTTACCTAGGAAAGGGCCAGGGGACCCCTTATATGCAGGTATATGTAAACAACAGCTCCAAGCACCCTTTCAGGAGCCTATAGTCCCATCATTGGGGAGGCTGAGGCAGTAGAATCAGAAGCCTGGCTGCATACTGAGTGCAGGATAAGCTTGGGCTACATAGCAAGATCCTGCCTCAAAAAAACAAACAAGGCAGGCGCCAAACAAACTGGGAGCTGATGGCTTATGCCTGTAATCCTAGCTGCTCAGGAGGCAGAGATCAAGAGGATCAAGGTTTGAAGCCAGCCTGGGCAAACAGTCCATGAGACCCTATTTCAAAAAAACCCAACACAAAAAATGGCTGGTGGAGTGGCTCAAGGTATTAGGCCCTGAGTTCAAGCCCTAGTACTGGAGAAAAAAAAATCAAAACACCTTTTGTTCTTTTCAATAGACTTTCTCCTACAGGAATATTCTGGACGCTTTCCGCCCCCCCCAATTTTTTTTTTTTTTTTTTTTGGTGGGACTGGGTTGGGATTTTGAATTTGAGCCACACCTCCAGTCCATTGTGCTCTGGTTATTTTGGAGCTGGTGTCTCTAAAACGATCTGCCAGGACTGGCCTTGGGCCTCAATCTCAGCCTCTCAAGTAGCTAGGATTACAGGTGTGAGCCACCAGCGGTCCCAAAATCTGTACTTTCCAATTGAGGAAAACAGATTGTGCAACAGAGAGACTTGGGGACAAAACCAGAATGCCATACTCCCTCTCAAGTGCTCTTCCCCTGCAAAACGCTAAAAAGGTTTCAACAGAAGGTGGTATTTTGGGCATCCAGTGGGAGGAGCATATATTTTCTGAAGGATTGCAGACCTACAAATACACCTACTGTGTGTGTGTGTGTGTGTGTGTGTGTGTGTTAGGAATTAAATTCAGGGTCTCTCGCTTGCCACAGGGCTAAATCCCCAACTCCTAAATACATCTATACTCTCTAAAGTGAGCAGAGGACAGCTGTAGGAGGGTGTTTTGACCTCCAGCACCATTAATGTAACAAATACATATCAGAAGCTCACTTAGGACCAGGCATTAACTCCTCTCCAATTCCCTGACTTCCGCCTCCGGACTCCTCATACTTGATGTGATTTTGGACCAACCTTTCCCATTTTCAAACCTCAGTTTTCCCTCCTGTATCAGAAGGGTCACATGTTCCCCTTCTCAAGGACAACCCCACACACACACACCGGAGAGGATTTGATCGGGCTCGAGGAGAGTATTTTGTAAACAGTGAAATGCCAAGCAAAACGACTAATAACATTTACCGCCCTCCCACCACGTCTAAGCTTCCCGCCGCCTGCTTTCCAGAGCCGCCCCAGGAAGGGCGCGCACAGACACCGGGAGCCACGCCCAGGAGAGCGCAGACGCCTTCTCCGCGCTCCACCCCGCGTTCGGGGGAAGGGACCTGCATGACGTCACAGCCACTTCCTATGTAGCCATCCGCCAAAAGCGCAAGTAGTCCCAAGCCCCCAGCGGACTCTGTCGCTCATACTAGGTAGCACATAAAATTCTAGACTCCCTTTGGACCCTACTATAGGTTTGGGGACTCGGAGAAGGCTTCCGGAACACTGGAAATCGTTTTTCCCTGGGACGGCGGTGGAAGTAGTTCCGACCTACTGTAGGCCGATGGGTTCCTCCGCAGCGGGGGGAAGAGGATGGCGACCTCGTCGATGCCGGAGTCGGAGAGGGACGCGACAACAAAAGCCTCAGGTAAGTGCCGGGTAGAGTTACACCGTTCCACTGTACCCTGCCGTGGAGTAGGGCCCCAGTGCGGGGCTACCCAGCGGCGAGGTCCCAGGCCGGCGGGGCTGTCCGAATAGGGCCCTGGGGTCCCAGGCCCTTTAGTCGCTCTCGCACTTGCCTGAGCGGAAACCCGGCGCAGCCACAAGATGGCGTCGGGCCTGGGGCGCAGGCAGCGCCGGGGACAGCCCCGAGTCACCAGGCCCCGAGACCGTCGCTGTCAGCCCCCTCCGCAGGGGAGCCAGGGGAGGGGGGAGCTAACCACTGACCCAGGGGGCCTTCGGGCTGTACCACCGACCCCGCACTTGGGGGGGCGTGGGAGGGACTAAAGGGCTGAACCACTGCGCCCGTCCACCATGCCGGGTGTAAAAAGGGCTGAGATTACCCGCCAGTGACCAGACTGTCAGGGAAGGCCCCTAGCCTGGGAAGCAAGGCTTCTCCGTTCTCTTCCGGAAGCTCCCCTCCAGATACACGAGAAAGCCCCACCCCGCCGGAGACTCAGTCTTTGCATCTGTGAAATGGGCGCACGAGTGCTGC
Organism: Castor canadensis; assembly: GCF_047511655.1. Taxonomy (NCBI): domain Eukaryota; kingdom Metazoa; phylum Chordata; class Mammalia; order Rodentia; family Castoridae; genus Castor; species Castor canadensis. Next base: position 168,282,919 of record NC_133390.1, on the reverse strand, counting down.
TGGGCGGGCCGTGGTGGCCGGGGTCCCGGAGATGGCACACTTGTTGCAGCGCTAATCACCTCTTCTCGCAGAGTGAAAGCCCGAGACCCTGCACCCCCCTGTTGGACTGTCCCCCGAGCCAATGGAGGAGAACGAGGTGGAGAGCAGTAGCGACGCGACCCCTCGGCCTGGGCCGCCCGAAGAGCCCTCTGAGAGTGGCCTAGGTGTGGGCACCTCGGAAGCTGTGTCAGCCGACAGCAGCGATGCCGCGACCGCTCCGGGGCTGGCGGAGGCCGACGACTCTGGTGTGGGGCAAAGCTCGGACCGCGGCAGTCACTCTGTGGTATGGACCGGCTGGATGGTGTGGGAGGAGGCAGGGACCTGACAGCAGTGCCCAGCAGCAAGGCTGGCCTGTAGCTAGTATTTGTCGTTTCTGAGCCAGGTGTCATGCCAGCCCCCTGACATGGATTTTCTCAGTTAAGCTTCGTACTTTGTAAGACATGTACCAGTTTTCCTCCATCTTACCGGAAGGGAAACTGAGGCACAGAATGCTGACAGCCAGGTTTCAAATCTGGGCCCTGTCTTCGCTACTGCATTGTCCAGTGTCCTCATACACTTGGAGGCAGTGTCCTAGTTCAAGTCTTGGCCCTGTCTCACGTTCACCGGGAGACCTCTTTGAGCCTCAGTCTTCCCGCCTGTCAAGTGGAGCAGGAATGCCTGCTTTCCTGAGTGCTGGGCTGTGCGCTCCCATGGGACTTTCTCTAGGAAACACTTTGTGAACCATCTCTTCTGGCCCTGTCACTTTGTAGTTCTGTGATCATGGGCAAACTACCCAACTTCCAGCCCTGGTCTGGCTCCTTTGTACAGTGGGAATGATAAATATACCTGCCTCTAGAAGTTTTTGTGTGGCTTAAGTGAACTAGGGTATGCAAAGCAGTTAGAGCAGCGCTCAGCACGCAGAGGGCACTTGGTAAGTATTGGTAATAGTTGTGTTGAAGATATCACTTGGTGAAGTGGCAAAGCGATCACTTTGGAGTCCAGAGGTTTCATTCACTTAGCAGAAGTGGGCGTGCCATGTGTCCAGTATGGACTAGACCCTGAGGCTCCGGCCGGGGACAAGACAGATGTGGCCCTGGCCCTGGTGGAGATCAGTCTGGCAACGTTAGGGTGCAGGACAAATCCTGCAGGTTTGGGGGGCAGGGCACTGTATGTCTGAGGAATCAAGACCACATTGGAAAACTGCCACAGAGTGCAAATGCACCCTGCCTTGTGACTTCCTGGTGGGCTCTGTGACCATGTCGTCCTGTCTAGCCCACAGGAACTGGCAGGCTGCCCTGCCTGCCCTACCTGCCCCACTGCTGCCTTCTGAATCCCCCTTCTCTGTTTCCTGCCCCCAGGAGGAGGTGTCCGAGAGCAGCTCCAGTACGGACCCCCTTCCTCATGGCTACCTCCCTGATTCATCTTCTGTATCCCGGGGGCCGGTGGCAGGGGTGCCAGGTTGCACACCAGCCCTGGTGCACTCCAGCGTTCTCCCAGATCCCAACATGCTGGTGTCTGACTGTACAGCTTCCTCCTCCGACCTGGGCTCAGCCATCGACAAGATCATTGAGTCCACTATTGGGCCTGACCTCATCCAGAGTGAGTAGAGAGAGGGCAACTGGCTTACCCAAGGGCATTTTCCTGTGGAGTCTGGCAGCCATCTTTACACAGCCAGCTGTGTGAATACAGGCTAATTATCTTATAGTGAAGAACGTGTGGGAAGGGACCCCTGTCTCCTAGTGGTAAATGACATGGGGAGTGAATGAGACTGCACAGTAAGTTCTTCTTTTGCATAGTGCCACGTGTGAAAAGCACTTAATCAGGACAGTTCTTGTCTGCTATATGCTGGGGATGCTTCTAGACACTTTGGCATATGGGAACTCATTAATCCTCCCAGTGACTCCCAGAGGTCCTCACCATCCAGTTGAGAATCTGAGACACAGGACATCAAATGATTTAAACCTGCAGTCACCAGAAAGTAAAGGATGATCCTAAATAACCCCAGACTTATGCTGCTAAGTACCACACTGAGCTTTCTCTTATTAGTGATGTTCAAAGGTCTTGAGCAACTCACAAAGCCCTGAGCTAGTCTAAGAAGCCCACCCTAAGAACATAGCTCAGAGCCTGGGCATGATCACTCTTGCCTGTAATCCTACCTGCTTGGAAGACAGATCAGGAGGATTGTGGTTTGAGGCCAGCCTGGGCAAAAAAGTTAGGAAAACCTCATTTTACTCAATAATCCAGGTGTGGTGGTACAAGCCTGACATCCCAGTCACTTAGAAGTCATAAAAGGGGCTGGCAGAAACACAAGACCTTATTTTAAAAATAAGTAGCTGGGCACTGGTGTCTCACACCTGTAATCCTAGTTACTTGGGAAACAGATAGGGAGGATTGCGGTTTGAGGTCAACACAGGCATAGTTCAAGAGACCCCATCTCCAAAATAACCAGAGCAAAATGGACTGGAGGTGTGGCTCAAGTAGTAGAGGATCTGCCTAGCAAGCTCAAGGCCCTGAGTTCAACCCCCAATACTTCAAAAAAAAAAGTACAGGACCTGGACCATGCCCTTGAGGAAGTTTGGATGAGACTATTCCAGGTCTTGTGGTCAAAGGCCAGGCCAGGCAGCTGGAGTAGCACTGGCATCCTGGGCCAATACGTCACCCACACCAGACTCCCACCAGCTTTGCCGAGGAGGCGCCCAAGGCCTCCAGGTTTGATGCAGCTGGTCTCTAGATGCCAAGTGAATCTTGGGGAATGTGGGCCAACAGCTGAGAGCCCATCTCAGTGGGTGACCCTCCTCCCATCTCTGCCAGGCTGCATCACTGTGACCAGTGCTGAAGATGGCGGGGCTGAGACCACACGGTACCTGCTCCTGCAGGGCCCGGATGATGGTAAGACCACTAGCATCTGACCCAGGGAGCCCTGCAGGGAGGATAGGTCCCCATGTGGCCTTGGCAGGTTTCCTGCTACTCTGGGCCTCAAGTTTCCCTCCTTACAATGGTGGCCTATGGCTGGGAATTTGATTCTGGGATTCCTTGGCCTGTCCAAGTAGCAGTCACTCATGGCCAGTCTTGCCCTCTGCTTAATCTCCCTCATCTTCTTCCCTGTCCCAAGGTGCCCCCATGACATCACCGATGTCCAGTTCCACTCTGGCTCACAGCTTAGCAGCCATTGAGGCCCTGGCTGACGGCCCCACGTCCACATCCACATGTCTAGAGACCCCTGAGGAGGCTGGGGCTGGGCCCAGCTCCCTGGCCCAGCTACCCCCAGCCCCTGGTGCCGAGGAGCTGGACTTGCAGAGCCTGGAGGCCATGATGGAGGTAGTGGTAGTACAGCAGTTCAAGTGCAAGATGTGCCAGTACCGGAGCAGCGCCAAGACCACCCTGCTGCGGCACATGCGGGAACGACACCTCCGCCCAGGTGCCTCCAAGCAGCCTGCCTGGCTGAGGGATGGGCAGGGGCAGGGCCCTGGGGCCAGACATAGCGAGCCTGCCTCCTGCCCCCCAGCAGTGGCAGCAGCATCCGCAGCATCCACAGCCAGTAAAAAGGGACGTGTGCGCAAGTGGGACACCACCACCAAGACCCCGGAGGAGGAAGGACCAGAGGAAGAAGAGGATGATGACATTGTAGATGCCGGGGCCATCGATGACCTGGAGGGTAAGCCACAGTGGTTCCTAGGCCAGCTGTCCCCGCCCCATCCTACAAATACTGAGTGCTGCCAGCCCACAGGGAGGTAGATACACCAGGCGTAAGAGGAAACTGGGCTCTGGGACCAGGACTTCTGTGGGCAGTTGTGCAGGCTAAAAAAATCAAGAGCTCTGGGTGCTGGTGGCTCAGGCCTGTAATCCTGGCTATTCAGGAGGCAGAGATCAGGAGGATCATGGTTCAAAGCCAGCCCAGGCAAACAGTTCCTGAGACCCTTTCTTGAAAATACCCAACACAGGGCTGGCAGAGTGGCTCAAGTGGTAGAGTGCCTACCTAGCAAGCGTGAGGCCCTGAGTTCAAACCCCAGTACCGTACCAACAACAACAAAAAATGAAAAACCAAGAGTGAGGGTACACAGTTGTAATCTGAGCTCTCAGGAGGTGGAAATCAGGAGGATTACAGTTTGAGTCCAGCCTGGGGGAAAAAGGGAGGTCTTGTCTCCACCAACAAGCCGGGCATGGAGTTTCGTACTTGTAGCTCATAGCTCAGCATCGTGGGAGGCACAATAGGAGAATCACAGTCTGAGAACTGCCCTAGGCAAAAAAGTGAGACCGTATGTGAAAAATAAATCGAAAAGGTGTTCGGGTCATGGCTGAAGTGGCGGAGTGCCAACCTCGCAAGAGCACATTCCTGAGCTCAACTCCAGTACTGAAGAGAAAAAGGTAAAATTAACTTTGACCGCATACCTAAGATAGCTGTAGTACTACTCCAGCATATAATGTTATAAAAATAATTAGGTGGGTTTTTTTTGTTTGTTTGTTTGTTTTGCGGTTCTGGGGTTTGAACTCAGGGCCTACACTTTGAGCCACCCCACCAGCCCTTTTTTTGTGATGGGATTTTTCGAGATAAGATCTCACAAACTTTGCCCTGGCTAGCTTTGAACCACAATCCTCCTGATCTCTACATGTTGAGTAGCTGGAATTACAGGTGAGAGCCACTGGGGCCCAGTTAAGTGCTTTGCTTTTTTTTATGGTTTTTATGATGGGGTCTTGCTTTGTAGCCAAGGCTGGCCTTGAACTCATGATCCTCGTGCCTCAGTTTCCCATGTGCAGGGATTACAAGTATACACCACTGTGCCTGGCTTGTTCTACTTTTTTATATTAACTTTTTGAAGTCCACTGTTTATCTTGCACCTACTTATATATCTCAGTGGAACATGGTACATTTTAAGTGCTCAGTGGCCAAATGTGGCCTGTGCCCGCTGGGTAGGCTGGTGTGGCAAGAGTTTGCAGACTCAGTGCTCACTCCACCTATTTCTAACAGTAGCTCTAAACTTGTCTTGAGAAAGGAGCATCTCTTTCTGCTTTACATTTAAGCTCGTGGCCTGGGCCAGGAAAGGCGTGAAGAAAGGACTACAGGGGCTTAGAGGAGGGACACAGCCCACCTGGGGGCGTTCACTGGTGGGCTTGAAGGAGGAGTAGGCAGGGATGGGGAAGTGGCTTTTTCCCAGAAATGCTGGGCAAGGGATCAGGGCTGGAGCTGTCAGTCCATCCAGCACTGTCATCTCTTTCTCTGTCTCTACAGAGGACAGCGACTACAATCCAGCTGAGGATGAACCCCGAGGCCGGCAGCTACGGCTCCAGCGCCCTACCCCCAGTACCCCAAGACCTCGAAGGAGACCTGGCCGGCCCCGGAAGCTGCCTCGCTTGGAGACCTCGGACCTCCTGGATGGTGAGCCTTGGTCTTGGGAGGGGCTGTGGGTGCCCTGGTGGTTGCAGGGAGCTTCAGAGACTGCGTTTGTACATAGTGAAAGTCTCAAACCAGTTTCAGTGGGAGCCTTCCAGGCTCTAGCTGGAGATACCCTAAGTAGTGTCTTTAGTGTTTAGACCACTGTCTTCCTGTAGCAAATCATCACCACAAAAAAGGAGTTTGGGTCTTTATGATGGAGAGGTAGCAGCATCTGCCTTGTAGGTTGGTTTGCAAGGTTAAAGATACACAGAAAGGTATCTTAGTGGTTCTTGTATCCATGCAATTTGAAGGGCTGGTCAGAGTCTAGTTTTTGTGTTTTTTTTTCAGAATAACTCTCTCCTAAAGTACACTTGTGGGAAGGTACTCATGTACCACCAGGCCAGTGAGTGCTCACAAGGAGAACAGCACCCCAACCAAAAAATAGGGCGTACCACCATTGTCTGCATCATCCTTAATTTTTTTTGTGTGTGTGTGTTACTGGGGTTTGAACTCAGGGCCTTGTGCCTGCCAGGCAAGAGCTCTACCATTTGAGCCATGTCCCCAGCCCTTTTTACTCTGATTATTTTGGAGATGGGGGTTGCGATTTTTGCCCAGGCCAGCCTGGACCAGGATCCTCTTATCTTAGGTTTCCCACCATAGCTGGGATGACGGGTGTGCACCACCACACCCAGCTTTTATCGGTTGAGATGTGTTCTCACGAACTTTTCTCCTGGGCTGGCCTGGAACAACGATGCTTCCCAGTCTCAGTCTTCCAGGTAGCTTGGGATGACAGGTACGCTCTACTGCACCAGGCTGTTTGTTGAGATGGCGGGGGAGTCTCACTGACTTTTTCCCAGCTTGGCCTTGAACTGTGAGCTTCCAATCTCAGCTTCCCAAGTAGCCACTGTGTCCAGCCTTGTTCTTAGTTTTTAAAGTAGTGTTTTTTAGCATTATTTGAAGAGGTAACACGTTCAGGCTGGTCAGATTTGAAAGAGTTTGCAGGTTTGCGCAGGGAAGTCCTCTTCCTCTGTCTGGCTGCCTAGTCTCCCCAGGCTGGCACTCCCCAGGGAATTGAAAAAAAAAAAAGCATTAACGTGCTGCTGGTGCCTCCCAAGCCTCAGAATGTCCCTGTGAGGTCACTAGACCGTTTGATAGATGGGACAAATGACACTATGCCTGAAGATGCACAGCAAATCCCTGAGGGAGCCGAGGCTAAAAGGCCGGTCTCTGGGTTCAGAGGTCCACAGCTCTGTTGTTGATCCAGTATCCTGTGTCAGTCATACTGAGTATGCCAGCTCAGAAGGGGATGGCACCACCGCTGCCCTCTCATCTGCTAGGCTCATCAGTGGTCTGTGACTGGGGGGAGGAGTTTGGATGGCTTCCGGCCCACTGTCCATTTCTGGCCTGGTGGTCTGGCTGATCTGACAGGTGTGGAAGAGCCTCTAGTGAGTTCCCAGAGTGGACAGAGCCCTCCAGAGCCTCGGGATGCTGAGGCTCCCAGTTCTTCGGGCCCAGGACACCTGGCAGCATTGGGAAAAGCGGACAAGAGGCCTGTGGAGCCTGGTGTGAGCCAGTCAGCTGCAGAGAATGCAGCACCCTCCAGCCAGGACGAGCCTGATGCCCCTCCCCGACGCAGGGGACGACCCTCCAGGCGATTCCTAGGCAAGAAATACCGCAAGTATGTGAAGCAAAGGTAAGGAGGTGGGTGGACGGACGGCTCCCTGGAGCCTCAGCCCGGCCAGACCTTTCACCCTCTGCCAGGTACTACTACAAGTCACCCAAACCCCTTCTGAGGCCCTATCTGTGCCGAATCTGTGGCTCCCGCTTCCTGTCCCACGAAGACCTACGCTTCCACGTCAACTCCCATGAGGCTGGTGACCCGCAGCTATTCAAGTGCCTGCAGTGCAGCTACCGCTCCCGCCGCTGGTCCTCACTCAAGGTGGGGGAGGCTGAAGGTGGGCAGATGGGAAGTAAGAGTCTCTGGGCATCCTGTCACTAGCGCGTGACAGACGCTTAGCTCTTCTAGATCTGCTCGGGTATGGAGGGCCCATGGAGGACTGCCATGGGTGTTGGTAGGAGGACTGCCATGGGTGTTGGTAGGATGCACATTGCACAGCCACGCTCCATTTTCACGGGTGCAGTTCACACTGTGGACCCCATAGGTTTGGTGGGTCCCACTGTAAACTTGGCTACAGTCAGACAGTAGCCATGGCAGTGTCAGAACATTTCCAGTAGAGGTCAGTATTGTGCCTCAAGAAAGGGCTACTTTTATCTGCGCAAGGTGACTTACCTGTGATCCTAGCTACTCTAGAGGCAGAGGCCAGCCTAGGCAGAAAGTTCATAAGACCCCATCTCAACCAATAAAAGCTGGGCATGGTGGTGTGAGTCTGTCATCCCAGCTGCAAGGAGTGTAAATAGGAAGGTTGCTGAGGCCTACCAGGACATAAGCAAGACCTTATCAAAAATAAGCAAAGCAAAAGGGCTGTACATGTGGTTCAAATGGTGGAGCACCTGCCTAGCAAGCACAAGGCCCTGAGTTCAAACCCCAGTACTGCAAAAAAGTGGGGGTGGGGCTCATTTTCCTCCCTAACCCAAAGGTGCCGTGGTCTACAGCATCCCTGAGCCTGTTCTCACCCAGTACCTGGGTAATTTCGTCATCTGTCATATGGCCCAGTGAAGCTGTAGTTGCTAATGGCCCTCTTTTACTGACCCAGGAAACTGTGGTTTAACCTGGCAATGTGCCACAGCAAGTTGGGGTCATGGGAGGGTCCCTCAGGCACCGGCGGGCAGAATCCTGTGGTTTCTCCACACGCTACCTGTCACAACAGGGTTCCAGCATCTGGAGTTGTTACGGACTCTGCAGAGGGTGTTATAGCATGGTGGGCGAGGTATGGGCTGTGGCACCATGCTGCCTGGGAACAGCTCCAAGCTCTCCGCCATTGTAAGGCCCCTTCACCCTGAGCCTCAGTTTCCTTTTTTTTTTTTGTCAAGTGGCAGGCCAGAACCACCTGTGAGCCTACCCCCACAGCACCCCTGAGGCTGCGAGCATGGGCAAGGTGCACATAGGAGGGGAGGCTGAGCTCCAGCCCACTATCCTGCCCCTCTCCTAGGAGCACATGTTCAACCACGTGGGCAGCAAGCCTTACAAGTGTGACGAATGCAGCTACACCAGTGTCTACCGGAAGGACGTCATTCGGCATGCAGCTGTGCACAGCCGGGACCGGTCAGTGGGTGGGACAGGAGCAGGGAGGTGGGGCACGGGGAAGGTGGATGCCCAGTATCACCATGGTCCCCCCTCAGAACACATGCCCTGCCCTGCCCGGTCACAGCACGTTATAGACGTGACCAGAAAGGCAAGGTGATTCTTCCCTGGTCGTTTGGCCTAGAATGGGCAAGGCAGACCTTGAGATCCCCAGTCAGTCTTCCTTGCTTTAGTTTCTTAACTGGAAAGTGGGGACATTTGTTGAGGGGACCAAGGGAAATCTTGTGCCCCAGGGATTCTGTAAGTGATCTGAAGATCCTGGGCTCTCCAGGCACACACTCCTCTCACAGTGCTGAGAGCAGACAGGACTGGGAAAAGCAGCCATCCTCAGGGGTCCAGTGGTCAGGAATGTGGCTTCTACAAAGGGTTGGCTTCACAGGGAATGGTGTATGAGCAGAGGGTAGACACGCAGGCCTCTGGAATCCCAGCTTAAGCTGGGTGTGTGGAAAAGCCAGCTTTCTGAGACACTTACAGGAAGGCTGGAGGCATAGCTCCAGTGGTAAAGCTCCTTCTTAGCAAGTATGAAGTCCTGAGCTCAAACCCTATTACCTCCCAAAAATAATCAAAAGGAGGAAAAGCAGCTGTGGCCAAGTAAGTTTAGGGTCATCAGGTTGAAGGCCTATTCTTCAGTAGCTCTCTCCTGCAAGACTTCTTGGAACCTTTTAGTACAAAATGTGTTTTGTGATTGAGGGATTGTCACATAGTAGCCAAGTATGGGATGTGTCACCCACAGGGTACCTCAGCATTTTCTCTAGTAGGCTTCCCCCAGAAAAACACCACTCTAAGAGAAGGAACCCAGGAGGGAGAAGAGGTCCTCAGTGCCGAGACAGGATTTGGTGGGTGTGAGAGGGTCTTGGGTGGACTTAGGGAAGCCATGGTTTAACTTCTGGGCCTCTCTTTCCAGGAAGAAGAGACCAGATCCGGTGAGTGTGGGGCCCTGGCCTGGGAAGGGAACTTGCCTGCAGGTCCTGATGGTTGAGGACAGGAGGTAAGGTCCCTTTCTCCTCCCCTCTTGTCTCCATCTGGCCCCTTCTTGTACCTCTCCAGACCCCAAAGCTGAGTTCTTTCCCCTGCCCTGTGTGTGGCCGTGTTTACCCCATGCAGAAGAGGCTGACGCAGCACATGAAGACTCACAGCACTGAGAAGCCCCACATGTGTGACAAGGTGGGTGGGGCAGGGGTTGGGCTAGAGCTGGGGACGAAGGCCTTCCCTAGGTGACCTGCCATCTAACTCCTCCCATCCTTCGTAGTGTGGCAAGTCCTTTAAGAAGCGCTATACCTTCAAAATGCACCTACTCACCCACATCCAGGCTGTTGCCAATCGCAGGTATGCCGCCCCCCCCAGAGTCCCCTGGGGATGAGAACACCCCAGCCCCCATCGCTGAACTTCTCTCCTTGAACTGCTTCCAGGTTTAAGTGTGAGTTCTGTGAGTTCGTATGTGAGGACAAGAAGGCACTGCTGAACCACCAGCTGTCCCACGTCAGCGACAAGCCCTTTAAATGCAACTTTTGTCCCTATCGTACCTTCCGAGAGGACTTCCTGCTGTCCCATGTGGCTGTCAAGCACACAGGTCAGGCCAGGCACACCCTAGTGCCCTTCTCCACCCCTTGAGCCCCACGCCTCCACTAGAGGCTCCGCTCCGCTCTCGTCCTCTTCTCACTCAGCAGCCCCAGCCAGAGGAACAGCTGAGCCTTTTGAGTGTAAAGGGGGTTCCTGTGGCAGGTTCCCGCTACCCTGAGCCTGGGCTTCCACTCAGCTGGCCAGTCTCAGGACACTCTTGAACCAGTCGCTTGCCCTCTCTGCACCTTTGTTGTGAAAGGGGATTGGAAAGTGCCTACCGTGTGGCTGTTGGGAAAGTGAGTCCCTTTGCTCCTGAGCTCTGCGTGTGCTGGGCACTGGGGACAGGCCAGGTCTCACATGGCCCCTCCCAGATGTAGAAGCAACAGGGTGTACCAAGCCCATGGAAGGTGATTTCTGTGTCCCCCTGATGCCAGCTCTGGGAGGCAGTGGAGATGGAGCCAGGTTTCTGGCTATCTAGAAGTTGATTCACAAGAGGAGAGTATAGTTATGTGACCTTGAGATCAGACATGGCTGAAAGGTTGAGTGCCTTTATGCCCTGGCCAGCCAGGGGACAGTGGCATATGTCTGCCCATCTGTGTGTTGCTGGCAGCCAGTCAGTTGGATGGGCCCTGGAGCCAGGGAATGCTTCCTGCAGAGCCAGTGAGAGGTGTGAGCATCCATCCCTCCTGTGTCCACAGGGGCCAAGCCCTTTGCCTGTGAGTACTGCCACTTCAGCACCCGGCACAAGAAGAATCTACGACTGCATGTGCGCTGCCGACACCCCAGCAGTTTTGAGGAATGGGGGCGGCGCCACCCCGAGGAGCCCCCTTCCCGCCGCCGCCCCTTCTTCTCTCTGCAGCAGATTGAGGAGCTGAAGCAGCAGCACAGTGCAGCCCCTGGCCCGCCTCCTGGCTCACCAGGACCCCCTGAGGTAGGCCAGCAAGCAGGCAACAGACAGGTGCTGGACCACAGACCAGGATGGTAGTGTGACATCACCTCTCTGGACCCCAGTGTCCTCATTGGCACACTGGGGCACAGATACGCAGCCTTGAACTTAGAGTAGAGGTGGCTCTCCGGGGCTTTATAGAAATACCAGTACCTTAATTGTGCCAGTAATTTATTATTCTCATATAAAAGAATTCTAAAGGTCAGCCATCTAGATCTGGTGTGGCAATACACGGTCATCACAGGCCAAGCTCTCAATGTTTGTCATCCATCTTAGGCATATGACTTCCATCTTTGTAACTGCCTGATGGTCCAGTATAGTTTCAGGAACACTGTCTTCCCAGCCACATCCCATGCAGGAAGCAAGAAGAAGGGTTGGGGAAGGGTAAAAGGGATGCCTGCCCTCTACCCACCTGTCTTCCTCGAGGACTTTATCAGAAGTCCCTTGCTTAGCTGTGTGGCTTCACTTTATCGAGCTGTGAGGGAGGCTGAGAAATGGAGTGTTGTAGCTGGATATATTGCTCCTCCTGATGAAAATCTTTGCTGTCAGCAAGAAGGGATGGATTTAGTGAACAGCTAGAGTTCTCATCCGTGGAGCTTGCCCAGTCACCCCAGGAAGACAGACCACACAGCATGCTGATAGAACACAGGCTGTGGAGTCAGACGGTCTTGGGTTCAAGTCCTAGCCCTTCGAAGGCCAGTCACTCACCTTTGAGCCTGTTGGTTCTTGGTAGATACCTTGAAGAGTGGCAGAGTGAAATAGGGAGACAGATGGAAGTGCTGACACGTGGGAGGTGCTTAGACTCCAGGACTTGGGCCACCCTTCTAAGGCTTGATCCTGTCCCCATCCCCAGGTCCCTACAGAGGCAGCACCTTTCCAGTCACCTGAGACCACCCCACTTCTCTGTTCTGACACCCTGGGTGGCGCCACCATCATCTATCAGCATGGTGAGCTAAGGGAGGCTAGGAGCCCTTAAGGTGAGGCAGTGAGGTGGGGAGGTGGCATTGGTGCCACTTTCCAGCCGCTCTCAGGCTCAGATTCCACCCCACCCAGGAGCTGAGGAGTCCACTGCGATGGCCACACAGACAGCCTTGGACCTGCTGCTGAACATGAGTGCCCAACGGGAGCTTGGGGCCACAGCCCTGCAGGTGAGCTGCCTGGACCCCCTTCCCTGCCCAGCTACCCAACATGCCCAGCTCCATGCTGGACATGGGGTTGAGCAGAGTACTGACCCGGCCCACCTGCAGGGAGCTCCCAGTTAGTTGGGGACAGATTCACTTAACCCTGTGGACAAACCAGGGGACTTGACTGTGTGGCGAAGGAGGCCCTAGGAGGCCAGGAAGGTCAGAGCTTCTCCTACTCCATTTGCTAGTGGCGTCTGCCATGCTGAGCAGTATTGCACTGCTGCCCGTGGCTCCTGGGCTCGATTGTTGGGTTTTTCTCCTTGTGTTGTGGCTGCCCTGCTTCTGTGAGGCCTCCTCCAGGGTCTGAAAGAGCTGCCCATCTAGCCAGGGCCCTCACCACAGGTGCCTCCTCCATTCTGCAGACTCCCAAGGCTTTGTCTAGCCTGTAGCATTCTCTTGCCTTTCAGCAGCATTGTCACAGGCACCTCATGGCACCACACATCTCCCTTAGTCCATTATCTTCCTCCTCCTCTGCTCCTCCCAAGTGCCTGGGCTCCCTGCATATCCAAGGCAGAGGGGAGTTAGCCAGCACCTCCTTGTCCCAGCCTCTGGGACACGTAGAGCGCGTGTATTTCAGATGATAAACTGCAAGAATTTGGAGTGGTAGCATGCTGCCAAGCCCAGCAGGGGGCAGCAGAAACTGTGGAGGAGGAGACTGGTGCTGGACCTAGGAGTACGGAATGTGGAGAACTTTTACATACTTAAAAGTTTTACATACTTGTACCATTTTTGCCTTTGAAGTCCGTAGAAATGCCACTGCCGAACTTTACCCCAAGATTATATGAACTTTCCTTTGTTTTGGGTTCTTGGATGTTTTTGGTTTTTGTTTTTTTGTGGTACTGGGGTTTGAACTCAAGCAGTTCATACCTTGCTAGGCAGGCACTCTACCACTTGATCCACTCTACCAGTCTTATTTTGTATTGGATATTTTTGAGATAGAGTCTTGTGAACTATTTGCCTGACCTGGCCTTGAACTGCAATCCTCTTGACCTTTGCCTCCTGAGTAGCTGGGATTACAGGTGTGAGCCACTGGCACTGCCTCCTTTTTTTTTTTTAGGATTTCAGTTTTTACACTAAATCTTTACTCCACCTGGAACTTATTTTCATGTATGCAGAAAGGTAGAGGCCAAACTTATTAATAAATGTCCAATGTAGTGGTGTAGAACAGTCCCTTCATCACACACGGAATCCAAGGGCTGTCTACACTTTGCAGTTCTGTTCTGCTGATTTGCCTGCTTCTCTTCTGCCAGATTCGGGTATTTATTTCAGGTGTTGGGGGTCAAACCCAGACCCTTGTACATATGAGACAAGCGCTCTAACACTGAGCTATTTTCCCAGCACTTGATTTTGTGAGACATGGTCTCACCATGTAATGCCCAGGCTGGCCTCAAACTCCCAAGCCTCCTGCCTCTGCTTCCTGTTGCTGGGATTACAGGTGTGTGCCATCATACCCAACTCATTTTTTTTTCTGATTACAAAAGCACATGCTTTGTTGGGCACCAGTGGCTCTTGCTACTCAGGAGGCAGAGGTTAGAAGGATCACGGTTCGAAGCCAGCCTGGATAAATAGTTCGTGATCTTGAAAAAACCCATCACAAAAAAACAGGCTGGTGGAGTGACTCAAGATGTAGGCCCTGAGTTTGAGCCCTAGTACTGCAAAAAAAAAAAAAAAAAAAAAGCATATACTTATAGAAAAGCCAAAATGAACAGCAAGAAATACTCAGTACATAGGTAGAAGTTCTTAACATTCTGCCCCTCCCCTCAGGTAACAAGTTAAAGGGGTAAAGAGAATTTCAGGTTTTGTTTGTGCACACACTAACAACCTGACCTTTGTTCTTACAAATAATGTCACACTATTCATACTCTTTAACATAGTTTTCTCCACCCAGCAGTACGTGGTGCAGGACTTGCCCAGCTCCTCCTCATTCTTTCTCACATCTCCACATCAACTCTACACCCCAGTACATAGGTGTTCTGAGGCTTACTGACCCAGTTCTTTATTGGTTGGGTTGCTTCCAGTTTTTCATTAATTCAGGCAGTGCAGTCTGGTAGAAGTATATTTCATGATCTTAATTTATAGCGGTATAATTATAATAGAGGTTGAACTTTTTTGTGTGTGTTCAAAGATCATTTTTATTCCTGTCTGAATCACCTGTTTGTGTCCTGTATCTCTTTTTCTGAGTTGCTGATCTTTTTTGGTACATATGCAAGAGCTCTTTGTATATGAAGGAAGTCCACCCTTTTATCTCACATAGTTGTTAAATACTTCCCTCCAGTTTCTTTGTTTTCTGACTTCATTTCCTGGTTTGTTTTACTGTAGGTTTTGTATTTTCTGTCATTTAGAAAAATCCGCTTACCCCAAGCTTATCTACATTTTCTTTTAAAATATTTAGAGCTTTGTTACATTATAATCTTTAATCCATTTAAAGCACATTTTGGAGTAAGATTCGAGGTAGAGCTTTAATGGTTTGTCACTTGTCCCTCTACCCTAGAATTTCTCAGTTGCAGTACTGTTAACATTTTGGGCCAGACAGTTCCAGGGGAGTGGGGTGGGCTTTCCTGTGCACTGTGAGATGTTTAACAGCATCCCTGGCCTCTACACTGCATGCCAGTCCCACCCTCACTCCATTTGTGACAACTAGAAATGTCTCCAGACTTTGCCAAATGTCCTGAGGGGCAGAAATCATTGCCCCATTCTTGTTAATCTGTTTCCAGTTGCTGAATGGGCCTTGGAAAGTCAGGGTATATCCTGGGTTGTGCAAAGGCATGGTGGCAATACTGGGTCTTGCCAGTGTGGGCAGGCTTCAAGGCACTGAGATGGAGAAGGGTCTTCTCCATCTTCTCCATGACGAGCTGAACATAGGCTCGTCATGCCCACTGGTGCCGTTACAGGTGGCCGTGGTAAAGTCAGAAAACATGGAAGCAGCATCCCCTGGTGGGCAGCCCTCACCTGAAGACACCACTCCGCAGGTGGTGACACTTCACGTGGCAGAGCCAGGGGGCAGTGTGGCAGCTGACAGCCAGCTAGGCCCCCCTGATTTGCAGCAAATTACCTTGGCTCCTGGTCCGTTTGGTGGGGCTGGCTACAGTGTCATCACAGCACCTCCTACGGAGGAGGGGACATCAGCTCCTGGCACACCTTACAGGTAGACTTGTGTTCTAAAGGCCCTTTTTAGTCTTGTATAGGTGCATTGAGACAGTCAGGTTTGGGCCCTACCCACTCAAGCCTAGTTAGCAGGAGGCTAAAATCCTGCTTTATACAAAGCGATTGGGCGATCCTACATAGGTCAGGAGCAGCCACGCTTTGGCTGTTAGGTATCTTAGGAACTTGGTATTCATGATCTCACCTAACCTGCTCCCATAAGATCCATGTTTCCCTCCTTTTAAAAATGAAGAAACAGGACAGGGAAGTTAGTAACTGGCCTAACAGACATAAGAAGTCAGGCTTTGAACCGTAGTCTCTCTGGTTCCCAAGCCCAGGTACTCTGTCTTCGATTTTCCTGGGTGTTTTCCAGCTCTGACATTTGGAGCAAGCTCAGTCTCCTTTGTCACCATGGGAGGACTGGCATCTGAACTTGGCTTCTTTGCAATGAGCGAGTTTGAGGTGAAAACGTTTCTGTGTTTACCAAGTTCCTAACCATGTGAGGAAGCCCTGGGCCAGCACCTGGGCAGGACACCTCTCATCCTTTGCCCTCTGATCTCGTCCCACTTGGCCAGACTCAGGCTGGACTCCAGGGACCCTTTCCCTGCTGCCCTTGCCCATCAAGGGGGCAGGAATTACATCTTAGTGGGACTGTATACCGGGTGCTTGGAAACCATTCATGGGAGGGACAGCAGAGGCCTCCTCTGGCACAGGCAGAGCCCCAGGTTTCCCTAGGATCCCCCAACTCGAGTCAGCCAGTGATGGTAGTTACCTTTAGTTGACACCCATTGCTTGGGAAGGGAGTTCCCATGACCCTCCATCCTCCTAGAAGCTACCTTTCTCTGTGTCTTCAGTGAGGAACCCCCTGGAGAGGCAGCTCAGGCTGTGGTTGTAAGTGACACCCTCAAAGATAGTGGCACCCACTACATCATGGCAGCTGATGGGACACAGCTGCACCACATTGAGGTGAGACTCCCAGTTGCCACCCTGTCCTCCTCCTGCCCCACCCCCTCCTCAGCCCCTTATTGCCACCTGCTCTCTCCACAGCTGACTGCAGATGGCTCCATCTCCTTCCCAAGTGGTGATGCCCTGGCCTCTGGAGCCAAGTGGCCCCTGCTGCAGTGTGGGGGGCTGCCCAGAGATGGCCCTGAGTCCCTGTCTCCATCCAAGACCCACCAGGTGGGGGACACCCAGGGCTCTGTCTCCCCACCTCCTACAGCCAGCAAAGCCTTGGGCCTGGTGGTACCGCCTTCCCCACCATCTGTTGCCAATGCAGCATCAAAGAAGTTCTCCTGCAAGATCTGTGCCGAAGCCTTCCCTGGACGAGCCGAAATGGAGAGTCACAAGCGGGCCCATGCTGGGCCCAGTGCCTTCAAGTGCCCTGACTGTCCCTTCAGTGCCCGCCAGTGGTCTGAGGTCCGGGTAGGTGCTGCCCCCACTATGCCTTTGCAGGTGCTCGTTTGGCCACTCCTTTGTGGCCAGGGGGCTCCAGAACCCTTGATTGAGCAGTCTCTCAAGCCAGGTCCTCGGCTTTCCTCTAGGGGCAGTGACTCAGCAAGATCCCAGCTCAGAGAGAGCTCAGTGTGGTCAGGAGACCTGACATAAAGTAACTCATGCCAGACGTGTGTCCCCAGTGTGAACAGGTCTATAGGGCAGAGAGCAGACACACAGAGCCAGTCATTAGACTTGGGGTGCTGGGAAGAGCAAAGGCATAGGGGTGATGACGTAGGCATGGGTAGGGCTACCAGAGCTGCTAGAATATGGAGCGCACAGAGGTCTGACGCCAGTGTGGGGGATGAGGGGCTAATGGGGAGGAGCTGAGTGGGGCAGCTTCTGGTCTGTGTCAGGCTTCTTTCCGCTTTCCCAATTTGCCCGTGCCCTGCACCCTCACAACTTGATGAGGGGCTAGGACTGAGACCTACCGCCCAGGTGAGGAGCCTCGAGGCCCACATAGGCAGGACTGAACCTGGGATGTCAGAAGTTCCCTCACAGAATACCTGTAAGTTCCATTTGACACTCAGAGTCTGCTGCTAGGCCAGGACTTCACAGGTGACCTGGTGGTGGAGCCTCTAGCTTAGAGTCAGGCCAGTTGATCAGTCATGATCAAGTTCAAGGATTTGGCTCTCCCAGCTTCCTGGCCAGCAGTTTGGGGACTTGGACTTGCTGCCATTTGTCCTGACCAGAGGTGCCCACCTCCGCTCCTGCCGTAGGCCCACATGGCACAGCACTCAAGCCTGCGCCCTCACCAGTGCAGCCAGTGCAGCTTTGCCTCCAAGAACAAGAAGGACCTGCGGCGGCACATGCTGACCCACACCAACGAGAAGCCCTTCTCCTGCCACCTCTGTGGGCAGCGGTGAGGCTGGGTGCTGCCAGGCAGGGCCATGGGGCATATCTGGTGGAACCACCCCAAGCCTTCCTTCCTTCCTTCCTTCCTCAGGTTCAACCGTAATGGGCATCTCAAGTTCCATATCCAGCGGCTGCACAGTCCTGATGGAAGGAAGTCGGGGGCCCCTGCAGCCCGGGCCCCGGCCCCAGCCCCGACCATCATCCTGAATAGTGATGAGGAGACACTAGCCACACTGCACAGTGAGCCACCTGGGGCCACAGGGCGGGTGCCGGAGAGATCCAGACATTTGAGTCACAGCGGGAGGGCACATTTGAGCTGGGACTTTCAAGGTCTCCCAGATCCCTATGAGAGTATCTTCTTCTCTGCCCAGCTGCCCTCCAGTCAGGTCATGGGGTCCTGGGTCCAGAACGGCTGCAGCAGGCACTGGGCCAGGAACACATCATTGTGGCCCAGGAACAGACAGTGACCAATCAGGTAAGGGCCAGTGTATGGCATCTCTACTGGCAGGTCATGGGCAGGCTGGGGGTGTACAGAGCTGAGGCTATACAGCTGGCTTGGCCTTGGCAGGAGGAAGCCACCTATATCCAAGAGATCACCACAGCAGATGGCCAGACAGTACAGCACCTGGTGACCTCAGACAACCAGGTGAGCTGCTGCTGATCACCTCAGTCTGGACCTCCAGTCCTTCCTGCCTAAGGCCCCACCTCAGAGAGAAACCAGTACTTTCCACAGGGGCCCTGTAGGTCCATCCTGGTTACTGCCATTGGCGGTGGTGTACCTGGTCCTCCACTGCCTTTTCCTGGCTCCCAGTAAGGGGGGGCTCCAGCACCTGCCTCCTCCCGCTCTTTTAGGTGCAGTACATTATCTCTCAGGATGGTGTCCAGCATCTGCTGCCTCAGGAGTATGTAGTGGTCCCTGATGGCCATCATATCCAGGTAGGCCAGGCCTGGGGTGAGCTGCAGTTTGGAGGGGTGCACAGTCTCCTTCTGGGATCACAGGTTGGCTTCTCTGCAGGTTCAGGAGGGCCAGATCACACACATCCAATACGAGCAAGGGACCCCATTCCTGCAGGAGTCTCAGGTAGGGCATTGGGGAATTAAGCAGAGCTGGGGACACAAGAGGCAGCCCTAGAGCCAGATCTCATCAGTTTCTCTCCTCCAGATCCAGTACGTGCCTGTGTCCCCGGGCCAGCAACTTGTCACTCAGGCTCAGCTTGAGGCTGCAGCACACTCTGCTGTTACAGGTATGGGGCTAGACCTGATGGCCAGGAAGCCTCGCTCCTGGGGCCTTGGCCTCACCGTGCTTTCCCCTCCCCTGACAGCGGTGGCGGATGCTGCCATGGCCCAAGCCCAGGGCCTGTTTGGCACTGAAGAGGCAGTGCCTGAACACATCCAACAGCTGCAGCACCAGGGCATCGAGTACGACGTCATCACCCTGACTGATGACTGAGCCCCATGGGCCCAACGCAGATCGTGGATGTTGGGGCTGGCTTTTCCAAGACTGCAGCAACCACCTCCCTGCCCGCTTAGGGTCTCTAGATGCTGGGAGCCAGCACTCTGTGCTGTTGGTGTTGGGGGACAGCCATCAGCCCCAGCCAGGACATGCTGGGTGCCCCAGCCTGCAGGCAGGCTTTGGGTTTGGGGGAGAAATTTATTTTTGTTTGGATGGACCCACTGGCCCTTCAGTCTCAATAAAGGGACCAGAGTCCAGCCATGGCCAGCTTGCTTTGTCTACTTGCTGCTAATAGCCTGAACCAGGCAAGGATCCAGGAAGCAAAAGGAAGGGGCCTGTGAATAGCCCCCAACAGGTGGAGGCTGCCTAGCTCTGCAATCAGCTGATCCTGCCACAGGTAGCTGTGTATAGCCCTGCCCAGTACCTCCAAACCCTGCTTCCTCCCCTGAACTCTGTGCCTCACAAGACAGGTGCTACACCCCGAAGCCTGTGGTAACATCAACTCTGCACTTTTCAGCTTTGTCTGTAAAACTGCTTGCAGGGGTGACCCCAGGGCCAACAAATCTGGTTCCACATAAGCACAGGGCGCAGCTGTGGTCCTTATCTCCCCAGAGGTATCCGGAAGTCCCAGCTATGCTGCAAGATGATTCAGGCCCTAGATTCCTCCAACCTACTGAGAACAGGCAGAGGTCACCAGGAACCCAGCTGTGTGGAGATCTTGGGGTGGGGTGTGGAGACCCAGGGCTCATAAGAGCCTGGGAGTGGTCCCAGAAGTAGCTCCAGGCAGCTTCCTCTGCCCTCAAGACCCTCACACATTATTGGTGGGGGTTCTGTATTTCCTTTTACAAATGAAACAAGGCAGCAACAGGGTCAGTATGGGGTTGGAAAGGCATGGGCCTATTTACAGGGGACATGGAACGAATCAGAGGTGGGGAGTAGGAGCAGGGAGGGAGAGCCCTGCTAGAGCCATTAATATTCCTATGTCACTGGCAGCCCAAGTCTTGCTGCCACCCCAGCGGAGGGTCCTGGAGTCCACTCAGCCCCCAGAGGCCTGAGTCCCACCATCCATACAGCACCCGTGGGGCTCCTCCTCCCCGCAGGTTGTGTTAAGTGGGATGAGGCTCATGGCTAGGGCCCTGCTCTCTGCCTGAGTCCCGGTCCTTGGTCTCTGAGGACGATGAGGAAGAGCTGGAGCCATGGCTACGGCCTGACTGCCGGTAGGCAGTGGTTAGCTCCTGCAGACGCTCAGGTGTTGGCCCCCACTTGGTGAAGCCAGGGTCATTCTGTAGGAAGAGCACGGCTGTGTTGTGGACGGCCTTGTAGTGCATTTCCTCCCTGTGGGTAAAGGAAACTGCTCAGGGTGGGGCTCAGCCTGGCCTGGCCAGCCCGACCCTCCTCCTTTCACTGCCTCCCTAGCACCCACTTCTTGCAGATGTGCTGAGAGCCACTGCGGTACTCGTGCTCAAAGGCAGGCAGGACCAGCTGGTGACGTTTGAAGCGGCTCTGCTCCATGCGGGTGAGCGCTGGTGTAGGGGGATCCCGCCACTCTGGGATGAACACGATGAAGGACAGGGGCTCTGGTGAGCTCTCCAGCAGTTTCTGTGGGAGGTAGCACAGGCTTAGGAACCGCCCTCCAGGGGGGTGGCAGTTCTATCTGCCATGCTTCCCACACCCCCAAGCAACACACCCACCTCAAAGTGAGAGACCATAGCATCCATGAGCTCCTCACAGAATGGAGGGTTGGCCTCAAAGGAACCACTCAGCGGGGTAAAGTCCAAGCAGGGCCTGGGGACAGAGGTGAATATTCTAAGTCCCAACAGGACCCGGCAAGAAACAGGCTGCCCCTACCCCTAGGCAGCCACATCGAAGAGATGACCACAGTCATGCCAGAGGCCCACACTCGCCTTAACTTGTTCTTGGGCAAGGAATGATCATGTCCATTGAGTGAAGGACAGAGGCTTGGGGGTGGTGTCCATATCCACCAAGCTGAGGACTTGGAATTGAAAACCACCATAGCACAAGCCACACCAAGGGCGTCCCTAGCTGAGCACTGGGTCTCCCTTCTGACAGCCTAGCCACTTCTTCCTGCTAGAGACAGCTTACCTCCTTTCCTTTCATCTGTGCCCATCCCCGCCCCAGCTAGTTTTGAGATCTCTGAGGTCTGCCTTACCATTTCTCAGTGTCTGGGACCAAGTGGTCCTATTCTAAACCTGAGCTAATTCACTGAGAAGCCCACAGACCAGTTAGGTGTCACATACCATCCCACAGGGCCAGGAAGGCTGTGATTCCCTGAGGTTAAGCATCATGTCCCAAGGTCACACAGCTGATAAGTGGTCTTCACTACCCCCAAGACTACCAAACCCTGAAGCATTAGGAAGCAGCTGGCTGAGGTGAGACCTATAGTCTAGATACAGCTTCCTAGGCATGGGTAGAAGGGGCCCAGCAGCTCCTGGCTCTCACCCTCGGGAGCCAAAGTAGCCATCTGTGTCAGGGAAGGCAGAACAGTATTGGCGGAAGTAGCAGTTGAGGGGTGAGGCGAAACACTCAAAGCTGACACCAAAGAGTCGGTGGAGGACCTCAAACACATGCACAGGCAGTGATCCTTGCAGGCCAGTTCCCTCATAGAGGCCCACGCCGAACATCATCTGCACAATGGCCACAGTCAGGGTCAGACTCAGTCTCCCTGCTCCCTCCAGGGGAGCCCTCCCTTAGCTGCCCAAGGCCTTTACCTGGTACCGTCGGAGAAGACACCAGACTCGGGGCAAGAACCTCTCAAAGGCAGAGTCATCGATGCAGCTATAGCGGTAAAGGAGCCACTGCGGAACAGAAAGTAGTTTCAGCAGTGGTCCTACACCCTTATCCCTGACCACCTGCTAAGGACTCTGGGTCAAGAAAAATCTCAGAAAAAAAAAGAAAAAGATCTCAGGCCCCAACTTGTGCCATCAGCTAGGCCCCTTCTACCCCCAGGCTCTTACCAGCTTACTGAAGTAGTTCCGGCTGACCTTGACCATCTCTCCCTTATACCGGATGCAGACCACATTATTCTCCATGTGCATCTCCACACTGGGCATGGGGGGTGCAGATACAGCTAGCCGCACTGGGTAGCAGTACACCAGGCGGGGCTCCATTTCAGAGGCCTCCACCTCCTCTGTGGACAGGGAAAGCAGTGAGGGGCCACAGTGTCCCAGACAGCCTTGGCACGTACTATGTGCCAGGTACTTTGTACCAAGTGAGAGAAGTCTCTTCCGTGGATTAGTAAACTGTGAGTTAGACAGTTTCAGTAATGAAGGGAACAGAAAGCCATTAGAAACAAAACAAATCCATGGCAACTGGCAGGGGCAGAAACTGGTGTCAACATGCTTGGAACTGAAGCAAACCCCATTTGCCATGCTGTGGGCCTGGTAGACAAGTAGGCTCAGGCATATGAATTTTGCATCATCTTAACAGTTAGGCTACCTTACTTGGTGATCTTTAGGAGGTAAGCAGTTTGTGTTCCCTATGATACTATGAATACTCACAGTCCTGTGGTCAAGTATCACACCTCAATCTGGGGAAAGTGGGGGGACTTGCAGAGAATGGATGTAAACCCTGGTCTACATAACTAACTGGCCCATCTTTCTCTATCAACTTCTGGCTCTTCCTTTCTCATCACTTCTCCTTTTCCCAGAGTGCTGACACTCTCTAGCCAAAGGACACACCAGGTCCTGTCCCCAAAATCACTGGGCTCTCCAAACCAGTCCCTAACCTTGAGGCTCAGCCTCACTTGTTCCTTCAATCAGGACCTGGACGCACAGCTGATGGCACTTCAGCTGGCTTCCTGCCGCCTTGCCCCTACCTGGAATGTTGTTTTCCTTGAGGATGGTGAGGTGCTTCTCTCGGATCCGTTTGACATACTCCAGGGAGATGTGGTAGATTTTACTGCAGATGCCTTCCACAGAATCCTTGGCTGCAGCCGAGACATGGGGGCCACACTGCCTCCGCAGGTGCTCCAGACGGTCCTGGAGAAGACTCCTGATCAGGACATTTTTGGAGGCCAAAGGACATCAGCAGGACTAGAAGGCAACTACAGGGCTGTCGGATTCCAGCAGTCCTGGTTTTGAAACACCCTGCTACTTACCTGCTTCTCTGAATCTTGCTCCTCAACTACCAAGGGAATATGAAACACTAAAGAGGGCAGTCTGAATGTTAAGTGTGGTGGTTCCCCTTCAGGATTTGCCAAGCCCCTGGCATGAGTGCTCAGTAAATGCCAGCAGTGTCTGCTGGGTGAACCCATTGCTAATTCATGGAGAAACAGATGAGCCAGGCATGGTCCCAGCTCACAGCATCTGCAGTTTACCAGGGAGAGATGACTACAACACAGGGAACTTGGTGCAGATTTAAAAGTTGAGCTTTTAGCTACTTGCAAGGACAACTATAGGCATTTGTGATTTTGCTGAATCACTCCTGTGGAAACTGAAGAGTGAAAATGAGTCACTCTGGCTAGTGAGTACACCTACCTTTGTCACTCTCTACGTGTCAAGTACACAGTTACTATCGTGAAGTGCGAAACCTTGCCTCTTGTGAAAAATGGTCCTGAAAAGAAAGCCCATTGCTAGTGCTGGTGGAGTGGTTTAAGAAGTGATAGGTTCTGACCAGACAACAGAATTGTCTGGACATATCAGGAGAAGGGAATTAAATTTGAAGGTGGCTCTTAACTGTAATATGGACAAACACACACATAAGAAAAAGCAGTTTGGCAGTTTACCAATCTGTTTCTGAAATCTTCTCAGGGGAGATGATGAACATTCATTAAATTGAAAAGGCAGCTACTTGTATGTGGCCAAGATTAAGACCACATTAAGAATATTAATGAAAATGATCTTTGGGAGAAAGCCAGGAGCTTGGGTAAACATCTCCATAGTCAGGAGTCTAGGGACTGGTAAAAGGCAAGGTCTGCTGTGGGAGCCTTAACCAGCCCAACAGGCACAGGAGGCTTCCTGGAGAAAGCAGTCACAGAACCTTTCAACTGGCCTCCTTATGGGGCCCACTCACCATGTAGTCCTCCTTGGAGGCTGAATGGTCCTTTCGAAGCCAGCTGAAAGTGTCCTCCACGTTCCACTTTACCACCTTCCTACTGTCTGGGGATGCACTCCTGCAAGTCAAGGGCAGGAGAAAGGGCTCAGCTGTGCATATGGATCAGCTATTCCGGTGTCTGCTCCACCCTCTTCCCCTCATTCCATTTGGCTGTCATCTAGGCATTGGCCTCTAGGCTTACATCCCACCCCTTGTTCTGTCTTTGGGAGCAGGAGCAGCCCTGTGTGAGCATGGTCCAGATGGCCTTAGACCTTCCTCTTTGGTCATGGACCTGCTTCAGAGGGCAGAGAGCCAAACCTGGACTCGATGAGCCGCCTGGCAGCCTCTGCGTATTTGAAGAGCAGGCGCTTGGCTTCCTCCCGGAACTTGATTCGGGATAACCTGATTAGAAAGTGGGCAAAGTTAGAGCCCTTTTACACAACTGAGCACAGATACCAAATGGCCCAGCTGTGGAGCTATACCTGATGGGAATGTCATTCATGATTTCACGAAACATGGAAGGTGACACAACTGGTTCACAATTGCTCGGCAACAAGGGATCAGATCCTTTGTCCACCACCTTTCGCTCAAGCATCCAGCGGTTGAAAGACTCCCGAGGAGGCTCAATTCCTGCAGGATGAGAGCTGCTGAGATCCACGCTTCAGCACACAAGAGAGGCTTCCTAGTACCCCCATGGTTATTTTCCAGGCTGCATCTTCCAAACTATATTCTGAGAATCACTAGGGGGTTTCTCTGTTGTTGTTCTCGTTTTTTTTTTTTTGTTTTTTTTTTTTAGTTATCAGGGTCTCATATATCCCACACTAGCCTCATTACTTGCCATCCTCCTGCCTCAGGCAGATGTGTGCCACCATGTCTGGCTTGAATCACTGAGTTTCATAGTGTTAACAAGTGCTAATAAGGGAGGGAGGAGTCTATAGTTCAGCAAAGCCAAGAAGGCTTATTTATAAAAGTTAAAGGGTTAGAGGCGTAGCTCAAATGGTAGAGCACTTGCCTACCCTGTGCCAGGCCCTAGGTTCAATCTCCAGTAGGAAAAAAAAAAAAAATTAAAAGCTGCAACTTATTGAGTGCTTATCCATTTCACTTACTACTTGGAATAATCCTGTGCACTATAGATATTCTTGTCTTTATGATCTTTTACAGACACGTGAAAAGTGTTGACAGTGCCTGGCAAACAGCTCTAGCCACCCTTTCTGTAAGATCGGTTACTGTCCTCATCTTACAGATGAGAGAACCAAAGTACAGAGTAGTTAAGCGAAGTGCCTGGGATCACAGAGCCAGCGGACAATGGAGCGGGGACTCCCAACAGGTCTGCTCCCCTCCGCAGCACATGCTCTGAAGCACCAAGCTCCCTCTGCCATCCCCAAGCCTACCTGATGTAGTCCCAACTCTTGCTAAAGCGGGAGGGAAACCGTGAGGGCTGTGGCCTGGGGGCAATTACCCTCCCGCTGCTGGCACAGCTCCCGGTAGTGCTGCCGAAGCTTCAAGATCAGCTGGGAGCGGAGCAATTCCACTTCAGGATGCGGGGGCAGGACCTCCGAAGGCCCCCGGTGCTTGATGACAGCATTGGTCTGGATATCCAGATCCCAGTACACCCTTGGCACACACAGGAGCAATTAAGATACCCTGCCCTCCACCACCATACCCCAGAGTCCCAGGCTGGCAGGCCATCACCAATGGCGCCTGCAAGCCAATCCACAGGGACTTACTCAGTGGGCCGGAGGAGGGCTGCCTGCTGTTTATCTTCAGGGGATGCACCCCAAATCTTCAGTGTGGGGGTTCCTGGGACACTGGGTGAGCTGGGCACTGACTGGCCTGTGGGTGTCACAGGGATTTCAATCTGGAACAGAAAAATCAAAGGCATTAGTTCAGGAGACAGCAACCCAAATTCAGCACTGCTTCCTGGTGAGCTGCAGCCCAGGCCTCCCTCCTGACCAGCTTGCTGATGCCCAGCCCTTGTACAGGGCCTGCTGGCTGGCTGGCTGCCTGCGATGGCCACTTACCAGGCATGTCCTGAGACCCCACACACTCACCTTGGGCTTCTTCACACCATTGCCACTTGGCTGCTCTTCCGAGAGCTGCCGCTTTCTGGACTTGTTCTCAGCCGGGGGGGTTTCCACCAAGCTTGAGTCTTGGGGCAGTGGGGTCGCATTCAGCCCCAAAGGGTCCGACTGGTGGAGGGAGACCAGCAGAGTTGCAACTGGGGCCAGCAGCTTAGGCACCCCAGTAATTCAGAATCTTCTTGCCCACCCACCCTACTCTTACTCCTCAAAGAGCACAGAGAGCTGGGATGCAGGGGGAGAACACTGGGCTCTGCTCCCACCTGCCACTTGTAACTCTGCAGGCTCAGGTAAGCTTACCCCCCCTTCCTAATTCCCTCACCTTCAGAATGGCCACATTAAGCCCTACTTCACCACTGAGAAGATTATGACACGAATCAGTGAGTATGACTTGCATAGCATGACATATGGCACAAGATCGACACTCAGTACGCTAATTTATTTTCCTTAAGAAAAGAATGAAAGTCAGGAATAAAAGAAAACTCAAGAAGTGCTTATTTTCAAAAAACCAAGGTTCTCTGTGAATGGACCTCCTCTGGTGACACCATGAGTGTGTGTGGCCCTGAAAAAATCCTGCTCTGCCTATGTTAGCTGTAAGGCCTTGAGCCAATCATTTCCCCCACTGAATTTCAGTGTCTTCAAATGCAAAATGAAAGTCACTTGCTTGACTATAGCCAGTAAAAGTTGTTACAGCTGCGAGAGACCCAAAAGCCAATATTCCCACCAGACAGCTCGTTCCTGGAATTCCCATCAAACTGACACTCCAGTTCCTAGAGTGTTCTTCCATTTCCCCTCTTACCACTCTCACTTAGTTAATCAGTTAAAGGCTGATTCTCAAGAACCTTTCCTGTCTCTTCCCCTTCCTCAGGCCAGGGTCCCTGATGTACTCCAATACCATTCTTCATACAAATCGACAAGTGTGATCCTACTACCACATGAGCAGACTGAGCACGCCACAGGGCATGGCGTATGTGTATCTTTTTGGCAATACTGGGGTTTGAACTCAGGCCCTTGCGCTTGCCGGGCAGGGACTCTATCACTTGAACCCTAGCCCCAGCAGGGAGCATGCCTATCTCACTTGCACAGGGCCCTCAACACGAAGCAGTTTTCTATTCCACACTATTAGATTTATCTGTTTACTTGTCAGTCTCTCATGTGAGTGTAGATTCCAAGAAAGCAAGGACTGTCTTGCTGGACATTGTATCTATCTGCAGCACAGGGCTAAACATATAGCTGCTCAGGGTACACCAAAGGAAGACCCACTTGCCAAAGGCTGCTCTGACTAAGGCTGGCACTCACAATCACATCGTGTTGGCCCAGTACAGGCATTTCCCACAGGGACTGGTTGGTGAATCGGTTGAAGTAGTAGGGACGGTTCTCCCTCCGGCTCCAGCACTTTTCCCAGCCCGCGTGCACCAGCTCCTCTGCAGACAAATGTGGAACATGGCCCAGGTCAGGCTGTTCTCAGATGCCCCTTCCTTCCCCACTGCTCTACCACCACTCCTCGTCAATACCTGGTAGATCCTGTACCAGGCGCATTGGCTTTGGAGAACAGGGCTGGCTGGAGGTGCCTGGAGAGTGACTCAGCAGGGACGCTTCTTCCCGAGGACTACCATGATTCTCATTGGCCATCTCAGCACCCACACGGGACCTGCCACACAGAGGACCAAAGCGTGTCAGCTCCATCACACCCACCAATTACAACCAAGGGCCCTAGTGACCACCCATAGATATGGAGAAATCCAATTCAATTTTGTCCTGGAGAGACAGCTGGCACCACAGAATGACCCCTGGGATCTAAGCCGTGGTTCTCTCAACTATAAAATAGGTGCCCTCCTGCTGTTGTCCCTCCCTAAAATACCCTTTCCTCAATTCTCTGCCTGGCTTGCCCCTGGGCTCACATACTCCAGGAAGCCTTCCATGACTGCTCCCTGCCTAGGTTAAGTGGTCCGAGCCCACTCAGTGCCATGACCACCACCACAGTGGCACTCAAATGGTTGGAATTAGCAACTGGGGTTGTCTCCTTATTTGGAACAGGAACTGGTCCAATGCATGTCTCACCAGAGCTCCATATGCTACCTGGACCCAATGGGAGCTCTACTAATTCTGCAAACATTTACAAAGCACCTAGAATGGCAAAGGAGACAGAACAGGGTCTGCCCTTGAGAAGCTACTCCAGCAAGAAGGACCAGTAATTCCCCTTAGAGGTGGGGATAGCATTTTACTGCTTCCATTCAGTGGAATCTCAGAACAAAGTGCAGCTGGGGAAGAGGCGTGGTATCTAACTGGCTGCTTCAAGCTACGCTGCATGGTAGGAAGCAGTCTGATACTAAAGAAACCAGGGCAACCAAGAAGGACTAACTCAGTCCTTCAGAATTCCCAGGTAAAAAATGACTTTACTAAGTACCAGCAAGGAAGCCAGCTCCTTCAGATTTGTTTTCACCAATTCCCCACTCAAAGCACCCCCAGCCTAAACCTCAATGACCAAAGTGGTTCCCAGCCCAGGGCTGTCAGACCCTTTGAGAGCCAAGTGAGATCCAACTGGTGATGCTAAAGTTGTTTTCAATATGTCACAACACCCACAAGAAATCAATTTCCCCACATAAGACCACAAAGGCAGATTTAAACATTAATTGTCTTTGCATGCTGAAATTTTACCAACTCATTGTGGCCACCCTGATTAGCTTATGCTGATCAGGAGCCCTGATTGGCTGTGATGAAATCATAGGAATCACTGGGATGTTGATTTTATTGTACTCAGTTATAGACAGCTTTGTTAATTTGGAAAGGGAAAAGTGAATGGTTCCTTCATTGGTACAGTACAGCAGGGGCAACAGAACATACATACACCAAAAGAGGGCCTTGATAACAAAAAGGCTGCGACTATTCCTTAGGGATGAGCCCAGGGGTTTCAATGAGGTCCCCCTTTCTCACCCTCTGGGGTCTGCAACACTAGCATGAGAGGGTTTTTCTTCTCCAGCCGGACTGACCCCACGTCACAGGATCCCACAGAAGCAAAGGGGAAGGCCTGCGGAAAGGCTCAGCACAGGTAGGTGGGCTGGTCAGCAGTGGAGTGGACAGGGGTCCTGGGGTCTCCTTGCATTGGCAGCTAGACACAAATAGAAGAAAAGAAAGTCACTGACCTGTGAAATGCTCCCAGGCAGAGAAAACAGCAAGTGGGGCAAGGACACAGCAAGTTGGGAGCTCCTAAGAAACACACAGGAAGGACTTGGAGATTCAGGGGATGAAAATGGTACTTCTCAAACTTTCCAACCAATAGGTTTGCTTTCGTGGGCATTTTTCTTTTCTTTTCCTTCCTTTTTTTTTTTTTTTGTTGGTACTAGGGAGTAAACCCAGGGCCTCATACATGCTAAGCAAACACTCAACCACTGAGCTACATTCCCAGCCCGAGTTGGGTATTTTTGAGATAGGGTCTTGCAAACTATTTGCTTGGGCTGACCTCAAACCTTGAGCCTCCAGGTCTCTGCCTCCTGAGTAGCTAAGATTACAGATGTGAGCCACCAGCACCCAGCTTTTTGTTTTGGCAATAACAGGCATCTGAACTCAGGGTCTGGAGCTTGGTAGGCAGGCACTCTACCATGTGAGTCAAGCTTCCAGCCTCTTCATGGGCTTTTGACCTTCATGGTTGCACAGATCCCAAGACCCACAGCCCACATGCTTGGTTTAATCTCTAATGTCATCATCTTGAGTTTTTGAATTTTTACCTTGCAGTGCTAGGGATCACAGCCAGGGCATGGAGCATTCTAAGCAAGCCCTCTAGCACTGTGCTGTAAACCCAGGCCAATTTTTTTTTTTTTTGGTGGGACTGGTGTTTGAACTCAGGGCTTCAAGACTGCAGACAAGGTACTCTACCCATTAGCACCTGGCTCTTGCCAAATTTTTTTGGGTTTTTTTTGTTGTTGTTGTTTTTGTTTTTCAGTACTAGGGCTTGAACTCAAGGCTTATACCTTGAGTCATTCCACCATCCCTTTTTGATGGTTTTTTCTTTTTATTTTTTATTCATATGTGCATACAATGTTTGGCTCATTTCTCCCCCTCTCCCCACCCCTTGATGGTTTTTTTTCAAGATAGGCTCTTCCGAACTATTTGCCCGGGTTGGCTTCAAACCCAAATCCTCCTGATTTCTGCCTCCTGAGTAGCTGGGATTACATGCATGAGCCACCGGTGCCCACCTGTCAAAATTTTTTTGAATGATGTCTCACTGTATTTCCCAGGCTGGTTTCCAACTATTAAGTTTAAGTGATTCTCCTGCCTAGTCTCCCCATGACTGCCACCAGATCCAGCTTTTTTTGTTTTTTTCTGGCTGCACTGTGGTTTGAACTCAGGGCCTCATGCTTGCTAAGCAGATGCTTTTACTGCCTGAGCCACTCCACCAACGGTTTTTGGGTTTCTTGTGATAAGGACTTAGGAACTATTTGCCTGGAGCTGGCTGTAATCGGGATTCTGATCTCTGCCTCCTGAGTAGCTAGGATTACAAGCTGAGCCACTAGCTTTTACTTTTAAATAAAAAGCCTATGTGTTCATTTTCCACACGGGGCCCCCCACAAATTGCCTAGCCATCCTTGCCAACCAAAGTACCCTTAGACCAAAAAAAAAAGTGAACATATATAATTGTGGATCTGGAGCCCCATCCCAAGCTACCCACGCAGAGTGAAAGCCACACTTCTTTGAAAAAAATAAAAACATGCAAACGCATAATACAGCACATCTCATCCACCTTTATTGAAAATGTTTTCCCAAGAAATGTCCTGTGATGGTGATGCACCAGGTAGATGCGCTTTGCACAAGACACACAGCAGAAAAGCTTTCATGTGAGGCCAAATGGGGACACTGCAGCATTTCCAAACCCAGCTGTGTATCAGAACCATCTGGGGGCTTGTAAAAAAAACCCCTCAGATTCCTGTACCTTACCTCACATCTTAAGGAGCTAGAAACGGGGAGGGGAGATACAAAAGAAATTGTAATCTTTAAAGTACCCTGAGAGGGGAAGAAAGAAAGATGGCTCACTTTTTTAAAAAATCTACACCATATTTGAAAACTTCACCAATGTAAACTGACTAGGGTCTGGGGTGTAGCTCAGTGGTAGAGCGATTGCCCAGCATGCGTGAGACGCTGAGTTTGATCCTCAGCGCCGCAAATTTAAATTATTTCTGAGACTCGGGTGCAGCAGGTCTGTGGATGAGGTACCACTTTGGGCTTGGGCGTACTTCCAGACCTTTTTTTGTTGTTGTTGTTCCAGGCCCTTCTGCAGCTTCCCAGCTTCAGAACCACTCGACCCCCCTGTGCACAGCATCCAGAATACTTTACAACCCACTACAAGACATCTGTTCTGGTTAAGACCTTTTTATTTTGCCTACGGCTTCCCGACCCCCACGAGCACCGCAAGGCACTAACAGCAGCAAAACCTAAGCACAAACAACTGCATCTGCGCAACCAAAGGAACCTACCAGAAGGAAAAAATCTGATGCCAGGATTGGAGAAAGATGGGGCGG
This sequence comes from Castor canadensis, assembly GCF_047511655.1. Classification (NCBI taxonomy): domain Eukaryota; kingdom Metazoa; phylum Chordata; class Mammalia; order Rodentia; family Castoridae; genus Castor; species Castor canadensis. Next base: position 168,250,995 of record NC_133390.1, on the reverse strand, counting down.
GAGCTTCCCAGTAGCGTACCAATCAAAACGCTCCGGTCCAGTAGGGCGGAGTCACAGGGCTTGCGAAATGCGCAGGCGTGGGGGGGCGCACTCCAGCGCGCGTGCACCTGCCCCTGCCCCAGCCCCTGCGGGGGCCGACAGACTGGCGCGCGCGCGCGCGCCGGCCCATCTCCTGAGCTCCGCCCCCCGCCCCGCCGCGCGCTCCCGCCCCCGGGCTGAGGCGACTCAGAGTCGGAGCCCGACACAAAGGCGGCGGCGGCGGCAGTAGCGGAGGGACCCTGGAGGCTGCTCCGCCCGCGCTCTCCAGGCCCACTTCCCTCACCTCAGCCACCGGCCCGGCTGCCCACCCGCGGGCCTAAGATGGCGGCGGCGAAAGACACGGGGCAAGCGGCAGCCCCAAGCGGAAAGCACCGGCGGGGTCCACCGCCGCCTAGCTTCGGATTCCCGGACCCTGCCTTGGCTCGCGGCGAGACCATGGCTTCCTGGGGCTCTTACCTGCCCGAAGCGGACTCGAGGGGATGCGGCTACACGTTCTGCTCGACCGCCCGTTTTGCCGCCTCCGCCTCGCCCTCCCCAGTGCCGCTGCCGCCATCTTGTGTCCCGGGCCGGGACTCCGCGCTGCGCATGCGCTGGTACCGCCTCTGAGGGACCTCGCCGCGGCCGCGCCGCCATCTTGAGTGTGGCAGGGTCGGCTGGTGGTTCAGATCCTGCTTTCAGCCTTTTCCCCTTTCTCCCGTCCTTCCCTGCTATTCTTTGCGGCCCTGAGGAAGGGAAAACAGCTTTGGTGTCCTTGGGGTAGGGACTAAGAGAGCAGTAAATTCACAAGCCCGCTCCCCGCCTCAGTTTCCCCTGCGAACACACCCGGAGGGGCTGGAGAACCTGGTTTGACGACCTAGGGACGACGGTGCTGGTTTGGCATTTTCTGGGGGCTCGGGGTCGGTCGCGATACGGGGGCGGAGTCCTGGTGACGTAGGCTCAAGACGTGGTGGGCACCTGGGTCCTAGCCTCCGCACCGCTCTGCTGCTTCCGGCCAGGTCTTGGCGTCTCTGGGCCTCATATCGCGTTGGGTACCTGTATGTATGTGAGCCTTGTCCCCATGCACATCCACGCGGCATGCAAATCAAACATTATTCCATCGCGATCCTCCACAAGTTGTAAGAGCTGTTGAGTAAAAGAAATCCAGTCGCGCGCAAGGGGCTGGAAGAGTGCATATAATAAAAAGGGCTTTAGGCATAGTTGGCAAATGTTAAGCTGAAAGCCACTGGTTTACGGTTCACCAGCCTCACTGAGGCTGGAGGTGTGGCTCTGTAGCGGAGTGCTCGCCTGGCATGAGCAAGGCCCTGGGCTGGATCACCAGCTCCACAAGAACACCTGTGCAAGTCCTCACAGACCTCAAAGCAGCTGTGAAGTTTAGCCTTGCAAGCAGTCGACAGCTGTCAAGCTCCCTGCCTGAATCCTAGGCAGGATCCAACGGCTCAGAATAGTAGCTCCACCCACTTCTGGCCTCTAAGTGAGCTGACCACCCGTCTTAGCTGGGAAGAGGACAAGTTTGCCACCTGCTGTTAGCGTGGCTCCGCAGACGCTCCGGCTGCGCATCCTCACTGGTGTCCTAGACGCTGGCTGCCTCCCGCTTCGGGGGGGTGGGGTGGAAGGAAGTCAAGAAAATCGGAAGTAAACAATGTAAACTAGAAGATCACATCAGTCTGGTTTCCATATCCTTGCCCCTCCACCCCAGATGTGATCTTGAAAGAGCTCACTTAAACTGTTTTCTCAATGGAAGATGATAAACCCGCCCACCTCTTAAAGGTTAGGTGAGAATAACGGAGGTGACTCATAATGGAATGTATTCAGCACAATACCTGCCGTTTGAAAGCGCTTAACGTTAGCTATGATCGCCTCAGGTTTGTGAGATTTGCTCCAAATAGATTGAGCCCTCCAGAATTAAACTCCTCTGTGTAAGCATAGCTGCACGCTTCACCTGGGACAGTCTTGGCTTATGTCTGTTGTCCTAGCATAATCACCAATACTGCCTTCTTAAGAATAAGTCACTCTGCAACTGCAGAGTGCTCAGGCTTAGAAGCTCCCCAAGCTAGTTCGTATTTACACTAAAGTGTAAAAACCGCAGTGATTAACTGTTTTTTGCTGTTACGTTGTCAAAAGTATTTTCTTGTTCATTGTTAATTGGTAACCAAAGCACCAGACACCCCAAGTATCTATTCCTGAGTAGGAACTTTGTCAGATCTGCGCTTGAACAGAGGCTGGGGGAACAGTGGGGGAGATGAAGTAATTGTTCAAGTTCACATAGTAATTGGGATTTTTAAGCCCAGGGTTCCCAATATCCAAACACAGATTTCACTGGATTCCCTCTTATGGAAAAGAGAATCAGATAAGTCACCTCCAGCCCTGGACATTCCTTCTTCAATATCATGTGGGGTTTTTGTTTTACACCCCCCCCAAAAAATAGCAAAATGTGAGCTGGGCATAATAACTGTTCGTGTAATTGCAGCTAGTAGGAAGGCTGAAGGGGATCACTTGAGCTCAGGAGTTCAAGACCAGCTTGGACAACATAGTGGGACCCTGTCTTTAAAAAAATATACAGCCAGGCACCAGTGGCTCATGCTTGTAATACAAGCTACTCAAGAGGCAGAGATCAGGAGGATCACAGTTTGAAGCCTGCCCAGGCAAATAGTTCATGAAAAACCCTAACTCGAAAATACTCATTACAAAAATAGGGCTTCAGTGGCTCAAGGTGAAGGCCATGAGTTCAAACCCCAGTACCAAAAAAAAAAGTATACAAAACGTAATGTAAAGCATAGTGATTTCTCACAAAGTGGGTACTTGGTTAGCGTCACTCAGGCCAGGGAACTTTTAACAGTCAAGCAGAAGCCCTTCAAGCAGAAGCCCTTAAAGGGTAGTTGCTGTTCTACTTTTATGATTGGCACTCCTTTTATAGTACCACATCTGTCTCTAAACAATATGCTTCGCCTGTTCCTTAAGCTTTATATAAATAAATGAACTCACACAGTGTTTTTTGGTTTTTCTTTTTTTTTTTCAGTTTGGTTTCTTTTGTCCAGCATTGTGCTTGCAAGATTCACCTGTGTTGTTTCATGTAGCTACAGTGAGTCCATTTTCATTGCTGTATTCTATTTTCCATTGTGCATAGATTGTTGAGGAAGCTTGAGCCACACCTCCAGCTCCATAGGAATCTAGTCAGGTTTAAAACCCTTTAGTGGGGCTGGCAGAGTGGCTCAGTAGTAGAGTGCCTGCCTAGTAAGCATGAGGCCCTGAGTTCAAACCCCAATGCCACCAAAAAAAAATCTTCAATGTCTTCCCATTGACTACAGGATAAAGCCCCACACCCTGATTTAGCTTATAAGATCATGGTTATAATAAGCTACCATGACAGTGTTTTCTATGGACTGAGTCAAGACTTCACATACATTTTATTCACAATACAGACCTTCAAATTATCTCTTCTTGAACCGAGCATGTTTTCCCACAATGTAATTTCAGCACTCAAGAGGCTGAGGTAGGAGGATCTCAAGGTCAAGTCCAGCCTGGGCTACACAGTGAGACTGTATCTGAAAAAAAAATCTCCATCTGGTCACAGCCACCTTGAACTACTTACAATTTTCCTAGATGTGCCATATTCTGTCTTGACTGAGCCTTTGAACATGCTGCGTGCTCTCCTTTCTTTGCCTAATTCAGCCTTCAAGTCTTAGCCCAGATGGCACTTCCACCGTGCAGGCTTCCCTGCCCTCTCTTCCGTCCTCAACTAGATTAGGTTCTCTCTGCATTCCCACATTGGCCTGTGCTCACTGTTTGCCCATTTTCTCTGTCCATTAGGCTGTGGACTATTTAAGGGTGGGGACTAGGGCTTGCTTCCTCTGTAATCCCCAAGCCCAGCACTGTGACTAACTGTACATATTTGTTGACCATAACCACACCACACTGGGTTGAAGGCTGAGTGACTTTTTCAGGCATCCCTGTTTCTATTCCAAGCTCTGGTTTTTGTGGTGGGAACACCAAGGTGGCACCCTTTGAGATGCCAAGAAAAATGAGCTGCCTGCTCTGGCAGAATGTCTGCCAGCAGCCTGGAGTCCTGTACTCCTGAGATAGGAATGATCCACAGAGCAAAGATCTTGGGACTTTCAGGTATTCCAGCAACTTTTCTAGCTTAAGAAGCCTCACTAGACCGCAGGTCTGGGCTGGGAGAGGCGATTGAGATAAGCAGGGCTCCTCCAGCTCAGACCAGGACTGGCTGTGATTTAGAAAGACTCAGTGCTCAGTTTAAAAGGCTTCCTGTGCTGTGTTGTCACTGTCTTCCCCCACCCCCAGGTGCTAGTAATCGCACCTAGGGGCCTCCAGCACGCTAGGGAGCTACACACCCTCCCCCTAGACCCTGTCACTATCTTTAAAAACCTTTTTTTTTTTAAAGCTGGGACTGGGATTTGAACTCAGGGCTTCATGCTTGCAAAGCAGATGCTCTACTGCTTGAGCCACATCTCCAATCCAAAAAATCCTTGCCCTGAGCCCTGAAAATTATGTAGCCATTCTTGGTTGTGAGCTGGCTGCCAGGGCCTCTGAGGACTCCAGGCTCCAATCCAGACAGCCCAGATTCCCTGTTAAAGCAGAAATACAAACATTAGCTCAAGGAGAAAGGATTTAGAATGTTCCTGACATTCAAAGAAATGGTAAATGTTTAAGATGATGGATATGCCAGTTACTAGTTACTGTGATTTATCTAATCATTACACATTGTATAGGGTATCAAAGGGTCATAGGTTTTACTGTACCCCATAAATGTGCACACCTACTGTGTCAATGAAAAATAAAAAATGTATTTAAAAAGCCATACGAGCTCAGGCTGCCATATGTCTCAACCCCCTTGTTCTCTACCACTACAGTAGGAGCTGCTGGGAGGGAATGGGACATTTTGTCCTCTCAGGACCTGCAGTGGGGGGAAGGGAGGCTCCAACAGAATCTTTCCCAGCTGGCTGGAGCTGCTCAGGTACCCTGTTCTGCAGTTTCGATTACACTAAGGCAGATTCCAAGACAAATGGACCTGGTCCCAGGGTAGCTGGGGAAGGAAGGCTTCGACCCTAGAGCATGGTTGCCACAGGGAGTGGCTCTCTGGCCACTCAGGGACCAGATGAGAGAAGCCATTTAGTCTAAGAATAGATGAGGGGGGAGGGCATCTCCTTTGGTCTTCCTGGCCCTGCAAGTGTGTGATGTGATCCGACTTCCCTCCATTTCTTCACTCTGGTAGGCCTGACATGTGTTGAGGCCCGTCCTAGGACCTTGCGAACAAGCAAAAAATGAGCCGGCTCTTGCAAAAAATGAGCCGGCTCTTTGTCTTCAAGGTGCCCATAGAGAGGTGGGGGTTGGGGGGGATGAAGCATAAATAAGCCCTCTGCACAGAAGATAAGGCTCCAAGGGGATGAACAGATGGGTGGGTATGTGAAGGAGGCTTCAAAGATGACAATGGGCTGAATATTGGTAGAAGAATCAGGTTCTCTATGTAGTCAAGGAGTTGTGGAAGGGTGCAGCCTGTGCCAAGGCCTGGAGAGGTGTGTGTGTAGGGGGAATAATGAATTTGGAAAACTAGTCAACCTGAGCACAGCAGAAGAATGGGAGAGGCGCAGACCTTAACAGTGTCTGGGAATTCACGTTGGGTCCCTGTCCTGGTTTGGTACTCAGCACCCTCAGGTGGTGTTTGATCAAATCAGGACAGGAGTGGAGGACACCAATGTTGGTCCCTCTACCCTCCCACCTCTTCTCCAGGATGTCCATTTTTCTACTCAAGCTGGATGGTAAAGAGCCAGGATGTTTACACCAATATGAGCTGAGTTTGCAGAATCAAATTCCAGACTTCTCCAAAAGAGAAGACAGCTGACAGCTTCCTGAAAGTCTGAAATCTAGACTGAAAGTGAAGTCTAGAGGGAAGGAGAGGGAGGCACCCAATTGGGTCTCAGCTAAGGGTTCTAGGACACTTGGTTTCTAACCCAGAGACCTCAACCCTAGCTGGGAAACAACTTTTTTTTTTTTTAAATTCACCTATTTCAAATATATGTTTTTCAAAATAAATTTACAGAGATACACAACCATCACCAAAATTCAGTTTTTTGGTTTTTGTTTTTAGACAGGCTCTCTCTTTGTGGCCCAGGTTGGCCTTGAACTTATGATCCTCCTACTTTAGCTTCCCAAATGCTGGAATTACAGGCATGTACCACCACACCTGGCTCCATAATATTCTTCAGATTCATTCATGTTGCAGTATATATCAGTTTCTTTTAATTGCTGAGTACTATTCCATTGTACAGACAGTATATTTTATCTATTTACTTAATTGATAGGCATTCAGATTATCTCTACTTTCTGTGTGTGTGTGGTATTGGGGTTTGAACTCAGGGCCTACACCTTGAGCCATTCCACCAGCCTTTTTTTTGTGATGGGTTTTTTCAAGATAGGTTCTCGAGAATTATTTTCCCCAGCTGGCTTTGAACTTTGATCCTCCTTATCTCTGCCTCCTGAGTAGCTGGGATTACAGATGTGAGCTACAGTGCCCGGCAGATTATCTCCACTTTTTGTCTGTTATGATTAGTGCTGCTATGAATACTCATGTGCAAGTGGAAAAAAAAAAACAACACAAAACAGGGCTGACAGAGTGGCTTAAGTGATAGGGGACCTGACTAGCAAGTGTGAGACTCTTAGAGTTCAAACCCCAGTACCACCACCAAAAATAAAAAATCCAATACCTGGGCTCCATCCCAAACCAGTCGAATCAGAATCTTGTTTTTTGTGGCCTCGGCAAGGGTATTCAACACAGAAGCCTACTTACATTAAAAGCTGCTATTAGCCAGGCATAGTGGCCCATCCCTGTAATCCAAGCTACAAAGAAGGCATAGGTAAAAGAATTGTAGTTCAAGACCCACTCAAGGCAAAAACTCAAGATCCTATCTGAAAAATAACTAAAGCAAAAAAGGGCTGTGGGCATAGCTCAAGTGGTAGAGCACCTGTCTAGCAGGAAAGACCCTGAGTTCAAACCCCAATACTGAAAAAAAAAGCTGCTACTGTACCGTATGGAGGGATTGGGAACTGGTGGTCTAACCTCAGCCCTGAAGTTCTCTCCTATGGGGCGGTGAGAGGGGCTTAAGATGGCCATCAGCCTCTTCCATGCCAGGAAACACATGGGCTTGGGGGTAGGACACAAGATGGCAATAAATGATTCCAGAGAAGACCAGCATATTAGAAGGAGAGGAGAAGGAGCCTGGGAGTGGGTAGAGCCAAGAAATTCCAATTTCTGCACAGCCAGCTGAGATCCCAAGGGGCACCTCCCAGGACCTCAGGGATTGTTCAGGCCTCTGAAGAGATTAGGAAAACATGACATTCCTGGCTGCAGACCAGCTCCAGATAACCCCTGAGAAATGTAAAATGGATGCTGTTGGTGTCAGCAGGAAGCAGAAAGAGCTTAGAGGCTCAGCAGGGAATTAGGACACACAGCCCACCATAAATCTTTTTTTTTTTGGGGGGGGGTGGGATTGGGGTTTGAACTCAGGGCCTCACGTTTGCAAAACAGGAGCTCTATCACTTGAGCCACCCCTCCAGTCAAATTTTCTCTGTTTATTTTGGAGATGGTGTCTCATTCATGAACTGTTTGCTCAGGCCGTCCTTGAACCTTCATCCTCCAGATCTCAGCTTCCCGAGTAGCTGGTACATCAGGTGTGAGCCACCAGGTGTGATCTCCTCCTTTTGAAGAGTCAGCAGATGATAAAAACAACCTATTCTTGAATCCAACACTCAGCACTTTCCATGTGCCAGACCCTGTGCTGGATACTGGACACACACCCATGCATAAGTGTCAGGCTCCCGCTCCTGCCCAGTGGAACTTCAGTCTACTGGAAGACACAGGCAGTAAAGAACTAAGGAAACAGAATGACAGGTAATGAGGGGAGGGGGCCTCTCCATGGGGTGACATTGGAATAGAGATGGCAGTTAGTGAAGGAAACAATGGAAGGGTCTGTGTGTGAACAGAAGAGTGAATGGGAATGGGAAACCAACCTGGGCTTCTTTGGTGTGCCCCAGTTTAATTTTGTGTGTGATGGGGAGCCAATGGAGGATTTGAAAAGAGTAGAAAATGCTATGAGTTCCACTTTTTAAAAGAGTGCCTTCGCTGGGGGTGATCTAACCAATGTACAATATAAACCTAATCAGAACTGTCACTATGAATCTGCCCCTATGTAACAAATATACCCTAATTTAAAAATTTATAATTAAAAAAAAGATTGCTTTGGCTGATGCAGAGAGACTAGACCTGTAAGGGAGATGGGGAGGCAGGGAAATGAGTTGTTCAGGTAAAATATAAAGGTGGCTTGGTACTGCTGGTGCTAATGGAGAGCGGTGTAACAGTGTGGAACATCTTTTGGAGTTAGAAACACCAGGATTTGCCGACATGAGGTGTAAAGGTGAAAGGGAGTCAAGGTTGTTTGACTTGAATACTGGGTAAAGGATTGTGCTGTGATCTGAGATGGAGAAGACAGAGAGGCACAGAGTTGAGGCCTGGTAGGAGAGGGGTTGCTAAAACCTGGATCTAGCTGAGTGGAAGGGAGGAGGAGGGCCAGAGGCTATGATGTCCTCATGATTCCTGGCTGCAGGTTGACAGTCCTTGTTAGATCAAAGCCTATGTTATGTTGGGACCTCAGAGATGGTAGAATTAGGGGACATCTTGGATTGAAAGTTAGAATGTATTGACTCTGTTCTGTAACCTTCAGGAAGGCCCTGAAGCTCAGGCTGAAGATGGTGGGGCCCATCATTATTTAAGAAAAAGTCCCTACCTCCTGCTTTGCTTCCCCCTCCCTCCCCACCCCTGTTTAGTTCAGTTACTTAGAAATGTTGTTACTGGCTTAGGAAATCCAAACATCTAGATGGCATTGCTTTCTTCAAGCAATTTGGGCCTAGAAAGCCATGCAGAGTGTAATGCAGCCTGGACAGTTTTGAAGATTCTACATTTTAGGACCACAGAGAGAGAAGCTCTCATGACTCATCATCAACAAACAGTTGAAAGAAGCGTAGAAACTAGAAAAGAGGGAACACAAGAAAAAGAAGAAGGACATCAGAGGGGAAGACTGAGCTGCTCAAGGTCAACATCCAAACCAAGATGGAAGAGCAGGTATGGGTTGCAAATGCCCCTAGGCCCTGGGGAAGTAGCACTTCTAAGAAATCTTCGAATCCTCATCCTTGAGTTTCAAACTTGGAAAGAACTTCAGGGACCAGGAGGACAGCTCCTTTCCCAGAAAAAGGAACTGGTTTTCAAGGAGGAAGTGGGAAAGAAAAAGAGAAAATAGACCAGGTTTCAAACCTTGAGAAGCCACAGAAAATCAACAGCTCTGCTCCATCTGAACTCAAGAAAGCCCCAATCTTGCATTTGCCTTTCCCCTATTTGGTAAGCTTCCAAGCCCCATGGAAAATGTTTTGTCCAGTTGCATTCTAGAAAAAGATGTAATCAAAGTCTTCCTGGTTGGACATCTGCGCCTTCCCAAAGCTCCACCCCCCTTTCTAACTGGGTCCCCTGTCACATGTTCCTAGGCACATTCATGATGATCAACACAGGCATATGCATGCAGTGCTCATGGCTCACGCAGAGTCATAAGAAGGGGAGTCATTTCCTGCAGAGCAGCCTGGGTGGGCATTGGGGGTGAGGATGGTCAGGAGGGAAGATGAGCTGATGCTGCGTCTCCAAGCCAGCAGGGATCCAAAGAAAACAGGGAGAGAGGAGGGAGCCAGGCGGTGCATGCTGACATCTTGGGCAGAAAGCCAGCTTGGCATCTGCAGTCAGCAGAGCTTGTGTTTACTAACTGGAACCAGATAGTTTCTCCTACTGCACCTCAGTCTCTCAATCTGCAAAATAGGGGCAATAAACAAGGCATGGTATGTACACCTGTAATCCTAGCTACTCAGGAGATGAAGGATCATGAATTTGAGCCCTGCCTGGGGTATATACCAAGACACTATCTCAAGAAAACAAAAACAAAAACAAAAACAAGGTAGAGCACTTGTCTAGCATTCACAAGGCCCTGCAACAAAAAAATAGAATAAGGGGGTGGGGGCAGGGGGGAGAAATGAACCAAGCCTTGTATGCACATATGAATAATAAAAGAAAAATGAAAAAAAAAAAAAGAATAGAACTGGAGTGCTGGTGGCTCATGCCTATAATCCTAGCTATTCAGTAGGCAGAGATCAGGAAGCTCATGGTTCAAAGCCAGCCCAGGCAAATAGTTCTGAAGACCCTATCTAAAAAAAAAAACCCCATCACAGGTGGAGTGGCTCAAGGTGTAGGCCCTGAGTTCAAACCCCAGTATTGCAAAAAAAAAAAAAAGAGTAGCTGAGGGCATGGGCTCTGGAGCCAGACTGACTTGAGCTAATTACTTCATCTCTCTGACTTCAGTTTCTTCATCTGTGGATTTGCAAAGCACTTTCTGCTTGTTAAACAACGAGCTCATGAATGGTTATCAGAGCCATTTGGTTTTCCAGGTACTAGATTTAGCACCTCGTATGCTTGATCACTGCCACTCAGGGAGGAAAGCCACTACCAAATCATCCCCATTTTACAAATGTGGAAACTGAGGCTCAGAAGCAGATTTGTTTTATTTCCTCTAGGACAGGGGTTGGTAAACTATAGCCTGTGTGTTAATCCAGCAAGCAGCCTGTCTGTTTAGACAGTTTATATGCTCTCTCATGCTGCCATGCTAGAGTTGAGCAAAGCCTGCAACAGGTACTATGTGGCCCTTTCCTGGAAAGGCTTGCTAACATCTGCTGTAGAAAAAGGCAGAAGCAGGATTTGAACCAGATCTGTCTAGATCCAAAGCACTCAACTGCTTTACTAGCCTGGGTTTTGTGATGTTGCTGTGCTGGCCGTGCACTGAAGGCTAGAAAAGCATTTTTCTATCTCTTTGAGCCCTGGGAACCCTTCCCTTCCCTCCTCAAAGCCAGGAGTGAAAATGGAAGGGATTTGGGGATGCAGTACAGCTCAGAGAAATGGCCTGAAACCTAGGCTGCAACATCACGCTGAGGAGTGAGGGTTGAGGGGAGGGGGAAATCCATGTGATGGAGAGGAGAGACTGAGCAGGCAAGTCCCTGGAGTCAAGGCCAGTGACTACGCCTCTCCTCTACCCAGGTCAGGACTGTATTTAGAGTCAGCTGAGCTGAGGCTAGCAAAGTGCAGGAGTGGATAAAGAATCCTGGGTGCTGCAGGTATCACCTGTCCCCAGGGACATCGGAGGGCTCCAAACCTGTTCAATCTCTAAGCAAAATTTTACTTTTTCAATCTCTTCCTCCTCCTCCTTCTCTCCTTCTTCTGTTGTGGGTGGTACTGTGGTTTGCAAAGCAGGCACTCCACCGCTTGAGACACATCCAGTCCATTTTGTTCTGGTTATTTTGGAGAGGGGGGGCAGGGTCTCAAGAACTATTTGCCCTGGCTGGCCTTGAACCTTGATCCTCATAGCTAAGATTACAGGCTTGAGCCACTGGCTCCCACCTGCAAGGAATTATTAAATAGTAATAAAATCTCTAAAGAAAATCAAGCGGGATGCTGTGATTGAGAGTAAGTGCTAGATTGGCAGGGATAGAAGGACCTTCTAGAATCACACCATATAAGCTGAGAATGAAATGACAAGGAGAAAAGCCAGCCTTGAGAAGTTCAGGTGAAAGAGCATTCCAGGTAGAGGGAACTGCAAATACAAAGGCTCTGAGCAAGAAAAATATGTATACTCAAAGAACAGAAAGGCCAGTGCGGCTGCAGGAGAATGAAGAAGGGTGAAGGAAGAGATAAGGTTGGGATAGGCCCTGCCACATGCCTGAACACCAGAACGGGAGGCAGGAGTTTATTCCAGTAGGATGAAAAGCCGTTAAGGGCCGTTAGTGCTAGTGACTGTGCTTAACGTTTTTGAGCCCTTACTAAATGCCAAGAGCTTATTAAACCCTTTAAGCCTCACAAGCATCGCTAAGAGGGAGGTACTTTATCCTCATTTTATAGACGAGGAAACTGAGGCCCAGAGATGTTAAAACTCTGGCTTATGGTCACATAGCTACGTTTAGTGCTCTCAGGCTGCTATGGGGGACAAGACTCCGTCAGAGATAAAAATGACACAAAGATGGACCTTGTATTTTAGCTAAGAAAATGAGAGGTAAGTAGGGGGCAGTGGCTTGAAGCTGCAGTCCCACCTCCTTGGGAGGCTGAGGGAGGAGGATTTGCTTGAGCCAAGGACTTCTGTGCAAGCTTGGGCAACACAGTGAGAATCTATCTGAAAAAAAAAGGGAAGGGGAGGGAGGGAGAGGGAGAAGAAAGGAGGAAGGCGGGAAGAAAGGAAGGAAAGAAACCAAATATTTATCGGAACTTGTTCTCCTTCTTCTTCTTTTTCTTGGAATTGAGCCCAGAGCATGCACTCTAGCACTGAGCTGCACCCCAGCCCCCTGGTTTGTTGTCTGAGTCAGACTCCAAGAAGGTTACTTGAGTTCAAAGGCATATATATAAGCATGTCCTCCTGTGGACACCCCCAACACTTTCTCTGTTCCTTTCCTGTATACTTGTAGTGTGTGACCCTGGTCATAACAGCTAGCATTTGTTTAGTGTTTACGGTGTACTATGTACCATGCCCAGCACATGTTCTAGGCCCATTTAATTAATTCTTGCAATAACCTTAAATTATTGTTTCCATTTTAGAATGAGGAAATAGGCTAAGGGTACTTAGATAAGGATCCAAGGCCATTGCCTTCCTAGGATGTGAACTCTGGTCCTTCAGATAGAAAAGTCTAAGCACTTTACTGGGCTATAAAATCCATGTCCCACTCTTCATGAACAGTCTGTGGAGTCCCCAGGAATGGCTACAGATGCCTGAACTTTGTTTCTTCCTACAGGGGTTCCTAAGAATGCCAGCCTCACAAATTGTTAAGAAAGTTAAATAAGCTGACCTAGATCTAACAGGCATCCTGTTTGCCTGGAACTAAGTGGATTCCCAGCAAGTTTCAAAATCAGGAAAGTCCTGGAAAAATCAGGATGCGCTGGATGTCTTAGCTAGATCAGTGCTTGGTGCTAGGCACATGCTCAATGGACATTATTATTGGTTCCTCTTTTCTCTTTCATCCATTTGACAGCAAAAAGGTAGCCAGCACCAACTCTGTCCCTATCCTAGGTGCTTGGAACCCTGTAAGTAGCAGATGAGGGACAGTGGTACTCGGCAGAGCACCCAGCTCCAAGGGTTCACCAAAGAATCCACAGTCTCCAAGAAAGGGCAAACCTCCCTGTGGGGTGATTCGGGTTGCTTGTGTGGTGTCCTCAGAAGCTGAAAGCACTTGTTAGGACTTGCTCTACTAAGTGGTAAAGGTCTCTGGACATTAAGGTCCCCAGAGAGATCCAGGGGAGCTGTAGCAAAGCCAGGCAAAAAAAATGACTGTGGATAAAAGGAAAAAACTCACTCTGGGTTGCAGTGACTCCCTAAAAGGTAGCTCCTATTAACTAACACACACGTTTGCATAAGGAAACTGAGGCTCAGTGGCCCAAGTGAAGTGACTTGTCCAAAATCATGCAGAGAGATTGGTAATTGGAATTTGATGATTGTTCCCGGGCAGGCCGACTCCTGCACTTCCCTCCCTCTTGCGGGGCTGAGTCCCCCACTTGTCTTGACAGCAGCCGGGCTTGTCACGGGGCTCTGTACTGCCTTCTCCACCCTCCCGACTGCCAGTGTCCCGCCCCGTCCCCTCCCAGCCCCTAGGGAGGAGGGGAGAGCCGGGAGCAAGGAGGGGGGTCGGGGAGGCCTGGCTTTATAAAGGAGGCTGGAACAGCGCTGCCCGCCAGACCCCGCCGCCGGGATTCCTAGAGCTGCCCTCCGTCCCTCGTGACCGCGCCGCCCCCCACCTCCACCGCCAAGTGAGTTGGGGAGCGTCCCCATCCTACCCCCAGACCTTTGCTGAGCCACGTGGTCCACTGAACCCAGGTGGGGAGGAGAGCCGTTGAAGAGGGCGCTGAGATGGGGCTACCAGGAGGAATCCCTAATGGGAAAGATTTAGGACCTGGGAGATCCGGGAGACCCAGAAGCCCGCAGTCCTGGCTGGACACCCCGGCGCGGGGCCTGGGAGACCGCATGCTGCCCTCTAGGAATGCGCATGTGCTCGTTACTATGGCAACCAGCAAGCCTGAGCCCGCTGGCTTCTAAAGGGGGGGGAATGGGAGCTGGTCCCCGGAGCTCCAAACTCGTCACGCTGAGGTTGCATGAGGGAACCGACAATGTCCCCTCCCCCGTGCTCCAAATCTTTGGAGGCAGAGCGCAACTCGTGTCGCCTTTCTGAGCCTCAGTTTCCTCATCTGACAAATGGAGGCAAGATTATTGGTTCCAAGTTCCCCGAAGAGTTATATGGAGGGTAACGATCCAGAGCAGTCCCCTCTTCTTGTTGGACGTCCAAGAAAGTGGGTTTTAGCGGCCCATATGACTCCTGCGACCTACCCTACCCTCAGGCCTGCTCGCCATGGCCCTCTTCGGGGCCCTTTTCCTAGCGCTGCTGGCAGGTGCCCACGCGGAGCTCCCGGGCTGCAAGATCCGCGTCACTGCCAAGGCGTTGGAGCTGGGTAAGGTGTGGGGGCAGGCGGGGCGGGAGAGGTGGGGTCGCCCCCGGCAGCAGGTGCGGAAGCTAAGGGTCTCGGTGCTGCCTCAGTGAAGCAGGAAGGGCTGCGCTTTCTGGAGCAAGAGCTGGAGACTATCACTATCCCAGACCTACGGGGCAAAGAGGGCCACTTCTACTATAATATCTCTGAGTAAGTGGGATCCTGGGGCGGAGCCTCGGGATGGAGGCGGAGCTTCGAAAGCACGGGGGCGGGGCTGATGGGAGTACTATGTGATCTCAGGAGACAGGATGGCGGCGGCGGGGGGCGTGGTCAAACCTACGGGGCGGGGCTTAAGAAACTGGATAGGGCCCAAAAGGTAAAAGCCTAGCCCATCGAGCTAGCCAATACAGGCGGGACCAGGAAGGTGGGCGTGGCCTAAGAGCACCAGAAAGGTGGGGAGGAACAGTGGATGAATGTGATGTGAGGTGGTGGAGCTAACGGCAGAAGTGGGAGAATTAAAGGTTATTTCCTGTAGCGTAGGATGGGATAGGGGACTTGGGCATTGAGCCTGAGTTTAAGTGATGGAGGTAAAGTCAGAGGACCAGGTCTGACGTGGTGGCGGACTGGTGGCGTGGCACAAGTGGTAGAGCACCTGCCTGCCTACCAAGTGTGAGGCCCTGAGTTCAAACCTCAGTACTGCAAAAAAAAAAAAAAAAAAAAGGAAGGAAAGAAAGTCAGATGTGGTGAAGCGTGCCTGTAATCCCAGCACTTGGGAGTCTGAGGCCAGCCCAGGCTATATAGCAAGACCCTGTCTCAAAAAAAGGGGAGGGGAACTCTGGGTATGTGTCCCAGTGGTACAGTGTTTGCCTGTCTTTCATGAGGTCCTTCGTTCCATTTACAGCATGAGGGAAAAAGGTGGGGCAATCCCAGTGTGTGGGAGGGGAGGAGATGCAAGACTTTTTTTGAGATGGTACACACCTGTAATATCAGCCTGTAGTCCTAGCTACTCTTTTTTTCTGTGGTTTGAACAAGGGCCTTCACACTTGCTAGGGAGGCACTCTACCACTTGAGACACTCTGCTAGATCCTTAGTTCTAGACACTCTTGAGGCTGAAGTGGAAAACCATTTAGGCTCATAAGTTCAAGATCGGCCTGGGCGGGGGTGGGGGGGGAGTGGAGAGGAACTTTTTTTTTTTTTTTTTTGCGGTACTGAGGCTTGAACTCAGGCCTACACCTTGAGCCACTCCACCAGTCCTTTTTTTATGAAGGGTTTTTGAGATAGGGTCTCGCGGAACTATTTGCCTGGGCTGGCTTCAAACTGAGATCCTCCTGATCTGTCTCCTGAGTAGCTAGGATTACCGGCATGAGCCACCTGTGCCCAGCTGAGAAACTCACTTTTAACACCTAGAGCAAGAGGAGCTAGTCTCTTGAGTCATCCAAGTCCAAGTTGGGCTCTGGAGGGCAGTAGAAGAATTATTCCACTCACCCCAGCTTCCTCAGATCTGGACTGGAAGGGGAGGGAGTAAATTTCCTGTGGTTGGGTAGGGTCCCTCCTCTTGGCTCTGGATCTGACCTTTGGGGCCTCTGCAGTGTGAAGGTTACAAAGCTGCAGCTGACAACCTCAGAGCTCCACTTCCAGCCTGAGCAAGAGCTGATGCTGCAAATCTCCAATGCCTCCTTGGGGCTGCGCTTCCGGAGACAACTTCTCTACTGGTTCTTGTGAGGACCGGGCACTGGGCACCCATAGGGGAGTGAAGGGTGGGTCTGGAAGGTGGTGTTGTGTGCAACCCCTTAGCTTTCCTGAGTTCAGGTTCCATCTGTACACTGGGAACAATCATACCCACTCCCTAAGGGTTCATAGGAGGGTTTGGTAGGTGTCTGGTAAACGCTGCAGAAGTATAGCCTTATTAAAAGGTATCACCTTGATCTGGGTAAGATGGTGCATGGCTATAGTTCCAGCAATCAGGAGGCTGAGGCAAGAAAATCACAAGCTCAACTAGCCTGGGCTGCCTAGCCCCTAAAAACATGGGCACCAGTGACTCACATCTGTAATCCTAGCTACTTGGGAGGCTGAGATTGGAAGGACTGAGGTTTAAGGCCAGCCCAGGCAAATAGTTTGTGAGACTCCATCTCCAAAACAATCAAACCAAAATGGGCTGGAGGCATGCCTCAAATGGTAGAGTGCCTGCCTAGCAAGCACAAATCCCTGAATTCAAACCCCAGTACAAAAAAAAAAAGGTTATCACAAAGTATGGGGGCAGGGAAAAGGGAAAGGGCCAGTGAAGATTCAGTTCAGCTCCCAAGTGGGGTGAACATTAACCCCCTTACAGATATGATGGGGGCTACATCAACGCTTCGGCCGAGGGTGTGTCCATCCACACAGGTCTGCAGCTCTCCCAGGATCCCACTGGCCGGATGAAAGTATCCAATGTCTCCTGCCAGGCCTCTGTCTCCAGAATGCACATGGCCTTCGGGGGAACCTTCAAGTAAGCTCCAGCCCCAGCCCCAGTGCACCCCCTTTAAGCCCCACAGCCCAACTGCCTGGTGCATTGTGAAGTGAAAGACTTATTCTGGGACTCAGAATAAATGGGTTCAAATTTCAGTTCTACCACTTCCTGGCTATGTAAACCCAGGCAAGTCGATGAAGTTCAGTGTCTTAATTTCCTCATTGGTAAAATGGGAGTGATAATAGAACCTTTTTTTTTATAAGAGCATAGACAGGAAAATGAAAAAAATATTAAAAAAATAAAGCTCCTTGTAAGGACTGTGTTAAAATATGCAAAATATTCTCCATAGTACCTGGCATATGATAAATGCCTATCTAAATGCTAGTCCCTTAAATAAGAAGGGTTGTGAGGAGGATTGGTATATACAGTTCAGCATGTGCCGAGTTCTCATTTTTATTTTTAAAGCATAAAGTGGGAGTCATTGAGATAGAAAGGTATAAAGTGGGAGAGTGGAGCCCCCAGAGTTGGGGAGGGTGGTGTCAAGAGAGGGTATCCTCATAGCTCTTAATAATAACAACAAAAAAAAAAGCCAGGCATAGTGGCACAGGCCTGTAATTCCTACTACTCAGGAGATGAAGGCAAGAGGATCTTGAGTTCAAGACCAGCCTGGACAAAATTAGCAAGAACCTGTCTTGAAGTTTTACTCCCATTTCCTGGGTGGGGAATAGGAAATGTTTTTCCCTTTCTTTTCCCCACTTCTCTTGACTTTATCAGGGTAAACTAAAATAAATCCTTGTTGAAACTTCTAAAAAAAAAAAAGGTGTGGGGAGGGCTTGGGGTGTGGCTTAAATGGTAGAGCCCTTGTCTAGCAAACATGAGGCCCTGGGTTCAATCCCTAGTACTGAAAACAAAAAAAAAAACCAAGACAAAAATAATAGCATAGTTCCAGGTTCTGAGCAGAGAAGGGGACTTTGTGCTGGGTCTGGGGAAGTTAGGGGAGAAAAGATGGTGGATTTTTCATCTGGGGTTGT
This sequence comes from Castor canadensis, assembly GCF_047511655.1. NCBI lineage: Eukaryota > Metazoa > Chordata > Mammalia > Rodentia > Castoridae > Castor > Castor canadensis. Next base: position 168,232,925 of record NC_133390.1, on the reverse strand, counting down.
TCTTATTTATCAAATGCAGTGCATGCCAGGCCCTGAGAATGTAAAAAAGCAGCTCAGAGCTTAGCTGGTGGAACAGAACATTTATCATTAGGACCCTTAGAAAGGGACCAAGAAAATACCCCATGACTTCAGAGGAGGGTGATCTGGGAAGACTTCCTGGAAAAGGAAGTGTTTGAGCCCAGACCAGAGGACACAGCGTGGCAGGAGCACTAAGGGTAGGAGAAGGCATCAGTAAGGGTACAGTCGAGACATGAACTTGGGGCTGGCAGTGGCAGCGGGGGGTGGGAGGTAGGTTCTGAACAGCTGTGAAGAACTGTCCATAGATCCACTTGGCTGGCTGAGGTAGGTGGTGGTGACAGTCTTGAGAATCAGGCTGGAGAAGGAGTTGGGCCTGGATCTTGGAAAACCTCCAAGAAAGAGCTGGGAATTCAGAATGAAGCTGAGGAGTCCCTAGTACCACCATTTCTCTGGTCACTGTTGTTTCTCCTGGACCTGGCTTTGAGTGGGAGCAGGGGCTGTACTCACCCAGCCTCTCCTCTCCTCACAGGAAGGTGTATGACTTTCTCTCCACATTCATCACTTCTGGGATGCGCTTCCTCCTCAACCAGCAGGTGTGGGAGTGGCAGATTGGGGGGGCAGTGGGGTGGGCGTGCCCTGACTCTGAGAAAGCCCTGACTCTGGTCCCTGCTTCCCAGATCTGCCCTGTGCTCTACCACTCAGGGATGGTTCTGCTCAATTCCCTCTTGGACACTGTGCCTGGTAAGCTGATGCTGATGGGACCAGGGGCCCTGGGCCAGACTTAGAGTGTGGGGGTGGGGGCAGGAGAAGGCTGGGTCTACAGCTGTGACCTAGTGTCTCAGAGTTAGGCCTGTTCGAGTGACCTGCTGTGTGACCTAAGGTAAGTGCTCACTTGTCTCTGGGCTTTTTTTTTCATGCTTGGCTGGCAATGTGTCCCCATGGGGTTGTCAAGGCCTCTAACATGTGCAAGCTGATCACTGGGGCCCCACTTGTCCTCATCATCTGACACTTAATAATGACCCAGGGAAAACCAAGAAGAGAAAGGATTCCTCTGTCATCTTGTTTTAGCGATTTGATGGAACCCTGTGGTAGTAACAGCGGTAGTAGTAATAAAAATAATAGATTTAGCTTCCTCGTTGAGCACTTACTGTACGCCAGCACCAAGTCTTCTCCACAAAAACTACGGATCCTCTAAGAACCCTGTGAGGGGAGTATCACTGTTCTGTGAATGAGAGACCCAGAGGGATTAAGCACTTGCCCAACATCACACAGCTCTGAGTGACTGCAGGCCCTCTCTGCAGTGCGCAGTCCCGTGGATGAGCTCGTTGGCATTGACTACTCCCTCCTGAAGGATCCTGTGGCTTCTGCCAGCAACCTAGACATGGAATTCCGGGTGAGCTGCCTGAGTTAGTATATGTGTGACCTCCGCCCTCCTTAACAGACTCGCTCCTCCTCCGAGAGCGGCTTTATCTTCCTAAGGAGCGGCTCTGACTCCCATCGCCGCAGACTTAGGTTCAACCTCCTTTTGGGCCTTGTTCATGTCCGGCTCCACCTCTAACCGCATCCCACGTCTCTGTAGCTCCTCTTGCCTGGATTTACCCCTCAAACACTCCCACCCCAGGGCCTTTGCTCATGCACTGCCTTCCCCATTTCCCTCTTCTAACCCTGTGATTCAGGTACTAACATTATATCGTCGTCCCAGTTTCTGAAGGCAGTGGGTCCCAGGGTGGATGCCATGATCCAAAATGGTGTAGTATTTGCCTGTGACTTGCACACATCCTCCTGTAAACTTTAATCATCTTTAGATCACTTATAACACTAATACAATGTAAGTGCTACATAAATAGTAGTTACACTGTGTTACTTAGAGAGTAATGACAAAAAAAGTCTGCATATGCTTGGTACAGATGCAGTGTCTTTTTGTTTTGTTTTTTGTTTTCCAATTGGCAGTTGGTGAATCTATGGATATGGAGGCCAACTGTATTATTTTAGGGATGTGAAGACTTGCGCAGGGAGGTGGTGTCAATTGCCTGAGGCTGCAATGTGACCACTACCTTGGCTCCTCCTAGTGGAGGGCAGTAGAGAATTTCAGAGCACAGACTGGAGCTAGAATGTCTGAAGTTCAAATCCAGCTCTGTCACTGATGGGCTGCCTGCTCTTATTTTATGCAAGTGGTTTCACCCTCCTGTGCCCATTTCCTAATATGTAAGTGGAAATAATAGCGAGGAGGTGCACCTCGCAGGGGTGCCAGAGTGGATTAAAGGGGTTGAAAGTACCTGGCAATGAGTAACACCATGGATATATACACAGTGATACTGCCATCTAGCTTCCAAGGCCCACTCAAATGCCACCACCTCTCCCAGGACAGGCACCTTTCCTGCTTCTCCCTTTTCTAGATAGCACTGGCACTGCTGTCCTAGCAATGGTTTTTTTTTTTTTTTTTTTTTTTTTTTTTGTGGTACTGGGGTTTGAACTTACGGCTTTGCACTTGCTAGGCAGGTGCTCTACTGCTTGAGCCACCCCACTAGCTTTTCTTGCAATGCCTTTTAAGAAATGTGTCTGTGAGCAAACCTCCCCAGCCACACACACACACACAAAAGCAGCAGTCTGGCACAGGCTGGTAGACAGGCCAGTTTGCCTAGGCTCTGATCCTGATCCCCCCAATCCCAGGGGGCATTCTTCCCCCTGGCCGAGGGGAACTGGAGCCTCTTTAACCGGGCAGTGGAGCCCCAGCTGCAGGAGGAGGAGCGGATGGTGTATGTAGCCTTCTCTGAGTTCTTCTTCGACTCTGCCATGGAGAGTTACTTCCAGGCGGGAGCCCTGCAGCTCACGCTGGTGGGGGACAAGGTATGTCAGTACCTATAGAGAAGGCAAGAGGGGGCCCATGATGGAGCTCCTTGTGGCCCTGCCTCACTCTCAATTTCCCTGTCCAGGTGCCGCATGATCTGGACATGCTGCTGAGGGCCACCTACTTTGGGAGTATCATCCTCCTGGTAAGCATTGCGAGATTGGGGTGTGGTCCGGATTGGGGACCCATACCACCTGCAAACCAGTGAGGGGACAGGTGGAGATCCCCAATGACAGCCATGGAGGAGACAGAAGCCTGGCCTCTTACCTGTGGCCACATCTCCCTCACCTTACCAAGTCTGTGAAGGGGAGGGGAGTTGCCACTTCCTGCCCTGCTTCCTTCTCAGAGCTGTTGTGAGGCTGGGAGAGAACCAAGCCTTGCAAGTAGGGGTCTTAAAGATGATTAGTATTTTGGTTTATTTCCCCTTGTTTAATGGGGAGGGGAAAGTTTAAGTTTAAAAGCGGACTGACGATGTAGATCAGTGGTAAAGTGCTTGCCTAGAACGTGCAAGGCCCTGCCTTCCATCCCCAGCACCACAAAAATACTTAAAAGAAATACTTCAGTTATTATGACAGACTGTGTCCTTGGTTCAGTTTGGTAAATGATAGAGCTGGGATTTGAAACCTGGATTTGCATCTGTATGACTCCCAGGTCACACTGGCTTCTACACACTATACAATGTCACAAGGTTGTCATGAGGGTTAAAGGAACAAATACAGGTAATTAGCATAGCACCTGCTATGGAGCAAGTGCTCAAGAAACACTAGCTGCTGTCACTGTTGCTGTCATCATCATTATTACCAAATTATGGCCAAGCAGTGAAGAGCATGATCTCTGAGACCAGACTTCTGGGCTTGACTCTCAGTTCTACAACTGATTACATAACCTTGGATGAGTTAAACTCTCCGTGCCTCAATTTATCCATCTCAAAAATGAGGATAGTAATAAGACCTGGCTTACATGGCTGTAGTGAGGCTTAAATGAGCTAATAGATGTGTGGGGATGAGTTTGCACTTGAATTTAATAGGATTCTACACAGCTCTCAGAAGAAACAACATGCAAGCTCAATGAGCTCAAAGGCTGTCCCTGAGGAGTCTGGATGGGGATGGACCCTGAGTATTGAGGAGAAAATATCAGGAAAGCAGGAGGAGAGGGAGTTCAGTGAAGTGGCATGCACCTGTAACCTAGCCCTTGGGGTGCTGAGGTCAGAGAATCATTTGCATCCAAGAATTTGAGACAAGACTGAGCAACAAAAACTCCTCAAAAAAGGAGGAGGGCTGGAGGAATAGCTCAAGTGGTAGAGCCCCTGTCTAGTAAGCACAAAGCCATGAGTTCAAACCCCAGGACTGCCCCTCCCAAAAAAGAAGGAAGACATTCCTTTGTTTGCCAAGGCATGGAGGCTAGACATGGCTCTGGAGGGTCTGGAAAGCTTTATCAGTCTTCCTTTTTATTTTGGTGGGACTGGGGTTACTGAGCTCAGGGCTTCACACTTGCAAAGCAGGCACTTTACTGCTTGAACCACACCTCCAGTCCATTTTGCTCTGGCTATTTTGGAGATGGGGGTCTGGTAAACTATTTGCTCAGGCTGGCCTCGAACTTCTATCCTCCCTACCCCAGTTTCCCAAGTAGCTAGGACTACAGGTGTGAGCCACTGGCACCTGGCTGCTTCACCAGTCTTGGTAGTTATAATCTATGGTTTCCCAGGAGGCCCAGGTTGTCTCCCTTCTTCTTTTGGAACTATCCAGGGAATAGATCAGGGTTGTGACTCACCCTTTTCCCTGCCCTCCAGAGCCCAGCAGTGATCGACTCCCCATTAAAACTGGAGCTGCGGGCCATGGCTCCTCCACGCTGCACCATCAAGCCCTTGGGCACTACCATCTCTGTCACTGCCAGCGTCACCATTTCCTTGGTCCCACCGAACCTACCTGAGGTCCATCTGTCCACCATGATCATGGTGAGGGCTCTAGAATGGGGTAGTTGGGGGGAGGGTATCAATGGGAAGTGGCTGTGGATCTTTGGGGTCCATAACATCCTCCACACTTCCCCACAGGAAGCCCGTCTCAGCGCCAAGATGGCACTTCGAGGCAAGGCGCTGCGCACGAGGTTGGACCTGCGCAGGTATGCAGACGGGCAGAGATCCTGGGCAGGCCCTTAACCTCTCTGAACCTTAACATCTTCAGGATAACACAACTACCCAGATGAACACTGGAGCGAAAACTGAACCAGACCTGCAAGCCCCTTGGCAAGCTGGGGTTGGTCTTTGCTAATACATAGGAAAGTGTTTTCTTAAAACAACTCCTGTGGCTCAAGTGATAAAGCAAGGCACTGAGGTCAATCCCCAGTACCTCCAAAATAAAATAAAGCGTCTCTTCTGTGTTTTCACATGACTCCGGAGGACAGGTAAAGCAGGTATTATTAGAGACAAGCAAATTGGCCCAGCAAGACTAAATGACATGCTCTCAGTCACACAGCAGATGAGGACATGGGTTTTGGCAGAAATTTAAGCAAAACATAGCTTTGTGATTTTAAGACAAGTTATTTTCTCTTTTTTTTTTTTTTCCTTTTATTCATATGTACATATAATGTTAAGGTCATTTCTCCCCCCTTCCCCCCACTTATTTTCTCTCTCAAAGGCTCATTCTCTCCCTCTCCCCCACCGCCAAATATAGATAAAAATAGCATCTACTTTCTAGGGCTATACTGTCCCTTGTGATAGCCACTAGCCATGTGACCATTTATATCTAAATTAATCTCAATTAAATAGCGGCTCAGGTGCACCAAGCCACATTTCATTAGCCATAATATAGCTTGTGGCTATTACAGTGGGCAGCATAGAATGCAGAACTTTCTGCAGAAAATTCTATTGGACCATGCGGTTCTAGGGGGGTAAATGAGATAATGCAGGGTAATAGGAGCTCAGATTCTAAAGGCAGGTTCTGATACTTACAGCTGTGTGACATCAGGCAAGTTATTTCACCTCCCTGGCCTTCATTTTCCTCATCTATCAAATGTCCAATTCTTAGGGTTGTTAATAAGGTCTGAATCAACTGGCATTTAAAAAAAATTTTTAAAAACTTTTTTTTTCAGTACTGGGGTTTAAATTCAGGGCCTTGTGCTTGCTTGGCAGGTGCTCCATCACTTGAGCTATGCCCCCAACCCCCACTATCTACTTTTTTGTGGGACTGGGATTTGAACTCAGGGCTTTGTGCTTATAAAGCGGACGTTCTACTGCTTGAGTCACACCTCCAGTCCGTGTTATTTTGGAGATGGGGTGTCACAAACTATTTCCCCGAGCTGGTGTCTAACCGTGATCCTCCTGATCTCAGCTTTCCAAGTAGCTTCGGACTGCAGGTGTGGGCCACTGGCACCTGGATAACATTTAACTTTTTTTTTTTTTTTTACCTGGAACTAGGGCTTGAACTTAGGGCCTACACTTTGAGCCACTCCATCAGCCCTTTTTGGTGATGGGTTTTTTCCAGATAGGGATTCTTTAACTATTTGCCTGGGCTGGCTTCCAACTGTGATCTTTCTGATCTCTGCCTCCTGAATAGCTAGGATTACAGATGTGAGCTACCAGCACCCGGCCAATATTTAATTTTTTAAACAAGCTTAGAATCACGTAAGGGTTTTTTTGTTTGTTTGCTTAAGATAGGGTCTCTCTATGTAGCCCAGGATGGTCTGGAACTCCCTGTGAGCCCAGGTTGGCCTTGAACACATGATCTTCCAGCACAGTCCTCCCAAGTGCTGGGATCACAGGTGTGCACCATCAAGCCCGGCACACTCAGAGGTTTGTTAAATAAAACAAACAACACCTGCAGAGTGAGCAGCAGCCATCCGGCATAGAGAAGTGGCTTTAAAAAAAAAAAGTATAAACCAGATGAAAAGCAGAGAACTGAGTCACTCAAGGCTGCGCCCCTGGGAAGTGGTAGAGCCCCCTAGAAAGCTGAAACTCGGGGATCCCAGGCAGGGGAGCTTTTAGGTGTCATGGCCACAGGGCTCTTGTTTCTCTTTGGGCAGGTTCCAAATCTACTCGAACCAGTCTGCGCTGGAGTCACTGGCAGTGAGTTGAGGGCAGTGGAGGGGTGGGGCCTACTGGCAGCTGCTTGGGGAGCCCCCTGCCCAAGCTGCCCTGTGTGTGCCCCTCTTTCCCTGCAGCTCATCCCACTCCAGACCCCTCTGAAGACGCTGTTACAGATCGGGGTGATGCCTATGCTCAATGGTAAGACTTGAGGTGGGAGGGGTGGTGGTAGAGCTGGGGGGGGCCCAGAATGAGCCAGCTGCTCCCACCCACAGAGCGGACCTGGCATGGGGTGCAGATCCCCCTACCTGAGGGAATTGACTTCGTGCGGGAGGTGGTAACAAATCACGCGGTGAGTGGATAGTGGAGGCTCCAGGGGGTGGAGGTCAAAGCTTTCCCCTCCTTCTAGTTCCCCATTGCCTTTCCAGTTCCTATCTCAGTCCCCCCTCACCAACTGCCCCCCACCTGCTTTAAGGTATGTGTGTGCATGTGTGTGTGTTACTGAGCACTGAAGCACTTTACTACCTGAACTACACCCCTGATCCACCCTGCTGCTTTAGTCTTATCAGACTCCTCCAGCCCTTTCTCAGGAGTGTTTTCTTGGAATATTTCACCACCCCTGCCCCAACCAGCTGCTATCTTTCCAACCGTAGCTGACAGGTCACCTCCTCCAGTAAGCCCTCCTTGGCGCCCCTAGTCTGACCTGCAGCCTCCCTTTAGCACCCCTGACACAGTCAGGAGAACCACTTTGCTGACTGTCTCTCCCACTAGACTTGAGAACCCCTCAAGGCCAAGGGTTCTGTCTCAGTTCTGGTCTCAGTAACTGAATGAATGAACCAGACTCCCTCTGCCCCACTGCACAGGGCTTCCTCACCATCGGGGCTGACCTCCACTTCGCCAAAGGGCTTCGAGAAGTGATCGACAAGAACAGGCCTGCCAATGCCAGGCCCCTGGAGCCCTCCAGTGCCCCTCTGCCTTCCACAGCAGCAGTCTAAGTCCTTAATCCCCACCCTGGCAGCTGGCATTTGGGCCTCCACCCCTGACCCCCAGCCTTTTCCTCCTCCACAGTCTGTAGTTCCCTCTAGCCTCAAGTGCCACAGAGAATTTGGAGTTTGAAGCTGTACCCAATTTAATTCCATAATCAGTCAATCCATCAATTTTAATCCGTCCACCCCTCCCCTTGGGCTGTCCTGACAGCTGTGTTGGGGTCCTGGGATGGGGTCAATCTACCAAGAAGGGCATTTTTTTAAAGCAGGGATGGGGCCAGGCCACCCAGGCCAGGCACTGCCACAGGAATAAAGTGCTAACTTGCCCCTAGGCTGGCTGGCTGTGTGAGACACTAGGGCCCAGTCTGGGATGCACAGGGCTGTGCGAAGTGCAGGGAGGCAGTTCTGAAGCAGAGACCTGCCTCATAGGGGCATTCTGCATGGAGAAAGACCTCCCTCCTGGCAGAAGAGGCTGGGAAGAGCCGGATCAGGCATTGGGGACTTCCACTGGTCCCCTGGGTTATCAGTACGGCTCCTTGTTCAGGAAACGGGAGAACATGATGAAGGCGGCCTGGGGCTTGTCAGTGGGGACCATGTGTCCAGCGCCCTGGGGTGCAAAAGTTGTAAGATTCTTATCCCCACCATCCGCTTCCTGGAAAACCCTCACCCCTTCATTCCAAACCCTTTATTCTTTCTACCTCCCCCTCCCAGAAAATTTTCCTTTACAGGGGCCACTGGTAACCCAGAATAAAAAGAAGCCAGAAAGTAAAGATGGATGGGTTCTGTCCCTTCCCCTCTGGACCAGTTATCATTCCCCAGGTGTAGTCCCAGGTCCTACCTTGATTGTGAGGAAGGTAATGTGGGAGAATTCCTTCACAAAGCCAGCAATCTGCTCCCCGCTCTCCCCATAGTCCACTAGCCAGGGCCGGCGCTGCACCTCCATCTGCACCACCAGGAAAGACATTCAGCCTCCAGCCCTACCACCCGCACTCACAGCTGCCAGCAAGATCTTGCCTCAGGGACCAGAAAGTATTCTCCAGGTTTGCCCTCTGGACCAGAGCCACTCCTAGGCACACCCACTCCCTCAATCTTATCCCAAGGCTAGGAATCCTTGCCTTACCTTCTGGTTGAGGGAATCCACAAACCACTCATCCCCTAAGAAATTGCAGGCCATGTCCACATCCCCATTGTATAACAGGATCTGGTATTTCTGGAAAGGGTAAGGGGGAAAATGGCATGTCCCCAGTTCTTCCCTGGTTCAAGCTCTACCCTTCAAGACATTCAAGGCACCAGCTAAATAGGATGAACTAGGAAATTCTTGCAGTTAAGTGCTTACACATGTCCAGTGAATACTCACTAAACACTTTTCCCTGCATGAAGGTAAATACCATTATTATCCCCACCTGTTTTCCCCTATTTTTGTTTTTTTTGAAACAGGGTCTTGCTATGTAGCCCAGGCTGTCCTAGAACTTGAGCTCCTCCTGCTTCAGCCTCCTGAGTACTAGAATTACAGTTATGCACTCCAGCCTTTCTGTCCCCATTTTTCAGACAGGGAACCTGCAGACATTTAAGAAACTTGTTCATATGACTAGTAAAGGTACTTTGCCCTTGGGGAATGACATCCATTCGCCTATCTGTGACATGACCCATTAGCTCTTCTCATTCGAAAGGCTCCTTGACTGACGTGGGTCTGTTGGCCTCCTATTGCATGGTAGCACAAGATAGAGACAGATCCACCCACAGAGCTCAAGCAAAGGACTTCACCTCTAGGAATTTCTGCTTCCTTGGTCCTGAGGGGAGCGCTAAAGAGGCCCCCAGCTTGCTGTGCTACTCTAGGGCTCTAAAGCTGGTTGGTGGATCTCACTGTGCTGTCCCCTACACACCTGTGAGCTGAGCAGCTTCAGGTACTGGGAGTTCATGCTTTGATAGAGACGGCGGTACTGTAAATTCACCAGCAGGCTGCCGGGAGCACGTGCAGGCCCCAGGAAGAGCAGGGAAAAAAAGAGTCAACAAACCACATCTTTTGTCCTTTCCCCAACCTCCAGCCTTAGGAGCAGGTGGGCTTTAGTCAACCCTCTTTGGGTATGTCACTTCTTTGGGATTTACGTGGATATTGACCCACTCTCCTTTAGAAATGTACAGGGGTACTTTTTGCTTGTTTCAATGACTGGGGTGCAAGTGGCAGTCCGTGTGGACAGGCCAGCAGGTGTGAAAGTCAAAGCATGTAACAATGCAGATTTCGGGCTCTGAGCATTCTTGACTGTGCCAGACATTACCCTTTTAATTTGGGGTGCACAGCAGATCTGGGCAGCTCTGGCTGGCAATGAAGTGAGGGTTGGGATAGTGTCCACTTACTAAATGTCAGAAAAACAATTGATATTAACTAGCGTGGCCACTTATGAATGAACTGGCTGAGTATCAAACAACTTGGAGGTCAGGGACATTACACCTCCTGTACAGCAGTTAATTTTCACACCCTGAATGTCCATACTGCCCCCTTGAGAAGCCCAGCCCCAACAGCCTGCTGTCCCGAGCCACAAGTGGCCACAGAAGCTCACCTGCACAAGTCCCAGCGAGGCAGCTGCTCGGGGATGTGGAGAGCCTTACGCACATACGGGTTATTGAGGTAGGTGGAAGCAGCTGTGGTGTTGGTGCAAGGGGGGTCCATGCGTGCCTTCTCCCCAGAACGCTGCAGCAGTGCCTAGAGACACAGACGTGGGGTCAGAGTCTTTGCTTGCCTGCCCCACCCACCCCACAGGGAGAGAGCCATGTTATCACACACCTGATGCCACACTCGCTTGAGTGGCAGGCGAGTGAAGAGGTTGCCAAAATCCTGGACCACAAGAGTGTTCTTCTCATATCTGCAAGTGAAGTGTGTATGTGGGGCATGGGTGCTGGGCCTCCAGACTGGGCTGGAGTTGGCCCAGGGGGATATACAGCATCACTTACCTCAATTCACTGGGCACCCCCCCAGCACATGGGGCATAGAGGTTGTAGATGTTGAGGCCAGAATTACCCACGATGCGAGACACTTCCTGAAGCTGTGACAATACACCAGCACCTTTTACAGATCCCTTGCCGTCCACGACCTCACCCACTGACCCCAAGATTCATTGTTCTCATACTTCACCCCTTCATCACCCTTGACCAACTTTTTTCACAGGTAGGGAAACTGAGGCTCAGTGAAGTAGTCTTCTAGACCTGGGTCCAATTCTAGCGCTACCATTTCCTATCATTGTGACTCAGACAAGTGACTTTAAACACCCTTGGCCTCAGCTTCCTCACTGGGTACCCCAGAGAACACGACATTGCTGCAGGGTACAGCATAGATAAGCAATGGCACTAGGGGGCAGAGAGTCCCCAAGGAGGGGATGTGATCCTGTTTTCAGGATTAGGGTGGCAGGGCTGATACAGTAGGGACAGAACCTCACATTGGTTACACATTCTGGGTCTTTGTTGTCGTAGAAGTTACACTTGTTCTGAGAGCAGCAGTGGGTCTGGAGCAAAGACCAGAGCCTGTAGGAGATCAGAGGGCAAGAACTTAGGCTCATGGTGGGCAGAGGTGACAAGTCTTCCCCCTTCTTCCCCTCCAAACTCTCACCACAGGATGTGGTGTGTGGGTAGCTTCCAAAGAGTCTGCTCCCCTGCCATACAGATAGCCCTCTTTAGTCTCTCTTTCTCTATTTATTTTGTGGTACTGGGGCTTGAGCTCAGGGCCTTCACCTTGAGCCACTCCACCAGCCCTATTTTTGTGAAGGGTTTTTCTTGAACTATTTGCCTCGCTGGGTTTGAACTGCAATCCTCTTGATCTCTGCCTCCTAAGCAGCTAGGAGTACAGATATGAGCCACTTGGCACCTAGCTTCTCTTTTTATTTTTGGCGGGCCTAGGGTTTGAACTCAGGCCTTTGCACTTGCAAAGTAGGCACTCTACTGCTTGAGTCACATCTCCAGATCATTTTTTGCTCTGTTGACTTTGGAGATGGAGGTCTTGTAAACTATTTGCCCAAGCTGGCCTCAAACCTTGATCCTCCCAGTCTCAGTCTCCCCCAAGTCGCTAGAATTACAGGTGTGAGCCACTACCACTGAACTACATTCCTGGCCTGCCTTATTCTCTTTAAATCCTGATTTCTATCCTTGGCCTTTGAGCACCAAACTCTCTGGGCAGCCCCATCCCCATCTGCTTATAGATTAGGGCAGGCCCTGGGATAGCATTTGCCTAGGGGACGGACCTGGGATCTCGTGACCTGCCCCGCCCAAAGATTGCCCAACTGAACTTCCATACCTGTTCCCCAGAAGGCCATGGTAGTAGGCAAAATAGACCAGCGAGTTGTCATTCTGCTCATAGGAGGAGAGTCCATTGCCCACAGCCAGCCCCTGTAAAACACCCAGGGCTGTCAGCTCATCTGGAGGGTGAGGATGAGGAAGAACCTCTCTTGACCTACACCTAGACCTTTTGCAATCTGGAAGTTGAAACCAGGATGGTTTGTGGAGGTGGGTGGGAGGTCACTCAATATGAACAGAACTGGCAGCCTGACAGGCAAGGTTCCTGTATAGAAGGCTTGCAAGCACAGACAGGGTAGCCGGTGGCCAGGCAGCTGTGAAGGAGGCGGGGCTGATGGGGGGTGTTGACCAGGCTGACATTACTAAGTGCAAGGCTATGCCGAGGGTGCCTCCCTTCCCTCCTGCACCTGCAGGTTCATGCTGGGGTCCTGCATGACCAGCACAGCCAGTGTAGGGATGTAGATGCCAGCATAGCTCTCGCCCGTCAGGAAAAGTTTGCTGTCTTTATACTCCGGAAACAGGCGGAAGAAGTCTTTAAGAGCTTCAAAATTGCTCTCAGCAACCTGGGGGATTGCAGGAAGGAGAGAATTGGGAGGCTTGGTATTTGCCCTTAGAAAGATCCTCAGTGATAACAAAACCAACCTACCCTGTTTGTGCAAGAGGAAGTGACATGGCTATGATCACACCATATAGCATGGAACAGAGCCAAAAGTGGACTCTGGAGCCATGTTCTCTCCCCCCTTATCATGCCACCTACTCCACCAGGGAGGCTGGGGTAAGAGGACAGGCACTGAACTTACCTCAGTGTCATTGGTCGCATAAACCTTGTCATCTGAGTAGGAGAAGCCCACTCCAGCTGGGGACTCAATGTACAACACATTGGCAATCTAGAGCGAGGAGAAAATGAGCAGAAGAGGGTTTTCCACCCTGTCCAAATGCCCAGACACTCTCCACAAAACCCACAGCTCCAGCTATTACCAGGTTCCAAGAATAGGGGTTGTACTCCAGGGTGATACCATCTGGCTGGATCTGAGGAGGAAAGAGATGGTTCAGTGAGTGCCAAGCACTAACTAGGTATAGGAAAGAGCCATGGTGCTAGCCCTGTAACTGGGTGATAATTAAGCCAATGGAGCCGATGAAAAAACCTAGGCTCAGGAAGAAGGAAAAGTTTTGGAAAACCATAGTCCCTTTGTCTGCCTTCTCCAGCCTTTTTCTTGGGGAACTGTCCCTTCCCTCTCTTTCCTGGGTGACAGGGCAAGAGAGCAGCTATCCACTCACCAGGAAGGGGCCGTGTTCTGTGAGGAACCCATCTAGGGAGCTGCAGCCGGGACCCCCATTGAGCCAGAGAACCACAGGGCTGCTCTTTGGATCTTTCTGGGACTCCACAAACCTGGAAAGGGGTCAGGGCAGGGTTGGTGCAGGTGAAGGGGTCTGGTCCAGCCTTGCGCTGTCTTCAGAACTCCCCTGCCAGAGCACATCTCCCCTAAGGGGGACTGTGTAAGTGCTCCCACCCGCCCGCCCAGGGAGCCAGGGCCGCAGACCAGTAATGGAAATGCTTGGAGTCCGAGGCTCGGAGATAGCCGGAGTACTGGCGGAAAGACGGCTGCTTGGCCAGCCCGGGAAGGCACTGGATCTCGTCCTGTTCCGGGGCAGCCCCGCCTCGGTATGGCCAGGACACGAGCAGCAGCAGCGGGAACAGCGGCGACCGCGCGGCACGGACCATCTGCGTAAGGAAGTGGCGGTGCGGGGTGTTTACCAGCTCCCTCGCTCCCCGGCGCTTCCGGGCAGCGGCCCCTGGAAAGGAGCTGGCGCGCCTGGCCGTGGGGAGCCCCTGACCTGTCTCAGATCCCACCGGCTGAGCCTCCTTCGCCGCCCACCGACCCCCGAGCTCGGGGATCCCTTCCAGCCCTGGAGTCCTCACCTCTGCTTCCCTGCGTCCTTACTGGCCAGGAGGCACCAGAAGCCTGGAAGTCATGTGTACTCCGAATCACATGGGTTCCGTCGTCACGTGACAGTCGTCATTCTTCCTCCTCTGTGGGCCACAAGGGCAGGAACGGTCAATTGCCTGGTGAAGGTCCGCGGTCCTCGCGGAGCGTCGTCCGTGTGTCAGCGATCAGATGATCTGGGTGTGGATGGCCGGGCCCCCAGCCTCCGGGGGACCTGTTCTGGGCGGAATGCTTAAGCAAGCGGCGCTAGGACCCCCGGGCAGAGACTCCGGGAAGTGGGAAGGGGGGTGGGAAGAAATGCCTTACATGGTCCCCTCTGCGGTCACCGTCTGAGCTCGCCGCCCAAAATAGTTCCTGGCGCCAGTTGGCCTATCTCATGGCTGGGACATGGCTGCTGCCTCCGACCGGGTGGAGGTGGGTGCCCCCTGGGGCCCCGCGCGTTTAGAGCCCCCTTCCACTCGTTTCCATCGGGTGCATGGAGCCAACATCCGTGTGGACCCCTCGGGGACGCGGGCCACACGCGTGGAGAGCTTCGCTCACGGTGTGTGCTTCAGTCACGAGCCGTTGGCCCCTGGCCAGGTATTCCTGGTGGAGATCGAGGAGAAAGAGCTGGGCTGGTGCGGACACCTGCGCCTCGGCCTAACTGCGCTGGACCCCTCCAGTCTGGCCACCGTACCCGAGTTTTCGCTGCCCGACCTAGTCAACCTGGGCCACACTTGGGTCTTCGCCATCACGCGCCACCACAACCGCGTGCCCCGAGAGGGCCAACACGAGGCAGAGGTAGTGGTCCCCAGCCGACCCCCGGCCCTCCTGGAAGAACCATATCTGTGCATTGAGCAGTTCCGAATCCCCCGGGACCGCCTGGTGGGCCGCAGCCAGCCAGGGCTCTATAGCCACCTTTTGGACCAGCTCTATGAGCTGAACGTTTTGCCTCCCACCGCGCGCCGTAGCCGCCTGGGCGTTCTCTTCTGCCCGCACCAGGATGGCACCGCCGACATGCACATCGTCATCAACGGCGAGGACATGGGCCCTAGTGCCCGGGGGCTGCCAGCTGCTCAGCCCCTCTACGCGGTGGTGGACGTGTTTGCCTCCACCAAGAGTGTGCGCCTGGTCCAGCTCGAGTATGGCCGTAGGTATCCCGCCCCCTGGGCAGCGACCCCTCCTGGCCCAATGTGGTGACAGGAACCTGGTAGGACTCCCTGGTCAGCTACTAGGCCTAGCTCAGCATTAGTTTAGACCGGGAGAATTCTGGCTTCAGTTTGCACGACCGCTTGTAATTTTGCACAAGTCATTCTTGGCTACAGGCTTCAGTTATACCTATCCTAGCTGATTGATTAAGATGCCTGGCAGGTCCCTTTTAGTTTGGACGTTTCCAGTATTAAACCAAGATGAGGATTCTAAACTAATTTTAGGTCTTGAGCCTCTTGAGAATTTTGTGCTCTTTTATTAGGCTCAAATCTATGAGCATTTTTCTATCAGTTTAGAGGCATCTCAGACCCCAGATGGAGAACAATTTAATACTTAGATCTGGTTCCTTACAGCCCCATTAAGCCTTTGATTTATATCTCTAATTGTGAACTTGGTTAAGTTAACTAGCACCTGCTCTGTGCTGGGGCTGTGGTTGCATAGACAAATCCAACACTATCTCCCCCAGCTACTAAGTGAAAGAGGAAGGGATTGGGCTGCGTTATAATAGAAAAGGGCTACAGCATGGTGAAAGTTCTCAGGAGCCATATGAGCAGCCCCATGAGCAGGCTGAACCTGAGAGCAGAAGGAAATTCCCAAGTTAATGGCAAAGTGGGGACTAAAACCTAGATCTCAGCCTCAGACTACCCCCTCCAATCCAGATCGCCTCTGACGGCCTTCTCTCCACAGTGCTGTCCCTGCAGACTCTGTGCCGCCTAGTGATCCAGAGGAGCGTGGTGCACCGGCTGGCCATTGACGGGCTCCACTTGCCCAAGGGACTTAAGGATTTCTGCAAGTATGAGTGAAAGTCTGCAGAGAGCAGGACCCCAGAGCTGTGGCTGGTCTGAAGTGGGCCACACTGCTGCCAACCAGGACCAGAAATAAACACAGCCGATGCTGACATTCTGAGCATTGGAGGGTCTCCTTGCCCCCGCAGCACTTCTAGAATCACTGTGAGTCGGCAAGTCAGTCAGAGAGAACATTTTAGACTCTTGTCTATCTACATCAGGGCTTCCTAGCCTGGCCACTCTTTAGAGTTATTTGGGATACTTGGGGATTTAGATCAGTAGAAGAGAGCTTGCTTGGCAAATGCAAGGCTCTGAGTTTGGTCCCCAGAACCAAAAAAAAAAAAAAAAAAAAAAAAAAAAAAAGTCCTGATGGCTCAGAATCTGTCTGTAGAAATTCTTCAATTTGTTGGGGGATTAGGCATAGACATGTCATTTATTTATTTATTTTTGTAAAAAGTCCCTTTGATAGGGACCTGGAATTTTTTTTTTTAAGGCCCTTTTGAGATTGTACAGTCAGGGTTGGGAAGTGTTTCCCTAGATAGAGGTTTCTACTTTGGCACATACTATAGTCTCTTCAGGAACTTAAACATACTGATATGTGCGTCTGATCCTTGGGATTCTGACTTCATTGATCTGGGATGAGGCTAGACTTCAAAGACATTCTAACACGTGGCCTGAGCTGAGAACCAGTGCAATAGGTTAAACATTTAATTTGGCATAGGAGAAGCTGAGGTCCAGAGCTGAGATTGTGTTGTGCAAGGTCAAATAGCACATGACTGAATGAAGAATACTGCTTGTCTCACACGGGGCACAGAACTCTAGACTCCTTTACTTGTATCTCTGATTGGTAACTTCCATACGGATGAGCTCATCTCATCCCCCCAACTCCTGGTAAGTAGGGGGCAGTCACCACCCACATTTCATGGATGAGGATATTGAGGAACAAAACTGTCCAGATAGGGGTTGGAGGTGTGGCGGAAGTGGTAGAGCACTAGCAAGTGTAAGACCCTGAGTTCAAGCCCTAGTACTGCCCTGAATCCCAAAAACAAAACAAAAAAAACTGTCCAGATGGACAGGGGAGGTAATTCAGTGATTGGCTTGAGCCTAACATGCAGAAGGCCCTGGGTTTGATCACCAGCATTGAAAAACACAAAAACAAAAACAAAAAAAACAACCAATCAACCAGATAAACTGTCCAGATAACTTGCCCAAGGTAAGGGCAAGAGCCTAGAACACCCTGGGCCTGCTCTTTTCACACCCATCCATTGTCATATAGGTTCTAGAATGAACAGGTCAGTGCTGTGACGTAAGTCCCAGGTGTACGGGGAGGGACTATGAGGTGGTACTCCAGAAGGGTGGAGAGGGCAGGGTAAGAGGCTTAGGACTGTTCAGGGAGACCATGTCCTATTTCATGTCTCCACAAACCCAGCGGGGTCTTCTGCCTTCTGGCCCAGGTGAGAGAGGGGCTCCTGGAACTGGAGGGGGCACCACAACTTTCCATGTGAAGTTGCTTCCTGGCTCTGGGGAGGTGGAGGTTGTGCTGGGCAGTTTTGGACTGGCCCAGGAGTCAATTGTCTTAGAAGAAAAGGCATTCCAAGTCCTTGCTAATTACTAACTACCCACTTATTTATCCAACAAACACTTCACCATCACCTGCTCAGTTTTGGGGACTGGGTATGAGTAACATTTAGTCCCCAACTTCTAGACATTCCTCTTGGGCTGGTTCTTGCTTGCTTCTGCTCCCAAGCCCTGCCCCTCAGGGCTTCTTCCTCAAAGAGAACAAGAATAACATTCTATCTCATTCCTGTCTCTGCAGGTGGGGCTGCTTCTGCTGGTTCATCCGTTGGCCTCTATAGTCCTGCAGAGCCAGTGGTGGTGGCCTCTGGTGGACTAGGCCCACTGAGCCAGAAAACCGAGCAGGTGATACCTGCTGCCCAAGCCTGGGGCCCTGCCCTGGCAGTAGCTGAAACCAGGGGCTGCCCTGGGAACACTAGCTGGGAGACACTGCGGAGAAAGGAGTACAGCCGATACTGCCCCAAATTCCCCACCATGAGGCAGCCAGAGAGCTTGGGCTGGGAGGATGGCTGCTCCAGAGCCAGGGCACCACCCCGCCCGGGTGGCCCCAGCACGTCTGGACCCCTGCTGCTGTGGGGGCTGTCACCAGGGGTTCTGCCAAGGCCTTCTGAGGCAGGGGGGAAGGAGGCCAGCTCCCAGCCTGACATCTGCATCCTCACTCTGGCCATGATGATCGCTGGCATCCCCACTGTGCCCGTCCCAGGCCTGCGGGAAGAGGACCTGATCCGGGCAGCTCAAGCTTTCATGATGGCCCATCCGGAGCCAGAGAGTGCTATGGAGGGGGCACGGTGGGAGCAGGCACGTGCCCACGCGGTCTCTGGGCAGGTGCCCCTAGTGAGATGCAGGAGGGGCCAGCCTCCTGGCTCTTGCTTGTAGCTGGATGAAATAGCACCAGACACATAGGGTGGCTTCTCTGTATGGTTTTTGGGCAGATAGGGTTGGCGGGGCTACGGCAGGGATGGGGATAAAGGTGAGTGGTTGAGCCACTCTGACAAATTCCAGTCTTCATTAGAGCCTAGACCCCAGCAAGTTTCTCTTGTGCCACTGAGACAAGAGATAGGTCTGATCAAACAGATATAATTACCTACGTAGGGGGCCCTGCTTGGAGAGCAGAGGCTTCTCTATATTGAAGACTTGGTCAAAGTTTCTTGTAGAAAGTCCTAGGCAATGTGAATTTTCCTTTTGCCTTAAATTTCCCAGCCTGTTGAAGGCAGGGAATGGGACTGTGGGTAAGGAAGGAACATGAACACTTGGCTGAGCACCCACTAGGTGCCTGCACTAACGGATGCCCATTTACAGATAAGCAAATTGAGGCTTAGAGAGCTGACTTGCTCAGAGTCCCATAGCTAATAAAGGTAGAACCAAGCCCTAAAAATAAGACAAGGAAAGAACCAGGATTTGCATGTAGTCTCACATTCCAAATTCTATTCCTTTCACAATTACCCCAAATGGTCTTCTACAAAACAAAAGACTAGACAAGTGCTGGAATGTACCACATTTAACTTTATTGACCTTGAGATGGAGCAGGGATAAAAATCCTGGGAGCCTGGCTAAGCCACCTCCCTGAGCAACCTTCCTCTGGTTGCTCAGAGGCTCCCAGGCCAGCTCACACAGGACACGGGTCAGGTGAGACATCTCACCTGACTATGGCAGTGGTTACCACATGGCAACCTTCAATCTTGCCACCCAAAGTCTTCTCTCTTATCTTAGATTAGGGTTGCCTGACTTCATAAAATCTTTGAACAGAGAATTGTTTTTATCTTATAAAAAGGTTAAACTAAACCAAGAATATACAACAGTGACTATGTGATCATCAAAGTCTACACTATTTACTACTGGGCTCTTTCCAGAAGATTTGCTGACTCCTGTCTTATGGAGCTAGACACATTCCTGGTAGCAGGCTATAGTAGAGTAGAAAGCTCTTGTCCTTGTTTGGAAAGGAAGGCTCGTGAAACTACAATTGAGAGAGAAGGAGTGTGTGTGTGTGTTGGCAAGGACGTGAGTGTATACTTGTGCCAGGGCATCTCTAGGCATCCAGAGTGATTAGAGCTGCACCTGCTCGTAAGGGCCGATCCAGCTGTCAGCCAATTCCCGCAAGGTGCTGTACCGTCGCTCAAACTCCTCCTTGCTGCAGTGCTGCAGGAGTCGACCCACCTCCTCTGTGAGAAGTGCCACTGCCAGGTGTTTATCCAGGGTCTCACTCCACTTGCTGCCCAGGACGCTGTCTAAACTGGTGGCACAACCTGCTGTCCACTGAGCCTGCAGCATGTCTGGCTGGAGCACTTGGCGGCGGGCACTGAGCATGGCTAGGATGTGACGGCAGGGCAGGTGGAAGGCCTGGTTAAAGTAACAGCTGCAGCTGGCAGGGGGCTGGGGCTGCACCTTATGGGTGTCCTCTAGGATCTGTATGTTCATCTTTTCTGAGCCAGAGCCAATGAGGTGCATGGATTTCTGGACCACAGCAAACTCTCCCAGGCAGAGCTGGGCTGCTGGTCCTGTGCAGATGGCATTAAGAGAGTGTTGGATGCGAGCTTCTACCAACTGTTCTACTTTGGGGCTTTCAGGGCTGACATCTGAGGGGGTACGATTGTTTTGGGGACTTCCTATGCTAAAGCTTGCTTTGTCTCCAGGGTTCTGCTGCATGTAGCGGAACAGAGAGGCCATTCCTTGTTTCTCAGAGGGTATGGTGCCAAAGAACTGACTGAGGATGCGGGTGGTGACCTCGAGGCTCTGGAAGTATCGGCTGCTCTGGGCTCGGCTTCTCCAGCGGTGGGCCAGCCAGATGCGGTCGTTGAGCAGCCAGTGTGAGTGCAGCTCAGGCAGCCGGGCTGGGGGGATGCAGTTGCTCAAGAGGGTATACAGCTTCCTTAGGTTGCCTGATGTGGCTGAGCACATTGTGCTCTGTAGGGAGGTCAGGAGCAACCTTTCCACAGGCTGTTCGAGGGACAGCTGATAGAACTTGCCCTGGAGGAACTTACAGATGTGGAAGGCTGAGAGCAAGACCTCTGCTGTGGGGAACTCCATGGTTAGGGTGGGCAGCACAAGGAAGTGGGGATCCACCAGGATGGTGCAGACTCTCTCCCATGCTGGATTAAACTTCTTGAACACCTGGAACACCTGAGCCAAGCCTTCTGCATCCTCTTTGGCAGGGATGGCGAAGTAGACTGCACGGGTAAGAGGCCCCTCCATCTGCACTCGAGGTCCATCCACCAGGAAGGTATATAACACCTTACCCCTTGGGTTATAGGTCCGGTGGATAAATAAGACCTCAGGAAAATGGGCAAAGATATCTTGCATAAAACAGCTCTGGTAGTTGAAGGTATCCAGCTGGGAAATCTTGCTAGCCTGGTGCAGCAGCATATGTGGGCTTGAATCCTTAATGAGAAGCCCATTCAGCATTGTGAGTGCCATGGGGGGGTGGGGTGGGGGAGGAATGAGAGACGTCTAAATGCCCAGGCTAAAATATTTTCTCTGCAGGACTGCTACTCAGGAGGCTTTGTGTCTCAAGCTCCAAGAAAGTGGAGTCTGAGGCTGGACTGTAGTTTCCAAAGATGGACCTATGGAGAGGAACAGAAGTTTAAGGAGACAATAGGGACTTGGCTCCTCAATTATTCATCTAGACAATATTTATTGAACACTTAAGTGTCAGCATATTTCTAGGAGGAGATACACAACACACATGTAAACAAATAAGGAAGGATGTATAGGATAATGAGGGTTAAAAAAACCCTAACTCATAGGGTTGGTGGAGTGGCTTAAGTGGCAGAGTGCCTGCCTAGCAAGTGTGAGGCCCTGAGTATCATAAAGAAAAGAAAAGAAAAAAAAAAAAAAGCATTCTGAAATTCTGAATATTTGTATAGCCTTTAAATTTACAAATTACTTCTTGGCATCCATTCTTTTCTTTGGTCCTAGTGTCTATAGAAGAGAACTCTATAATCACCCAAACTTGCTGTGAGATCTTGGGCAAGTCAGTGACCCTCTCAGCCTCAATCCCTTCCACCATAAAATGCGGCTAACAAATGCGAGCAGCTTTTTATGCCTCCACGTTCATCCCTGCAACGCTCTGTTCAAATGTTTCCACTATGTGGCCTCCAAATGGGTTACTGTCTCCATTTTACAGATGAGGAACTGAGGCTCAAAGACGTTAAAGCCATTTACCCACTTTACCTTCAATAGCTGGAAGCCGAGTCTTTGGCTCGAGATCCAGACAGATGGCGTCCCACAAGGTCCAAACCCCAGGAACATAAAGGGAATGCGACCTTTGACCTCTCACCTTTATCCCGGGTGTGGGATGACTGACGTTCACGTTCGGAGTCTGACAGACCGGTGAAGTTAACCTCCCACCCTCTGGGAGCTGTGTAATGGCTGACCGCGGTGATCTGATGTTTTACAGTTCCACTCCCCCTGAAATCACCTACAGCCTGGTGGGGTTGCCATGTCTCCCTATTTGACCCTGCCTCCGCCTCTGACTGACCTTTAAGTTCACGAACCACGGCTTCAGTTTCACAGCGACTCAGGCCAATGGCCTGAGGAGTGTGCGGCCGGGCTTTGGTGTCACGGACCAATCATTGGTCGCCGATTCCGGGGCGGGTGCTGCTGCCAGGGTTACGAGGGGCTCGGCTGGCGGCAACCAATTAAAGCCCGAGGGAGGGGCGTTTCGTCTGCAGTTAAGCCTGGAACTCTGGATTCAGGCTCCAACACTGGAAAGACGCATTGCTATGGAAACTCCCTTAAAGGCCTTAAAGGAAAATATAATAGCGGTGTTTTACGGAAATCTTTTCTTTTTTTGTGGGGGGATGTCAAACTCCAACGTCTCAGAGGGTTGGGAAAGCGTGCAAATCTATAGTTGTAGTGTGTACTCTTATGGGGAAATTGAGGCCCAGGTCTCAAATTCAGCCTCTTCCGCAGCCAACCCTCGCAGCTAAGGAAATCAAGAGAGGGAGGGAAGGTGAGAGGGAGAGAGGGAGGGAGGGAGAGGGAGAGAGAGAACGTGAACTGGCTGCCACCTTTCTTCCACAGTTCCCCTGAAGATGGCAGTCTTCGAAAGCTCCAGGCTTTGGAGATTAAGATACCCAACTAGGGCTAGGACCTGGGGGCGTGGCCCAAGTAGTAGAGCTCAGGCTAGCAAGCCTGAGTCCCTGAGTTCAAACTTCATATTGCCCCCTCCCCAAAAGATTACCAACACTACCAAAAGTCGGTGGTGGTAAACAAGAAAAATCAAGTCAGTCTTGATGCTTATTACTATAATGAAAATGTTTATGTAGACCCTTGGGAAATTCAGGATTACCACAGGTCAACATGATTTTTACAAATGAAGAACCTGGAGTTAACAAATTCAGACTTTCAGCTGGTTGGGGTGGCTGATGCCTATAACCCCAGCTATAGAGGCTGAGGCAGGAGGATGGAGAATTCCTAGCCTTGGGCAAACCAGTGAGACCTGTCTCAAGAAATAAATAAGGTTGGGCATGGTGACTCATATCTATAATCCCAGCTACTCAGGAGGCAGAGGCAGGAGGATCAAGAGTTTAAAGCCAGCACCGGCAAAGTTAGCAAGACCCTATCTTGAAAAATAAAAACAAAAGGTCTGTGGATATGGCTGAAGTGGTAGGCCTTGGGTTCAATCTCCATTACCACAATAAATATAAAGGAAGGAAGAAAGAAATTAAGAACTTGTCCATAGTTTCTCTAGCAACCTGCTGGCAGGAGAATTTAGGATTTGAGTTTCTGTGCTCGAAGTGGATTTGGTGTCCTCCTTCTAGAATGAATATAAGGCCACCTGAAATTCAACATTGAAGTCTTGGTTGATAGGAAGAGGGCAAAGTAAGCGGTGCATTGTAACTCCACATTTGAGGCATCAGGTTCTATTTGGCTTCACACTCCATTAGACAATAGTCAATTTCCTTTAAAATTAATAAATACTTAAGGGCTGGGGATGTAGCTCAGTGGTAGAGAGCTTGTCTAGCAAGCACAAGGCTCTGGGTTCAATCCCCAGCAATGCAAAAGATAAAAACCCACTAGAGGGGACCCCCTTCCTGACAGTAAAGCCAGGAGTCCTGCTATGCAATTCCCCTTCCTTTCCTGATCAAATGAAACACATTTCCCCTGCTTATTTTCTTTCTTTTAAAAAAAACCTTTATTTAATATAAATAAAAATAGGTACAAATAACAAATTCTTCATAAAGAGCAGCAACAGTCAAGGATCACCCTCCTTCCCTTTGTCCCTGAAAATGGCCCTTTTACCAGGCCCATTTTGTCTCATCCTGATCAGGGGTTCATCTCTGTAGGGTGAATAAAATCTGATCCCAGAAGTCAGAGAAAAAAAAGTGAGGTGACCTTTTGCATGAGATAACTTTGGCCTTGAACAATGGATGAGATGCCCATGGAATGCCAAACGTAGAACCAAAAAGGGGCAGGTTCAAAGGACTGTCACGCAGTGTGGTTCCTCTCTTCCCTATTTTAACAATCTTCCTAGCCCTACCCAGGAAGACATCGTTTAACGTACTGACCTAGCATGACCTGCCCACTTTCAACTCCTGAACTTCCAAAGAGAGGGGGCTAGTGTCCAATGCACAAGTGCAAGTGCTTCAATCATGAATCATGGCTTCAGCAAGAGGGTGTTCCTCCCCTTCCTCCTGCTTTCCCCAGAGGAAAGGGAGGCTGCCCACATCCTTGAAGTCTTCTGATTGCTGGCTGGACGCAGATGGACGACATGGGTCCGCCCAGATGTCCACAATCTTGCGCAGGGTAGAAAAGCGCTCCTCCAGCTCGGGCCCCTCAGTCTGCATTAGCAGGTTTGCTAGCTCCCTGCTTAGGTCCTGAATCATGTGGTTCTGACCTTGTTTTTCAGGCTGGTCTGTATTTGGGATCACACTACGGTCCTGGAGTTCCCCATTAGGCCCAAGAAGGTGCTGATACTTCTTCTGCCACCGCCGGCACACCATAGCCTCACCTACTGGCTGCTGACTGGTATGCAGCAGGGCCAAAATGTGCCGGCATGGCAGGTGGTACCATTGTTGAAAAGAGCAGCTGCAGCTAGAGCCATCTTTGCTCACCTGGTGAGAATCTTCTAGCAGCTGAACGGCCACTGCAGAACCTGCCAGGTCCACCAGGTGGGTGGAATTCTGTACCACCTCCCACTCATTGTGACACAGCTTGTAGGCTAGCTCAGAGCCACTTTGGTGCAAGGTGTCTAGCATGCCTCCCTGAGAGGGCTGTCCCTGGGGCTGCTGCTGCAATGGAACCTGCTGTGAGTCTGGCTTTACCTTTTCCGCAGGGAGGCTGGCAAGGCTCCCGCCACAGATTCCGAAAGGTTTCTTGGCCCTTGCTGGCATGCTTGGAGGCCGGGTCCTCTTTAACTTGGGAGGAGCTGTGGGTAAGTTCTTCAAGCCTTTGGTATTAAAGAAGTCTATGTAATCCACAAAGCAAAGGATGCAGTCTAGTAAGGACTGCTGTTCCCGAAAGAGGCTTGACACTTTGCTGGTGACAATGTCCAGGCTGTCCATGTAGGTGTTACATGCATGCAAGCCCTTCCTGACGTGCATGTACCACAGCAGTCCACAGGAGAACCAGTGGGCCTGCAGGAAGCTGAAGAGATCCTCATCCAACAGAGCTTGGGACATCTGACAGAGAGTTTTCAGACTTGCATCAGAAGTGACAAACACAGCCTCCCGAAGAGCTTCCTTCATGAGCCTTTTAAAAGATGCATTTGCTGAACTCCGATGTAACTTCTTCTCCAGGAGCCGGGTTGTGTGGTAGATGGAAAGGAGGATACGGGCAGCAGGGAAGATCTCCTGCAGAGTGTCTCGGTGAGGGAAGGAAGGGTCCACAAAGACCACCTTGACCTTGGACCAATCAGAATTAAACTCTGTAAAGATGCTCAGCATCTTGGCCACAGAGGTGGCTGTCTCTGCCTTGAGCACAGAGAAGTGTACCACCCGACCCTCTCGTTCCTTGTTCTCCACCAAAAAGGCGTAGAGGATGTGACCCTGGGTGTTCTCTACCCGATGCAGCAGGAGGT
Organism: Castor canadensis; assembly: GCF_047511655.1. Lineage (NCBI taxonomy): Eukaryota > Metazoa > Chordata > Mammalia > Rodentia > Castoridae > Castor > Castor canadensis. The sequence goes on along the minus strand of NC_133390.1, from coordinate 168,207,263 downwards.
TCTCTGGGAATCGGATGAAGAGGTCTCTCATCTTGCTGCTCTGGAAGCTGAGCCGGTCCAGGTCGTGGCTGGTGCCCACACTGAAGGAGGCCATGGAACCCTCGTCTACCTTGAGAAAGTTCTTCATCACTTGTGCGATCTTGGCCAGGTCAGAAGGAGTGATGCTCTCCTGCTCTGGTTTTGAGGGTACTTGTCCCTTATCTAGGCAAAATGATAGTTCTATTGGGAACTTCTCATCTGTGTCAAGGTCTTTCTTGATTGTGGACTGCACTGGCTGGAATTTATGCAGGCACATTGTCTTTTGAGTTTTGCCAGCAGGGTCTCCTCTAGGACCAGCAGTCTTGGAATCAACATGTATGTGCTGGGTATTTAGTTCACTGATGAATAGTCTATCTAGTCTCTCGTCGTACCTTAGAAGCAAGTATGCTGGGCACGTGTCTGCCTCCCGTGTTCTCTTCCTGTTTGACTGGGTCCGAATACAGACAAATTTCACCTGCACATATCTAGGGAAGGTAGAGGTGACAATGAGAAAGGTGCTGACTGCCCCCTCTCTCTCATAAGATAAGGTCCTATAGGGATTTATATTGACCTGTATGTTTCCTGGAGACCACAGTGTAGTGTAAAATGTAAGGAAGATTTATTCTCCCAAAAGCATTCAGTTCTTTCTTCAAGACCACCCTCAATGTCCTGTACAGCAGTAGAGGCCTGAGCAGCTGTCTGAAATGTCCCCTTTACCAGGCATTGCAGTACACTACTATAATCCCAGCACTTTTGGGAGACTGAGGTAGGAGGATTGCAAGTTCAAGACCAGCCTGGGCTACATAGCGAGACCTTTCTCTACCTCTAGAAAAAGTCCCCTTCATTCCTGTCTTTTGGGAGCTATTGCCTTCTCCTTTCCCTCTTGACAGCAAGGATAAAGCAAGATTTTAAAGCTACTACACCAGATCAGGGTTATTAACTAAGCTCTTCAGAGTCCTCTGGGGATAAGGAATGTCTGGGCCTCCTTTCAGGGAAGGAAGATCTCTGTTCATCTTCCAGTTAAGAACGATGTCCACCAGGGCCCTACGCATGTTAAGCCCACTCTACTGAGCACACTCCCCACCTTCTAAAACAGTTTGACAACCACTGGCTTAGAGAATCTTTAGGGTTCCTTCTAGCTTTGGCATTATAGGTTAAAAATGATTATTCAAAGGAAAGTAATAATTAAGTTGAATATCTGTTCTTTTTCTTTTCCTGCTCCCATTCAACCCATGCTTCAAGGCCCAATCAGGTCCCATCTTCTCTGCAAAGCCTTTGTGTATGCTCCTAAGTCACAGTAATTGCTCCCATCTCTGATTTCATAGCATATGCCTAAAAAGTTTAACAGATTCTCTGGGTGGTGGTAAAACTAGTGGTGAAACAGGGGTGAGCCTGGAGGATGATGGCCTGGATTTGAATCCTTCTACCATTTAGAAATTGTTTAGACTTGGGCAAGTCACTTCACCACTTTGCTAACTGTAAGATGAGATGATCTCAGGGCCTGCCATGAAGATTAAATGAGCCATGGGCAAAATATCTAGCCCAGAGTCTTTTTCAGTCTTTTATTTATGCTAAACAAAAGCTTGTGTTATTATTATTATTATTATTATTATTATTATTATGCTGGGTGTTTATGTAGTGCCTTTCCAATGTGATGGGGATGTCTTTGAGTATGAGGACTAAGCTTTTCCTCAGTGTACTCCAAACACCTGATGCAATGCTGTTCCTTTAGCAGATGCTTATCAATGATGTGCTGAGTAAATGAATCATGGACCACTAGTGGGTGTGATGGTTCACACCCCTACCTCCTCAGGGAGTGGTACAGCTCAAAAACCAGGTCAGGGGAAAAAAATGTCAGCCCCTGTCATGACATGGCAAAGCCTGGGAACCCCATCTAAACTTTTCCAAATATTCTAATCTGGCTGGTCCTGTTTTTCCAACCTGTGGAGCAAGTTTAGGAAAACAGGATTTGTTAGTCCAATAACAGGCTAGGATGTCTGCACCTGTTGTGCATACAGGGCAGGGGTGGCGTCATCTCTCCTTCTGGGTAAAGAAGAATGTAGCAGTGCAGCACATGGCAAACAAGAGGTGACCACTGTGTGGCCTCTGCCTATATCTCCAGCCTTATTTTCTATTCTTCTCCACCTAATATTTTGTGTCTTAGAAAGAAAAACTGCCCATCACTTTCCGTGTTCCCTCTGAGATGTCTTACTTCTGGGCCTTTGTTCATGTTCATACCTTTGTCCCACAGGTCCTTTCCACCTTTCTTCATTACAAAGATTACTTATCCTTCAGGACTGCGTACAAACATCTTTTCTAGGAAGCCTTCTTCAAACACTTAGATTGGGCCCCTTCCCTTCCACTAGTTCAACATCTTTTCCTAACTCTTGCTTATCCAGTTATATTGACTTTATACACATTTAGTGAATGGTTATAGAGCTACTGCCAAAAAAGACTAGCAGCTGAAGCTCATTCCACCATTCCTGGCTCCATTATTGTCTGCGCTTTCCAGGGTGGGATCCTGGGCATCCTTTGAAATTCCTCCTTCTTCCTATACCCAATATGTATTATTCTTTTGTCTTTTTTGCAGTGCTGGGGATCAAACCCTGAGCCTTGCACATGCTGGGTAAGCACTCTCCCTCTGAGCTACAGCCGGCTCCTGAGGATTTATTATCTGCATGCTAGATTAAGCCCCGAATACACTTGTTTCATACTAGTGAGTTCTATTAGGAGTCACATTTTGCAGAGGAGAAAGCAGGCCTAAGGAGATTCTCAAGGATGAGAATCTAGAATTCTATCCTCTAGTTAAAATCTGAGAATCTGGAATGGGAACTGGTGGCTTGTACAGTCCAACTAGTGAGCCATTATTCTGCCTGTTTTCCTTCAAAATATTTGTCCCTTTTTGGAGTTCCCTTTTTAATCCTCTTTATCTCTACCTTTGCCACACTGATTAGGTTCAATAACTTTCGTAAAGATTTCTAAACATCTTTCCTTGCTGACATCATAAATTCAAACCTATTGGCAACTTGGTTAAAGTTACTTTTCTCTGCTTCCTTTAATTCTTTTAAAAAAGGTTTTTTTTTTTTTGATAGTACTGGGATTTGAACTTGGGGGGGGCTTCATACTTGCTAGGCAGGCGCTCTACCATTTGAGTCGCACCTCTAGCCCCCTTTAATTTTTTTAAATTGAGATATAACTTGCAGTGAAGCATACAAATTTTTTGTATTATGCCTGTAATCCTAGTTACTTGAGAGGCAGAGAATCGGAGGTTCGCAGTTTGAGGGCAGCCAGGGCAAAAAGTTTATTAAGACTCCATCTCAATCAGAAAAAGCTGGGCATGGTGGTGCACAGCTTTCATTCCAGCTATTTGGGAAGCATAAATAGGAGGATCACAGTTCAGGCTGGCCAGGCATAAATATGAGAGCCTACTCTAAAGATAACTAAAGCAGGGCTGGTGGAATGGCTCAAGTGGTAGAGTGCATGTCTAGCAAGCATGAGGTCCTGAGTTCAAACCCCAGTACTATTAAAAAAAAAAAAACCTAAAGCAAAAAGGGCTGGGGGCATGGTTTAAATGGTAGAGCACTTTCCTGGCAAGCACAAGGCTCTGAGTTCAAACTCTAGTACTAGCTGGTGGAATGGCTCAAGTGGTAGAGCATGTGCCTAGCAAGCATGAGGCCTCAAGTTCAAACCCCAGTACCACCAAAAAAAAAAAAAAATTTACACACTCATATATAAACCCCAGTACTGCCAAAAACAATAGAACAAAAACAAAAAAAAAAAACTCCCCAGCCTGTTGGGGTGGTACATGGTGCTAATCACTGAACTGAAGAGGCTAAGGCGGACGATCTGGAGTTCGAGGCCAGCTCGAGGCCAGCCTGGGCTGCATAGTAAGACTGTCTCAAATAAACAAACATACAAAAACAAAACAAACAAACAAAGCTGGTATCAGTGGTTCACGGTATAATCCTAGGTACTTGGGAGGCTGAGATTGGGAGGATCAAGGTTTGAGGCCAGCCAGGGCAAATAGTTCAAGAGACTCCATCTCCAAAAACACTAAAATTAAATGTACTGAAGGTGTGGTTTGGGTGGTAGAGTGCTTTCTTTGTGAGTACAAAGCCCTGAGTTCAAAACCCCAATCTCACACACACACACACACACACACACACAAAACAAAAAAACCCACCACCTTCTTTGAGTACTATGGTTATGTTTATTTATACTTAGTTCCCTTGTAAAGGTTCTCTCCGAGACAGGGACAAGGTTTTAAACTTTTCTGAACTTCCCTTAGTGCTTTTATCTAAGCACACACAACCAAGATCTGGAGGCAGGGAGCTAGTCTGGCTTCCTTCCAATCTACACTGAAGGTGTTTGTATTCTCCTACTGAACTGAAACTCCAGAGGGCAGGGAGCCAATGGTGCTGAGTCAATGTTAAATGAGTGACTGTGGGCACAGTCAGTTCTCCCCATAACACGAGCACCAGTAGTGTACTAGGAAGTTCACTGGGATGGAGTTTTGTCAAGATGTGGTCCCTAGCCCTAACAGGGGTAGTTACTCTTACCAGCTGTAACTTTGGACAAACTCTTCATTTAATTTCCAACAATTGGGCTGGCAGAGTGGCTCAAGTGGTAGAGCTCCTGCCTAGCAAACATGAGGTCCTGAGTTTAAACCCCAGTACTGCCAAATATTTCAAGAATTACTGAGTTTTCTGTACCAAACACTGTACTAGTTGTTCAAAAGCTCAAGACAACTTAGATCATCTACTTTCAAAGTCAAGTGGCCAGTAAAGTTAAAAACAAGTGAAGGGAGTCAAATGTTTTGGGGCACACTTAAAGTCCCAGCATTTGAGAGGCTAACGCAGTGAGATCTCAAGCTGGAGGCCAGCCTGGGCTACATGTTGAGACCCTACCTCAAAAGAAAAATATTTGCTTGGCACTGGCCGGCACTGGCGTGTCACACCTATAAATCCTAGTTACTTGGAAGGCAGAGATCAGGAGGATTGCGATTCAAGGCTAGCCCAGGCAAACAGTTTGCTGACATCCTATCTTGGAAATACACAACACAAAAAAGGGCTGGTGGAGTGGCTCAAGTGATAGAGCACGGCCTAGCAAGTGTGAGGCCCTGAGTTCAAATCCAGTAATACCAAAAAATTCTCTTCACTTCTTAGTTATGTGACCTTGGCTAAGTCACTTCAGGAGTAAGCCTCCAATTCCTTATCTATAAACATGGAAATAACAATAATAATAGACACCTGGTGTATAAATACAGGTGACCCTCCATATCACAGGGTATCGAATCCTTGGATATATCAACTACAGATTAATAATATTGGAACAAGCTGTGTTTGTATTGAATCTACACAAACATTTTTCTTGTCATTATTCCTTAAACAACGTAGTATAATAACTATTTATATTGTATTGGGCGTCAGCAGTAATCTAGAAATTATTCAGGTTTTCGGGAGGATCCGTGTAAACACTATACTATTTTATTTAATGGACTTGAGCATCCAGTGATTTTGACAGCTGAGGAGTCTTGGAGCCAATCCCCTCAGATGCTGAGGGACAACCATTATGAGAACCTGATCCAAGAATAATCAGTACTATTTCAATTGAATTCAGGAAAAAGGCTGTGACAGGAACTGTTGGGTGCCAATCCAACATCCTTTTTATTTTCTACCTTCCTAACAAAAAGCCAGTTTTGCCAGGCACCAGTGGCTCACGCCCATAATCCTAGCTATTCAGGAGGCAGAGATCAGGAGGATCGAGGTTGAAAGACAGCCCTGGCAAATAGTTCACAAGATCCTACCTCGAAAAAACCCATCACAGAAAAGGGCTGGTGGAGTGGCTCAAGGGATGTAGGCCCTGAGTTCAAACCCCAGTACTGAAAAAAAAAAAAGCAGGTTTTATTTAGGTTGTCATCCCTTCCCATGTAGCTATGTGCTTCAAGGGTAGTCTAAGTCAACTGAGGTAATCTCATTAGGAATGAGCAGGGAGACCAGCCCAATTCTGGACGAAGATACATGACAGGAAACCTGTGGGAAACCAAGGAAGACACTTTATTCTGGGTGAATTTTGCATTTATGCCAGGTGGGGAGCCATCCTGAGGGTAAAATGAGAACTGAGGATGGCACTGTGGAAAGATGAAAGTACCTGGGCCAGTGGAGGCTTCTAAGGATTGGCAACACAACACACAATGCCATTGTGAGTCAAGGTTTTCCCCAGAAACATTTCATCATAATTAGTAAAAAAAAAAAAAAAAAAAAAAAAATATATATATATATATATATATATATATATGTATATGTATATGTGAAACTTTACCTTAAAAACAGAGACCAAGGGCTGGAAGATGTAGCTCAGTGATAGAGTGCTGTTCTAGCACACTCCAGGCTCTGCACCCCATATCCAACCCCCCAAAAAATTGATACTAAAGTTATGTAGTATTATATGTAACAAAAGATTATTATGGTAGTTTATATGCCAATTATTTTTGTTTGTTTGTTTGTTTTAAAGACAGGATCTCAGTGCAACCCAGCTGGCCTCCAACTTGAGATCCTCCTGCCTCAGCCTTCCAGGCATGCACCACCACAGTCTGTTGTTATGCCAACTTTTAGAATAATCAAAGAACTTAAAGCATTAATTATTTTTCTGCACCTGGTATAATTTCCTCAAACACTATAGTACTTCTTTTTGACGAGTATTCCTGGGATTTAAGAAGTTTCCCAAGGGTTTAATTTGATTCTTTGCTGTAACTCCTCCGCTTTCCAAGCTTCTAGTATCTCACTTTTCTTGATTTCTCTTCCTTCTTACTGGTAAAGGCTGAAAGTCCTCTATCATTACTTTCAGGGATTTCACCCAGTCCTGCAACTTGGGAGATGTGCAACTTCAGTTTGTATGGTTTCATTTGCATCATATTAACCTCGTGCTTACGTCTATTCATCAGTCAGATACTGTCAAAAATACCAATAGGACTAGCAGGGCTAAGTAGCAATTAATTTTATAAGTAACTAATTTATTGGCAAGTTTTTTTCTGGTACTGGGGTTTGAACTCAGGGCCTTGTGCTTGCTAGACAGGTGCTCTACTACTTGAACCATTTCACCAGCCCCTTGGAAGACTTCTGTGTCATGACTTTCACTTTCTCGCACAGCCTTGTGACTATGGATACATGGATGATGAAAACTCTGGTAACAGGGTCTAGTTCAAAGTGTGTGGCAAAGGTTAAATAATACCTGTGAAATTCCTAGCAGAGTACCTGCAATGTGGTCCCAGAAAAGTGTTTTAAAGAGCTGTTAAATGAACAGTGATGGAAAGAGGCCTCAATCCCCAAAAAGTTGTAACGAAAAGATAAATACACCAGCCAAAAAATGCAAGAGAGGAAATGGGGAATAAAATCATAGACTCTCCTAGTTCATAGGGATGTTAAAAAATGGAAAATAAAAACTGTTTAGACATAGCTGCAATATTGTGGAATATTTTTTGGTCGGTATCCTGTTTCCTGGAATATAACTGCTAAAATATTTGGACTTTCCAAAGTGGAAAGTGTCTTTATGTATGCTAATGAGTTGACTGAAGGTTGGCAGCTAGACAGGGGCTGGTCACTGGACAAAGTCCCACCCCTTAGACTCCAGAGAGGGGAGGAAGATGATTACTAATGGCTTACGATCTAGTCAATCATGCCTATGCAAGTAAGTCTTCATAAAACTCCCAAGAGCAGGGCTCAGCTTCCTGAGAGTAAATACTCGGAGGTACTTGGAGGGTGGAGCACCCAGTGAGGCCACAGAAGCTCTGCACGCTTCCTCTCAAACTTTGTATCCTTTGCGATATTCTTTCTTTCACTTTTTTTTTTTTTTTTGAGACAGGGTCTCACCATACAGCCCAGGCTGAACTTCATTTTGAGCTCTTGCCTCAGAGTACTGGGGTTAGTCATGAGACACCAGGCCTAGCTCCTTTGTCATATTCTTTAAAATAAACTGTGTGTGCATGCCTATAATCCCAGTACTCAGGAGTCAGAAGAAAGAGGATTTTTTTTGGGCGGAGGGGGGGGATCTTGGGGGTTGAACTCAGTGCCTCAGGCTTGCTAAGTAGGCACACTACCACTTAAACCACTCCACCAGTCCCAGAAGGAGGACGTTGAGTTCAAGGCCAGCCTGTGCTACATAGAGGGACCCTGTCTCAAAATATTAAGAATAAGAAAAATGGTAAACATTAAGTGTTTCCCTGAGTTCTGTCAGTCATTCTAGTTAATTAAACCTAAAGTATGGATGTTGGGAACCCCAAATTATAGCCAATTAGTCTGAAGTTCTGGGCCTAGACTTGGACTGGCGTCTGAAGGTGAAGGAGGGCAGTCTTGTGGGATCTCAGCTTGTGTGATCTGATGCTACCTCTAGGTAGCTAGTGTCACAACTGAATTGAATTAGGGGAACCCCCTTGGTGTCATTGAAGCATTGCTTACTTGGTGGGCAGGGAACCCTGCCCCCCCAGCACACATACACACACCTGATGTCAGAAGCACACACCCAGAGAAAGAGTATATAGTAGGGCTGGTAGAGTGACTCAAGTTGGAGAGCCCTTCGTGGCATGCGTGAGGCCCTAAGTTCAAACCCCAGAATCTCAAAAAAAAAAAAAAAAAAAAAGCGTATGGTATAGTAGAGTAGGAGAGACTCAGTTTGTTTCATTCCCAAGTTATCACAATACCCCAAGGTCACCCATAGCCACAAAGCCAAAACTTAAGGGGCCCCAGCTTCCTTGAAATGCTAGCTCTAATCATAGAACATAAATAATAAGCTGTGCATCTTTGCATGATTCAGTGCAAATGAAAGGAATGGACTACAGACAAAACAGCTTTCCACACTGTAAAAAGAATGCTAGAGTAAAACAATCAAAGCCCCTTCGTGCTTTATAAACTGTGCTGTGTAACAGGTGCTTAAAAGCTGTTCTTGCTGAGGAGCACTGCCTCCTTACTTGGGCCAGTGAATTCACTAAAGGCAGGAAAACAGATGATTGCAATAACTCTTTTCCATAGAAATGGGAGGCATAAATCGACAGTGGGAAATGTAACGGGGACTATAAAAGGGAAAAACTTGGTGCAGCCAGCTTGTGTGCTGGCTGGTTTACTCTGCTTGTTAATCAAACTGACATGTTTCTCCCTTTGTCTATATGCTGAAGAGCTCAAGGTTAACACCCTTTACTCTTCAATTAAGTCAGACAGTCTTCTACCCCTTATCTCTCTATATCCACCAGGGAAGTAAACCTGTCAGCTAAGACATACGGCTTTGGAGATGTGATACAGGACACCTGGAGAACCAAGGGCAGCACCTATTCTGGGACATGCATTTTGTCACGTACTCAAATTGAGCCCCTGAACTCCCCTTTACTTTTTTTTTGTTTTGGTTTTTGGCAGTCCTGAATTTTGAACTCAGGGCTTTGCACTTTCTAGGCAGGCACTCTACCACTTGAGCCCCAAACTCCCCTTTAAATAGCAGACATGATTTCTGCTGGTGGAGTGGCTCAAGTGGTAGAGTGCCTGCCTAGCAGGCATGAAGCTCTGAGTTCAAACCCCAGTACCACCAAAAACAAACATCTCTCAGAAGAGGGAACCACAGAATTTTAAGGTCAGGGGACAGGTTTTCTGCTAACACTATGACTTCTGTGGGAGGGTTTCTTATCACAGTGGGTTTGTGCTCGTACTCTCTTTTTTTTTTTTTTTAAGTTCTGGAATTGCTCAAGGCCTTGAGTTCAACCCCCCAGCACTCCTCTGCAAACAAAAGAATAACCTTTTAAGAACTTTCTGTCAGTGATGTGTTGGCATGTTAAAAAAAAACAAAGAAAAAAAAAAGAACTTTCTAACTTGATCTGATTTTATTTTGATAGGGGCTTTTGGTCATTAAGTGCTACCTCCCGGAGTACATTTCTTTGACTCTTTAAAGTACCTTCCACTTTATATTATGTACTATAGTTATGGCTTCAGCAAATATTTACTGAGCACTGTTGCAGCTGCTAACTGTGTTTTCTTATTTAATCATCACCAACCCTCCTTTTTTTATTTTTTTTTATTTTTGCAGTGCTGGGGATCGAAACCAGGAGCTTATGCATGCTAGGCTAGTGCATTACCATTGAACTATATTCCCAGACCACTCCCTCATTTTATAAAGGATAAAAACTGTGTAATCCTAGCTCCTGCTACCCAGGAGGCAGAGATAATGAGGATGGAGGTTTGAAGCCAGCCCAGGCAAATAGTTCAAGAGACCCTATCAAAAAAAGCCAACACAAACCCAACTGGCAAAGTGGCTCAACTGGGAGACCACCCACCTAGCAAGCGTGAGGCCCTGAGTTCAAACTCCAGTATCACACACACACACATACACACACACACACACACACAAAAGAAAAAAAAGAAAAGCTGTGTCACAGAGGTTAAGAGTTTTGCACTAAGTCAAGGGCAAAGACTAGCTCTCTGACTCTAGAGCTCTCACCTTTAACCTCCATGCCAGCTTTTCCTGAACTTGAATAAATTGCAAACTACCTGTACATCTGCCATAGCCACTCATATAATATTCGAAGTATTATTTTTAAATGATTGTCTTTGTTTATTTTTATTCTTGGTGATACTGGGGGTTGAACTCAGGGCCTCACACTTGCTTGGCAGGTGCTCTACCACTTGAGCTACTTTGCTATCCCTTAAGTGATTGCTGTTTTTTTTTTTTAAGTGTAAAGTGGGAGAGTAGATTCCCCAGAATTGGGGGGGGGGGGTCCCAAGAGAGGGTGTCCCAAATGACTGCCTTTAAATTAGCTCATTCTGTTTATAAGGAACTTTTAACCAACATATTAACATTAAATACTTACTAGTAAAATCATCTCGCCTGACCACTTGGTTGTGGAAATACCTGCTAAATTATCTTCTAAAAGCATTTCTATCACCTGGTTGCCAGTGGCTCATGCCTGTAGTTCTAGCTACTTGGGAGACTGGGATTGGCAGGATCGAGGTTCAAGCCCAGGCAAACAGTTCACAAGACCCCCCCATCTCCAAAATAACCAGAGCAAAATGAACTGCAGGTGTGGCTCAAGCCATAGAGCACCTGCTTACAAGCATGAAGCTCTGAGTTCAAACCCCAGTCCTACTAAAAAGAAACAACAACAATAACAAAAACAAACAAAACAAAAAAACCATACATACCTAAAACATTCATGTATCACTCAAAAAGCCCAATAGTGGACTGGGGGGCGTGTCTCAAGTAGTAGAGTGCCTGTCTAGCAAACATGAGACCCTGAGTTCAAACCCTAGTAACACACATACACACACACAGCCCAATATATACAGGTTTTATGTTAGTAATCCCAGCACTAGAGAGGCAGAGGTAGGAGGATCCTAAGTTCAAGATCAGCCTGGGCTACACATTAATTAGACCCTGTCTCATCCCCCAACACCTCAAAACAGCCTAACATGCACAGGGAACTCACAGGCACCAGTGTGCACTATAGATCCAAGAATATCCTTTAGAACATTCCAACCAGCAGCCAACTTGTCTGTGAAAGGTCAGTGCTGCTCATGAATTCTGAGCTAGCTCAGTCCATATTATCTTCAGGGTCAGGGCCCACAATTTACTCATCTTTGTACCAGTGCAATGCTTAGCCAACGGTAAACAGCCTCTTAGTACAAATCTGTTGAAGAAATAAATGAGCAAGTGACATTAGAAAGCTACTAGAGCTCAGTGGTTAGGAACCACAGTTAAGAGCTCTGGCAATAAAAGTGACATTCGATTTAATACCCAAGCACTTTCTTACACTTTCTTCAAACCTTACCTTTTTCCCTGCTCTGACTTGCCTCCTCAAATCCTTTTGGCTTTCACTATACTAAACTCAGACTTCCCTGGCTGCCATCCAGATAGTTTTGGGGATGAGGATGCTTTTGCACAGGTTTGCTTATTGTTTTCCTCTCTGCCTCTTGACTCATTCAGTTCCTGCTCCTGTTCTCTTCTGACTATCTCTCTTTTCTTTCTCCATTTTTCTCAAACATGTACAACTCAGAATCAGTCTTCAAAGAACAGAGCAGACTGAGAGGTGAAGGCAGGACGATGGAGGGTTCAAGGCCAGCCTGAGCTTCACAGAGACCGTGCCTCAAAAATAACTAAATAAATAGTAGAGCAGAGAGGTGGAAACTATGTTAGCCAGTCTCTTAACATTTGACTTCTCCTGGCTCTCCCAATCTACAAAACAATAATGTTATTTAAAGATGATTTTCTGTGTAATAGGCCCTGTTGCAAGCATTTTACATACATTAACTCATTTTGAGAATAGCAAAACTTGCCTCTGATAAGGTAATTCAGAGGACCTACTCAGATAATGAAGATGAATGTGCTTTGTAAACTATGTTTTTCTGATCAAGATCAAAGCATCAACCAGCACCTCCACCCCTCCAACCCATCCCCACCAGCCAGATTAATTTTCCCCATCATTCCACCACTCAGCACCCTAGACTTTTCATTTGGTGCCCTTACTTCCTTCGATCTTAAGGCAACAATCATTTCTGTGATTACATTTAATGTTCATCTCTGTCCATGACTAGAGAGAAAATCTCCACAAGAGCAGGGACCCAAATTATCTTTTCCAGCAACTACCTCCAGACACCAGCATAGAGTAGGATTTTAAGAGACACTGCTAGCCAGGCACCAGTGGCTCACGCCTGTAATCCTAATTACTTAGGAGGCAGAGATCAGGAGGATTGCAGTTCAAAGTCAGCCTAGGCAGATAGTTCAGGAGACCCTATCTTGGAAAAACCCATCACAAAAAAGGGCTGGTGGAGTGGCTCAAGGCATAGGCCCTGAGTTCAAACCCCAGTACTGCAGAAGAAAAAGAAACAATTACTAAAATCAGTGAAATCAACAAGAAAAATCAGCTAAGTTGCTTGTACAATGGGACAAGTGTGAGGAATAAGCTCCAGGATATATTGACAAATAAGAAAAATCAGGTATAGAAGGATGTGTATAAGTAGTATCTTGACAGAAAAACAAGGGCTAGAGGTGTAACTTAGTAATAGTGCTCAGGAACAAGTCCCTGGGTTCAGTTCCCAAATTGACCCCACAAAAAGTGATGCATATGCATATAACAGATATATCTGTTCAGGCTCAGTGGCCCTCAGGAGCATGCTGCTAGATTATGCATGACATTTAGATTACACTGACATTTAGACCCTTTGGTACTGTTTGAAAAAAAATTTGTGAGTTTGTTTTTTTGGGCAGTTAATATAAACATTTAATTTTTAAAAAATATCAAGGGCTGGAGTGGCTCAAGTGGTAGAGGACCTGACTAGCAAGCATGAGGCTCTCAGTTCAAACCCCAGTACCGCAAAAAAAAGTTTCGAATTAGAGCCGGGTATGGAGGTACACACTTGTAATCCCTGGCTGAGTGAGGAGGATTGAAAGTTTTAGAACAGCCTGGGCCACAGAGCAAGACTCAGTCTCAAAAACAAATAAACAGAGTAAGAGAGGCCCTGAGTTCAAAGTCTACTGTTGCCCAAACAACCAACCAACCAAACAAGATGGTACATGCCTGTAATTCCAGCACTTAGGAGGCTGAAGCAGGAGGATAACCAGTTCTGGGCCAGCCTAGGCTACAGAGTGATACTGCCTGAAACAAAACCAAAACAAACAATAACAACAAGACATCCTTCCTTGTAGCTCAGATCTCCTTACTGCTCTCTCCCTCTCTCTTTCTCTCTCTCTCTCTTTTTTGGGGGGGCAGTACTGGGGTTTAAACTCAGGGCCTGGAGCAGGCCTCTTCTACTTGAGCCACTCACTCTACCAGCCCTGTTTTGTGTTGCTGAACCTCAATCTTCTTGATCTCTGCTTCCTGAGTTGCTAGGATTACAGGCGTGAGCCACGGGTGCCTGGCATCATTTCTTCAACAATTATGAGATCCCTGCTGTGGTCAAGCCCATGCTAGACATTGAGATGGTCTACCTGAGAGTGTTTAGGGACAATTGAATTTTCTGTACTCCTTGCATTGCTTAGGAAGGTGCTACCCTATAGGATAAAGCCCAAACACCTCACAATGGTGTTTTAGACAAAGACCCTTCAGACAGATTGCAGTCCCTTCATCTCCTGCTAACTATGGTAGACAACAGTTTCTCTAACATGTCACTATCTTGCACATACCTGAGTCTGCTCTCCAGGTCTTTTGCAGAGCTCCATCCAGCCAAACCTCTCCGTGCAACTACTGATCTCCCATGTTAGCTCTCTGCATTCATTCAGAGCCCAGAGAAACCACTAATTCCAGAGTGAAGCCTTACCCTCCTCAGCAGTTGTTGCTTCTTTCTTTGTACATCTCTTTCTAAAGCACTTATCACATAATTATGGTTCTGGATACCACAATACAGAGATATTCAAGCCCCTTGTATAAAATCATGTAGTATTTGCATAAAATCTCCCACATACTTTCATCTCTAGATTACTTATAATATCTAATACAATGTAAACAGTTTTATATTGCATTGTATAGGGAATAATGACAATGAATAAAAGTCTGTACTTGTACTGCAGACAATTTTTTTTTGGTGGTACTGGGGTTTGGATTCAGGGCCTCATGTTTGCCAGGCAGGCACTCTACCACTTCAGCCACTCCACCAACCCCATTTAAAAAAATTTTTTTACTTTGACCCTGTACTAGTTAGTTAGCTTACCTGAGTCCAAGTATATTCCAGCTTAAACTCTTTGGGGGATAGTTTGGACTCTTATTCATCTTTATGCCATTTTTACCAGTATAGCACTTGACTTCAGAGTAGTGGCAGAATATAGCCTGGTTTCCTAACTGGGGAGCTTTGACCAAAAATCTCAATCCAGGTCTCAAACATATATACTTCGACTGTCATTGTTGGCTCATGTGGTAATGTATTAAATTTGAATTGATTTACAATTTCTAAAAAGTGGGCCAATTCACTAAAGCCTGAATTTCTGACAACAAAATTCTGGCAACACTAGACCTTCATTTTCACACAGGGGTCATCAGCTAAATTGATGAGACAGGGCCAACTTTCATTTTGCCCAGTTCACCCTTCTAGTATTAGTCTTTGTTCCATTGTCCTTTTTCTTAAAGTACAATTAAAAGCTAAGCTTTCTTAAACTAGGCTGTTTCACTTGAGCCCTGAAGGCATTTGAGTTTTCAGCATGTTTGATTTAGTCCTAAACCTGTTTCATCATATGCCGATGAAAAAAAATTACATCTATAATTCTGAAAACAGCCCTGCAGGGTAAAGCACGAATTAAGTAGAGAACGCTGCCTGGAAAATGTTTGAAAACGATTATTAGTATCAGGAGTTCAAGAACCATTTACAAGCTGGGGATATGGCTCAGTAGTAGAGCGCAAAACAGGGTGGAGTGTGTGTATGTAGGGGGGTGTGGGTTTCATCCCCGGCACCACAAGAAGACAATAAAACCCCCAAAATCAATGAAGGAAGAAACTATCCAACCAGTGATCATGTTACTGCTCTGTAAAGAGGAGAGTGATGAAAATGATCGCCAAGGCGTTTTTATCCATTTGTGAAGGTCACGCTTTGTGCCTGGGGTACTGCAGGTGCTCATAAAGGGGCGGGGGAGGGGGACTGCAGTTACTAAAAATTCCAGAAAAGCTTGTGAATTTAAGGAAAGGGTGAAAGTGAAGTGCTTGGCTAAAAAGCCACACCTGTGGAGGCATACAGCAGGTGTTGTATGAGTGCCGGTTGCATGAATGGCCATGCAGACAAGAGCAGAGCCCCAGGCATTCCTCCTCCAGGCCGCCCTCCTCCCCACCCTCCTGCCCCGCCCTGCCCCGCCCTTACAGGATGTCCTCACGGATGGAGGTGCCGTGGTTGAGGTTGTGGAAGCGGACGGAGACGCAGTCCCTGAGAATGAAGGAGCACCTGTTCTCTTTTTTGTAGGCGCTGAAGCACTCTTTGAAGTCCTCGTAGGTCTTGAAGCAGCTGCCCAGCTCCATGGCCGCCCCCACGGCCCACGCCAGGGACTGGCCCCAGCTGGAGCCGAGATCACGCCAGGGACCAGGGATCACTCTGAGTATTTACAGGCTGGCATGGGCTTAGAACGTCTTAAGGAGCGGCCCCAACTGGGTGGCCTATTATGGAGCTCATGAAGAGCTGAAGGCGCACAGGGTTCTAAAAGGTTTGGGGGAGTCTTCGCTATATGACAGAAGGGAAATGACAGCCCTTGTTATCTAGGACAGAGCACCGCCCCCTTACTGAAATATCCAATCAAACACGGAATTCCTAGATCGGCACTCATTTTCTCCAATCGCCAGAAAAAGAGAGCCATGCCCACTCGGCAATTGACATGAACTCGAACCAATCATTAGCTGCATCCGACTCCCAGGGGCCCGAAAGGGACTTCCGGTTATTAACACAATCTGCCGGAAGTGCCGGACTCTTGTGTATGTCTCCGCGTGTCTAGTCAAGCGCAGTGTTCCGGGCAGGCAGCGAGAGATCAACATGTCATCCCCGAAGTCCCCAGAGGATCAACAGAGCGGCGAAGATCGCGGCGATCTCTCCGGGGATCTTCGTAGCGTCCTGGTCACCAGTGTGCTCAACCTCGAGCTGCTGGACCAGGATCTCTTCAGGTAGCCAGCTGCACCTGTTCCGCACCCCTATTTTAGGACAGACTCCCGAGCTTGACTGCCGCCGCCCCGTGACTCCCAGCTCTGGGACTAGGGTGGGCTCTATGCGGGGTGCAAGGTTTAATGCAATTAGGAGAG
This sequence comes from Castor canadensis, assembly GCF_047511655.1. NCBI lineage: Eukaryota > Metazoa > Chordata > Mammalia > Rodentia > Castoridae > Castor > Castor canadensis. The sequence continues at coordinate 168,190,513 of NC_133390.1, read as the reverse complement.
AAATTGCCCCTGACAGCCGTCCTTGCTGTTCCCGGAGAGATCCTGACGATCTGGGAAAATAAAGTGGTGACCTGAGATACCCTGTTCGGCAGCCTATCTTAGCCTCCCCTGGTAGAGCCAACCCAGAGAGGGCAGTGAGTTACCCAAGAGCACACAGCTGACCTGGTTTAAAACTTATACACACCTGCTTGCAAAGTCACTATTTTTTTCTCTCCCATACCCCATCCCCAGCACCATTTTATGGGATCTGGTAGCTGATTACTTATTCCGAGGCCTGTTTCCTTCTCAGCATCACTGACATTGGTGAATGCAGCGGGGGTTGTTAATAGTTGACCTTCATAACTGGTTTTATTGGAAGCTATATTACTTTGATCTCCCTTCCTTCCTCTTAGGGAATTAGAAATAACTTGGGAGGATGGTATTTTCAATGCACTGAGAAGCTTAAGCTGGGTAGTGGAATGTTTTTAGCCTCCTCAGAACTCAGGCTCCTTGCACTGGGTAGGCTTTTTCACCACAGGGGTCCAGTCAGGCCTTTTCACCTCTGGGGTCCAGTCAGGACTTTTCACCTCTGGGGCAGGACATTTTCCTCATCCGTATAGAAATTTCACAACTTAGGAAGTTAGACTTGATGTCAGAGAACCCTTCTAGCTCTGAAGCTAACACTTGGAAGAAATGGGCTGTAATGGTTGTCAGGGCAGGCCTTAACACAGTCTACTCCCAGCTTAGCTCTTGGAGTTCATCCTTGGTCCATTCAAGGTCTTAAGAAGCTTCTATCTAACCCTGGTTTGGGGAGTAGAGGAAACATTGGACTTGAGGTCAAAAAGCCCAGAAACTGTCCAGGATTGCTAATGTTTAAGCTGTTGAATTTGCTCAATCACTTTCCATCTCTGATTCCTGTTCTCTTTGTATAAAATCAGGGAGTCACATTATTGTCCTTTAATAAAGTTCATAGAAGGATGTAGGTGACCACAAAATCTGAGAAATTTTATGCAGAGTCATGTACTCTGCATACCTCTTTATGCAGAGGTATGGGAAAGAACCCAAGGTTTTCACCAGATTCTCGAAAGTATTCCCAACCCTAAAAGGTTAAGGGATCCTGCACTAGAGGCTTATTAGGCACATAGAACTCGGAGTGTCCTCAAGTCTTTCCCCCTTTTCCTCTTCCCACAGAGGAAGGCATTACTGGGTACCTACCACCCAGCGGCTCTTTGGAGGTCAGATCGTGGGCCAAGCTCTGGTAGCTGCAGCCAAGTCTGTGAGTGAAGATGTTCACGTGCATTCTCTGCATTGCTACTTTGTTCGGGCAGGTAAACCTGGCACCCTGGCTCCTTGCCTCCAGCCCAGCTCTAGTGTCCCGGTAGTCACCAGTCTTTGGCTTTGGGGATGACTGAAGAGACAGGAAAAAAGAGGGGAGAATCACAGAAGGGGAGGCTGGAGTGGGAGAAAGAGAGATAGTCAGTCTTAAGAGGTGCCTAGGGAGGAACAATGTCTGGGGCCAACAAAGAACCTTACACTTCAGTCCTGCTGAGACTCTGCTTGTTCTCTGGCTTGTGATGACACAAGACTGTGTGGTTTAATTGTTCCTGATGGGGCTTCCCCACCCTACTCCACTGTATTAAGGTTTGAACTCAGGGTGTTGCACTTGTTAGGTAACCACTGTATTACTTGAGCACACCTCCAGCCCACCCACCCCCCTTTTTTTTTGATACAGGGACTCACTATGTAGCCCAGCCTGGCCTCAAATTTGAGATCCTCCTGTCTCAGCCTCTCAAATACTGACTTGGATTACAGCCATATGCTACCACACCTGGCTTGTCCTTCATTCTTTATGTGCCTTCTGGTACCAAGACTGTGCTAGAATGTCAGAGGATTGTAGTAAACTCTTCCAGGGGCTTAGAAGTAGGCAGCTTGGGTTGGAAAAGACAGAGCACTGTCTGAAAAAGATTGAGAGAGAGGTAGGCCCCAATTTCAGCTTTGAAGTAATTTGCAATGTGACCTTGAATGAGGTTACCTCCCTGCCCAGAGGCTTGGTTTGTACCATTTGTGAAATTTAGGAGGGGCAGAACCACAGGTATTTTAGTGGGATGCTTTCTATAGGTGCTTACAACTCTGGGGCCAAACAAAGGAGAATAATCACTTAAAACCCTTACTTTCTTAAAAAAAACAACAAATACAATACTTTTCCTCTTTCTTACTCCCCCTAGGGCAGATGCCTCCAATTTTAAGAGTCACTATTTTATGCATAGACCCATCAACTGAGAATATTTTTGTCAAACTTTATAATATATAATTTGTATTAAGAAAACATTGGGGGCTGGGGAGTGTGGCTCAAGTGCAAAGTCCTGAGTTCAAACCTTAGTACTGCAAACCAAAACAAAAAGACACATTGGGAAAAAATGGTAGCTGAAAATGTGACTCTGGTAAAGTGCTTGCTTAGCATGGGCAAGAACCTGGGTTCCATCCTCAGTATCACAAAAAAACCAAAAACAACAATAAAAAAAATAGCAAAAAACCTGAGTGTCCCCTTCATTTTACAAATAAAAAAGTTATTATAGACTGAGGGGGGGTATGACTTATGTGGCAGAGCATCTGCACCTGCAAGCATGAAGCCCTGAGTTCAAACCCCAAACCTCAGTCCCACACAAAAAAAAAAGTTATAATAAAATACTGTTTCGTGGTTTTTTTTTTGGAGATACTGGGGTGTGAACTCAGGGCCTACACCTTGAGGCACTCCACCAGTCCTTTTTTTGTGATGGGATTTTTCAAGATAGGGTCTTAGAAACTATTTGCCCAGGGCTAGCTTTGAACCAAGATCCTGCTGATCTCTACCTCCTAAGTAGCTAAGATTACAGGCGGCAGCCACCAGCACCTGGCTACTTTTTTATACTTTCTTATGTTGATACTGGATTGCTGATCCTGAGTTGGTGTTGGGGTAAAGTTGATGATTGAATATGCTGGACCAGGAGTTGAGAGTAAAGCAAGTGCAAAGTTTATTAAAAGGACAAGAAACCTCCCACACTAATGGGAGGGGCTTAAGAAAAGCTAAGCCGTAGTATAGCTGGAATCTGGGAGTGATACAGGGCTCTGACTGACTTAGGTCCACCTAGTCTACCTTGAAAGTACTTTGTGATTGGATGTCATCTAGTTGACTTCCTGCTGAACCTGACCACCTGGTCATCCCCGTCCTTATCAAACTGGACATTCCAGGAGAATCTGCTCAGTTCGTCCTGGCTATTTTTCTATTCTGAAGAGCCTGCTCATGGTGTCTTCTTAGATATTTATTTAAAGGTGCCTTCCTGTCCATCTCCCTTATCTAAGACAAAGTCACTTCTGTTATTTGCTCCCTTCACAATGTCTCTCACTTTCCATTCTTTTTTTTTGCTTCTTCCTCCCTGATAGTCATTGCTCTAAAGTATTTATTTGATTATTTATGCTGGCCCAGCCCAATTCTTACCTTCATGATAGTTGGAAGTGAATGTTTGTTTATTTCTTTACTTTGGTTTAAGTTCCAGAAGTGCTAGACTTTTTATATTGTAATTGTTCTAGTGAGGTACCCTGCTATTTTGTTTTGCTATGCGAGGGTATTGAACCTTTTGAATCTCTTCATACTGTGATGAAAAATTCTGTGAATCTTGGCTAGTAAAGTTTTTAGTACAGAGCCGGGTGCTTGTGGCTCACGCCTGTAATCGTAACTACTCAGGAGGCAGAGATCAGGAGGATCTCACAAATATTTCATGAGACCCTATCTTGAAAAAAAAATCACAAAAATAGAGGTGGTGGAGTGGTTCAAGGTGAAGGCCCTGAGTTCAAACCTCAGCACCACAAAAAAAAAGTATTTAGTACAGGGTCTGGTATGTTACTATCATTTTTTGAGACCTGGTATGATAGTTTATGCCTGTAATCCTAGTACTAAGAAGGTTGAGGCAGGAGGTTCTCAAGTTGCGGCTAGCCTGAGCTACAATAAGAAGACATTGTCTCCAAAAAGAAAAAAAAAGTGTTGTTTTTTTTTTTTTCTCCACCAGGATACTGGGGTTTGAACTCAGGGCCTACACCTTGAGCCCCTCCACCAGCCCTTTTTGGTGATTATTTATTTATTTATTTATTTATTTATTTATTTATTTATTTATTTTGAGATAGGGTCTTGTGAACTATTTGCCTGGGCTGGCTTCCATCCTCTTGATCTCTGCCTCCTGAGTGGCAAGGATTACAGGCTGTTTGTTTGTTTTTGAGATAGGGTTTTACTATGTGGCCCTGGCCAGTCCTGAACTCAAGATCTTCCTTCGTCATTCACCCAAGTGCTGGGATTATAGACATCCACCACCATGCCCAGCTAAAAGAAGTATATGTTTTGATGATGAATTTATGTAAGCAACTAAAGTTTGCATGATTCAGAACATAGCCACGTATATTTCATTTTTAGTCCAGAATGAA